>NC_136062.1:350002499-350710832 GCF_964261635.1 Lissotriton helveticus | reverse complement strand
TGCACATACATCTGCGCAGGAGATACATTCGCACGTTAACCCCTCTAACATTGCCCTATATCTTTAGGGCACTCCTCAGATAGCACTATTCACCTTTAATCGTGAATTCCTCATCTCTGGTTTACCAGAAAACTATTCTCTCTGCTCCTCCCTTCACATGTAATAAGTATGTGTACAGCAGGTGACCCCTCTTTCTCCCACCACACCTCCTTTTTAGGCACATATCTGGTGCCTAGCTTGTGACATTTGACTTATACCAATGAGTAGTACCAGTGCACTTTTATAACTGAAACATTAGGTAACAAGTAACGCAGTTTCTCCTGCAAATACCCATTTAGACACACACACAATCATGAAGGTGATGTCTAGAATATGTAAACTGCACCAGAAAATATGTCACAAACAGGGCAGTTAGAAAGCAGTCAAAACTGCTTCTGAGGCTCACTTCGAACTACATAGGGATAGCACATGCAATTGTGGATGCACCCGTTTTAGTGTCAGATTATTTACCTTCCATCTTTTCAGTTGCACCACTACCTTTCCTACTAAATGATGTGCTAAAGATAAAAGATAATTGATTTTAAAGAAGTACTTTGTCGAAAATAATAAGATCCATATAATCACACCATAAGTGACTTAAACCTTGTGTCAAGTCGTGAATGGAAATAAAGTGCAACTGTAGTGACTAAAGTGACATTTCTCATGGAAATTCATCGCATATTGAGTACTTACAAATGTAAACTCAATTGGGTCGATTGCGGTGATTGGCATCTCTTGTGGACACCAAAAGATTTAAAAACGTGGTCGTAGAAAGTGATAAATGTAAGTTTTTCACCTAAAACGTAAACCGTATGTCACGTAGTTGATAAAAATAAGGTAAAACGTGACTAAAATGAACTCGCCAAGTAGTGAGTGGTCTCAATTGAACATTTTATTAAGCCTATTGGGTGCCGTGTGAGAATCAGCATCTCGTATAAACTCTGGATATGTTACCAAGATGGAAATAATCCTCAGTATAGTGGCATCCTTCTAAGCTACTAACTAACTTACAATAGGTGTACTAACATATGATCTGGAATGTATGATCTGGAATAGTAAATTGTATTAAGGAACATCTCTACTGTAAGCATGGATGATTTGTGTATCTATAGTTGTTCATTATTACAGTCCGTATCCTGATTAAACATGGCAACTAAACTCCATGCAATCAGTCAGTCCTTTGGGTACAAAGGTGTCAAGGCTCTTACTCCAATATATCTCCTTCCGGAGTAAGTACTTCTTGTTGTCAATGCCATCTCTTATTTGAACATACTTCAATACGGTGAATCTCAATTGACATTGAGTCCATGTGTGTGAAAGTGCAAGGCCATTGACGATATCTCTTTGTTTGTGCAAATGTTGCTTTTGTGTTCAGGACAAAAATAGATTCTGTTTTGTGCAAGCTTTATGGATAGAAACCCCAAAAATACTCCCCGCAGCTGAATGGGAATGTAGTTAAAATGTATGTACAGTGAGCAATTGAAACACATTTAAAACAAGTGTGACTCTATCACGTTGTTATAAAAGAATTATTCATATTTATTTATATGAAAATATACAGTACAGTGTATTATCTATATATCAAATAATATATACAAATTGAGAACATAAAATTATTAAAAATAGACTAGTTTCAATTCATAAGTCTCTTTCACATGTAAAATTCACAAGACATCATTCGGTCTTGCCTTATAGGCCAGACCGCATGTACCTTTCAGTAGGTAAAGGACATGTTTGGAATCCCATGTAACTGGGGAGTACAATTTGAAATTGGTCCCTTGCGATGGGTGGGTAATAGTGGCACCTTTTATAATGTTGTTGCAATTTACACAATTCAGGCAAGCAGCAGTCCCTTTATATACAAGTGTGTCCTTCAAATCCTCTTTTTTTTCAAGAAGTTCTTTGATATTTTTTGATATTTCATATGCAAAGAGTTTTGGTTAATTGTATATCCCCCAACAGTCTTTCTCAGTTTGTAGCATAGGCCAAGATTTCAACATGATTCCCCTTAGATTAGAGGTTCTCGTTGAGTATTTTGAAACGTACACCATTCTTTTGGTCTTCTTAATGGTGATTTTGGGAGCCAAAAAATGTAATCTGTCATTGGTGTTGACCTGTTCAATTGATTTTTGAATGATCACCTGTGGGTATCCTTGCTGTGAGAATTTGTTTACCATAGGATTTTTCCAGCTGTTAAACTAGCTGAGATCTGAAACTATATGTTTTATTCTTAACAGCTGAGAGTAAGGTAAATGCATCTTTAATAGATTCTGGTGGAAACTGTTGTAGTGTAAAATATTGTTGTGGTCAGTTGGTTGCACATGGATATTGGTTGTTAATGTGTTGTTTCTCAAAGTGATTTCTACATCCAAAAATGTAATACTTCTTTCACTGCTAGTACGGGTGAAGCTAATTTAGTCATCAATGGTGTTAACCTTCTCTAATGTTGTAGTCAGTTCCAGTTTGGTACCCTTCCATCTTCTATTCTTCCAACCTTTTGTAAGGCAGTTGCCATTACTACTATCTTTGTCAAGTGCCAATAGTTTCTGTTTATCAGATTGGTTTAAAAGATGTATTTCAGAGTCTATGCACTCCATTTCTGTTTAGTTTTTTCTTTTTATTTATTTTAGTTTTTTCTGGATAACATATCCCCTGAAGAAGGGCATACCCCGAAATGCATTGGGATAATTGAATTCATGGATGATGATGGAAATACCATCGATAATATATGGGATGTATTCAGTACCACCTACCCAGACTTGGCCATTGGCCTCCCTCTTCCTGCCTAGTCACCTCTGGTCTCAGGGGTCTTAAAGACAGAAAGTAAGCAAGCTAAAAAAAGTAAGCTCTCAAAGCCATTGTTATTTTCTACTGTTCTCACTTCTATCCCTTTGACCAGCCCCTCAACAATACCAATAACAAGAGCAGTATATAGGGACTAAATGTGGGACCTAGGATCAAACCCTGTGACGTTAGAGGAAGATGAAAAGGGACATGATGTCACTTCCACTAACCATGGAATTTTCGTGAACTGACCTACCTTCTCTAGCAGCATCAACTAGTCCTGCAGCCCAAAAATAACCCTGAGACTGTCATCAAACAGCAGAGTTTCTTCAAAAAATCTTGCATTAATTTGTGTCATCACTAGAGATCTCTGAAACCAGTCCATGTTTGGTTAGAGTACGCCACAAGAGCATAACAATATCAGGCAGTATTTAGGATGCTGTAACACCCTGCCATTCTGTGGGTGAATCAAATTAACCAAGGATTGGTTATACCTTCCTTCTATACCGTCCAATAGCAATAAATCTGCTGATTGGTACACTGGTATGCCTATTTTAGTAACCATAAACCATAGTATCAGACCATCCAGTGCTTTGATTACTTCATCTTTGTAGAATTACATGGAAAAGCAATGTGAATATCCTTTATTCATTATACCAGAAGTGTAGAGTTTTTACATTTTATTATACTAGTATTGTTTGTTATACTATGGACTAGATGTACTTCTTGCAGTACATTACAGTCCGATTATGTTGAGAAAATTGTCTGCCACTGACGCTTCTAAGTGAAATATCTTTTTTGCACCCTTTAAATGTATTATCCTCTCACGTTGCTTGGATATGCTGAGAACAAAAACATCATATTTTATAAAGAAAACCCTGGAGAAATGCACCGATTTGTAAAGGTGATGTAGTTGCTTGTTTTTCTTCATTATGCATTGATTTTTCACGCTCTTTTTGCGACAAAGTGATTTAAAGGACAGGCAAGGGCAGTATTTTTTAATGACACACAAAGTACAGCTCCAATTGTAAATAAAAATTTGCATACAATATCTTTTATGTTTCATTTAAAACCTATATCATATTATTTGTTGTAAATTTGTTAAACAAATGGAAGTGTAAAACAACAATTTACAGCCTGGTCTGGGACCAGGGTTCAATACCCGCCTCGGCGGGTCCTGGGCTCAATTTCCTCGGACCTGATAATTCTCGCCTCGGTGCCTATTCTAATCATGGGTCCCACACTGCAACTCTGGGCAATAGCTTGCTTAATCTCCATCACGGCCCCAACACGCTGGGATGCCTGACTTAACCTTGGGGATGCCCAGGAGTGGACATTTCACAGGGATAAAGCCAGGAAGTGTTCCTAAGCGGTATACGGACAGCGCCGGGACACCTCGGGTGAGGTAGCGGGGCAGAAAGCCACTAGAAACCAGGGAGAGTTTGTGTGTGTAAACTGGAGTTTGGTTGACGGTCTGCGTGTTCTGACCTTTGGCTGCACTTGGCTAATGGTGTGTGTGGACTCGCACTTGATGAAGGTGTGTGTAGATTAGTGCTTGCATGGTGGGGTACATGGACTGGTGCTTGGCTGGCTGTGTGGATGGTTGGTACTTAGCAGCAGGGGTGGACTGGCCGTAGCGGGCATTGGGTGTTTCCTCGGTGGGCCGAAGGGGTGGGGGCTGGTTTTGGCACTGGCGGACTGTTTTGCAGCAGTGCTTCACTATCAACCCCAGTAAAAAAAGAGGAAGCAGGGCTTTTTACTAGCATGCTCCCCCTCCCGGGGCTGATCGAGCAGCAATCTGGCAGGGCTGGTTGCTGTTCCCAGTCTGTCCTGCTTGGCTGGCGGAGTGTGGGGATGGCGCTTGGCTGGTGGAGTGCATGGGTCGTGGTGTGCGTGGGTATTGCTTGGCTTACTGTGTGCATGGATGGTATTTCGCTGGCGGTATACATGGATGGCACTTGGCTGACAATGTGCATGAATGGCACTTGGCTAGCGGTGTGTGGATGGTGGTCTGCATGTACTGACTCTTAGCAGGCTGGGTGGCTTGCATGAATCCCTCAGCATTTTTTTACCCAGAATCCCCTACAAAATCCAAATGTACTTAAAAAGTCACATTTTCCTAACAATTCTGTGTGGATAAGATTACTGCACTGGAACAAATTTCCTGCAACCCAGCATTCCCCTTGGTCTCCAGAGAAAAATGATACCACACTTGTGTGGGTGCCCAAAGTAGTGTCAGTCTTAAAACGTATGAGCAAACTGCCCTTTTGGACCCGCTTTGTGCCCCCCTTAATCTCTACACATTTTTGGCCCTTCAATGTCAAAGGCACTTGACCCATCCACACAAGTAAGGCATCATTTTTATCGGGGGACTGAGGAGATAGGTGAGTTGTAGGAAATTTGTCTTGTGCAATGATCCCACAACTTTCCCACACAGATATTAGAGGAAAATGTGTCTTTTTAGCTAAAGTTGAGGTTTGCAGCAGATTCTGGGGAGGAAAATGAGATGGAAATCATTGTTAGCCACACTTCTCTTGACTTCCACGGGTGCCTACTTTTTTTTATTTTGATGTCTCCACATTATGTTTTGGACCCTTCCCTGCGGCGGGCACTTCGCCCACCCACACAAGTGAGGTACCATTTTTATCAGAAGATTTTGGGGAATGCTGGGTGAGTAGAAGTTTGTGGATGCAGGCAGATTCCAGAAATTTCATCACAGAAATGTGAGGAAAATGTGATGTTTTCAGCTAACTTTGTGGTTTGCAGGGGATTTCGGGTAGTAAAATGGTAGGGGATCCACACAAGTCATACCTCCCTGGACTCCCTCAGGTGTCTAGTTTTTAGAAATGTCTGGCATTGGTAGGTTTTCCTAGGGGTCCCATGAGCCCGGGGCCAAAAACCCAGGTGTACCCCCTTGCAAAACCAGGTTGTTTTGTTGATAGGTAATTTTGATGTCTCCACTATACGTTTTGGGCCCTTAACTGCTGCGGGCCCTTAGCACACCCACATAAATTTGTGGTTCCATTTTTATTGGGAACTTTAGGAGAATGCTGGGTGGGTAGAAGTTTGTGGATGCACGCAGATTTCAGAACTTTCTCTCACAGAAATGTGAGGGAGTGTCTTTTAAACAAAGTTTAGGATTTGCAAGGGTTTCTGGATAACAGAACCTGATGAGAGCCACACAACTCACCCCATCCTCTATTCCCCTGGGTGTCTTGTTTAAAAAAATTATAGGTTTGATAGGTTTCCCTAGGTGCCAGGTGAGCTTGGGTTCAAAATCCACAGCTTGGCACATTGCAAAAAAAGGAACAGTTTTCACTGGTAAAAAGTGATGTGTCAACCATGTGTCTTGGGCCGTTTCCTGTCGCAGGCGCTAGGCCTACCCACAAAGGTGAGGTACTATTTATTAAGAGACTTTGGGGAATGTGTGGTGAATGGAAGTTTGTGGATCCACACAGAAATGTGAGGAAAATCAGTTTATTTACAAAGTTTGATACTTGCAAGGGATTCTGGGTAACAAAGTTCACACAAGTCACCCCACCCTGGATTCCCCTGAGTATCTAGTTTTAAAAAAGAACAGCTTTTCTATTTTTCCATAGGTACCGGCTGAGCTAGGGACCAAACTCCAAAGCTAGGCACATTGAGAAAAAGGGTCAGTTTTCACTAGAGAAATGTGATATGTCCATGTTGTGTTTCGGGCCGTTTCCTGTTGCAGGTACTAGGCCTACCCACACAACCGTTGTTACCTATTGACTTTCTATGCATTTCTGCCTAACAAATGTAAGCCAATGTGTAAAAAAAAAGTAACTTCACATGCTAGTAAGGGTAACCACAATTTCGGAGATGTGCAAATAACTTCTGCTTCTAAACTCTATATTTTGTTCCCATTTTGGATATACAAAGGTGTCCTTGGTGCCCATTTTTCACTCTGTATATTTTACCAAATGATTTGCTATGTACCTGGTACACAATGAAAACCATTGCAAGACGCAGATCAGTTATTGGATCTGGGATCTTCGGGTTTTTGGTGACCTACAAGTCCTATCTATCCCTACAACCAGAAGGGTTCAGCAGATCCAACTGTATAATGCTTCAACAATCTGTCATACTTAGATGAAGTTACAGGTGAAAACGTTCACACAAATGGCTGTTTTTTCACCTCATTTTCAATATTTCTTGTTTTCAGCTGTTATATTCTGTTAAAAAAAACCTTGAAAGATCTACACAAATGACCCCTTGATTACATTAGAATTGTGTCTACTTCTTAGAAAGTTAGGCTTTCTGGGGTCCATTATTGCTTTCACATCCATTTCTACCACTAACTGGAAGGAGGTTGAAAGCAAAAAAAGTGGCAAACATAGGCTATTCCATGCTAAAACTGTGTAGAAAATGTTGGTTTTCTGACAAAAGTCTGCCTGTCCCTGAAACCTGGGTATATGGTGAATTTAGCCGCACTACCCCTTTGTTGATACCATTTGAAGAGGAAAAATAGACATTTCCATCTGCAGCACCTTTTCCCCATTTTTCCAAAAAACAAAAGCAAATTTAGCAGCATCTTGGCTCATTTCTGGGTCCCCTCCAGGGGAATCCACAAACCCTTGGCACCTTTAAACTCAACCATGATGCTGGAAGAAAAGGATGCAAAGTTGGCGTGGGTAGCTTATGTGGCCAAAAAGTTACATGGGCCTATGCGCTAACTACACAAAATAGCCAAAAAAAGGCTTAGCACGGGTAAAAGGCCTAGCAGCGATAGGGTTATGACTACATTGTTTAGGTTATTGCTGTTAGCTGACATTGAAATATAGATAACAAGACACTTGTCCCAGACTGATGACGCATTAGGTGTCTTATCAATGTAATTGGCCGGATAACTTGACACCTTCACAGCTTTTTAGGAAGATAAAGATGACAAAGGCAGAAAATGCGGTCTCGGCCTGCTCAAAATGCAGCCTGGGTTTTAGGATGAATTCTACCTCTGAATTGGAGTGTATATATGTCTACTGACTTTATTTGTTTTTTATAGAAAATCCATGCTCTCAGAAAAGGAAGATATAAAACTGTTTTCATAAAATTAAGGATAAATATACAGTATAAAATAAATATATGTAACACTTCATAAAAGATTTGAGTGCTTATAATAGCAGAAATTAATGCAGTGGGTTTGGCATGAATTATTTTTGTCAAGCATTTCTTTTTCAAGATATAAGAAGAAGCATTTGAAAGATTACACTAAAAAAAGGATATCAAAAAATACATTATTAAAAAAGCATATTATATTGTGATGTCTACTCAGATGCATTTTGGCGATTCAGCAGATTAGGCATGAAACTGAATATGCCAAATTGAAAATATAATTCTGCTTTAAAAAAAAAGTGTATTACATTTTCACAGTCTTTGTAGTGGATACAGTATCCTATGCCTGTTTCCTGTCAAATCTTAAGTTACTATTGTAATAGTCATTCAAGGATATTTTAATGACATCGGGTTCCAACCAAAAATATGTGTGTTCATGGAAATGGACTGTCATGGTGTGTATGTTATTTTTGGTTCATGTAGTGGATGGACCAGGAAATGGTTGTAGCTCTCAAGCACTTAATGATGGTGAAAGTTCTGCTTTCGGAGGCTCGAACGAGAACAATGACGCAAGCCACACCTCAGGAAGTCAGAGTGACACTGGTGAGCTTGAACTATCATAAAGGGTATTTTACAGTAGTGACAAATGCATTGCTCTGTGTGATTGTAGTGGCTGCAGGAGCATTTCCACATCTACGAACTCCACTCAGGGTTGCCCCAGATGTAGATCCAAGATTATTACAGCTAGATAGTTCATGCATCAGAGAGCCAGCTTCACTTGCAGACCATTACATTTGTAAAATGACAACGTCCAGTTTTTCCTTAGTTCAGAAAACCAAGAATGTTCCAAATAGCATGCTAGGTTTTCTCAACACTTGTGCTCAGCTGTATATGAGTACTCCATGTAGTTGATTTTGTTGTCAGATTAGGAGAAAGATGACAATACCACAGCTGATGAGCAGAACGATGATAGTAAATCCTCCAAAAGAACTGGAGAACAAAGGTGTTAATAACTGATGGTATCAGTCCAAACACAGCTTTCAATCCTAATAAAACTAGACTCGATGCTCTTAAAAAAACTTGATAGACGTGTTTGCAAAGTCCAATTCATTTAATGCCAGGGCCACTGCAATTATGTGGCAGGAGGGCTGCAAGTTGTGTGTCAGGGTTGACTAAATTATGTGGCAGGAGAAGGCAGATTAGGTGGCATACTGCAGCGCAATTTTTGATTGTATTATTTCATTATTTTGTAATTTTTACACATCGAATACTGTCTGGGTAAAGTGTACACCTCATCTGCACCAGTTTAACAACTTTTGGTCCATTTGAGCAAGAAACATTTATTTTTGTTCAAATCTGCTGATTATGCATCAGATGATTAATTTTTGTGCCCCTTGTTATAGCTCTTATCTGAGCATGGCCATGTTCTAAAACTGTGGCCTTAGGGCTTGAGCAGTCGACCCCAAAGCTGGGGAATTGGGTTCGAGTCTCCCCAGGGACACTGACCAGCCTGTAATTCTGTGCAAATCACTGAATTCCCAGTACCTAACAAAAAATTTATATGTCGTCTGTATGCCAACTGTTGCTCAGGTAAAGTGCTCTGATTCCTTTGTGTCAAGTTTTCGCTAAATGAAACTCCCTTCTCCAAAAAAGAAATTCTAAGTATTCTTTAAGAGGATCTTATGCTGACGGCATGATGTTATTTTAAGAATGCACTTTTTTTTAAAGTGTGTGCATGCCATTATCAATAACTTTAAAAACTGTTTGTAGATTTTCTTTCTGTATTTGCCAAATTATTTCTGCAGCTGTTTCTTTTGAGTATTTATTCCATTATTTATAAAGGCCAAACATTCCTGTTCATATGAATCCTTTATTTATAGTGGAGTGTGTTCCCAGGAGAAATTCTGAAAAATCCATGTATTTTCTAATCAGGGACAAATGCCCCTTCACAGCCAGAAGAGTGAAATGTGCTAACAAATGTAGGCAAAGCTGCACACTATATTTATTAATGATTACAGGTATGTGATTGTTATATTGTGGATCAGGGTAATTAGCTTTAGGTCCAGGGGTGTGGAAAAGAATGCATTTGGCAATATTTGGTTCCCCAAGTACTTGTCTTTCCACTAAATTCTGATCAAATTCCTCCAAATAAATCAATTTATTGGTAGTAATTACACTTTTCTGGAGTTGTTGAGGGCGTTATGAAAAACAAACAGTTGAGGAATTTGACCTGTTCTCACTTTGGAAATAGGAACATTTCTGTCAGAAATGTTAATGACCATAAGTCGGTTTACCTGCTCCCATTGTGTGTAGTTGTATATCTCTTTTTTATTTTATTTATATTTAGAGTTTTATATAGCACAAACTCGATCCAAAGATATCAGGTATCAGAGCGCTTTACATTGGCACCAGTTTCGTTACAGATGGACACATTCACTTATGTTAGGCACGGGGAGATTAAGTGATTTGCCCAGAATCACAGGATGTTGAGCGTCATTGCCGAGACTCGAACCCTGCTTCCCAACTTTGACTGCTCTAGCCGTAGGGCTAGATCCTCTCCCCAAGTACTAGCTCTATGTATGTAACCTATGCATGTAATAGTGTGCATAATGTTGGAAATAATACAATTTTTTACAATGTACTGCATTCAAATAAGGATCTTGATTGTGCAGAGTAGTATATGCCTGAAAATCAGACATCATACGTTTAACATTTTTAGTATCATAGCCATATGCAAATAGACCCAAGAATATTCACATCATTCATTGAAACCTTCAACACATATGGCAATTTTAATGTCTCAGTTGGCCCCATAATCTGATGGGGAACCTTTTCCCAAACTATGCCATTGAGCACAGGATAAGCTGTAATACAGGCAGAGTAGAGATCCAGTTTAGCTCTGTGGGATGGGAGATGTGGTTGAAGTTCTAAAACCACAGGTTAAATAACAATTCTTTCAGGGATGTACTGTCTATTCAGTAGCAGTAGAACAAGTCATCATTGTCATCCACATGATGAAAAAACACTCCTATAGCGTTCCACACATTTAACTACACAGGTATCAAGTACCTGTCATGAACTAAATGCAGGATTACAGTGCGTTCATCTTTTACCCCAAGAACAAGAACAGGTGGTATGTAGGATGGTTCAGAGGCTTACTTGTCGTAGATCTTTTTTCAAATCAGATACTGTACATTAGGGACCCACCTGTCAGCAGTTTGCAAAAACTACTCTTCGTTGGTGGTGGCTTCAGAATGCTCAATATTGCACAACTTATCCCTGACCTCTTGGACAATTTGTAAGATATTCAAATGTACTTACAGGTCAATTTTGTTTTCCCATGGAGTGCCATATTTATGATGGGCACAGACTAGTGGGTCATAGTCTCACCTTTCTTTTACCTAATCAATGAGGTGAAGGTTCCCAGAGTAAACCTATTGCTTTTCTATAGTTCCTGTTTGTCATAGTGCAAACAGGCTTACAATGCTATGTGTCAAAATGGACAAAGTTTTCAAGGGGTGCAGTTCAAATAGAATTTCTAGAAGCTCCTCCCCGTTTCAGAGTAAGGGCACCAGATAGAAAAATTGCATATCAGACACCACCTCTTCAATGCACTTCTGGGTCTGTGAATGCTCTGCTAGGACGAAGGACTATGGTGCTGCTGAAATGACTGCTCCCTTGCCCTGGTGAGATGGACTGGACATGTATCTGTTGAAACCAGAACCACAGAGTGACTCCAAGGGCTAGTTGGCTGACTTCCTGACTAGAGCACTAAGGACAGAAGGCTCCAACAACCTTGAACCCAGCACCTGTATTCTGCCATCTGTGAGTCATACCATGCCAAGTGGTGCCACCCCAGCCCTGGACCTTTGCAGGTCATCCTGAAGGTGCTTAGCCAGCATTTCTGTGCATTCAGCAATATCACAACAGCTCTACAGTTGAGCAGTACAAACCTGAGCAGAACCAAGACACAGCCTCTTCTGCGAAGGTTGTCCAGATGTAAAGGACTCCTCATCAACCTCATAGCCACATCAGTACCACCATCTGTGTGAAACTTTCCTGATGCAGGCCACACATCTCTTGTCGATGGCAGCCATGACAGCGAAGATGCAGGTTCTCATAAGCTCCTTTGAATCATCTCGACTGCGTGACACATCCTTGATATTGGACTTCACTTAACAAGCTCTCATCAATTGGATCCTGGACGATGTTGCAAGACGTCACATTGCAGCTTTACTACTCCTCGAAACGGATGCATGGCCGCGGCTGCACGAACCAATCTCGGCACGTGACCTTGCAACACTCTGCAAACCAGGATTTAAAGTACTCTCATTCAGTGGGCCTAACCAGCTCCCTGTAGCTGACTCACGCTCTATCATGGTAGGACTGTACTTGTGACGTTATCTTCGTCCAGTGCAACTAGATATCCCCATTTTGCTGTTTTTTTCTTCTGGGCACTATTTTCACTGAAATCTTAAAAATTGCATAGCTCTGGTACTATTGATTGGGTTTTTATTGTTTTGATCTTCTTTTATTTATTACAAAATTACTCTATTTTATTAAACTGGTGTGTGGTCCTTTGTGGTGTATTTTCTCTGTGTTACTGTTTGAAGTGTTGCACAAATACTTTACACATTGCCCATAAGTTAAGCCGGAGGGCTCTATGCCAAGCTACCAGGGTGTTGATTACAGGTTAATTTAGGGTTTGCTTGAGACACGGATTGTGGTTTCTGTTTGAACAGGAATCTACACCCCTAAATCAGCAACCTAATTTCTTACTGTTCCTATATCAGGAATTTGTATAGTGTATTTTATGAAAGTATGAATGGTTGTCCATAGGGCCTGCCAGAAGATGTATTTTCAGTGGCATATTCATACATGTCAACCTCTTGACTTAAAATTGTGGTTTATGGAAAGTCTTCAGGCGGCAATCTCATTAAGGTGAATAGAAAATTAGCCACAGTTGTAGTGCATTGAATTACCTCAAATCTACAAACCCTATAGGATGCAGTCACAATGACTGGGTTATTTCATCAATAATGTCCTCAATGATAGCACATAAGATTTCATGAGTAATGTAGCATGTGCAATCAAAAGTAGTGCACATAGAGGGTGCTAGTAATAGTTAGCTTGTTAAACTGTAACTGGTGAGCTGCAGGTTGACCTTTTGACTGTGTGGAATGAGGTTTGGCAGCTCATGGCAGGGTTGGGTTAGTGCAGAACTCTGAACTAGGCCCAATGCCCAAACTCACTATTGCCAGCCACTGCACCGCTGCATGAAGTCGCTCACTTCTGGCCCTGTGCAGCATGGGGTTTAGTCCAGGGCCTTGCTGTGGCCAACCGCACCATGGGATCTCAGCACTTCCACAATACCCAATACTCAAGCTTATAACACAAAGTAATACAGTATGATATACGGTGCCAAGGGCACTTAAGCTTCAACCCCATAGTACCGCAGTACCATGCACACTTCACCCTGGACTGAGGATTCATCCCTATATTACCAGCGTATTGTGGAAGCTTTACCTGAGGAAAAGTTTACTGTAAGGAAAAGTTTACTGTATTGTAGTAGCATGGGGGTGTAGCTTTAGTGGCAACTCCTGCATGTGTACCATTGTAGCTCATGGGACTGCTGTGCTGGATTTTTCATTGTGGACATAGAAGTGCCTGGGTTTAGAGTGTCCCTACAATTATCCATTATATACTATATAAATCATAAAATGGCAGTCACAACTTTTTTCTCTGATTTGTGAGCAGCCAATCAGATTGCTTCGTACTGAGTACCAGTTCTGCAGTGTTGAAATGTTTGATAGGAGAAAAATCTCACCCAACCAATCAGAACGCCCTATTTTTTTTAAATTATAGTACAATGGGACCAACCATCCAAAATGCAGCACTTTTTTGCCCCGCCTTAAAACACATATTTCTCAAAATTGGCTTAGTGGATTTTAACCAAGTCACTAAAAGCACTCTTTCTGGGTAAAGTTCTAATATTTTGGGATATTTTATTTAATTCCGTTCATAAACATTTTCTGTGTTTCAGAGAAAATGTTCCTATTGAAATTATTGTGGGAAATGAGCGTTTTGGGACGGCCCCACACCTCTCCCCCCCCACACACACTTGTATTAAGCTCACAATTGATGGATCAGCACAAACTTTCCAGGGCAGAGATCTGGGGTGATGATGATTTTTTTTTAAAATGCATAAAAATTCATTGAACAATACACGCTATGAACAAAACAAAAAACACTTTTCCCATGGAAGCTCTTATTACACCTATACAGTTCATACATTTATATATATATTTAAAATACATTTTTAATTTGTAGTATGTTTGAAAGAGAGCTGAGCCAGATGCAGTTACAAATATCTTAATAATCTAATTCAAATTATATTACATATCACATTAGCCATAAAAAGATTGAAGAGTAACTATGAATATTAATGTATTAATTAGAGAGTGCTCTGTGATTTAATAGATTATGATTTTAGGTTTTGTTATTTATTGATATAAATATTCTGAGGTCATAAGCAATGCATTTCGGGAGAGGATGACCATTGGCAGTAGGGGCCTCATTGGGCCCACCCCACCTGAACCAGCTGCTAAGGGCATGCCTTGTCCTGCACAGGTATGACTGCTCCATTTAATTCTCTGAATGTGGAGCTGAGCCTGTATGTCCTGTACTGGTGGCCACAGGATTTTTCTTCAGTTTATCATCAGTCAATCAGAGAGATAAAGGTGTGTTGACCCAAGACCATGAGTCCTCTGACCTGAAATGGATAAGATGAGCAAAGCCTCAACATTCAATCAGATTTCAGTATTCTTTTTAATGAGGTCTCCAGATAATTTACAAACCTTGGTCTGCAGACAATCCACAGACTAATTGTCTACAAATCTAATAGATTGACAGCTTGGCTCAATTTGAGGTCGACAGTTTTGCTTTCCAAGGGGCAGATTTATGAGGCCCTTGCATCTCTTTGCGCCGCAATTGCGTCACTTTATTTGACGCAACGGCGGCGCAAACAATGCACCCTATTTACAACGTGACGCATCTAGGAGATGCATCACGTTGTAAAGCCCTGCGCCATAAGGAAGCGTTCCTGCGCAGGGGGGGGCGTTCCTGCGCAGGAACGCCTCCTAAAAGTGGCTGAGTGAAATCTATAAGATTTCACTCAGTCACTTTCAGGCCAATGCTGCGGCAAAACCCTGCGCCTGCTTGAAGCAGGCGTAGGTCTTGACGCAACATTGTGAAGATGGGGGACCCCCGAGCCTTGCTGGAGCTGCATCGCGCTTACGACGGAACTCCAGCAATGCGCCACCTTTAAGGCACAGATGCGTCATGGGTGGCGGAGCAGCGGCGCAAGATAACTGGCTCCTTTTTCCTGTCGTCCCTTTTGGGTCTGTGGTTCCAAAGTTTCAACTGTAGATCTAGCAGCCATTATTTCAGGATGCAGGGCACCATCTCTGCATCCTGGACAAATATTTCAAAGATCACTAAAGGAGCGGGGGAACACCCATGGGGTGCCTAGGTTAGGACTCATGGCAAGGTACTGACATTCCCTAGTAATGGTATGCAACACACCTGGTGCACTTCATAACTGATTGAATTAGGTTTGCAAATAAGAGTCACAATCATAAAACAGAGACTGATTACGATACGATGTCGGACTGCTGAGCACTATCGCAGCTGTCAGGAGACCTCCCAATTACGATTGAACTGATTAGCCGGCAGTTGGAAAGTGCTCATTTACACTGCTGCGTCTGCTGCAACCCAGGAAAATGGTTTCAGCAGATGCTACAGTGCAAATGAGCACTTTGTACACATCCGCAGGGTGCATAGCACACAGTGCATGAAGGTGGTTGGGGGCACTCCATGTGTCACCAGGAACACTTTACAGTGGCCCATGAGGAAAAGGGGCCCTGTTTTGGGCCCCAAAGTCCATTTGCTTACAAGGCGGTCTTCACACCATGAGAAGGCTGGAGGAAAGGGACAGCGTAATCCCGGTTGCAGCATTCAAGGCATACATTTTCAAACACTGCCCGATTAGAACGTAGATCTTGTTGGAGGCCGCGATCCTTCCCATTCCCCCGGATAGTTTTGGTCTGACTGCCTGCATCATAATACTGCGGTCAGAGCGACAGGCTCTCTGTGGGTGGAACTGCAACCGATGACCTATCGGTGGCAGTCCCACCAACATCAACATTAGTCCCTAAGTTTCTAACTGTCATGTTTTCAGTGAAAATATATGTATGTTTGTAAGACTGCATACAGCAATTATCACTCAACCTTTCCCTGATATTGAGGTACACCTTTAATTATATATGTGTTAGCTCATCTAAAAGGCAAAGACATAGTGGAGTATCTCTCTCTCTATCTTTTTTGGCTCCCTCTCAAAATTCATGCACATTTCAGCCATGAGCATACAAACAAGCCTGGCTGCAGTTATATAATCATTCATGATAGTCTTCTGTCAAATTTGAGAAGTTTCTGCGTTGACAGCTCATTGTGTCCTGTGCACACGTTTTACTTCATTTTTATTTGCAGATGAAGACACAAGAGATGACAATTGTGCTGTTGAGTGTATAAAGGTCATATTTGACTGCAGGAACAAATACAAAATGGCTTGACCATATTGTACTAGAAATTCCACCTTCAGTATGATTCACAGAAAGGTCAAGTCCAGTGATTGTATTGATCGTCAATATACTACCTCCTGAGAGTGCAAACACATAAAACGTGAATGCTTGTCAATCTGCAAGTCAGAAAAGATTTTCATTGAATGGGTTTTTCTTTTTGTTATTGGTGTCTTATAATGAAAGGTCTAGGCCTATATTAGAAAATTAACTGCAATACTCTTGGCTCTTAAATTTGCAGGAAGTCTTTTGATGCCATTAGACTGCTAATATTGCTATGGTGGAAAGTTTGCTGTAATTATATGAGGTGATCTAATTCCCCTAAGTGCTTCTTTTCTCAAACCTTGAAATTGTGTGGCAATCATTCCTCATCAGAAACAATAATTGCTAATGTATGAGCCATTTGATCTGTGTTCTATCAAAAATAGATTTTTTTGGTATTAGTGTCCCAGAGAAAGGTCTTATAATTAGGCCATACCTTCCCCTTACTTTTCGGTTGAAAGGACAGGAACCAAAGAGTTTTCAGCTAATTGCCAAATGTACTATCCTACCTTTGTATAGTAAGTGACCCTAGCAAATGAGGGAATATGAACATATGGTAGAACAAAGTAGCTCATGAGGAAAATGTCGAATGCGGACCACGTAGAAGGTGGTCTGAATTGTGTGCAATTCCTATGCACCATCTATAGGGAGAGAAGTTTACAGAGCAAAGCAAATGGAATCGTACCATGGAGTTATGGCTGTCTCCTTTGTGATAAGGGCCATGAACCTACTCAAAACAATGAGACAATGATTGTGTCATCCGTGTAGCCTGGCTCTACTCAGAAATCTTTGTGTATGTCCAGTGAAGGAGCACCTTAAAGATTGCACAAAGGTGGAGATGGTCAGAGTCTGAGCTTTCTCAAGTTGTGATCCTTCACTTCCCCTTCAAAGGTTGCACATAAAAGCCTTACAGACACTGACTAAAAGTAATCCACATGACCACAGGTAACAGCAACGGAAATATACAACACACATGATATGTTGGAAAAGCAGGCTTAGGCTTTCATCTTGTTTTATAAATGAAAAGGTAGAAATATGCATCCTTAGAACAAAGGGTCTAGGGTCGGTTTGCGGCAAAAACATTTTTTTCTTTATATCCTTAAAATTAAGTGGTGAATTGGTACACAATTGGACTTACCAGTGCACAACTGTCTATACTATTCAATGATCACCATGTCAATTGGGAAACTGGAAATGGAGTTATGAAATATTTGTCATATAGCTTTCCTACACTGAAAAAAAAAAGTACACAGGGAAGTTATAGTTAGGAAATAGAATAAAAAATCCTTTGGAAATTCACTGAACAAAACAAAGGTTACTAGGACATTATATTTAGGCTCATATTTAATTCATACAAAACCAGTGAAATTTAGCAGTTATAGCTACTAGATATAACTATGACTTACCCCCCAAAATGCACTGCTTATGACCTCACATATTATATCACTAATGACATGGTCAGTGATATCACTCATGATATCTCAAAATACATCACTGACGACATCATGCAATGGGTGAGAGTGTTTTCTAAAAGTTTCTGTGTCAAAGATATATACTAAGATACTACAAAACTTAGATACGTATAGGTTGTGCACTACTAACGAGTATTCCTATTTGTAAGACATATTATGTAAGTGGCTGTGTGACTGTGTGTATCCGTGTGTGAGTAGGTGTCTGAGTGGTTCTATTGGTGTTTAAGTGATTGTATGAGTGAGTGAGTGGCTGTTTCAAATAGTACTACTCTTTAGTAGTACACAAACTATTCTTATTTATGTTTTATAGCATCTTAGCGTATATCTTTAACACTCAATAGCACATAGGAAATTCCCACACTCACTGGATTATGTCATCAGCGATGTAATTTGAGATGTTATCAGTGAAATCACTGACCATTTCAAGAGCGATGCAATATGTGAGGCTATAAGCAGTATATTCTGAGGGCGTAATTTATACCTTACTATAACTGCTGAATTTCACTGCTTTTGTATGAGAGAAATGTAAGCCTAAATATAACATCCATGTAACCGTAGTTTTTTCAGTGAATTTCTATGGTTTTTTAATTCTATTTTCTAACTTTAACATCCCTGTAACCTATGGTTTTTTCAGTGAATTTTGAAGGTTTTTTAATTTTATTTCCTAACTATAATGTCCCTGTAACCTTTCCTTTTTCAGTGAATTTCAAAGTGTTTTTACAATCTATTTCCTACCTGTAACCTTTGAAAATAATTGTGTGAGTGAGAGGAAGAATGCCTCAATGGGTGTGTGAATGAGTGTGTGAGTGTCTAAATGGGTGTGTGACTGGGTGGGGTGTGTGTGTGTCTGAGAGGGTCTGGGACTACCTGCATAAGTGTCTCACTGGGTGTGTGACTGGGTGCTTCACTGCCTGAGTGAGTCTCTTGGACTGCCTGCCTGAGTGAGTCTGTTTGTGTAGATGTCTATGTGGGTGCATAAGTGTCTGAGTGGATCAGTGACTGGGTGCATGAGTTTGCAAGTGGAACTGACATTTGAGAAAGACCTATTACATGCCAAGGGAAGCTTGTAGTGAGAGAGCACAGACAGGGTCTGCACTAGGAGTCATCACCCATGTTTAAAGGTCTCTTTTTGTACAAGGTTGTGTCAGTACTTGCCTAGATATTTCAGAGAGTGTATGCGTACACCTCTATCAGTGCCATGAAATGGTTAAGTAAATGTGCTGGTATGTCACTGCCTGCTATAATACCCATATGGCTGTCTACACGATTAGGTAAGTGGCAGCATAAATGCGTCTGTACCTCTGTTAGGCAATAGAGAGCTATGTAGGTATCACAGCAACTACCTTTGACTCTGCTGCATGCATAAATAGATTCTGGGGAGTGACTGAATGTATGTGTGCTTCTGTAGCTGGGTGATTAGGTTTCACAGAGGGTCTATTCTTTTGTGAACATATGTATCAGTCGTGTTTGGGGTGCACACTATATGTAGTACTTCACATAGGGGCCTACAAGTGCTCATGTAACTTATTCAACTCAAAAGGACATCTCTCAACCTCGTATGCACAAAACAACATTCTTTATTGCATATCTACAGCATATTTTAGAAGTGTATTATGTACACTAAAACGTGTGTTTGATACTTGAGAAAGATCTATAACATGCCAAATGAGTCTTGGAGTAAGAATACATAGAGGCTGCACTAGTAGCCATCAACCATGATTCACAAACTATTTCTCTACATGTTTCAGAAGGTTGTGTCAGTACTTTCCAACATACGTAAGTGATTGTAGCAATACAACTGTATGAGTGCCATCAAATGTGTAAGTAAATGTGCTGGTATGTGAGTGTGTGTTTTAGTAGCACTATGGCAGCACAAATAGTTCACTGACTCTGTAAGGGAATAGAGAGCTATGAATGTGTGAACGCTAATACCGTTGAGTCTGCTGCAGGCATAAGCAGTTTCTAGTAAGTGACTGAATATACTTGTGCTGTGGCTGGGTGATTTAGGTTGCATAGAGGGTCTATGCTTTTGTGAACATATGTATCAGTTGTTTTTGGGGTGCACACTATATGTATTACTTCACATAGGCTACAAGTGCTCAAGTAACTTATTCAACTCAAAATCCCATCTGTCAATCTCTTAAGCACAAATTAGCATCCTTTATGGCATACATATATCATATCTTGGGAGTATGTACTGTGCACTAAAACGTGGGTTTGACACTTCAGAAACACGTTTAACATGCCGAGTGAAACTTGCAGTGACAGTGCACAGACAGGGTCTGCACTAGGAGCCATTACCCATTTTAAAATACTAATTCTCTGCATGGTTGAGAAGATTGTGTAAGTACTTGCCTACATATCTGAGAGAGTGTAGAAGTAAACCTCTATCAGTGCCACAAGATGTTTAAGTAAATGTGCTGATGTAACTGCCTGCTGTAATATCTCTATGGCTGTTTAAATGTGTATGTAAGTGGCTTCTGAAATACGTCAGTACCTGTGTTAGGCAATACAGAGTTTCGTAGGTGTGATTGCAACTACCTTTAAGTCTGCTGGATGTATTAATAGTTTCTGGTGAGGCAATGAAGCTATACATGCTTTTGTAGCTGTCTCAATAGTTGAAACAGAAGCTTTATGTTTTTTCTGAACATGTATGTCAGATGCTTTAGGAATGCATACTCAATGTAGTACTTGGCATAAGGGCATACAAGTGCACAAGTAACTTAGTGAACTGAAAAGAACATCTCTCATCTTTTAAGCACAAACCAGCATGCTTACAGCACACCTACAGCATCTCTCACATGTGACTTGTTCATACTGAAACTTGGATTTAAGACGTGACAAACAGCTTTTTACGTGGCAGATTAAGCTCCATGTGAAAGTGTATACACGTGACCTGTACTACCAAGCATCATCCATGTTTGAAAGAGTATTTCTCTACATGAATGAGAAGGTTGTGTCAGTAATTGCCAACATATCTAAGAAATTGTAGGAGTATACCTGTAGCAGTGCCTTGAGACGGTTAACTAAATGTTCTGGTATGTATCTATGTAAGTGGCTATAAACAAACACCTCAGTGCCTGTGTTATGGAAAAGAGAGCAATATAAATGTGAGAAAAACAATGTTTGAATCTGCTGAAATCACAAGGAGTTTTTGGGTAAGTGACTGGATATATCTGTTTTTTTGTAGCTGTCTGACAAAGCAGGGCAAGAGAACAACAACACCCAGCATTCAAAGAATAGCACTCTTTAAGTACAGCACATCAGATATACACATGTAGATATTTCCAAATCGTCTAATGCCTTTGCTCACTAAAAGTTCACCTTTTAATCTACAGTTTGTTTACTACCATTCACACCATGCAGTAAACAGCAAGTGTACAAAATACTTATTCAAAGCAACAGATTCTCACACACCCAGTCTGCAAATCAGATAAACTGTGACATTCTCATGCACTCATAAAATGTCTCACTTACCTATTACTAAACATACAAAGTCACACACAAAGCCACTCATACATTACCTCATTTAGTTCTAATATTTTCTCAAAAATATTTGATATTCTCTTATAACATTCTCACATAGACATATACCTGTTCAATCATTTTATTTTCAAATTAAATGTAATACACATACCTTAAAATTGAGTTAGTTCACCAAATATAATTTTTTGGTCTCATCAGATATTTACAATGCTGTCAGAAATTGTGAAAACTATGCATAGGTAGAATGGCACACTGTTCTCACACAAAGAAGCCATTAATGACAGCATTTTCAAATGTTCGCCCCCTAATAGTGCAGAAGGCAGCAAGTAGAAATATTTCATTCATTTTTTAGGGCGAGCATATGAGAACTCTTGTATATACTATACTTATATGTGTATTTACTTTGCTGGCTCTAGAGATCATCCCTAGGACATGTCTGCTTCCGCGTAGGGACTTTTTTCTGTTCAATTGCCTCTATTTAACTGTCTTGCTAGAAGACGACCAGTAGAGGTCAGTGAAATACCAGAAATGCTTTCTGCTTGTTCAACTGCCTAATTTTAACTGTCTTAATAGAAAAAGACCAGCAAAGGTCAGTAAAATATTAGAATCACTTTAGTATTCTCTAGATTCCAGTCCATTGAAATTGTTATCCACGAGCACCAGTAGACAATAATATTTTTTTCAAATCTTGTATTTTCAGTGATATGACCAACAAAGGCCCTGATTTTATTTTAAAAACAGAGCTTTGGACTATACCATTTCCAACTGAAAGGCAATATTTATTTCCATGTGTTCCCATACCTGGCGTGTCACGCAGTTTGGTGCTTACTTTCCCTCCATGTTAAAGAAGAGTAGTTGTTTTAGCACCCAGGCTAATATGCCACATAGCTAAATACATTTAAGGTCCCAAAGACGAGATTGATTGCATTGCAAATGCTTGTTTTTTTTGTCACTCCATTCCTGAATGGTTAGTATATATTAACCCTTTCATGCACTTTTATAATGAAGCCCAATATGTGTGGGGGTTTTATGCACTTCTTTTTTATTTTATGTTTTACATTTTATTTCATTTTTATAATTAATAAAGACCAGTGTAGGCCCATAACGTTAAGCATTGCATTTGGATGAGATCCATGACAAAGTGCCGAGATGTATATACAGTACATGATCACTGGCAGCTTTATCAGTTATCTAATAACAATACACTAGTCATGATAGCTATAGGATATTATCTCGCATGGCCTACAGTTGAACATCCACTGGTATCTGAATCATGCTGATCACTACAGTGCACCTCAAGATTTAAGAAGATGTGGCATAGTTCCCTCCAAGTTATAAGGTGCTCAGCCAACTTATCATACCTCCTTCTAGACTACATATGCACCTCTCCGCTAGGGACCACTACTGTACATCTCTCAAACATGCATCTAGAGAGGCGGAACAAGCAAGTTATCGCCACATTGCGAACTGCTAGGACCAGGAAGAGTTGTAATAGCTTATACTTCATCTTACACTTCTGTGGCTTTGTAGCATGCACATTTAAACAGTACAGCAGGTAAATCTGTACCCTAAAATCCATACCCCTATTCACCAACTCTGCCACCCGGGTCCAGAAACAGAGTATCTCATGGCAACGGGGCAGTCCCAAGCAAGGTGCTGGAAATCTGTAACCATGGCTCCACACCTAGGGCACACATCAGAGTGGCCCAGGTCAATGCAGGACAGCCTCATCAGGGTCATATATGTGCGGTGTAAGTAATAAAGTGAATCAACTTGAAGCACGCATTACAGGAGACTGTACGTGTAAATGTGTTCATAGCTCTCCATTTTGAATCAGTCAGAGGCTCCATCAAGTCCCTGTCCTATGTTAATCGGGTCCTAGGTAAGGAACCCGCTGTTTCAGACTTCATGGCACTGTACAGGAGAGAGATAAGCCGATGCTTATGCTTACCAGTGTAAGCATTACGTCCAAAGTTTGCGTAGTTGGTGGGACATTTGGGTATATGAGCCAATTCGCCTTAGCTAAATCCAAGAGTCCGGCATACTGAAGAAATTGGCCCTGACCCAGCTCTAAACAATTTGAGTCCCGCTTATTAGAGATGAATGTTTCTTTTGGGAACAAGTCGGCCAACACCTGACAACCTCTCTCCCTCCATGCCCTGAAAAGAAATCACATTCATCATTTTCCACACTGGGGCAAATATCCCTATTGGGAGCTTCCTGTGGAACGGCGCATGTTTTATTATGCGTTCTACAAATGCTTGCCAGAATTTTGCAGTCTGCTGGACCACAATGGGCATGTCTCCTGATATACCCGCCCCCTCCGTAAAAGTCATTGGAAGCCTATCCGGTTGGACTCTTCCCCTCAGAATTATTTTTTCCCAGTTTTCTCCCTCATCCAACCACCAGGCCACAACCTACAAATGGGCCCCATAGTAATATAAGTCCATCTTGAGCCTTTAAGACCCCCCCTCTGCATATCTCTGAGTCAATGTATGCAGGGCTACTGCAAACAGGGACACAGACACAGAGTTCAGTTGCATAAATACCCTAGGAATGTTACACATCGAGTTCTGGAGCACGTACAAGCAGCAGTCCCTCATTGCACCCAGCTGCATAGTACCATCCACTCCCACGATGACCCTCCGCTGCTCGTGCTTGTCTTTGTCTCCTGACATCCCCACGCTGACGCTGTGTCCCTTTGTTTGAGCAGGTGCCCTATCTTCGTCTTTGGCCACGCTTTTCCAATGGGGGAAGAGTGTCACCCCGAATCTCCAGTCATTCCCAAACCTCGTCAGGGGACCAAAAGAAAAAAGCACTGCCCTGCGACAGCACTTTCAGTTTAGCAGGATATAGGAACATACATTGCAGTTGTAGCTCTTGTAGCTTTCGCTTAACCCCCAAATATGACTTTAGCAGTTCCTGCCCCTGTCTTGTGAAGTCCGGATAAATAGTGATTTTGCTGTTCTCATAACAGAGGTCCTTTTGTTCCCTGGCTGCCTGGAGCATATAGTCTCTGTGCAGTTATTCAACACTTTTGCTTTTATGGCCCACAGCTGTGCCCCGGGGAGGGGTTGGCACCAGAGCCCTGTGCCCTCTTTCCACGACAAACACCTTAGAGTCCCCAAGGGCGCAGCTGGGTGCAGATACACTGCTCCAGAAACTGCTCTACCAAGCCCTGCTCCACTCGCTCCGGAAAACCCAGGGCTCGAATATTGCTGCGTCTGGTGCAGCCTTCCGCATCTCTGGCCTGGTTATCCAGGGCATTCGTGGTCAGAGCCACTTGTACTTTGAGTATTACCACATCACCTTTCAAATCCACGAAGTAGCTCTCAGCTGTGGACACCTTATCTGCAATTTTCCGTAGATCCACCCTCAACAGGTTCACATCTATGGAGACAGTCCCATCCGCTCTTCCAGTGTCTTTCTTTACCCCTGGATGGTGGCTAATTACTCTGCATGGGAATGCTCTCCATGCTCCTCAGCTCCACTCTCCTTGGCGCCACCAGCCTGCCTTGTGATGCATTGCGGGGTGACAGGGTGTAGTATATTGGGTAATTCTATTGGTGCATGAGTCCTTCGCAGCCTTATCCTAGCCCATTCCGGCGGTCTGTGCTTGTATTCACTAAGGGACCTCTTGGCCGCCCCCATAGAACCACAGAAGAGAGCCCCACAGTGATCCCTGGTGCTGGTCCTTTACACTAAGGCCGCACAGGCAGAGACACAATGCAGTCCAGGTCCCAGTCGGTGCCCCCCCTGTCGCAGATGCACAACCCCCTTCCCTTGATACCTGCACCAAAAGATAGTCCTCACACTTGCACACTACCTTAGAGAGGTGCTTTACCCATTGCGGTTCTCCATTTTGAGGCCACGCCACTATAGGCGACCGTCGCTCGTCCTGGTGGGGGGGTCCTACAACAGTTAGACTGATGATGCCTACAAAAGACACAGAGGAAACACGGGTGCAATCTCCCCCTGCACACAGTCGCCTAACAAACAAGAATCAGCACCTTCCACTACAGATGACACTTCAGGGCTCCAGTGTGTTCAGCGTAGGCTTCACATTGCTACATCACTGCACTGTCACACCAGACGCTGGTAGGGTGCTGCAGGAAACTCTCACCAGCAGTAGGCAAGCCCCTCTCTCATGACAGTCACAGTTCAGGGCCTCTGGCACCAGACGGAAGAACTGTGACCCAGCTGCAGCACAAATGCACTCCCCAGAGCTCCGCCCAGCACCATAGCAGCCCCACAAGGTCCACAGCTTCCAATCCGAGGGAGAGGTGGTCCCGACACGGGCCGCTGGCCCAAGCTCACAAGAGGCGTGCCGCAATGCAGGGTCCACTCGCTGGCTGCACTATGCCTTTGGCGGCCCCTCCCTGAAGCACCATGCAAGGAAGCCACAGCTGCAGAGTCTGACACGGGAGCACTGGGGGGCACGGAGTGACAGCACCTAGAGGCTAGGGCCCCACTCAACCCTACGACTGGCCCACAACTACGCCCAGCACACACACAGCCGCCATCATGGAGGGTCCGCCCCAGGCCGAATGCCGAGGCCGTGCAGCCAACTCCGCCTCCTGCTGCCTTCGCCACAGTGTCCACTTGCCGACATGGCCCAAGGCTCTCAGTTCTCCCGTGCAGCAAGGGGGTGAGGGAGACCAGCCATGGGATCATTGAGAACAGCACGGCGACCTTGGGTTGCGGGTGCCTCATCGGCATCGGTATGTGCCTCAGGTGCAGCTACCGACCAGACCGCCAACGGACCTTCAACTCATCTCCGCTCGCCAAACTTAACTCCAATTTGTAATCCAATTTCTTACAACCTTAAACTATCTACATGGCCTAACCATGAATACAGATATGCTGAAAGTAGTATGTTATTTATTACTGTTAGAACTGGGGGTCTCTAGTTGGCAGAGGTAGGTACCACTGTCCAAATAGGGACCCTTGCTTCTAGTCAGGGTAAGAAGGATACACTCTTTAGATAACCCCTGCTCACCCCCTTGGTAGCTTGGCACGAGCAGTCCCGCTTATCAAAGGCAATGTGTAAAGTATTTGTACCAACACTCACAGTAACACAATGAAGACACCACAAACTGACTCCACAACAGTTTAGAAAAGGTATTTAATCTAAACTACACATGACCAAAACGACAAAAATCCAACATACACAGTTCAAGAATATGGTTTCAAAAGAATTCTTAAGGTTGTATTAAAATAATCCACAGTTGCTTCAAGTTTTAGCCAACAGTACCTTTAGATGCGACAAAAGTTCAAAGTGAAAGCTGTAGAGTTGAACAGCAAGAGGTGCGTCACTCCTGAGACCCTAGGGAGGTTATGCGACAATCCCGCTGGATGCAGCGGGCGTGTTGCGGTGACTCCAGTATGTATGGGGAGGGATGCGATACCCTGCATGGATTCCGGTGCACAGGTTTTGGTGGAAGCGGCTCGCAAAAAGTACGATGCGACGATCTTCGAGGTGGCGACGATCTCCGGTGCGGCAACGATGCGCGGCTCAGTGTCGACTTCTCCTCTCGCGGCCCTTCGATGCGATGGCTCTGAAACGACTCTCGCAACGACGGGATGCGGTCCGCAAGCAAGCAGTGACGACAGGCTCTGCGACGATACTCGCAGCGATGGTAATCTTCCCGAACAGAGTTGGCGATGATCTCGGCCTTAGCGGCGGCGGGAATTTCCTCAACGGGGATGCACTCCGCAAGCGAGCGACACGTTAAACTTTGCAGAAAGTTCTTAAAATCTTGGTTTCCAGCTTCCCAACACAGTACAACTTCTAGAGGCACCACTGCTGGCCCAAGCACTCTAGGAAGGACATAACTCTCTCAGTAGAGTTCAGGGAAGCTGGGGGTAAAGTCCATTTGTTCCTGGGACTCCTTAACAGGGAGCCAGCTCTTCTTCAGGCCCTTGTAGATTCCTTCAAGCAAGGAAGCCCAGCACAAAGCAAAGTCCTTCCCCTCTTCTTGACAGCAAAGCAACTGCAGGTCAGTCCATCAAAGCAACAGATGGGCAGTCTTCCTTCTTCAGTCTTCAAGCTTTCTCCTTGGAAGAGGTTCCTTCTTGATTCCTTGGTGTCCCTTCCAGTACAAATACTATGCTCTAAAACGTTTCCCACTTTGTGTTGGATGGTCAATCCTCTTCCCCAAACAATTTGTGCTATGTTTGCACCACAGTGATTCAGTCCTGGTGCAAAACTTTGGTAAACCTGGCCCCCTCTGTCAGTAGGTATGAATGATTGAGATTAAGAGTGAATGAAAGTGAATGAGAATGAATAAGAATGATTGTAAAGATATGTAAGAGAGTGTGAGTGAGAGAATAAGTGTGAATGAGTATCAGTGTAAGTGAAAATGGGATGTGTATGTTGCGAGTCTGTTTGTTTTGGTCCTGGCATACTGAAGGTTATTATTGTCTTATAGAGACACCCAGGGAAGAATAGTGGCCCTGACATACTTGCTGCAATTCTTAACATGGCAGACACCTGTGACATAATCTAGGCACTGGTACTTGGCATAAAGACACCCATGGTAAATTACTGGAACTGGCATACTAGATACTTCATGATATGTCGGGCACCCTTTAAAAAATACTGTCATACATAAGTATGGCATATGTTCATCATTGGCAGAATGCTTGCACTAGCACAATGGAGGCAATCTTTGGCATAAAGGTGGACAACCTGTCATATGGGAGTGTGGCAACAATGAAAAAATGCCGCTAAATTTTGGCATTGTGATATTTAATGTCATTTTTAATATAAGGAGGCACTCATGCAATATGAGGGCACCCATGACAAAACGGTGGTTCAGACACAATTGAGGTAATTTTTGACATAGAGGGAACCAATACCACGTTTTGCATGAAAATAGCGTCAACTCCTAAGAAATGTCAGGTTTCATTGGTCTGGCACACCATGAAAGAATCTGAGAATTTAAAGACGGTCCTTTTGACACCTATGGCATTTTAGCAAATGGGTGTGAAAATTGTGCTTTTTAAAATGTACGATTTCAATCATTCTTTTCAAACTTTTCTCACCGGTAGAAACCCCCTAAAAGAGGTCTGATTCACTCCATTTGATTGCTGATTCTAATGTAGGGCAAGTATTAATCCCTAGAACATTCAATGGTAAAGTCAGCCCCATAGTATATATGGCATCTAAAAAAACATTTGTCTGTGTCATTGTCTTATCCTGATCCTGCATTTATTATGGTACTTCAGTGATGCCATGTGTTGTGATGTGAGGGTCATGTGACATACAAGGTAAAAAAGCATAGAGGGTCCTATGCTGTCACTTCCTGTGAGGTCATTAAGGCCAAAGTGTATGTGATGTCTCTTCCGCTACTCCTGGGTTTTTGGTGTATTGATTCCCATGCCGATGGCCTCTGTCTCTTCATATGCGCCAACATGAGCAGTCCATTTTTGGTATGATTTACTGTTTTCAATAGGCAGATTTGAGTAATGTTGTGTGTAGCAGACCATAACTGGTGGATTTTTGTAGGGTTTTTAGTTTTTATGTTGTACCAAACATGTAATTTCAACTGTATTTTTTAGTAATTTTCTTACGTTTTTTTAATCCCACTTAAATAGTCCATTTTACGCGCTACCTGCACCATAGCTTTTTTTTTGCGTTTTTGACAGTGAAGATTAGCGTTTGAGGGCGCATATGTTTCCGTTCATTGTTGCACAAGCCCTTCAGACATGTACAGCATGGTTTAAATGCATGGTCTGGCCTGCTGCCAATTCTTGTGCTACCCACCCATGTAACCCAGTGTTTGGATTGCCTGTGAGCAGATTTATGACCTCTTTTTAAATTTTTTTTATATGTTTTTATTATGCAACACCAGTTAATACACAGTAAAAACATAAAAAATATTAGACATATATATAGCAATAAGTAAATTAAAAGTTCAGGAATAGCAGCAAAATGCACTAATATAGCAGCGAGTTAATATGAGAATTCAATGATAGCCGCATAAGACATTTGTACATTTATAACCTCAAGGCGGCCAGAATGACTGCTAGTACGTCCTTCCTGTCTCACACAAAAATGTGTTTTCTGTAGTTTTTGTAATTTGGTTAGATCCGAGTTTACACTGAAAAGGTGATTTTGCTTTGTTTCCAACTTTGGTCCATTTGATCAACCTGAACGTAACCAAAGATTTTGAGGGAATAAATAAGATAGTCCCTTTTGACAACCTTAGAAATATAATTATACGAAATACAATTAAACTGGATTTATACTTTTAAAATGAAACAGAGAGTCCCTTGAAACTCTCCATCTATGGTTTACAATGCAACCAACCAGGAAAACCGTAACTCACACTCCAATCATTCTTTTAACAAGGTGCATCCAGGGCTCCAAAAGAGCCCTGGAACAAACTGCCAACAAATAACAATCTGAAATATAGGGCTGCAAAGATCTGGCAGCTGCATGAACAGATCTATGAAACCGAACCCCCAGCCTCACAGAAAAGTCACCAACCCCAAGAATTTTAAGACACCCCTAAAAAACGTTTTTACTAGCTAAACGTTATTTCTCCAGATATTATAACTTCTCTTCCTTCTCTGCTCCCTTCATAAAGCTAGCCTCTTTGCAATAGTCTCTATTCTGCCCAGAAATGCATTAGAAAACAAGCCTTTGCAATGCAATAGGTCTCGCATTTAGCATTGTAAATTCTAAAGATTTTTATTTATGTGTAGGTTTTAAAACAGATACATAAAAGGCATTGTAATTTACAATGCCATTAGCTTAAACTCTCGCAAATACGAGACCTATTGCATTGCAAATCTATGCTATCAAAATAAAAATTAGTGTTAGGAGGGAGCGTGTCCTGCCTGCAACAGCAGGCAGGACAAAGATATTTGAGGATATAGGGGCATATTAGCAGGAACCTTTTTAAAATTACCGCCGTTTTGGAGACAGGAAACTGCTGCTAAAACGGCGATAATGTGCTTGCTAATATGCATTTTAGAATTCCAATAGAAGCCCAGGTTAGATGTCCTGCACATGTAACCTGCGCTTCTATTGGAATTCTATAACGCATATTAGCAAGCCCTTTATTGCCATTTTAGCGGCAGTTTCCTGCCGCTAAAACAGCGAAAATTTTAACGAGGGTCTTGCTAATATGCCCCATAGTACTTAGAGCCTGTGATTAAAGCCTACTGAGTAACCACACACGTAACAGGGGGTGGCGCCCTGGGAGAAAACAAAATGGAACAAGGTGGTACTAAGGAGGGACTACTAAGCCTTTTGACCAATGAACAGCCATAGTTTACAGTGGACAATGAAACAAGCCAATAAAAAATATGGGTGGAGAGTGGGCGGAGCTTCAAGTCCCTACCTCAATACAGTATGGTTCGCAGAGCAGCACATGCGCTACCCAGTTCAACCTAAAAATGATCAACAGTCTACAGATGCATCTATTCTCTTACCCTCTTACCGTCTAGCGCCCAAGACCTGCTCCATGGCACCATCAAAATAGATTTTCTCATAATTGTAGTACATGATACATAGATAAATACTAAAATACTAATAAATATATATATTGACCTGCATTGATGCAGCAAACTTTTCCGGGTTCAGGGTGCAGGTCAGTGCCACTATTCAAGTGCAGTGTAGCCACTTCCTGATGTTGGTATACACCCCCCAATACACTCGCTATACAAGCATTCTGTGTGTGTTGCTTTAGTTTTACATGGCTCAGAAAACAACAGATTTAAGGGCCTCCGTAAATCAATATGCTGTAGTCTTGCTGGGCTTGAATACAGATTCTTTACCCGGGCCTATTCTTGTAGTTTGCAACATTGGAGGCTCTGATGCCTCTGGTTCTTTTCCAGCTTTCCGGGAACTCTGGTTCATTTCTCTTTCTCTTTGATGTAACTTTGCCTTTTTTCACTTGTTTTCCTTGTTACTAACAGGAAACATTGATCTTTGAAAATTAATTTAATTGGTGGCCTTATTCTATTCTATTTCCTTTGTTTACACTTTTTTGTAAAGACAATGTGTTTGTCTTGACATTAGTGTGTAGCTTCTTGAAGTGTTTTAATTGCTTTCTGTTATTTCACATTTTTATTTACTTTTCACATCGCTCATTGGGATGTCTTTTTAACTCTTTCATTTTTCTGCATTTGTGTCTGCTTTTTTATCATCTTTAGCATTGAGACTTTTCTACTTTCAACCTTCCACCAATAGTGACCTTTGTTTCTGTTAATAGCTTATAGAGGTAATGGGATCCTGTAAGGCACAATGTATGTTATCATTCTTTCTTTCATATCTGGGGGCATTGAACATGACAGGGTATCATTTGCAATCTAATAATCAGCCGGGTCACCGTTTATGTATCCTTTCATGGAAACAGCTGCATGGGAAATGTTATACACTTGATAGGTAAACGAATCAAGTTGTGCAAACTCCAAATCACAAACATTTTCTAGAATCTGAGTGTTTTCAGGGGCAAACCTATGAGTCGTGCAGCTGGTGCAATGCCCTGGACCCATAGAGTGGGAGGGAGCCGAACTACAATAGCCCCTTCAGTCCTTGAAGGGCAGCTTAATACCCATGATGGAAGGCCGAAGATGAAAGAGCATTAAAGATGACTTTCACTTTTGTGTTTAAAAATTCAGGCAAATATCGGAAGTAAATGTTAGTATAGTTTGATAAAATGCTGCTTATTCTTTTAACATGGAGACTGGTGTTTTCTTACCCTTACTGAAAGTGTGAGGATAGTGTAAAGGGAACTGTGTGAAATTATTGCTGGTGTGAAAGTAAAGGTTGTCGGCTGTTGTATTCTTCTAACACCCAACAACATATAAACACATATAAATGAACTGTACACATATTTAAAAATAAATATGCTTTCATTTAGTATTTTTTTCTTATTGTAAAGTATGATGGAAATAAATCAAGAATCTTTACTCAGTGATCTGCAAAGGTCAAATATTCACAAAAATACAATTTTCACACATCATTTGTGCTCTGTAGAGTCTCATTAGTAACAGTGTATGTCTGTGCATATTGAAGGGACATTTCAATGGAAAGTGTATCGTCTGTAAATCCCGGTGGCTACTACACCATGCTTGAGCAATACTTTTATGACAATGTGCTCCTGAATATAACAACAGTTACATAATACTAGGAGTGGGCGGAACTATCAGAGTTTTACTCTTGGGAATTCCGTGGAGCTACATAAAAGCTCATCAAGATTCTGCGGAGTTCTGCCCCCCTCCAATTTGCAGGTCATCATGCATCACAGGCCATTTGCACCCATTTGGCAATCATCATGGGCGTTGCTGATTCCAGGGTAGCTTATTTCAGGCCCACAAGGCCTTGGCCGCTCATTTCCAGTGTGGCTGCTGAACATGAAGGCCTTTTCCCAGGCTCAGCCGTGTAGCGGTCTCACCTGCTCCCTCGTGCTGTACCCTGCAGATTACTTGCTAGGTGTCCATCAAGTACAATGTGCTCATTTCTGCAGCTCCTGTTGGGGTAGGCAGCCCTACTCTGTCAACAATTAGGGCTGGTGCCAATTACTTTCTTCACTGTTGGCATTGCATACCAGCGGGCTCTAGAAATGTTTTATTTGGTTATGGTGTTCCAGCCATGAGAGTAATCTTATTGTGTATCCATCTTGCTCCACAACCTCTAGCGGCCCCCAAGTCTGAGCATTTCATGCTTCATGAGACACAGCACTAACATGGTACTGACACCAACTTAATCCAAGCACCTAAAGGAAAATACAGTTATTAGGGGGTTATTAGCCTAGTAGCTAGTATAGAGAGCTACACATTGTAGGGTACAACAAAGGGAGCCAGTGAAGAGAAACTAGTTTACAGTTTGATAGGTCCTTCAGGAATGGGAGTCCCTCAAACGTATTCCAAAAATAAATAAATATGGGGAACTTACTGCGACAAAGGTAAATGTTCAGTGATACCAAAATTACTCAAATTGTCAAGAGCTTTTTTCCCTTCAGCGTGTCTCAACGATTACCTCCTCATGTCTCTAGGACAAAACAACAATATACAAACCAAACCTACCACTCAGATTGACAAAAATCTGGCAGCTGAGACCATCTCTAGTCCAAACAGGTCAAGGTGAAACAGAAACCAAATACCGCTGAGTTGATCTTTGGAGCAGCCTGGACCTGCGCAAAGCATTGACTATGCTAAGGGGAAGAAAAGCCTAACCTAGTCCCACTGAATTTGAAGCTCATCATCTTAATCCATTTTACTTGCATGCAAATGAGGCTCTTTGCATAACATTACCAGACGGTGAGGACAGCATGTGCCTATATAATTTATCTTTTGGCCCCTGACCTGAATAGTCTGTACTTCATATAGTGCTTCCTCCTTGGTCTGCAATGGCCCCACCGCACCCACATTCACTGGCCACCTGGGCCCTTACCTGTACATAGTTGTTCTTACAGTAGTTAGCTTCCCGGTTCAGATGTTTGATAGCAGCTTTTGATGAGTTTCTGCTTACTGGCAGGGAGCTACTCCTCCAAAAGCATCTGCAGCTCTGCCATTGCATGCCCCTCCCATCTCCAGCCACAGCCGTTTATGAACGCCCTCCTGCCCGGGATTCTGGGATTGCCAGTTCAGCTCTCACATACACGGTTCAAGCACTTCTACACACCACTGCCCAGCCAATTAACACCACCTCCAGAAGTCTGGGAAATGTAGACTTCCCACTCCTGCTTCCTCTTTTACCACAGTGAAAGGGCTAGGGTGCCGGTAAGCTGAGTGCCAGTGTGCAAAGCGGCAAAACTCTGCAAAGTCCACCGGTCGAGCGGAGTTTGAAAACCCACCCATACATACCACACGCTTACAATTCTCTTGCTGAAAGGGTGTGGCTCATTTTCAACACTTGTTTTTTCTGTGAAACTAGGATTCTTCAGAATCCCAAAGAGTTCAGTGATGTAATATTAATGGCAGCATCACTAATCTGCCAGCTGTTCGAGCACAACTGCCTATCATGTGCACCCTATATGTGGGCTATATTCCTGTTTACATCAGCAATATTCTAGTCCATTAAGTCTACCGGAAGACAGAGTTTTGTGCGGCACACAGCCTCACATATTGTAAAGATTTCTCATATGCAATAATGAAACAAAATATGAGGTACGATAAAATAAAATATTTGCCTAGGATCGCATCATTTGGTCAAGCGGCCAAGCCAAGATTGATTTCATGTTTTCTGGTCTCAGATTGTGCAATTGAGCCACTTGATTGGTATACATTTCTTGCTCCTGGTTAACACCAAAGTTTAACGATTTGTCTTTCATCTAGGTGCATGAGGTTGGAGTGTGGACAGCAGGTAGAAGCCACAAGAAAGCTCAGATCCATTTTGGCTCAGGTGCTCAAGAAGGCCTCCAGCTGAAGCAGAGGCTAGCATCAGGCTCTAGCCTTCAATGATGTTTTGCATTTTGTGCTTGAAATAAGCTTAGATGCTGTTGCAAATGTGATACGAATTTCTTATGTGAGGATATCTTAGCTTTCACTGCTGGTTACCACGTATTACCTGTGCCGCATCTGAGGGAAATGTATACTTTTGTCAAATGCGGCATATTGTGTGGGTTTACACATGTTTGGATGGCTGCTGAAGAAGGTGTCCATATTCTGTGCATAAGAAGGAAGCTTGCATTGTTTCTGACCAGATCGGTATGTATTCTATGGGTGGGAAGGAGGCACTTACTGCTGTCTGGTGCTGTTCCTGTTTTGTGTTTTGAAAAATTGCCATGAGTTTGAGTATAGCTTGTACTCATTCACCCCAGTGCGGTTCCTTACACTCGTATCAAATCTAAAATGCTGCTCAGTGCCACACTTGTTTCATGTCTTTAATGGAAACCTTCATTGACTCTGCAGCACCACACTTGTTCAATGTCTTTGAAGGAAGCTTACACTGGTTGTCCCTGTAGTGCCACACTTGCTGCTCAGTGCTACACTTGTTTTGTGTCTTTAATGGAAACCTGCATTGACTCTGCAGCACCACACTTGTTCCATGTCTTTGAAGGAAGCTTACACTGGCTGTCCCTGTAGTGCCACACTTGCTGCTCAGTGCTACACTTGTTTCGTGTCTTTAATGGAAACCTGCATTGACTCTGCAGCACCACACTTGTTCCATGTCTTTGAAGGAAGCTTACACTGGCTGGCCCTGTAGTGCTACACGGTGCAAGCTTGCATTGACTCTGCAATGCCACACATATTCAATGTCTTTGATGCAAGCTTGCACCGGCGCTGAGTACCACACTTATTCCATGTCTTTGAAACAAACATGCACTGGTCCTGCACTGCCACTCTTTTTCCATGTCTTTGAAGGAAGCTAACACTGACTAGTCCTGCAGTAGAATACTTGTTCAATGTCTTGGAAGGGAGCTTGCACACGTCCTGCAAGATTACACTTGCTCTATGTCTTTCAGGGAAGATTGTGATGCTCTTGATCAGTGCTGTATGTGTGTGAGCCAAGGACCACTGGCGTGCCTGCTCCATCTGCAATACCTATTACTGTGTGTTTTAGGTCAATTCTCAGTCCACTGCTATTTCACCTTTACGGTAGAACTCCAGTGGATATAGCAGATCAAGCTGGACTAACTTTGTTTACCTATGCGGACGATTCCCAAATTATTTTTTGCCTCTCTTACTCTAACCCTTTGGCTCCTTCCCATCTCAAACAAGGCCTCACTAACATTTTCAACTAGATGACCAAAAACCAGTTAAAATTAAATGGTGAAAAGACCGAGGTTCACATCTTGGGTAAACAGAAAGACCTTCGGAAGCTCTTCCATTGTCCTACTCAAATGGGTAATCTCCCTGAACCAACCAGCCACGTTCGGAACCTGGGCATCATCATGGACGACACACTGTCCATTTACCAACAAACCGTCAAGGTAGCTTCACTATGTTTCACCATTTTAAAATGGCTGAAGAAAATCCTGTGGATGTTGCCTGTTTACACCCAAAAGACCGTAGTGCACGCCCTTATTACATCAAGACCTGACTACGGCAACATTCTCTATCTAGGCTCAAACAAAGCCGTGGTCCGTAGGCTGCAGCTAATTCAAAATTCTGCTGCCAGGTTGCTTTGCAGGATTCCAAAGACCACCAGCATTTCAGGATATCTACGTGAACTACACTGGCTCAGGGTGGAGAACCGTATCAAGTTCAAAGCCCTGAGCTATATGTTTAGGATAAAAGCAGGTACAGCTCCCCAATATCTTCAAGCCCTAGTACGCCCTAACATGCCTTCCCGCCATTTAAGATCTGAAACCTTGGGCAACATCTGGGTGCCCAAGATTAAACTCTCCAGAATGGGAGGGAGATCTTTCTCCTATCTGGGCCCCTCCATCTGGAATACTCTTCCAACTTTCATCCGTAAAGAAACTAATAACATACGTTTTGGCAAAAATCTTAAAACCTGGTAGTTTGATCAGTAAGGTCAACTGTAGGACCCGCACGCTGCCTATGTCCGTCAATAAGGTAGGCTGATATACACATTTAGGTCCTGGGTATGACTCCTCTGCAATTCATGACACCACATAAAACATCATGGTATGGTATGGTGTTTTTTGTGGTGTCATAGGGCGCCCAACAAAGCAGTGCGCTTAAAGGAATGAGCAGGTATCAACACAAAAACGTTTCGGATTGAAATGGATAAAGCTCCCTCTGGTCCGTGTCCCCACTGACCAGGCCTAACCCTTCCCTTTTTGTGCACATTAGTCACCCCTATGGAAGGCCCAAAGTACCCCCCTGGGCAGGGTGCAGTGTATGTGAAAGGTAGAGCATGTACTTGTGCATGTGATATGCTCTGGTAGTGAATGGCAGCCATTTTCGTTTTTCACTATTGTAAGGCTTTCTTGCTCCATAGATTAACATGGGCGGATGCTGGATACAGTGGCTACCAGCATTTCTTCTCATAGGAACAAGATAGGACATAAGAGTCTAGTATCCCCGAACTCAGAATTTAATAACACATCTTTTAGAAAGGTTGTTTTTAAATCCTGTGTTTGAGAACAGCACTTTTAGAAAGTTGCTGTTCTCTTGTCTGACCCTTCTGTGTGCCTTGGCCTGTTTGTGTATTGACTGTCTGGTTTGAGAGTGACAGGGGCTGGGGATTCCCCAGGAGGATGGCTGAGTCAGCCCTGGGCTGAATGACTGTATTTGCAACTTGAGTGGTGGTAGGAGTTAGCACCTGGGCCTGAATAAGGCTGTGCCTGCCTTCCACAATGCTGGCTCTACCTCCTGCGGGGCTGCTGACAACCCTGCCCCTCACTCTGAAAGGAAAGGAGAAGCCAGGCCAACAAAGTGCCCAAGCAACACCCAGAACTGGTTCAGACCGGGCTCAGGGACCACTTGCACAAAGAGAACAAAGACTTTTACGGGTATAAGTATAGGACCCCTGACAAAAGAAAATTAGATCATCCTGGAATCAAGAAGGAACCTCTGCCAAGGAGAAAGCTGAATCTGAAGAGGAAAGACTGTCCTGCTGTTGCTCTGCTGGACTGACCTGTTTGTTTGCAGCCAAGGAAAGGGGAAGGACTTTGCTGTTGTGCTGTGTCCCCGGTCTTGAAGGAATCTCCAAGGGCCTGAGAAGAGCTAGCTCCCTGTTCTGAAGTCCCCGGAACAAAAGGACTTCAACCCCAGCTTCCCTGAACTCTGCTGAGAGAGTTCTGTCCTTCCTAAAGTGCTTGATCCAGTTGTTGGGCCTCTGGAAGTTGTACCTGTGCTGGGAAGCTTGAAACTAAGCTTGAGAGACTTTTGCAACTGAAAAGTTATCACATCACCCGCACCGGAATCCATACAAGTGGCCTTTCTCTCCATACAGACCGGATTCGTCGCAACACGCCCGCTGCTGCAGAGGGCCTGTCGCAAACGCCTCCCCAGGGTCTCAGGAGCAACGCATCGCCTGTTTTCCACCGTACCAGCTTCTGCTTTTGGAACTTTGACGCAACTAAAACTTACTGTGAGCTAACGTGACGCAACTGTGAACTTTTCACGCAACTGTGGCTTATTTTTTTCACAAACTACAACATTTTATCGCAACCTTAAGAACTCTTTTGAAACCATATTCTAGAACTGTGTATGTTGGATTTTTGTCGTTTTGGTCTTGTGTAGTTTAGATTAAATACCTTTCTTTTTCTAAACTGTTGTGGAGTCAGTTTGTGGTGTTTTCACTGTTTTACTGTGAGTGTTGGTACAAATACTTTACACATTGCCTCTGGTTAGCCTAGACTGCTCGTGCCAAGCTACCTAGAGGGTGAGCAGGGGTTATCTCAGAGGGTTTCCTCCTTACCCTGACTAGAAGCAAGGGTCCCTATTTGGACAGTGGTACCTACCCCTGCCAACTAGAGACCCCCAGTTCTAGCATTGTTGGTCAGCGGTGGTAAATTGAACTTGTATTTGTACTAGACCCACAGTGATTGGTGTACATCACTAGTGAGTGCAGACCACTACGCCACCGCATACCACGGTTAAGGTTTTTTTTTTTGTTTGTTCTATTTTTGATTGTAACCCTGAAAGAATCCAAGCATCATGTCTCAGAATGGTGAACCAGCAAGTGATGTTGCAGAACTGGAGTTTGATATTGAAATGTTAAGTGATTACAAAGTAGGTCTACTCAGGCAGTTCTGCAGGAACTTTGGATGCCCCATGAAGCGCTGCTCCAAGAAGGAGGAGCTACAGGAGGCCTTAAGGGCCTGGTGGGAGACCAAAGAGGCGGGGAGACAGATGATGTAGAAGTGGATGAAGATGCACAAAGGAATAGTTTCAGGCCACAGGACCTGCCTGTGTCCAGAGCGGCCTCCAGGGTTAGCAGCAACCATTCAGCTGACAGTTTTTCCCAGAGGAGTTGGAGGAAAACCAAAGGGCGAGAGATCATAAGTTAGAAATGTTGAGGCTTGAATTGAAGATGAAGCAAATGGAGGAAGAAAGTGCGGCGGAAGAGAGCAAAGAGGCCCGTGCCCTAGAGGAATTGAAATTGACCTTGGCCCATGAATTAAGAATGAGGAAGCATGAGTTGGAGCTCAAGAGGCGTGAGGCCATGAGGGTCTCAGCTAAAGAAGAAACATGGGTAGCTCAAGTGGTGAGCTTTGCTGAGTTGGAGGTGGAGTCCAGCTCAGATGGTGGCAGCATAATTATGATATCTAGTGCTGAGAGAAAGGTACAAACACCCAGAGATGTGGTGCCTGACTTGAGGGAGGGGGTCGACATACACCAGGGGGTTCAGGTTTATGATGTAGTTCCAGTGGAGTGCAGTGTCCCTGAAGTAGATTGGGGGACTGGCACAGGAGACCATATTCCTAGTGGTGGGAGGGACACTCTACTGACTCTAGATGTGAGGTACAGGAAGAGGGGTTCCCCCATGGTAGAAACCTTGGTGTGTGTGTATGAAGACCAGACAGAAGAGTGTGGGTTGGGTGACAGAGACAGTCAGATACTGTCTTGCCAGTCTCAGGAGAGTGGTGTGGGGTACTTGTGTGAGGCACTGGAGGGTGAGGTAAAGGGTAGCTTGGTTAACAACTGTGGGGGGCCGTGTGATTCATTTGTTGGAGCGCATATTTTAAGTCCCTGTTTTCCAGAGCTATGCCAACACCCAGTGGAGTGTGAGTTCTCTGATCCCAGAGAGCTTGCGTTGGAGGCATACTTCTTGGTGGATTCCAGAGAGTCTGAGGAGGCATTGGGGAGTGATCCCAAAAGGAGTGGCTTAGATATCTTCCAGACCTGTGAGGTGGAAGAGGTTCAGTGTAGCCCAGTTAGGTCCCAGTGTAGTGGGAGGGGTGTAGGGGCTCATGTCCGGTCTCAGTGGAGAAGGAGTGAGTGTGGGACGGTGTGTCTCACGGTGCCCAAAACCCGGTCTCAGGGCCTGGAGGGATCCTTAAGGGAACACCAGGTTGGGGACCTAGACTGTACTTGTAGACCATTTGAGGAGGATCTCCTAGTGTCTGGTGAATGGGGAGTGCCTGTAACCAGGCCACCATCAGTTCCGGTGTCTGGCAGTGCCGCTCCATTTGGGACGGTACAGAAGTCCAGACTGAGGGGTGAGAGGGGGAAGGAGTCCCCAGTGGGAGCACCAGTGGGTCAGGGGCCAGCCAGAAGGGCTGAGTCTCCCAGGAGTGACCATGGTGACACCACTTCGGTCCTGGGGGATCTTCACGCACTGTCAGGTGGACAGGGGTCGGGAGATCTGCGCCAGGCAGACTATCACGGGACACATGAGTCATGTGTCACCCTCAAGGGGGTACTGTGGGAGTCCCCAGAAGCACTGGCGTGCCAGGCAAGTGCACAACCGCCGGTATTGGTCCCTGGGTTGGGAGACCAGGTTCAGGATCTGCCTGACCTGGAAGGAAGGACATCTGTAACCAGTGTCCTGAACAGTTTGGCTTCCAGAGGTACCCCTCCAGTAGGGAGGGTGCAGCCCTCTGGAAGGGGGTGCAGAGGGAGGGCGTCCTCGCCTCTGACCTCGGTGCAACCTGAGGGCTTAAACACTAGGTTGGGAGACCAGTTGCTGGAGGGAGGTCCTGAACTGGTAGGAGAGTTGTGTACTTGGTTGTCCTGGTGGACAGGGTTGCCTCTGGAAGGGGGGCAGGAGTCTCACCCTGGGGATGGACTAGGCCACACCATTGTGTTGGCCAGGTGGGTACCGTCTACCAGTATGGGCACATCTGTGAGTGAAGTCCTGGTGCGCCAGGCAAGTGTTCCACCGCAGGGGTTGGTGCCTGGGTGGGGAAGCCAGGTCCAGGTGTTGTCTGACCTGGAGGCTTTGGAGCCTAGGTTTGAGGGCCAGGCCCGGGGTATCCCCCCTGACCTGGAATACCAGTTGCAAGATAGCACCCCTGAACTGGTAGGTGAATGGTGCGGGACACCTGCCACAGGTGCCCTGGCTATTCTAGAAGGGGGTACCGCTCCAGGTGGGAGGGTACAGAGCCCCAAGGAAGAGGAGGACCTGGTGTGGGGAAGCCCACCCCAGCCTCCTGTCCAGCCGCTGGATACAGGTCCGGGACTGGTGGGTCAGTGCCAGGATGTTAGACCTGACCTGACAAGAGAGTGAGTGGACAAAGGGTGCCAAGCACCTGGGGCTATTGCCCCCCACCCTCTGACGCCACAGAGGTTTGAGGACCTGGGTCACATACCTGATCACTGGCAGTGGTCACTGTGGCTTGCTGTCTGTCTGTTGGGACACACCTGTGAGCAAGTTCAGTTTAGATGCTGCACAGGTGGTGTCCACAGGTGAAGAGAAGGGTTCCACATGGATCGGCAGGGTGGACCCTAAGAGTATGGATAGAGTGATTGAACTGGGTTTAGGACGGCGTAGAACAGGACTTCCCTGCTATGTGGGCCAGTTTCCGTGTTCTATCGCCTTAAGCAGGGAATACCATCAAGGTATCGTTTGGTCTACCCTGGCTTTAGGCTGGAAGGGGGTTGTGTTGGAACTGGCCCTGCTTGCAGGGTCATCCTCAAACTTTTTGCTTCTTCCTCCCTTGTTTTTCCTGACTAGTGGCTCTTGGCAATAGGACTCTGCGCACTTTACCACTGCTGATCAGTGCTAAAGTGCATATGCTCTCTGTGTAAATTGTTATTATGATTGGATGTACATGATTGGCATATTTGTATCACCAAGAAGTCCCTAGTAAAGTGCACTGAGTGTGCCAGGGCTGGTGATGACAAATGCTCCTAGTGGGCCTGCAGCACTGATTGTGCCACCCACATGAGTAGCCCTAAAATGGTGTCTCAGGCCTGCCACCGCAGTGCCTGTGTGCAGTCTAGGAACTGCCATGTCCTCCTGGTCAGTGTCCCCACTGACCAGGCCTAACCCTTCCCTTTTTGTGCATATTAGTCACCCCTATGGAAGGCCCAAGGTAACCCCCTGGGCAGGGAGCAGTGTATGTGAAAGGTAGAGCATGTACTTGTGCAGGTGACATGCTCTGGTAGTGAATGGCAGCCATTTTCGTTTTTCACTATTGTAAGGCTATCTTGCTCCATAGATTAACATGGGGGATGCTGGCTACAGTGGCTACCAGCATTTCTTCTCATAGGAATACGATAGGACATAAGAGTCTAGTATCCCTGAACTCAGAATTTAATAACATATGTTGTAGGAAAGGTTGTTTTTAAATCCTGTGTTTGAGAACAGCACTTTTAGAAAGTTGATGTTCTCTTGTCTGACCCTTCTGTGTGCCTTGGCCTGTTTGTGTATTGACTGTCTGGTTTGAGAGTGACAGGGCTGGGGATTCCCCAGGAGGCTGGCTGAGTCAGCCCTAGACTGAATGACTGTATTTGCAACTTGAGTGGTGGGAGGAGTTAGCACCTGGGCCTGAATAAGGCTGTTCCTGCCTACCACAATGCTGGTACCACCTCCTGCTGGGCGGCTGATGACTCTGCCCCTCACTCTGAAAGGAAAGGAGAAGCCAGGCCAACAAAGTGCTCAAGCAACACCCAGAACTGGTTCAGACCGGGCTCAGGGCCCACTTGCACAAAGAGAACAAAGACTTTTAGGGGTATAAGTACAGGACCCCTGACAAAAGAAAATGAGATCATCCTGGAATCAAGAAGGAACCTCTGCCAAGGAGAAAGCTGAATCTGAAGAAGAAAGACTGTCCTGCTCTTGCTCTGCTGGACCTGACCTGTTGCTTTGCTGCCAAGGAGAGGGGAAGGACTTTGCTGTTATTCTGTGTCCCCTGTCTTGAAGGAATCTCCAAGGGCCTGAGAAGAGGTGGCTTCCTGTTCTGAAGTCCCAGGAACAAAAGGACTTCACCCCCAGCTTCCCTGAGCTCTGCTGAGAGAGTTCTGTCCTTCCTAGAGTGCTTGATCCCGTTGTGGGGCCTCTGGAAGTTGTACCATTGCTGGGAAGCTTGAAACTAAGCTTGAGAGACTTTTGCAATTGAAAAGTTATCACATCGCTCGCTGCGGAGCGAAACTCCGCCAGTGCGAGGAAATTGCCACCGCTACGAAGGTCAAGATTGCCGCAGCACCTGTTGCCGCTGCCAGAGCCGTCGCATCCTTCGTTTGCGGGACGCACTAGACCAGTGCGGGAACGTCTACCATCGCTGCGAGTGTTGTCGCAGAGCCTGTCGTCGCTGGGTGAGATCGCCGCACCGCTTGCTTGAGGACCGCATCACGTCGCTCCCAGTGTCGTCGCAGAAACCATCACGTCGAGGAGCTGCAAGAGAGAAGATCACCGCTGGTCCACGCATCGTCGCCCCAGAGATCATCGCAACTCCAAAGATCGTCGCATCGTGACTTTGCGAGAATAAACTTCCTACGGAACCTCCGCACCGGAATCCCTACAAGTGGCCTTCCTCCCCATACAGACCGGATTCGTCGCAACAGGCCCGCTGCTGCAGCGGGGCTGTCGCAAACGCCTCCCCAGGGTCTCAGGAGCAATGCATCGCTTGTTTTCCACCGCATCAGCTTCTGCTTTTGGAGCTTTGTCGCAACTAAAAGGTACTGTGAGCTAACGTGATGCAACTGTGAACTTTTCACGCAACTGTGGATTATTTTTATCGCAACCAACAGAATTTTATCGCAACTTTAAGAACTCTTTTGAAACCATATTCTTGAACTGTGTAATTTTTGTCGTTTTGGTCTTGTGTAGTTTAGATTAAATACCTTTATTTTTCTAAACTGTTGTGGAGTCAGTTTGTGGTGTTTTCACTGTATTACTGTGAGTGTTGGTACAAAAACTTTACACATTGCCTCTGGTTAGCCTCGACTGCTCGTGCCAAGCTACCTTTAGTGTGAGCAGGGGTTATCTCAGAGGGTTTCCTCCTTACCCTGACTAGAAGCAAGGGTCCCTATTTGGACAGTGGTACCTACCCCTGCCAAACTAGAGCGCCTCAGTTCTAACAGGCTCTATTTGCCTTCCATTTTCCTGCCCAGCCCGGTCCAAGATTGGGCCGGTCGATGCCCGTCCTAGACTGGAGGAGGCTGGGCTGGCCTCCCCTCTTTTTTTTCGCCTCACCCCCAGCTTAATGTACTGTGCCTGCTTCCCTGCGCTGCCTGCTGTCCCTGCCTCTGCATTGCCTGCCGTACCTTCCCCTGCACAACCTGCTGTACCTGGGCTGCTTGCTGCCCCTGCGCCGCCTGTATTCCCTGGCTCTGCTGTGCTTGCCATCCCTGCCCCTGCACTGCCTGTCATCCCTGCTCCTGCACTGACTCGATAGATAGGATTGTTTATTGTTTCAAGTTATTAAAACCCCTGATTATATAAAAATCACTGTAAAAAGGTAATACATATCATGATCATTCATTAAAAAGAGCAAAAAGCACAGAGTGTGACTCTGGTAGGGACCAGCTGCCCTAAACTGGAAGGTGAAATAATAATCACATATATAAAAAAAAGATTTAACGCCTTCCCCGCTCATGACGAGCTCAGCTCGTCATGAGTTACGATGCTCATACGCTCAAGACGAGCTGAGCTCGTCATGTAACGCGGCTTTTAAAAAAACGCAGCGCACAGCGGGAAAACTGCTAGCGTGCATGCGGTTAACTAGAATAAAACCCTCTCTAAAACGGTTTGCACTGACCCAAGAATCACTATGATTTCTACTGGATCTATTACTCTTTCTAGGTGGGAATATACAGCCCCACAGGCTACCTCTATCCGTTGTTTCAAGAATTGCATTTTGACTATTGTGCGGTGAACAATTTCAGCACGTGCAACAACACCGTCTCCCCCGCCCCTATGACTTTGTAAAGGGCCCCAGTAATAGGGTCTCAGTGATAATGCTACATACATGATAAAAGTTCTGTAACACCTAATATACAAAATGCTGCCTGTAAATGTCAGTCTTAATCACAGAATAGAACCGGGATTCAGCCCTGTAGAGCTGATAAAACACTAAAGATTAGGAGCTTGCTGCTACAAAGTCATTGTTTTTTTTAAAGCTTTTTTAAGGAATTTCACACAACGGCCGATAACTGCCGGCTCATAACACTCAGACATGCTAAGTGTTGCATTGCCTTATACCAAGATTACAAAACAGCGGTTTCAGCCAGAAATATCTAAAAAAAAATTCAAACTGGTCAAACACATATTATGTGGGCGAGGGTTTCCTTCTAAAAATTACATAGACGGCAATGTTGCTCAGAAGACCCTGTTAATCTTCCATATTTGTAGACCTTTAAATAGATTAAACCGCATCTCAGTCTCAACAGCTCTTTCTTGTGTGACAATTTCACCTGGGAAGCTAAGTACATGACTCTCCCTGGCTCTGGAAGCAATGAGTCACATAGATAAGTGTGAGCTTTCTGCGACAGTTTATGAATGTCTGTGACCCTTGATTGTTTCTTCTCTGTTTTTAATACCAATTTTGCTGAACACTTAAGGGTTAAATTAGGGAGTGGATTGTTGGTCGTCTCCAGGGCATCTGTTGCATTCCTCTAGTAGGGTTCCCATGGTAGTGATTTGTCATGAAAACCTTGGCATATCATTTCCTTGAATGACCCTGGATCTGCCGTGCTGAGCTTGCCATAATATCCCACAAATTGAGCCTTTAATATTAATGATTGTTTAAAAAGATCAAATTCCAGCCGTAGCTGTGATGATGGAGATTTAAAAGTCCTCTGTAACACATCAATTGGGCTTTATCCAGCCAGCTAGAGATATGGTCGTAAAAAAATCAATGTGTCATACCTGCGTGTAGGCATACATTTTGCATTGATTACATTGCAGCTACATCGTGCTCTAAATGTGTAACATTCAAACCAGAGTTATTAAAATAAATATCCAAATATTTTAAGCTAGTAACTTGTTTCAAGGTCAGATTGTTTATGGAAAAATAAATTTGGCCATAATTATCGTTTTGCTGTAATTAATTTCAAGTTTGTTTTCCGCACAGTAATACGCTATGGCCACCAATGACCGCTGCATCCCCAGCGCGGTATGATCAAATATAAAGTGTTGTCTTCATACTCCAGTGTATGTGAAGGCTGCAAACTTCGGAGGTACTGCACTTGTGACTCCCAATGCTTTATTCATGTCGGTCAAATAAAAATTGAACAACAATGGAGGAAGATGCTGCCTTGTTTTTCTCCAGTAGTGGTCTTAATTCTATGGGCGGTGGCTCTGTTAGATGTGACTTTCACTTTTACCCATGTGTCGGTGTATAGGCTACTGATGGTGCTTAAAAGGCCTTCAGCGATGCCCGAGCTCGACAGTTTCTGCCATATTCTCCCTCTATCCACTCTATCAAATGCGGTTTTTAATGTTATTGAGGCAACAGATAGCGGTGGGGACTTTTTGGTATTTGTGGTTTTCATCACCATGGAAAGTATCATCAGTTTGTATTTGGTCCCGTGCCTAAATCCTGATTGGGTGATGGGAATAAGGTCCTCACAGGGGCGTAGCTAGAGCTTCTGGCGCCCGGGGCTATCCCTCAGATTGGCGCCCCTGATAGGTACTTGGGGGGGGGTGAGATTGCGGGGGAAAAAGGACGACAAGTAGCAGAGGTGGATTGGCAGGATGGCAGACACTCCAGGCTGCTATCTAGGCTTTTCTTTCTGTTCAGTCCAGGAATTCCAGCTAACTGGGAGATTCCTTACAGTTTTCCTGCGATCAATCTGATCTTGGAAGGGTCCTCCTATTTGATGGAGTTGCCCAATCCATGGGATCGAGGGTGGTGTCCGGTTCAGACAAGAAAGTGCCACAGGCCCTTTTAAAGAGGTAGGTTGAAAGAGGTAGGTTTTCAAAGTGTTTAATATGACAAAATACCAAGCCTCCAAAAGGTTAAAAACCCATTTATCCCACATCAACTACGTGCAAAGAAAAAGTAACGTATGTTGTGTCCGACTCCAACACTTAGCAGCTAAGTGGCCCCATTTCAAGTATGACGCCTTAAGCAAGTACAGGCGGTTGTTAAGTCAATAATAAGTAGCATTCTGGGATTTGTCTTAACTTTGGACGTTTGAAAAACTCCTGAAAAGTGCTGGTACTTAAACGACTAGGAGTGAAACACTGCCTGTGATAAATAAGTAGGCAGGATTTTCATAGCTGCCAAGGTTTCAGATTGGTTATGTGTGACATTTTCACAATTTCAGTGTAATTATGAGTGACATTCAACGACTATGAGTGACACTTCCTCACAAGCAAAATCTGACAATGAAGGTGAGGGAAACATATAAATATTAGAAATTACAACCATTTGAGCAACGAGAAATTCTAAGTAGATTTTAAAACTCCTGTAAAGCACCAGAAATGGAAGGGCACTAACCTAGTAAAAAGCTGCAACTCACAGACAATCCTCATAAAATACATTTTGCGAATATGTCTGGTTCATGTTGGAAGAGATGTGTGCCAGAGAGACCTCTATAAAACCTCCCACCCTGCCACTGCAGGGGGGCTGGAAGATCAGGTACACTGTGTCCTAATCTTGGAATTAGTCCAAAACTGGTTTAACACCGGCCTGACAACAATGGCACAGCAAGTGAGTGCACCCCAGATCACCAAATGAAGCTTTGTCATCTTGAGACCAGGACGATAGAAAGGTCCCCAAAATCTTGATGTTCCCATCAACCTGAAAGACATGGGTTTGGGGCTGAGAAGAAAACTGAATGCTTCAGTCAGAGCACATAATGCAGAGATCTGAGTCATGGTGAAGGAAATGAGGATTTCAAGCAAGCGCCCTTTAAACAAGCAGAGGCACAGAATCAGAAGAAAATTAGACAACAAGACATAAAACTATGAGGTTTGGTTTAATCCATAAACATCCAAACTACGTGGTTCGAAACAATACGTTTACCAGTGTTCCAGAAATCTCCTTCCTGTGTGTTTTCCCAATCTCGTGTCACAAACAAATCTTTATTCGATATGCCAGTTCAAATCATTGCATTGCATTCCATTCCTGAGCAAGTGCCTCCTGTAGTGACAGACCTTCCGCCGGCCCCACCCACTCCCTTGGACCCGATTTCCAGCGTGCTTCCAAGACACATAAATCCCTGATATGTGCACCTGAACAATATAGAATATTTTGCCTAAACCATGATTCACTCCAATCTGACACTCTCACAGACATCCATCCCATTGCTCTACTTCAGTGCCCTCTCACCTGTGCCACCATGACGTGTCCTCCTGCAGTGCCAGGGTGAGCTAGAGAGCGTCTTTCACCAGGTTGTTGGGATTGGAAGAGGGTAACTGGGGCTGCAAGCAGTAGTGCTGTATACTGGCTGAAGGTGGCATGTCTGGTTGGTGCAGTGACACTCACTGCCACGGCGCTTTGCTGCTCTCTCTATCTCTGGTTATGATACTTTTGATGGCCTTGATGTGGTCGGCCCTCTTTCAAGACCTATGGTGCACTGCTGTGGGCAGGAGGCCGCAGAGGACATCTGCCGATCTCTTGGGCCACATTGGCAGAGGCCTGCTTCACCAGGCGTGGCTCAGCAGGACTGGGGGTCCCGCCCGGGCTGGAATTGTTTACTACTTGCAGCGCCCAGATACACTTTGATGTAATTCACAAGCTATTATATTAATAGCAGGGCCTGCAGGTGGCCGGCCCGGGCCGATAGTACCGATGTCTGATGGCACAAGTACCTGGGCTGTTGGGGTGGCCTGCATGAGTCATGACACTGCAGCCTACGAACCGGCAGGCCTCCTCACTGTGAGCATGGCTTGTGAGGGAGGAGGAGGGGTCTGCGCAGAATGGAAAGGTGCCAGGCTTCAGTTCCTTCATGGTGGTGGGCGTTCTCGAGGGGAAAGGAAAGCTACAGCCCCCCCCCCCCCCACCTGAATGTTAATTGACCTCCTTGTGACCTGCGCTGCCGGAAAACAACAAAGCAAGGTCGGCGCTGCCTGGAATGGATTAATGTGCTGTTTTCAGCAGGCCATTGCTGTTCTTTATATTTCACTCCAGAGAATCCACTAAAGAGGGGCGTGGTGGTGGTGCTCGTAACTAGTATATTTTACTGTACAGCATGGCTGGCCTGCACGTGTACAGTGCACTGCTAGCTGCTCAGTTATAGCCGCACGTGGGGGGTAACAGGTGACCGGCGTGTACATCACTGTCAGTGTCCCGACTGACTCCCTAACAAAATCCTGCGCTGCTGCCGCCCGCAAATTAGTGCCGCCTGGGGCGGACCGCCCCCCTCCCCCCCCCCTAGCTACGCGGGTAAGTCCTCAGTGCTGGGCCACTCTTCGAGCTCTTTGTTTTTCTCCTGCACTGACTGCTGTCCCTGCGCTGCCTGCAGTCCCTTCCCCTACTGCGCCTGCCATCCGTGTCCCTGCGCTGCCTGCCGTCCCTGGCCCTGCGCTGCCTGCCATCCCTGCCCCTGCACTGCCTGTTGTCCCTGCCCCTTCTTAGCCTGCTGACACTCCCCTGCTCTGCGTGCTGTCCCTGATCCTGCTCTGCCTGCCATCCTTGACAATGCACTAAGTAGATAAATCTACTTTTTTATTGTTTCAAGTTATTAAAAATCATTACAATATAAAAAAGCACTGTAAAAAAGGTATATCATGGTCATTCAATAAAAACAGCAAAAAGCTCAATGTGTGACTGGTAGGGACCAGCCTCCCTAAACTGCAAGGTGAAATATTAATCACATGTTAAAACAGATTTCACCGGAATAAAACCAATTCTAAAAAGGTTTGGACTGTCCTAAGAATCACTATGATTTCTACTGGATCTGTTATTGTTTCTAGGTGGGACAAGCTAGCCCCGCAGTCAACCTCTATGCTGTTCTTTTTGATCCTGTCGGTATATCTCCTAAAAATTGAAAAGCCAACATTCTGCTGAAAGAATTGTATTTTTACTATTGTGTGGTGAACAATTTCAGCACAGGTAACAACACCATCTCTCCGGCCCCTTCGACCATGTTAAAGGGCCCCAGTAATGTGGTCTCAGTGATAATGATACATACATGATCAAAGTTCCACAACACTGAACATAAAAAAATGCAGCATGTGAATGTCAGTCTTAATCCCAGAATAGAACCGGTATTCAGCCCTGTATTTAAACATAGATAAATAGGTGTAAGAACGCAATACAAGCTCAGAGCACCCCATTGAGATTGTACAGCCAATAAAATCTTAAAAACACTGATGATTAGGAGCTTGCTGCTACCAAAGTCTATGTTTTTAAAGCTTCTTCAAGGAATTCCACGCAACGGGCCGATAACTACGGGCACATAACACTCACACATGCTAAGTATTGCAATGCCTTATACCAAGATTACGAAACAGCGGTTTCAGCCAGAAACCTCTTAGATTGTTTAAAATTGGTCAAACACATATTATGTGGGCAAGGTTTTCCTTCTTAAAATTACATAGATGGCACGGATGCTCAGAAGACCCTGTTAATCTTCCAAATTTGTAGGCTTTTAAAGAAATTACGCCTCATCTCAGGCTGTTTCTTGACTGAGAATTTCCTGTGGGAAGCTAAGTACGTGACTCTCCTTGGCTCTTGATACAATGAGCCACATAGATTAGTGTGAGCTTTCTGGGACAGCTCTTGAATGTCCGTGACCCTCAATTGTATCCTCTCCGTTATTAACAGCAATTTTTCTGAAAGCTTCAGGGTTAAATTAGGGAGTGGAATGTTGGTTGTCTCCAGGGCTTCCATTGCATCACTCAAGTAGAGTTCCCATGGTAGTTCTTTGTCATGAAAACCTTGGCACAACATTTCCTTGCGTGAGCTGCCGTGATCTTCCCATAATTTCTCAAAAACCGAACCTTCAATATTAATGATTCTTTAAAAAGACATAATTCCAGCCGTAGCTGTGAGGATGGAGCTGCAACAGGGAGAATAAAAAGTCTTCTGTAACACCCCAAGCTGGTTTCATCCAGCCAGCCAGAGATACGGTCTTTAAAAAGCAATCTGCCATACCAGAGTGTAGGCATAAATGTGGCATTGCTGCAGCCCCACTGCAGTATGATCAAATAATAAAGTGCAATCCGCATACTGGAGGCATTGTATGTGAAGGCCTGCAAACTACGGAGGTACTGCAAGAGTGACTCCCTTTATGCTTATGGGCCAAATAAAGTTTGAACAACAATGGAGCAACAATGCAGCCTAGTTTTACTCCAGTGGTGGTCTTAATGCTATGGGTGGTGACTCTGTTTGTTGTAACTTTCACTTTTATCCATGTGTCGGTGTATTGTCTTCTGATGGTGCTTAAAAGGCCTTCCATGATGCCCCAGCTCAACAGTTCCAGCCACAAACTCCATTTATCCACTCTATTAAATATGGCTTTGAAGTCTATCTAGGCAGCATATGATGGTGGGGGACATTTTGGTATATGCGGTTTTGATCAGCGAGGAAAGCATCATCAGGTTGTCTTTGGTTCCATGCACCTAAAGCCTGATTGGGCGATGGGAATTAGGGTCTCAGTGCTGGACCACTCAAATAGCTCCTTATTTACCCTTGTACTGACTGCTGTCCCTGCCCATGCCCCTGTGCTACCTTCCCCCTGTCCTTTTGTTGCCTGCTTCAGGCCCTTTCCCGGTACCCAGGTCCCTTTGGATCACCACCTGTACCACTAATAGAGACCTCTGCTCTGCGAAGCAGCAGACTCATCCAGCAGGTGCACTGCCAACACATCACTGGTTGGACAATGCCCAACCCCAGGACCCCTGGCACCCCGCAAGCTGATGGTACACTGCCAAGGAACTCCTGTACCTGAACCCCAGATGCCAAAACAACTGTTGCGTCTCCCTCTTCCCCAAATCCACCAAAGAACCCCTCACCTGCAGACACTGCCACTTCTTCTACGATAGAACCTTTGAAAGATCTTGCGCCACTCCTGCCCACAAGACCAAGAACACCACACAACCACTCCATTGCATCCTGCTCAACGCATGCTCAATCTGCAAACACACTGCTGAAATCTGTTACACCATCACCACCCTCTCCACAAATGATGCCTTCAACATCGAAATGTGGCTCAACCCCTCCTCGAACCCCAACATCACCACCGCAACTCCTGAAGGCTACAAAATGATACACCGAGACCTTGCCAATAAACAAGGCAGAGGCATCGCCATCATTCTCATGGAAAACATCAAATGCACCTTCACCAACGACAACCTCACGCCTCTCATAGAACACCTCAACTTCCTACTAAAAACTGAAGTGAAGACCATGATTAGAGGCACCATTGCCTGCTGACCCCGGGACCCCAAGCTACATTCTGTGACACTATTCCCAACCTCATCTACCCTCTAGCAATCTCCTTACGCCACTACATTCTAGTCAGCGACCTCCAATTCCACATCGATGATCTCAACAATGCAAACTCCACCGCCCTCCTGGACAACCTGAACAACATTGGCCTCACGCAAGTGGTTACTACTGAACCCACACACAAAGCTGGACACACACTCAACCCTATTTTTACCTCCAGTGAAAGAAACCAATTCAGCCACACCACAGAACTTATCTGGACTGACCACACCATTGTATCCTTCACCATATCCCATGCCCAGCACATTGCCTTTAGGTGTCAGATCTCTTCCCACCTCAGTTGGAGCAAGGCCATTGAAATTCAGTGATCGCAGGCCCTTACCACCTCCGAACCCAAGGCCTAAACAGACCTCAACCAGGCCATCCAGAACTTCTCCGCCTGGATCACCGATAGCACTGGCAGAATTGCTCCCCTGAAACTGAAAAAATCTGACATGAGCTCCAAACATGTCAGCTGGTACACCCCAAAACTCAGGACAACCAAGGGCAACTACCACCAACTGGAGAAACAATGGTATGCCACCAAGCACCCTGCCGACATAGCAGCTCACAAAATATGCTCTCAGCAATTATCACCATTACATCAAAGAAATAAAGAAATCAGCTCACCACCTGAATGAACTTTGTGGCCAACCACACAGAGGCACTCTCCAAAACAGTCATAGAATTTTCCAACCCTACAGCCATAGAGAACACCATTCAGGTCTCCTAAGAACTCTGCGGCACCCTCTGAGATTACTTCCTCAGCAAGATCACTAAAATCTACAACAATTTCAACTTCCAACCTGCCACCCTCTACCCCCATCCATCCAGCGTACATTAGCCAAACCATTACCACCTGTTCTCCGATCACTTCCCTGACCACCTCAGTCATCATGTCTTCCATCCACTCCGGGGCTCCCACTGCCCCTGCCCTCACCACCTCGACAACCTCGCTAAGTACCTAGTCAGCTTGCAGAACACTCCTTGACCATGGAGAAACTGCGGCCTTGATCAGCCTTGACCTCTCTATGGCATTTGACATTGTCTCCCTTAACACCCTCATCAGCAGACTATACAACATAGGCATACCTCAAGAAGACACCCTCAATGGTTTGCGTCCTTCCTTACAGGATGCACACAGATCATCTGACTGCCTCCCTTCACCTCTACACCCATAGAAGTCCGATATTGTGTACCACAAGGATAATCCCTCAGCTCCACCCTGTTCAACATCTTCATGACCCCCCTCACAGATGTCCTCAGATCCTGTAGACTCAACATAACCTCCTGCGCAGACAAAACCCAACTGAACTGATCCTGTCACTCACCGAGAACCCATACAATGCAAAATCCAACTTCCGCAATACCATGACAAAGTTAGCCAAATGGATTAGAGACAACTGACTCCAACTCAATTCAGACAAAACTGAAGCACTGATTTTCAAGAAGAGTACCTCCACCTGGAACCACAGCAGGTGGCCTGCAGAAGTTGGACGTACAGCCACACCAACCGACGATGAACGCAACCTCGGCATCATGCTTAACAGCCAACTGATCTTGAACCGCCAAGTCAATGCAGTCCCCTCCTCCTGCTACCACATACTTTGAATACTCCACAAAATCTTCAGATGGATCCCAACCAACACTAGAAAGATCATCACTCAGGCCCTCAGGACCAGCAGCATCAACTATGGCAGCACCTTCTACACCGGAATCTCCACCCGGATCCTCAAATCATTTCATACCATACAGAACACTGCAGCCAGACTCATCCTGGACCTCCCCAGACAAACCTACATCACCCCCCACCTGAGAGACCTCCACTGGCTCCACATCCAGGAGAGATGCCTGTTCAAGATCCTCATGCATGCCTACAAAGCCCTCCGTGACCTAGGACCCATCTACATCAACCATCGACTGCATCTCCAACGACTGAGCCTCCTCCAACCTTCTAGATACCTGCGCTCCTCTTTACTCGCCCTCGCATACACCCCCCACCTCCATCGCAGCTGCAGAGGTGGCTACTGCTCCTACATCTCTGCCAAGACATGGAATGACCTCCCCCTCCAGCACCTTACAGCCCCCTTGCTGGCTGACTTCAGAAAGCGACTCAAGGTGTGGCACGTCAACGGCGACACAGCACCTGGATACCCCAAGGGGTGACAGTGCTGGGCTGAACACATGCTGTTTGATTGATTGATTGCTTTGACTGGCAGAAAAGCAGTGCAGTGACTCTTTTGAAGGAGGTTAAGGATGATCAGGGCAGCTGACAACCTGAAATGCCACCCTAGTGAGGTGGCTCAGTACCTTTACTTGCGCTAAGGCCCATGGCAATATAGAGAAACCATTGATAGTTTACTTAACTTTATGTCATGTTTTGTAGATGGGAATAGAGATTTGTGGTTTTTCCAAAATAACAAAGTTTATAAACAACATGTAAAAATGTCCTGGCAGGTCCTGCTTGGACTATTCACAGCAAGCTCAGCTCCTGCTTAAGTGTGGCAGGTCTGGTGGCTTAGAGGATTAATGCGTCCACTGGCGGGGACTGTGTTTAGCCTCCTGGTCACAGATTCAAATCCTGGCATGTCCACTCAGCCTTACCTCCTCCATAGGTGGATGAATGAGTACTGTGGGCTAACAATAAACAGCTGTTATTCAGCGCCAAGATACACTTGGGTAAACATGCGCTTTACAAATTATGTTATAATAAATCTCTTGTAGGCCTGATAGAGAGCTGAAGCAGGTACTGATTTGCGTTACTCTTCCTTTTTAGTTGGAAATTTACATACATACGATTGAATTATTTCACTGGTTCAGTAGAGATCTGTATAACATCTGAGGTTGTAGTGTTTTATATTTACTGAACAAGCCATCTCACATTGTTAAAGAAGCACATTTCATTGGTGTTCATTCTCTCACTGCCGGGATTCTAACCTGTAATCTACATGCACCCATTTCTGCAAAAGGCACATTAACCCTCTGAGCTGCTTATTAAGACTGAATTTGGTGGACTGCACTGATTTATTTGCAGCTGGACTCAAGCCAATAAGCTTTCTCCTTTGGTTGAAACCTGTTAGCTGCAGTTTATTCAACATCTGCTAGTCTCTGCAACCGTTGCTGAACCCATCAGGTTTACATATACGGATCGTAACCTATGCACAGACCTCTGTAGAAGCTGCTTTGGCCCGTGGAGCTATCCTACTCGGATTTGGAGCCTGTGACATTCAGAATCCTTTGAAGGCCTTTAGGGAAGCTTAGTTCACAGCTATGATACCATATGGACTATTTAAGTGATATTCCTTGTTAATTAAAATCTCAATTTAAAATGTAGTGATGAATCGAATCTTTGTAATTTGGAGACGTTATGTCTCCTCTGTTGCTTATTGTACAGTATCCATTATTTAATGATTTAATTTGCCCGAGTTCCTTTCGACACCAAGTAACAGAACAGAACTCAAGTAATTATGGGATGCCATCCTATAGGGATTCAAATGTCATCATACTGTCAATCCAACTAGAAGAAAGAAAAGGGTCTAATGTGAATGCGTCGAACATTCATAGTGCACAGAGATCTCAATCGATCGATCAGTGGGTCTAGTAGAGCGCATCTTGTCACTCCGGGGTCTCCAGACGCAGGGTGGTTGTGCGAGCCATGCTCGGAGAGGTGGTGGTCGAAGAGCCAGGACTTGAGCTGTTTCCTGAAGTCCTTCGGAGGTGGGGAGGTGCGCAGGGAGGTGGTAAGGTCGTCCACGACTGTGCGGCGAGAAAGGAGAATGGGCGACCTATATTAGTAGGAACCATTATCACGCAGTGAGCATGTATGGTGATTTGGTGAATTATATGGCACTCACTCGACCATGAAGCAAGGCATAAATGTGGCTTTAGAGCGTAGGGTGTTGTTATGTTGTGTAATACATGTGTATCGCTTTAACACTGTTCATTCTATATTCTATTCCGAGTGTTCCTACTAGTTGTATTCCAATGTGTTCAGTTACTCCTGACTGCTAACCTGTCTGGCTGTGTACCTGCTCCGTTATTACATTAAATCCACTTTCAACTTAATTGCACACCTGTTCAATTCAACAGGTGTGCAGAGGAAAGGAGAAGGGGGTGCTGTTGTTGAGGGAGGAAATGCATTAGAGGAAAAGGAAGTTACAATCTTGGGTTTAGGATCTGGGCAGATGATGTGTTGCTTGAAGAGAGGGTCTGCAGTCATATCCTGTAGAGCAGAAATGAGGGACCATGCTGCATCTGTGTTGCAATTATCAACAGGTGTGGGCCAGACAGCGTTGTGTTTGACGAACTTTCAAAACACCTGCCTGTCTTGAACTGGAAAGATTTACTGACAGGTCAATACCTTAAAAGGCAAAGGTGATGTGGCAAACAAAGTCATCTGATGCGGGTATTTTTATTGACCTGAGCGGATGAAAGTCTTAGAGTTTCTGTCCCAGTCCTAGTTTTTTAAATGCAGGGGTGTCTGGTGATATCCATGGCACGATGGCATGTAGGAAAATCTAATGACTTACCTACCCTTATGTTGTGTTTCAGCTAGCCTGAAAGGACCTGGGCAGAGTCGGTCTCAAGTCAATAAAAACTCTCCAATCTGTCGACGTCACTGCAAATTCTGGATGAACTATCCAGATTTTATAGATAATAAACTCTTGTAAAAAAAATGTATCCATTACACGATCGTCCCTTCTCTGACTGCTTTTAAACCTGATGCCGGCAGATTCCAAGTAGACCGCTGCCGTAGCCCCATGGAGGCTGGATATGAAAGCCAGGGACACTCCTGGGACTTTAGTCACTTTCCTCAGCTCCCCAAGGTAAATTGCACCAGGCACAGGACCAGAGCTTAATTTGTGAAAGAAAGAGTCCTGTTGGCCAAAGCTCAGAAGAAGCACCAGTTCAATCAAATATTGGTGCACTGAATACCAAGGCCAGTAATCTTTAAACCTCTAGGAGGCACTCCTGCCCATTTTTAGGTCTTGGCTAGACAGCGCATGCGCTGTCTCAAAGAGACGTGTTGTGTTCAATCTCTGGTCTTCAGCCTTCCCATAGGTTAACCATTTGCTTGCTCCATCATATCTCATATCCTTTGTCCCCATTTGTCCATGGCATGCATCTTCTTGTGTTTAGTCCTCCTCCCGAGCATGGCCAAAGTACTTATGTCCATCCACTGCTACCATTTTTAGCTACTTTTTTCTTCGTGTTTGAGAACTCCATATGAGTGCTCACGTTTTCTCTTGCTCCATCACACCCACCCCATCCCAATCCCTGCCATAACGCCCTCACATCCAAATGGCTTACTTTTTAACATTCATCCGCCTTGTGGCTTGTTCTGAAGGCTTTGTGAGGATATAGGTATCAGTTAAAAAAGAAATGAACATTGGCAGCCTTGGGAAATGTCCATTTTGGCAGGATAGTTGTTCCCACACTTCTCTCCAATTAAGCTGTTCTCAAACAGTGTACCTGCATCGTGAACAGTAGCAGGGCAGCCCCGCCTTGAATGCACACATGCCGTACAGAGAACTGTGTGAGCGTCCCTGAAACAGATAGTGTGAACAGAGACAGCAGCGTAGATGTACCATACACTACTGCAAGACTGCCTTTATATTGTTTTAGCGATTTTTGACTGTATCTAATTGTATTAATTCTGTTGCTTGACCTGTACGTTGTAAATGAAAGATAGAGGGGCATATTACCAACGTTAAGCGATATTTATCGCTAACGATGCTTAGCAACACATTTTTTAACGCTAAGCATCGGCAGAAATTATCGCAGATAAACCTTGGTATTACCAAGGTTTATCGCAAATGCGATAAAAAACGGCCGCAATGCATGAATATCGCAGAAAAGTCCGCGATATTCATGCATTACCGAGCTAATGCTCTTAGCCATGTTATCCACCTCCCATTGGATAACATGGCTAAGAACTGCTCAGGGCAGGTGTTAGCTTTATTATTATTATTATTATTATAAAAAAAATTTATAAAGCGCGTAGTCACCCGTAGGTATCCCAGCGCTTAGATCCATGCACCTGAGGGTCAGAGGGGGCAGAGAGGGGGGGGGGGGGGGAGGACAACCTTAGGGGAGGTCAGAATTTAAGGGAAAAGATGGGTTTTCAACCGCTTCCTGAATCGTAAATAATTTGATTCTGTTCTTAGGTCGCGGGGAAGAGCGTTCCAAAGGCGTGCGGTGTGGACCGAGAAGCGCCTTCCACCCGAACGTGCCTTCTTGACTCTGGGGATGAAAATAAGACACTCCTGATCAGACCGGAGGGATATTGGGGCTTTATATGGTCTAATGAATTTTCTTAAAATAGGGGGGCCTTCGTTTTGAAGCAGTTTATGGGCCAGGCAAAGGGCTTTGAACTTCACTCACTCTCTCACATGGAGCCAATGGAGAAGCTTCAAAGCTGGTTTGGCCGAAGCTCTGGCAGGAGTATTAGTGAGGATTCGGGCTGCGGCGTTTTGGATCCTTTGTAGCTTGTTCAAAGTTGCCTCAGGAGCGCCTAGGTAGATGGCGTTACTGTAATCTAGCCTAGATAGTATCCGGCCTTGGATTAACAGTTTTTGAGAGGTGGGAGGAATTAGGGGCAAAATCTTTCTCATTGATTTGAGAAGCCCAAAGCATATCCCGGCTACTTTTTTTGCTTGTGTGGTAAATGACAGATCGGTTTCGAGCCACACACCCAGGCTTTTTACCTCGGGTTTCGGGTCTGGGGGGGGGGCCCAGGCAGGGTGGCCAGATGTTCTGTGGGAGGGAGAGCCCTTTCTGACCAAGGAGGAGAATGTCAGTCTTTGAGCCGTTCAGTTTTAAAGCTGAGCTATTCATCCAACCTTGTATCTGCGTCAGACGGTTGTATAAGTCCGCAGGTTGTTGACTTGGGTGAGATAAGGACACCACTAATTGTGTGTCATCAGCATAGCTGACGATACTCACTCCGAATGGGTTAACAACCTCCTCCAATGGGGACATGTAGATATTGAATAATGTAGGGCTCAGAGAGGAGCCCTGAGGCACGCCACATTGGAGGGGTGTTTCGGAGGAGCAGGTGTTATTCTCCCAGATCTGAAAGGAGCGTTGGCCCAGAAAAGACGAGAGCCAAGACAGTGCGGTCCCTTCCACACCGACCCTCCAAAGCCGATGGATAAGGAGCTGGTGGTTGACGGTGTCGAAGGCCGCACTAAGGTCAAGGAGGATCACTGCCACTGATCCTCCCGCGTCCAAAAGTGCTCTGACCTCCTCCACCGCCGCAAGGAGGGCGATGTCAGTGCCCTGCCCTGGGCGGAAACCTGTCTGCGAGTTTTTTTAGCCGATTATTGGTTTCCAGAAATTGTGATAGTTTCCTATTCACAAGTTTTTCGGCAATCTTGCTAGTCCCAGGGAGAAGAGAAATTGGCCTGTAGTTGGCCAAGTCCACAGGGTCCAGAGAAGGTTTCTTTAATAGCGCCTTGACGACAGCCGCCTTCCAACTAGAGGGAACGACTCCCTGTTGCAATGAAGCGTTGATAAGATGGGTAAGGGGGGGAACGATGATGGGTGCTACTTTCTTGAGGATACGTAGCGGGGCGGGGTCCCTTGGATACCCCCTTTTGATGATATTTAGCGTGCTTTCAACCTCTTCGGCGGTCACTTGTCCCCAAGAAGATAAACAGGGGGAGGTAGGAGTGTTGAGGATCTCTTTTTCCTCGCTCGAATTTGTGATTGGAATCGAGTCGAGGATTTTCTGGATCTTCTCTGTGAAAAAGCTAGCTAACTGATGGCATTTTTCCTCATCTGCCTTGGGGTCTGGTGGGTTTCTCGGTCCGGGGTCAGGAACCTTAAGGAGTTCTTTTAAGATAGTAAAAGATTCTTTGCTGTAGCAAGCAGAATTTTCTATTCTTTCTTGAAAGAATATACTTTTTGTCTTGCGTAGGGCAGTCTTATAAGTTTGCAAAGAGGTGAGATAGACGTCCTTCTTTACATTGGACTTAGACTTATCCCTCCTCCAGGAACGTTCTGTTCTCTTGCATTCTTGTCGCAGAGACCTAAGCTCTGGGGTGTACCAAGGAGCGGGGGTCACTCGTTTGGTATGTTTGAGAGTGGCGGTTTTGGGGAGGAGTTTGTCTACAGAAGATGTGACCCAAGAGTTGAACTGTTCATCGGCAGTGACAGGATCGGTGGAGAGAGCAGGGATAGAGTGTGAAAGAATGGTGGCCCATTCAGCTGGCACAAGCTTGTGCCAGCGTCTGTCGGTAACCTTAATTTTGGCGGTTTGAGGGGGTACTATGGGTAAATCCCAGGAGATAGGGATTAGAAAGTGATCTGTCCATGGAAGAGGAAGGGGGGGACAGGTGGTAATACCCACGATGTTAGTAAGGACGGGGTCCAGGAGGTGTCCCTTGTCGTGGGTGGGTTCGTTATTAACCAGCCGGATGTTAAATGACATAAGGTCCAGAAGGAGATCGGATACTGTCATATCTGTGGGGTCTGTGAAGTGAAGATTGAGATCGCCCACGATGAGAAAATTAGGGGCGGAGGAAGCTAATTGTGACACCATGTCAGTGAAAGCATTAAGGTACTTCCCTGGTGTCCCCGGAGGGCGATAAATCAACAATCCCGAAAGGGAATGTACCGGGGAGGTTTGAATGGCAAAATGGCAGCTTTCGCAATCTTCAATGTTGGTGTTGCTGATTCTACAGACAAGGTGTTCTCTGTAGATTATTGGCAACCCCCCTCCTCTCCCTCTGGGTCTGTGCAGAGCTTGAATAAGATAGCCTGGGGGTAGGGCGATGACAATGTCAGAATCTGAGCTAGCAGAGAGCCAGGTTTCTGAGAGGAACAGTACGTCCAGACCATGATCCTGTATCAGCAGGTTGGTTTCATGCGCATGCCTGGGGAGGGAGCGGCAGTTAAGAAGGCCTATCTGTAGTCCAGGCTTACCCGGGGTCTGACTAACTGGGTTACAGCGAGTGCAGTTGAAAAAGGGTTTACCTTCACCGTGGATGTAGCGACACTCCTGATTTTTTTCCGGGTGAAGGGCCCGGAGCATGTCACTCGTGTACACCAAACGGTTGTGAGATGGATCCAGCAGCATCCCTGGGCCTGGGTCCGGCTTGGCCCGGACGGGCCCAGACGGGCTTGCCTTAGGCGCGCCTTCGGCGCGCAAACGGCGCTCCTGCTGCGCTTCCTGGCCAAGCACATTTTTATGGTTAGTTACTGGAGGGAACGGCCAGGAGGCGTGGCCTAAAGGGGGCGTGGCCACCGTCCTCGCGGTGCCGAGTTTGTTGGGGGCGTGTGAGAAGGTCAAGGCAGCGTGGGCGGTAAGAGCGTGCCCAGGTAAGAGTGCTGATTTAAAACACAATATTCTAAACACAGTAAAAGCTTTTTGAAAGACGTTCTATACACAGATCAAATTTTAAAATTAGCAACAACAGTCCCGGCTTTCCGCCTCAGGAGAAACACGATCTGAGCGCCAGACGCTAGCAATCAGCGTTTTGTACTGGTCGCTGGGAGGGGGCGTGGCCTAAAGGGGGCGTGGCCACCGTCCTCGCGGTGCCGAGTTTGTTGGGGGCGTGTGAGAAGGTCAAGGCAGCGTGGGCGGTAAGAGCGTGCCCAGGTAAGAGTGCTGCTTTAAAACACAATATTCTAAACACAGTAAAAGCTTTTTGAAAGACGTTCTATACACAGATCAAATTTTAAAATTAGCAACAACAGTCCCGGCTTTCCGCCTCAGGACAAACACGATCTGAGCGCCAGACGCTAGCAATCAGCGTTTTGTACTGGTCGCTGGGAGGGGGCGTGGCCTAAAGGGGGCGTAGCCACCATCCTCGCGGTGCCGAGTTTGTTGGGGGCGTGTGAGAAGGTCAAGGCAGCGTGGGCGGTAAGAGCGTGCCCAGGTAAGAGTGCTGCTTTAAAACACAATATTCTAAACACAGTAAAAGCTTTTTGAAAGACGTTCTATACACAGATCAAATTTTAAAATTAGCAACAACAGTCCCGGCTTTCCGCCTCAGGACAAACACGATCTGAGCGCCAGACGCTAGCAATCAGCGTTTTGTACTGGTCGCTGGGAGGGGGCGTGGCCTAAAGGGGGCGTAGCCACCATCCTCGCGGTGTCGAGTTTGTTGGGGGCGTGTGAGAAGGTCAAGGCAGCGTGGGCGGTAAGAGCGTGCCCAGGTAAGAGTGCTGCTTTAAAACACAATATTCTAAACACAGTAAAAGCTTTTTGAAAGACGTTCTATACACAGATCAAATTTTAAAATTAGCAACAACAGTCCCGGCTTTCCGCCTCAGGACAAACACGATCTGGACAAACACGATCTGCTTTTGGAGATATTCGCTCTTAGCGCGAATATCTCGAAAAGTTGGTAATAGGAGATAGCGATGTTAGCGACTGTTTCCAGTCGCTAACATCTTGGAACGCCCACTTTGCATGTCATTAGTGATAAATATCACTGACATGCAAAGTGGGGCCCAAGATGGTCGCTATCTCCTACTAGCTGTCGCTAACTGGTGTTAGCGACAGCTAGGTAATAGGGAGATAATTTTATCTCCGCTTTCTTGGCTTTTAAAGCCAAAAAAGCGGAGATAAACCCCTTTGATAATATGCCCCAGAGCTATTAAGCTTATTTACAACAAGGGGTGGTGATGGACAGAGTCTCTGAATTAAGCAGAGTACTCTCACCCAGTCAAGAGATCAGGGCTAGATCCAACACCGTTTTTTAGCTCATTGCACCATCCCAGTTTCAGAACCTGGCTGTATGCAAATTAGTCTGTCCCTGGCCCAGTGCATCATGGGAACAGGGCAGACCAGACTACAAAAGCCAATTCTTACACTGGGAAGGAAACAAGCTTCCGGGGACCGGTTTCTGCCATTTCAGGCGTCTTCGGCCCGGCTTGCTTGAATCCTGATGGTGCAATGAGCAAGGGACTCACATCTGAGTATACCCTTCCACGCTTAGGGTGGACAAAATTATTTACAACAAGGGGTGGTGATGGACAGAGTCTCTGAATTAAGCAGAGTACTCTCACCCAGTCAAGAGATCAGGGCTAGATCCAACACCGTTTTTTAGCTCATTGCACCATCCCAGTTTCAGAACCTGGCTGTATGCAAATTAGTCTGTCCCTGGCCCAGTGCATCATGGGAACAGGGCAGACCAGACTACAAAAGCCAATTCTTACACTGGGAAGGAAACAAGCTTCCGGGGACCGGTTTCTGCCATTTCAGGCGTCTTCGGCCCGGCTTGCTTGAATCCTGATGGTGCAATGAGCAAGGGACTCACATCTGAGTATACCCTTCCACGCTTAGGGTGGACAAAATTATTTACAACAAGGGGTGGTGATGGACAGAGTCTCTGAATTAAGCAGAGTACTCTCACCCAGTCAAGAGATCAGGGCTAGATCCAACACCAATTTTTAGCTCATTGCACCATCCCAGTTTCAGAACCTGGCTGTATGCAAATTAGTCTGTCCCTGGCCCAGTGCATCATGGGAACAGGGCAGACCAGACTACAAAAGCCAATTCTTACACTGGGAAGGAAACAAGCTTCCGGGGACCGGTTTCTGCCATTTCAGGCATCTTCGGCCCGGCTTGCTTGAATCCTGATGGTGCAATGAGCAAGGGACTCACATCTGAGTATACCCTTCCACGCTTAGGGTGGACAAAATTATTTACAACAAGGGGTGGTGATGGACAGAGTCTCTGAATTAAGCAGAGTACTCTCACCCAGTCAAGAGATCAGGGCTAGATCCAACACCGTTTTTTAGCTCATTGCACCATCCCAGTTTCAGAACCTGGCTGTATGCAAATTAGTCTGTCCCTGGCCCAGTGCATCATGGGAACAGGGCAGACCAGACTACAAAAGCCAATTCTTACACTGGGAAGGAAACAAGCTTCCGGGGACCGGTTTCTGCCATTTCAGGCGTCTTCGGCCCGGCTTGCTTGAATCCTGATGGTGCAATGAGCAAGGGACTCACATCTGAGTATACCCTTCCACGCTTAGGGTGGACAAAATTATTTACAACAAGGGGTGGTGATGGACAGAGTCTCTGAATTAAGCAGAGTACTCTCACCCAGTCAAGAGATCAGGGCTAGATCCAACACCGTTTTTTAGCTCATTGCACCATCCCAGTTTCAGAACCTGGCTGTATGCAAATTAGTCTGTCCCTGGCCCAGTGCATCATGGGAACAGGGCAGACCAGACTACAAAAGCCAATTCTTACACTGGGAAGGAAACAAGCTTCCGGGGACCGGTTTCTGCCATTTCAGGCGTCTTCGGCCCGGCTTGCTTGAATCCTGATGGTGCAATGAGCAAGGGACTCACATCTGAGTATACCCTTCCACGCTTAGGGTGGACAAAATTATTTACAACAAGGGGTGGTGATGGACAGAGTCTCTGAATTAAGCAGAGTACTCTCACCCAGTCAAGAGATCAGGGCTAGATCCAACACCGTTTTTTAGCTCATTGCACCATCCCAGTTTCAGAACCTGGCTGTATGCAAATTAGTCTGTCCCTGGCCCAGTGCATCATGGGAACAGGGCAGACCAGACTACAAAAGCCAATTCTTACACTGGGAAGGAAACAAGCTTCCGGGGACCGGTTTCTGCCATTTCAGGCGTCTTCGGCCCGGCTTGCTTGAATCCTGATGGTGCAATGAGCAAGGGACTCACATCTGAGTATACCCTTCCACGCTTAGGGTGGACAAAATTATTTACAACAAGGGGTGGTGATGGACAGAGTCTCTGAATTAAGCAGAGTACTCTCACCCAGTCAAGAGATCAGGGCTAGATCCAACACCGTTTTTTAGCTCATTGCACCATCCCAGTTTCAGAACCTGGCTGTATGCAAATTAGTCTGTCCCTGGCCCAGTGCATCATGGGAACAGGGCAGACCAGACTACAAAAGCCAATTCTTACACTGGGAAGGAAACAAGCTTCCGGGGACCGGTTTCTGCCATTTCAGGCGTCTTCGGCCCGGCTTGCTTGAATCCTGATGGTGCAATGAGCAAGGGACTCACATCTGAGTATACCCTTCCACGCTTAGGGTGGACAAAATTATTTACAACAAGGGGTGGTGATGGACAGAGTCTCTGAATTAAGCAGAGTACTCTCACCCAGTCAAGAGATCAGGGCTAGATCCAACACCGTTTTTTAGCTCATTGCACCATCCCAGTTTCAGAACCTGGCTGTATGCAAATTAGTCTGTCCCTGGCCCAGTGCATCATGGGAACAGGGCAGACCAGACTACAAAAGCCAATTCTTACACTGGGAAGGAAACAAGCTTCCGGGGACCGGTTTCTGCCATTTCAGGCGTCTTCGGCCCGGCTTGCTTGAATCCTGATGGTGCAATGAGCAAGGGACTCACATCTGAGTATACCCTTCCACGCTTAGGGTGGACAAAATTATTTACAACAAGGGGTGGTGATGGACAGAGTCTCTGAATTAAGCAGAGTACTCTCACCCAGTCAAGAGATCAGGGCTAGATCCAACACCGTTTTTTAGCTCATTGCACCATCCCAGTTTCAGAACCTGGCTGTATGCAAATTAGTCTGTCCCTGGCCCAGTGCATCATGGGAACAGGGCAGACCAGACTACAAAAGCCAATTCTTACACTGGGAAGGAAACAAGCTTCCGGGGACCGGTTTCTGCCATTTCAGGCGTCTTCGGCCCGGCTTGCTTGAATCCTGATGGTGCAATGAGCAAGGGACTCACATCTGAGTATACCCTTCCACGCTTAGGGTGGACAAAATTATTTACAACAAGGGGTGGTGATGGACAGAGTCTCTGAATTAAGCAGAGTACTCTCACCCAGTCAAGAGATCAGGGCTAGATCCAACACCGTTTTTTAGCTCATTGCACCATCCCAGTTTCAGAACCTGGCTGTATGCAAATTAGTCTGTCCCTGGCCCAGTGCATCATGGGAACAGGGCAGACCAGACTACAAAAGCCAATTCTTACACTGGGAAGGAAACAAGCTTCCGGGGACCGGTTTCTGCCATTTCAGGCGTCTTCGGCCCGGCTTGCTTGAATCCTGATGGTGCAATGAGCAAGGGACTCACATCTGAGTATACCCTTCCACGCTTAGGGTGGACAAAATTATTTACAACAAGGGGTGGTGATGGACAGAGTCTCTGAATTAAGCAGAGTACTCTCACCCAGTCAAGAGATCAGGGCTAGATCCAACACCGTTTTTTAGCTCATTGCACCATCCCAGTTTCAGAACCTGGCTGTATGCAAATTAGTCTGTCCCTGGCCCAGTGCATCATGGGAACATGGCAGACCAGACTACAAAAGCCAATTCTTACACTTGGAAGGAAACAAGCTTCCGGGGACCGGTTTCTGCCATTTCAGGCGTCTTCGGCCCGGCTTGCTTGAATCCTGATGGTGCAATGAGCAAGGGACTCACATCTGAGTATACCCTTCCACGCTTAGGGTGGACAAAATTATTTACAACAAGGGGTGGTGATGGACAGAGTCTCTGAATTAAGCAGAGTACTCTCACCCAGTCAAGAGATCAGGGCTAGATCCAACACCGTTTTTTAGCTCATTGCACCATCCCAGTTTCAGAACCTGGCTGTATGCAAATTAGTCTGTCCCTGGCCCAGTGCATCATGGGAACAGGGCAGACCAGACTACAAAAGCCAATTCTTACACTGGGAAGGAAACAAGCTTCCGGGGACCGGTTTCTGCCATTTCAGGCGTCTTCGGCCCGGCTTGCTTGAATCCTGATGCTGCAATGAGCAAGGGACTCACATCTGAGTATACCCTTCCACGCTTAGGGTGGACAAAATTATTTACAACAAGGGGTGGTGATGGACAGAGTCTCTGAATTAAGCAGAGTACTCTCACCCAGTCAAGAGATCAGGGCTAGATCCAACACCGTTTTTTAGCTCATTGCACCATCCCAGTTTCAGAACCTGGCTGTATGCAAATTAGTCTGTCCCTGGCCCAGTGCATCATGGGAACAGGGCAGACCAGACTACAAAAGCCAATTCTTACACTGGGAAGGAAACAAGCTTCCGGGGACCGGTTTCTGCCATTTCAGGCGTCTTCGGCCCGGCTTGCTTGAATCCTGATGGTGCAATGAGCAAGGGACTCACATCTGAGTATACCCTTCCACGCTTAGGGTGGACAAAATTATTTACAACAAGGGGTGGTGATGGACAGAGTCTCTGAATTAAGCAGAGTACTCTCACCCAGTCAAGAGATCAGGGCTAGATCCAACACCGTTTTTTAGCTCATTGCACCATCCCAGTTTCAGAACCTGGCTGTATGCAAATTAGTCTGTCCCTGGCCCAGTGCATCATGGGAACAGGGCAGACCAGACTACAAAAGCCAATTCTTACACTGGGAAGGAAACAAGCTTCCGGGGACCGGTTTCTGCCATTTCAGGCGTCTTCGGCCCGGCTTGCTTGAATCCTGATGGTGCAATGAGCAAGGGACTCACATCTGAGTATACCCTTCCACGCTTAGGGTGGACAAAATTATTTACAACAAGGGGTGGTGATGGACAGAGTCTCTGAATTAAGCAGAGTACTCTCACCCAGTCAAGAGATCAGGGCTAGATCCAACACCGTTTTTTAGCTCATTGCACCATCCCAGTTTCAGAACCTGGCTGTATGCAAATTAGTCTGTCCCTGGCCCAGTGCATCATGGGAACAGGGCAGACCAGACTACAAAAGCCAATTCTTACACTGGGAAGGAAACAAGCTTCCGGGGACCGGTTTCTGCCATTTCAGGCGTCTTCGGCCCGGCTTGCTTGAATCCTGATGGTGCAATGAGCAAGGGACTCACATCTGAGTATACCCTTCCACGCTTAGGGTGGACAAAATTATTTACAACAAGGGGTGGTGATGGACAGAGTCTCTGAATTAAGCAGAGTACTCTCACCCAGTCAAGAGATCAGGGCTAGATCCAACACCGTTTTTTAGCTCATTGCACCATCCCAGTTTCAGAACCTGGCTGTATGCAAATTAGTCTGTCCCTGGCCCAGTGCATCATGGGAACAGGGCAGACCAGACTACAAAAGCCAATTCTTACACTGGGAAGGAAACAAGCTTCCGGGGACCGGTTTCTGCCATTTCAGGCGTCTTCGGCCCGGCTTGCTTGAATCCTGATGGTGCAATGAGCAAGGGACTCACATCTGAGTATACCCTTCCACGCTTAGGGTGGACAAAATTATTTACAACAAGGGGTGGTGATGGACAGAGTCTCTGAATTAAGCAGAGTACTCTCACCCAGTCAAGAGATCAGGGCTAGATCCAACACCGTTTTTTTGCTCATTGCACCATCCCAGTTTCAGAACCTGGCTGTATGCAAATTAGTCTGTCCCTGGCCCAGTGCATCATGGGAACAGGGCAGACCAGACTACAAAAGCCAATTCTTACACTGGGAAGGAAACAAGCTTCCGGGGACCGGTTTCTGCCATTTCAGGCGTCTTCGGCCCGGCTTGCTTGAATCCTGATGGTGCAATGAGCAAGGGACTCACATCTGAGTATACCCTTCCACGCTTAGGGTGGACAAAATTATTTACAACAAGGGGTGGTGATGGACAGAGTCTCTGAATTAAGCAGAGTACTCTCACCCAGTCAAGAGATCAGGGCTAGATCCAACACCGTTTTTTAGCTCATTGCACCATCCCAGTTTCAGAACCTGGCTGTATGCAAATTAGTCTGTCCCTGGCCCAGTGCATCATGGGAACAGGGCAGACCAGACTACAAAAGCCAATTCTTACACTGGGAAGGAAACAAGCTTCCGGGGACCGGTTTCTGCCATTTCAGGCGTCTTCGGCCCGGCTTGCTTGAATCCTGATGGTGCAATGAGCAAGGGACTCACATCTGAGTATACCCTTCCACGCTTAGGGTGGACAAAATTATTTACAACAAGGGGTGGTGATGGACAGAGTCTCTGAATTAAGCAGAGTACTCTCACCCAGTCAAGAGATCAGGGCTAGATCCAACACCGTTTTTTAGCTCATTGCACCATCCCAGTTTCAGAACCTGGCTGTATGCAAATTAGTCTGTCCCTGGCCCAGTGCATCATGGGAACAGGGCAGACCAGACTACAAAAGCCAATTCTTACACTGGGAAGGAAACAAGCTTCCGGGGACCGGTTTCTGCCATTTCAGGCGTCTTCGGCCCGGCTTGCTTGAATCCTGATGGTGCAATGAGCAAGGGACTCACATCTGAGTATACCCTTCCACGCTTAGGGTGGACAAAATTATTTACAACAAGGGGTGGTGATGGACAGAGTCTCTGAATTAAGCAGAGTACTCTCACCCAGTCAAGAGATCAGGGCTAGATCCAACACCGTTTTTTAGCTCATTGCACCATCCCAGTTTCAGAACCTGGCTGTATGCAAATTAGTCTGTCCCTGGCCCAGTGCATCATGGGAACAGGGCAGACCAGACTACAAAAGCCAATTCTTACACTGGGAAGGAAACAAGCTTCCGGGGACCGGTTTCTGCCATTTCAGGCGTCTTCGGCCCGGCTTGCTTGAATCCTGATGGTGCAATGAGCAAGGGACTCACATCTGAGTATACCCTTCCACGCTTAGGGTGGACAAAATTATTTACAACAAGGGGTGGTGATGGACAGAGTCTCTGAATTAAGCAGAGTACTCTCACCCAGTCAAGAGATCAGGGCTAGATCCAACACCGTTTTTTAGCTCATTGCACCATCCCAGTTTCAGAACCTGGCTGTATGCAAATTAGTCTGTCCCTGGCCCAGTGCATCATGGGAACAGGGCAGACCAGACTACAAAAGCCAATTCTTACACTGGGAAGGAAACAAGCTTCCGGGGACCGGTTTCTGCCATTTCAGGCGTCTTCGGCCCGGCTTGCTTGAATCCTGATGGTGCAATGAGCAAGGGACTCACATCTGAGTATACCCTTCCACGCTTAGGGTGGACAAAATTATTTACAACAAGGGGTGGTGATGGACAGAGTCTCTGAATTAAGCAGAGTACTCTCACCCAGTCAAGAGATCAGGGCTAGATCCAACACCGTTTTTTAGCTCATTGCACCATCCCAGTTTCAGAACCTGGCTGTATGCAAATTAGTCTGTCCCTGGCCCAGTGCATCATGGGAACATGGCAGACCAGACTACAAAAGCCAATTCTTACACTGGGAAGGAAACAAGCTTCCGGGGACCGGTTTCTGCCATTTCAGGCGTCTTCGGCCCGGCTTGCTTGAATCCTGATGGTGCAATGAGCAAGGGACTCACATCTGAGTATACCCTTCCACGCTTAGGGTGGACAAAATTATTTACAATAAGGGGTGGTGATGGACAGAGTCTCTGAATTAAGCAGAGTACTCTCACCCAGTCAAGAGATCAGGGCTAGATCCAACACCGTTTTTTAGCTCATTGCACCATCCCAGTTTCAGAACCTGGCTGTATGCAAATTAGTCTGTCCCTGGCCCAGTGCATCATGGGAACAGGGCAGACCAGACTACAAAAGCCAATTCTTACACTGGGAAGGAAACAAGCTTCCGGGGACCGGTTTCTGCCATTTCAGGCGTCTTCGGCCCGGCTTGCTTGAATCCTGATGCTGCAATGAGCAAGGGACTCACATCTGAGTATACCCTTCCACGCTTAGGGTGGACAAAATTATTTACAACAAGGGGTGGTGATGGACAGAGTCTCTGAATTAAGCAGAGTACTCTCACCCAGTCAAGAGATCAGGGCTAGATCCAACACCGTTTTTTAGCTCATTGCACCATCCCAGTTTCAGAACCTGGCTGTATGCAAATTAGTCTGTCCCTGGCCCAGTGCATCATGGGAACAGAGCAGACCAGACTACAAAAGCCAATTCTTACACTGGGAAGGAAACAAGCTTCCGGGGACCGGTTTCTGCCATTTCAGGCGTCTTCGGCCCGGCTTGCTTGAATCCTGATGGTGCAATGAGCAAGGGACTCACATCTGAGTATACCCTTCCACGCTTAGGGTGGACAAAATTATTTACAACAAGGGGTGGTGATGGACAGAGTCTCTGAATTAAGCAGAGTACTCTCACCCAGTCAAGAGATCAGGGCTAGATCCAACACCGTTTTTTAGCTCATTGCACCATCCCAGTTTCAGAACCTGGCTGTATGCAAATTAGTCTGTCCCTGGCCCAGTGCATCATGGGAACAGGGCAGACCAGACTACAAAAGCCAATTCTTACACTGGGAAGGAAACAAGCTTCCGGGGACCGGTTTCTGCCATTTCAGGTGTCTTCGGCCCGGCTTGCTTGAATCCTGATGGTGCAATGAGCAAGGGACTCACATCTGAGTATACCCTTCCACGCTTAGGGTGGACAAAATTATTTACAACAAGGGGTGGTGATGGACAGAGTCTCTGAATTAAGCAGAGTACTCTCACCCAGTCAAGAGATCAGGGCTAGATCCAACACCGTTTTTTAGCTCATTGCACCATCCCAGTTTCAGAACCTGGCTGTATGCAAATTAGTCTGTCCCTGGCCCAGTGCATCATGGGAACAGGGCAGACCAGACTACAAAAGCCAATTCTTACACTGGAAAGGAAACAAGCTTCCGGGGACCGGTTTCTGCCATTTCAGGCGTCTTCGGCCCGGCTTGCTTGAATCCTGATGGTGCAATGAGCAAGGGACTCACATCTGAGTATACCCTTCCACGCTTAGGGTGGACAAAATTATTTACAACAAGGGGTGGTGATGGACAGAGTCTCTGAATTAAGCAGAGTACTCTCACCCAGTCAAGAGATCAGGGCTAGATCCAACACCATTTTTTAGCTCATTGCACCATCCCAGTTTCAGAACCTGGCTGTATGCAAATTAGTCTGTCCCTGGCCCAGTGCATCATGGGAACAGGGCAGACCAGACTACAAAAGCCAATTCTTACACTGGGAAGGAAACAAGCTTCCGGGGACCGGTTTCTGCCATTTCAGGCGTCTTCGGCCCGGCTTGCTTGAATCCTGATGGTGCAATGAGCAAGGGACTCACATCTGAGTATACCCTTCCACGCTTAGGGTGGACAAAATTATTTACAACAAGGGGTGGTGATGGACAGAGTCTCTGAATTAAGCAGAGTACTCTCACCCAGTCAAGAGATCAGGGCTAGATCCAACACCGTTTTTTAGCTCATTGCACCATCCCAGTTTCAGAACCTGGCTGTATGCAAATTAGTCTGTCCCTGGCCCAGTGCATCATGGGAACAGGGCAGACCAGACTACAAAAGCCAATTCTTACACTGGGAAGGAAACAAGCTTCCGGGGACCGGTTTCTGCCATTTCAGGCGTCTTCGGCCCGGCTTGCTTGAATCCTGATGGTGCAATGAGCAAGGGACTCACATCTGAGTATACCCTTCCACGCTTAGGGTGGACAAAATTATTTACAACAAGGGGTGGTGATGGACAGAGTCTCTGAATTAAGCAGAGTACTCTCACCCAGTCAAGAGATCAGGGCTAGATCCAACACCGTTTTTTAGCTCATTGCACCATCCCAGTTTCAGAACCTGGCTGTATGCAAATTAGTCTGTCCCTGGCCCAGTGCATCATGGGAACAGGGCAGACCAGACTACAAAAGCCAATTCTTACACTGGGAAGGAAACAAGCTTCCGGGGACCGGTTTCTGCCATTTCAGGCGTCTTCGGCCCGGCTTGCTTGAATCCTAATGGTGCAATGAGCAAGGGACTCACATCTGAGTATACCCTTCCACGCTTAGGGTGGACAAAATTATTTACAACAAGGGGTGGTGATGGACAGAGTCTCTGAATTAAGCAGAGTACTCTCACCCAGTCAAGAGATCAGGGCTAGATCCAACACCGTTTTTTAGCTCATTGCACCATCCCAGTTTCAGAACCTGGCTGTATGCAAATTAGTCTGTCCCTGGCCCAGTGCATCATGGGAACAGGGCAGACCAGACTACAAAAGCCAATTCTTACACTGGGAAGGAAACAAGCTTCCGGGGACCGGTTTCTGCCATTTCAGGCGTCTTCGGCCCGGCTTGCTTGAATCCTGATGGTGCAATGAGCAAGGGACTCACATCTGAGTATACCCTTCCACGCTTAGGGTGGACAAAATTATTTACAACAAGGGGTGGTGATGGACAGAGTCTCTGAATTAAGCAGAGTACTCTCACCCAGTCAAGAGATCAGGGCTAGATCCAACACCGTTTTTTAGCTCATTGCACCATCCCAGTTTCAGAACCTGGCTGTATGCAAATTAGTCTGTCCCTGGCCCAGTGCATCATGGGAACAGGGCAGACCAGACTACAAAAGCCAATTCTTACACTGGGAAGGAAACAAGCTTCCGGGGACCGGTTTCTGCCATTTCAGGCGTCTTCGGCCCGGCTTGCTTCAGGATTCAAGCAAGCCGGGCCGAAGAGGCTGAAATGCCAGAAACCGGTCCCCGGTAGCTTGTCTCCTTTCTGGTGAAGAATTGGCTTGGTAGTTTTGTCTGCCCTGTTCCCATGATGCACTGGGCCAGGGACAGACTAATTTGCATATAGCCAGGTTCTGAGCTGGGATGGGGCAGTGAGATAAATAACGGTGATGGATCAAGCCCTGATCTTTGGACTGGGTAAGAGTGGTCTGCTTAATTCAGACACTCTGTTCATCACCACCCCCTTTTCTGTATCGTTTTTGGCCACTATAGGTGTGGCAGGGTATACTCAGACATGAGTCCCTTTCTCACTGCTCCATCAGGATTCAAGCCAGCCGGGCCGAAGAGGCTGAAATGCCAGAAACCGGTCCCCGGTAGCTTGTCTCCTTTCTGGTGAAGAATTGGCTTGGTAGTTTGGTCTGCCCTGTTCCCATGATGCACTGGGCCAGGGACAGACTAATTTGCATATAGCCAGGTTCTGAGCTGGGATGGGGCAGTGAGATAAATAACGGCGATGGATCAAGCCCTGATCTTTGGACTGGGTAAGAGTGGTCTGCTTAATTCAGACACTCTGTTCATCACCACCCCCTTTTCTGTATCGTTTTTGGCCACTATAGGTGTGGTAGGGTATACTCAGACATGAGTCCCTTTCTCACTGCTCCATCAGGATTCAAGCAAGCCGGGCCGAAGAGGCTGAAATGCCAGAAACCGGTCCCCGGTAGCTTGTCTCCTTTCTGGTGAAGAATTGGCTTGGTAGTTTGGTCTGCCCTGTTCCCATGATGCACTGGGCCAGGGACAGACTAATTTGCATATAGCCAGGTTCTGAGCTGGGATGGGGCAGTGAGATAAATAACGGTGATGGATCAAGCCCTGATCTTTGGACTGGGTAAGAGTGGTCTGCTTAATTCAGACACTCTGTTCATCACCACCCCCTTTTCTGTATCGTTTTTGGCCACTATAGGTGTGGCAGGGTATACTCAGACATGAGTCCCTTTCTCACTGCTCCATCAGGATTCAAGCAAGCCGGGCCGAAGCGGCTGAAATGCCAGAAACCGGTCCCCGGTAGCTTGTCTCCTTTCTGGTGAAGAATTGGCTTGGTAGTTTGGTCTGCCCTGTTCCCATGATGCACTGGGCCAGGGACAGACTAATTTGCATATAGCCAGGTTCTGAGCTGGGATGGGGCAGTGAGATAAATAACGGTGATGGATCAAGCCCTGATCTTTGGACTGGGTAAGAGTGGTCTGCTTAATTCAGACACTCTGTTCATCACCACCCCCTTTTCTGTATCGTTTTTGGCCACTATAGGTGTGGCAGGGTATACTCAGACATGAGTCCCTTTCTCACTGCTCCATCAGGATTCAAGCAAGCCGGGCCGAAGAGGCTGAAATGCCAGAAACCGGTCCCCGGTAGCTTGTCTCCTTTCTGGTGAAGAATTGGCTTGGTAGTTTGGTCTGCCCTGTTCCCATGATGCACTGGGCCAGGGACAGACTAATTTGCATATAGCCAGGTTCTGAGCTGGGATGGGGCAGTGAGATAAATAACGGTGATGGATCAAGCCCTGATCTTTGGACTGGGTAAGAGTGGTCTGCTTAATTCAGACACTCTGTTCATCACCACCCCCTTTTCTGTATCGTTTTTGGCCACTATAGGTGTGGCAGGGTATACTTAGACATGAGTCCCTTTCTCACTGCTCCATCAGGATTCAAGCAAGCCGGGCCGAAGAGGCTGAAATGCCAGAAATCGGTCCCCGGTAGCTTGTCTCCTTTCTGGTGAAGAATTGGCTTGGTAGTTTGGTCTGCCCTGTTCCCATGATGCACTGGGCCAGGGACAGACTAATTTGCATATAGCCAGGTTCTGAGCTGGGATGGGGCAGTGAGATAAATAACGGTGATGGATCAAGCCCTGATCTTTGGACTGGGTAAGAGTGGTCTGCTTAATTCAGACACTCTGTTCATCACCACCCCCTTTTCTGTATCGTTTTTGGCCACTATAGGTGTGGCAGGGTATACTCAGACATGAGTCCCTTTCTCACTGCTCCATCAGGATTCAAGCAAGCCGGGCCGAAGAGGCTGAAATGCCAGAAACCGGTCCCCGGTAGCTTGTCTCCTTTCTGGTGAAGAATTGGCTTGGTAGTTTGGTCTGCCCTGTTCCCATGATGCACTGGGCCAGGGACAGACTAATTTGCATATAGCCAGGTTCTGAGCTGGGATGGGGCAGTGAGATAAATAACGGTGATGGATCAAGCCCTGATCTTTGGACTGGGTAAGAGTGGTCTGCTTAATTCAGACACTCTGTTCATCACCACCCCCTTTTCTGTATCGTTTTTGGCCACTATAGGTGTGGCAGGGTATACTCAGACATGAGTCCCTTTCTCACTGCTCCATCAGGATTCAAGCAAGCCGGGCCGAAGAGGCTGAAATGCCAGAAACCGGTCCCCGGTAGCTTGTCTCCTTTCTGGTGAAGAATTGGCTTGGTAGTTTGGTCTGCCCTGTTCCCATGATGCACTGGGCCAGGGACAGACTAATTTGCATATAGCCAGGTTCTGAGCTGGGATGGGGCAGTGAGATAAATAACGGTGATGGATCAAGCCCTGATCTTTGGACTGGGTAAGAGTGGTCTGCTTAATTCAGACACTCTGTTCATCACCACCCCCTTTTCTGTATCGTTTTTGGCCACTATAGGTGTGGCAGGGTATACTCAGACATGAGTCCCTTTCTCACTGCTCCATCAGGATTCAAGCAAGCCGGGCCGAAGAGGCTGAAATGCCAGAAACCGGTCCCCGGTAGCTTGTCTCCTTTCTGGTGAAGAATTGGCTTGGTAGTTTGGTCTGCCCTGTTCCCATGATGCACTGGGCCAGGGACAGACTAATTTGCATATAGCCAGGTTCTGAGCTGGGATGGGGCAGTGAGATAAATAACGGTGATGGATCAAGCCCTGTTCTTTGGACTGGGTAAGAGTGGTCTGCTTAATTCAGACACTCTGTTCATCACCACCCCCTTTTCTGTATCGTTTTTGGCCACTATAGGTGTGGCAGGGTATACTCAGACATGAGTCCCTTTCTCACTGCTCCATCAGGATTCAAGCAAGCCGGGCCGAAGAGGCTGAAATGCCAGAAACCGGTCCCCGGTAGCTTGTCTCCTTTCTGGTGAAGAATTGGCTTGGTAGTTTGATCTGCCCTGTTCCCATGATGCACTGGGCCAGGGACAGACTAATTTGCATATAGCCAGGTTCTGAGCTGGGATGGGGCAGTGAGATAAATAACGGTGATGGATCAAGCCCTGATCTTTGGACTGGGTAAGAGTGGTCTGCTTAATTCAGACACTCTGTTCATCACCACCCCCTTTTCTGTATCGTTTTTGGCCACTATGTGTGGCAGGGTATACTCAGACATGAGTCCCTTTCTCACTGCTCCATCAGGATTCAAGCAAGCCGGGCCGAAGAGGCTGAAATGCCAGAAACCGGTCCCTGGTAGCTTGTCTCCTTTATGGTGAAGAATTGGCTTGGTAGTTTGGTCTGCCCTGTTCCCATGATGCACTGGGCCAGGGACAGACTAATTTGCATATAGCCAGGTTCTGAGCTGGGATGGGGCAGTGAGATAAATAACGGTGATGGATCAAGCCCTGATCTTTGGACTGGGTAAGAGTGGTCTGCTTAATTCAGACACTCTGTTCATCACCACCCCCTTTTCTGTATCGTTTTTGGCCACTATAGGTGTGGCAGGGTATACTCAGACATGAGTCCCTTTCTCACTGCTCCATCAGGATTCAAGCAAGCCGGGCCGAAGAGGCTGAAATGCCAGAAACCGGTCCCCGGTAGCTTGTCTCCTTTCTGGTGAAGAATTGGCTTGGTAGTTTGGTCTGCCCTGTTCCCATGATGCACTGGGCCAGGGACAGACTAATTTGCATATAGCCAGGTTCTGAGCTGGGATGGGGCAGTGAGATAAATAACGGTGATGGATCAAGCCCTGATCTTTGGACTGGGTAAGAGTGGTCTGCTTAATTCAGACACTCTGTTCATCACCACCCCCTTTTCTGTATCGTTTTTGGCCACTATAGGTGTGGCAGGGTATACTCAGACATGAGTCCCTTTCTCACTGCTCCATCAGGATTCAAGCAAGCCGGGCCGAAGAGGCTGAAATGCCAGAAACCGGTCCCCGGTAGCTTGTCTCCTTTCTGGTGAAGAATTGGCTTGGTAGTTTGGTCTGCCCTGTTCCCATGATAAACTGGGCCAGGGACAGACTAATTTGCATATAACCAGGTTCTGAGCTGGGATGGGGCAGTGAGATAAATAACGGTGATGGATCAAGCCCTGATCTTTGGACTGGGTAAGAGTGGTCTGCTTAATTCAGACACTCTGTTCATCACCACCCCCTTTTCTGTATCGTTTTTGGCCACTATAGGTGTGGCAGGGTATACTCAGACATGAGTCCCTTTCTCACTGCTCCATCAGGATTCAAGCAAGCCGGGCCGAAGAGGCTGAAATGCCAGAAACCGGTCCCCAGTAGCTTGTCTCCTTTCTGGTGAAGAATTGGCTTGGTAGTTTGGTCTGCCCTGTTCCCATGATGCACTGGGCCAGGGACAGACTAATTTGCATATAGCCAGGTTCTGAGCTGGGATGGGGCAGTGAGATAAATAACGGTGATGGATCAAGCCCTGATCTTTGGACTGGGTAAGAGTGGTCTGCTTAATTCAGACACTCTGTTCATCACCACCCCCCCCCCCCCTTTTCTGTATCCAGAGCTTTTAAGCGTCCTAAGATTTTAACGAACATACATTTAGCCATTTGTGGCTTTTAGTTTTTTTGGAGCCATAACCAAACTCCCTTTTTTTACGCTATGGTCATCCAATTTGTGTTTATTAAATAATTTAGGTTTGCCCATCTTCTATATTTACTTTTCTTTTTGTTAGCCAGAGTAGATAATTTAATGTGTTCACTAATGCATGAGCAGACCGTCATTATTTAATCTTTTACAAGTAATCAAATACATTCGTTTGTGAAGCAAATGACTGATGAGGGGATCTTCAGAGAGTAGTGGTCACCAAACCATAACCCAAACATTCAAACTCTCCATCTGGGCCCAAGAAAGCATCAGTGTGAGCTCCCTCCGGGCAAGTGTTAACACAGTACGTAGTCTCGGTTATTTCTTTGGAACTTGAAGTACTACTATGGGACTGCGGTCAGCAAGAGAAAAAGACCCAAGTGCTGATATTGATTATTCTGCCTTTTCACTTTTGCAAAACATCATGGGGCCTATTACCAAGGAGGCAATATGAAATTATCGCCGCTTTTGCGACCGTTTTCAGCCGAAAAGTGGCGATAATTTCATGGCCTTATCAGCAGAGACACGCTATCGGGTGTTTTGCTGTTTTAGCGAGCCTTTCAACATTGTCCAGCTTTGCATCTCTAATGAGATGCAAAGTGGGCGTTCCAGAGCAAAATAGTAGGAGAAATGTCGCTAAGCGACATTTCTCCTATTATCAAGCTGCACGCTAACAAGCAGAGCGTTAGTAAAAGTAGCACTAAAAACAGTTAATGCTACTTTCCTAACGCCTGCTTGTGACCTGATTTAGCCATGTAATCCAATGGGAGGTGGATTACATGGCTAAGATTACCCTGCCCTATCAACAAGGTTATCGGCATTTTCAATGGAATATTGCTGGAAAACCAGCGATATTCCATTGAAAACGGCAATAATCCCAGCTATCACTGGGGTTTTTATCTCGATGGCGTTAAGCGTTGTTAATACAACGCTAACATGGAGATGAACGCCAGCGATGGCAGGCGAAAGATTTTCTCACGCTAACAGCGGTCAGCGATAATTATCACTGCCGCTTGTTAATATGACCCTATGTTTTTTGTTACTAAATTCTATAAGCAATGCTACTACTTACTTGTACTGGGTCTATGTGGCCATCCAAAACTAGCACTGGTTGAGCCAATAGGATTCACCTCTCCAACACCTATTGCCTTTCTTAATGCTTGGTTTAGCCACGTAGTGCAGCACTCCTGCTGCTGCGCAGCATGGCTGTAAGTGAGGAAATTCAAATGTGGTATGATGTGGCCAGCCCTGGCATGTCATAGTGCTTTTTTCCCTAACTTTCATCCATGCAGATGTGCTGCTGTACAACATGGCTAATAGACATTCACATTGACAGCACCAAAAGCTTAGGTTTATGCTTTCTGTTTGTGATGGTTTTACCATTTGTTTTCTTCTTCCGTCTTTCCAGTCTGTGTTTTCCCTCTCATGCGCTGGGTAAAAATATCTAATACTGACACAATTGTGCTGGCCCTATAATCTAAGTGGTGGTGCCACCCACCGGCAACCTCGGGCCAAATTAACTACTGACAGGGAGGCTCCAAGAAAGAGGAGAGTGAATGGTTAAGTAGAGAGACCACGATCAGAGAAGGAGAAGAGGGAGAGAGAGAGAGAGAGAGCGAGAGAGAGAGAGAGAGGGAGGAGAGAGAGGGAGAAGAGAGAGAAGGAGAGACAGAGAAACAGAGAGAGAGAGAGAGACAGAGAAAGAGAGAGAGAGAGAGCTGGGGGTGGATGGATGGATGGATGGATGGATAGATGGATGGATGGATGGATAGATGGAGGGATAAATGGATGGATGGATGGATAGAGGTGTGGCGCCGCGGCCAGGGCGACTGACGCTGGAATCTGGGGACCACGGTTGGATCCCCGGCTCCGGCGGCAGGTTAGCCCAGCACCATGTGACTCTGGGCAATAGCTCGCTTAATCTTCCCGACGGCCCCCAGCGCCTAGAGACCCTTACGGGTGATTGTGCGCTTTACAAATGTGGACTTTATGGATAAAAAGAGAGAACTGGTGCGAGTAGACAGAGGGTGGGTTATGGGTTTGGGCATTTCTGCCAGGGCTGATTTTGGTTTCCTAGTCACGTGTTTGCTCCTGTCTACATATAGCCCTATCAATCCAAACCATAAACCACAAACTGCTCCAAGGCACTTTTTCTTTACCACTATATTGCAACATCTTTTCCACCAACCAACGTGTATAAAAAGTTTTAAAAACAAACTACACACCGGAAGCTGAGGCAGATGTGGTACTGGCCTCAGAATTGGCTTTTATTCCCGACGAGTTTGCTTTAAAGAGTGTAATCATGAGTAATACGCCACATAATGCTGCTAGAACAATTCTAATTAATTTAGTTGCAGCTTTATCCTTATGAAGTTTGACCAATATTTTCTGGTCCACATATTTTTACTCATTTCGGAACACAATCGTGCCCCTTCCATACAATAGATAGTTGAGACATAAGCAGCTGAACGTTCCAGTGCTGCGCGTCGTCAGAGCTGTGGTCGCATTTCAGAAGCTTTCTTCTAATCCTGCAGCTACAATTAGTCATATACTGAAGCGAATAGAAAAGAAATGTCAGTTTCATCCCTGAAATTATTGTCAGCGCTGAGGAAAGGGAGTACCCCGAGTTCAAAAATAATTACAATGCAAAGGAAGGACGCAATACTAGTATTTAAATTCATCGTTGCCCTACTTTTACATCTCCACGGCAAATGTCACACTTCAGTAACATTTGAAATAAAGTGCCCATTTAAAAATAATGCAACTTTTACAATGCCTTGCAGTGCTTAGCAACCAAATATGCATTAGCGAGACGGGCACGCCCCTGCTCTCAGTGTGAAGAATATTTGACTACAACCTTACAGACTTTATTTAAAAGCATGCTGTGACTAGCAGCCCCTTTCAATGAACAATGACCACTGTGCTTGTGGTGAAGGCAGCAAACAGCTCAGGCTTATAACGTTGGAGAAAGGTAGTCCTTCAGTACAAAGAAACACCAGACTATTCCTGGCCACGAGATATGTGTAGTGTTCTGGCTAAGGCCTAGAAATGATCGTGGACCACACGTGTAGTTAGTGCTGGTGGTCAGCATTATATTTGCCCACGCCCAGTGCCCTGGACTATTTATTCACTCTTGTGCGTGTCCTTCGTGAAGACGTCGGGCTGAACCATTATCCCCACGCCCCGAGGGGGGGGTGGAGCCGGGGAACATCTCTGGGACCTCCGTGTCATGGTTGGGCCCAATTATGTAAACACTACATTCCTCCTTTACCCAGAAGTGAAAAAACAAACAAACCCATCAACCATAACATGAACATCTTAAAGTCTTAAATACAGTCTCTGTGAGTTGTGTTAAACACAAAAAAAGAAAATTCTTACTTTGGCCTGGCGGAGGTACAGTTCATGCTCCTACAGCGTTGACATCGGGTCACAAAATCTCGGTACCTCTGGGTTGGCTTCGGATAAGGGCGCAGATGGTACATGCCCTGGCTGCGCCCATTGGAAGGGGTTTGAAACATGTCCTCAGAGCCGTCTGCCTCGATGACACCTGGGTGGCTCTGTGCTCCTTGTGACCCAACGTCCCTTTGGGTTGGTGTGGCCGAGTCGTCTACGGAGCTCCCCGTTTCGCCGGTGGTCTCTTCTTCCACAGCTTCCCGTGGACCTTGAGACAGCACAGGGTGGTGTTCTCCGGAATCCGAGAATCCTTCCTCCTTTCCACTCGGGACCTTCTTAAAGAATGACACGTTCCTTGTGACTTCTTTGCCACCCATGGTCGCCGTGACCAGGGTACCTTTAACATGGGTGACAGTCCAAGGTTCTAATTCAAACGGAAGGCGGAACTTCCCTCCTGGATGGCGGTCCTTCACTAGCACTCGGTCACCAACTTGAATGGGGCTGTCAGCAGCTATTCTCTTCCGGGACGCCTCACGATTGGTCTTTGTTCGCTGTTCCATAGATCGATTAGGCGGGGTTGGTGATGACGCCCATGTGGGGTGGTGCGGGATACTGTCAGTGACTGCTCTGCCAAAACAAAGGCGGCTTGGAGGGATTCCTGTGGTGCAGTGGGGTGTCAGCCTGTATTCACATAGGAACTGATATAGGGCCAGGTCCAGGCGCTGGCTGTCGGCTAACGCGATTTGGATGGTTTTGTTCAGAGTTCTCATTAGTCTCTCGACTTCCCCGTTGGCTTGAGGCCATCTCGGGGTTATGCGTCGGTGTTTGATGCGGTGGGACTGTAGGTTCGCAGCCAGTTCGCCGCCGTTGAAGGGGGGACCATTGTCCGTGCGTAGTTCTCCAATGAGGCCATGGGTGGCGATTATCTTTTCCAGCTTGGGAATTACCTCGGTTGCAGCAGTCGAGGACAGGATCCCACTTCGGGGTACCGTGAGAAATCGTCTATCATCATGAACATGTATTTTCCTGCGGGAAGGCTGCCAAAATCCGCACTGGCTCGCACCCACGGAGACGTTTGTCCTTCCTCCGTAATCACTGGCTCCGGAGGGTTGAGTAGGCTAGTCGCCAAACACAGAGGACATCGCTGGACCATATCTTCGACCACCTTGTCAAGGCCCGGGAACCAGAGTTTGCTCTGAAGGCGGTTTTATGACTTTACGATGCCCTGGTGGGCGCCATGTGCTAGGAGGGCTAGTACCAGGCGAGGGCCTCTCAGGAGACACCCTTCCGGAGATATAGACAGTTCGTTTCGGACTTGGTGGAGTGCCTTCAGCGTTGCTTGAGCCCCAGGCGTGCGGAATGATGCTGGGCTTTTGAGTGGCTTCCAGTTACCCGATGCGATAGCCTGGATGGCGATCTGTAGGCAGTCGTCGTCCTAAGTGGCCTGCGCCACTTTCTCCAGGGAGATTGGCAGGGGTCTTGACCTTTCCACGATCATCCTGACATATTCCTCTGTGGCGGCAGTTTCTGCAGCTTCCGAGTAAGTGACCGGGCAGGCGTGTCTCGACAAGTAGTCGGCTGGGTTTCGGATGCCAGGTCGATACTCCACGGTGAACTGGAACTCCTGGAGCTGGAGGACCCACTTCTCAATCCAAGAGGGTGGAGGGGTGAGGAGGACCCCTGGAATAGCGGAACAAGGGGTTTGTGACAAATGGGTGTCCGTACAAGAAGATGTTGAAGTGCCGGCACCCCCACAATATGGCGATGGCGTCCCTCTCGATCTGTGAGTACCGCTGTTCTGTCGGCGTGAGGGTTCTGCTCGCATATGCAATGGGGGCCCATTCTCCACACGCTTGTTGCTGGGTCAGCATGGCCCCTAGGCCTGTCGGGCTGGCGTCAATGACGAGTTGTGACTGGTTCCGGGGGTCGAAGTAGGCTAGGGTCGTGTCAGCTGAGAGTGCCGCCTTGGTCTTGTGGAATGACTCTTGCTGTTCCGGCCCCCATTCCCAGGTGGCGGTGGCCTTCGTGGGGTCGCGGAGAGGGCCAGTGAGGTCAGATAGGTCCTTGATGAACCGCCCACAGTATGTAACCATCCCGAGGAAACTGCGGACTGCTGTCACCGATGTTGGAGCGGGGGCTTCGTGGATATCCGTGACCTTTTCCGGTTCCGGTCCTACTCCTTGGTCGGAGAACTTGTAGCCAAAGAAACTAATGTCTTTGCGTAGGAAATCGCACTTTTCCCTGTGGAGGGTAAGACCTTGCTCTTGAAGCCGGGTAAACACTGCTTGGAGGCATTGGATGTGTTCCTCTAGGGTTGGTGCATGGACCAGGATGTCGTCGCTAACATTCAATACGCCGTCTAGCCCTTGCAGGACGTTCTGAATTATGTTTCGGAACACCTCTGCAGCACTCAATATCCCAAAGTTGAGCCGGGTATATCGCCAAAGGCCGGCGTTAGTGGAGAAGGTGGTTATCGGGCGTGACTCCGGGTGTAAGGGAATTTGGTGGTACCCTGACCTCAGGTCAATTTTCGAGAACCACTTCGAGCCTGACAGTTCTCCAATGCTGTCATCTATGGTGGGTGTCAGGTGGCGCTCCTGCTTGATAGCAAGGTTGGGGATACGCATGTCAACGCAGAACCGCACGGCGTCGGGCTGCTTCGGTTTTTTGGCTACCACGATGGGCGATACCCATGGAGTGGGTCCGCTCACCCTTTTGATGATTTCTGCTCGCTCAAGTAGGAATAGTTCCGCTTCTACCTTGGGTCGTAGGTAGAACTCAATACGTCGGTGCCGGAGAGCCACTGGGGCGACTGATTGATCTATGTGGAGACAAATGGCAGGTTCCTTCAAACAGCCGATTTCTTCAAACAGCGAGACGTGTCCTAATACGAGATGGTCGAGGCAGTGGGCTTGGACTGTGAGTGCGAAATGTATCAATCCGAGATCTTGGGCAGTTCTGCAACCGAGCAGGAATCATGATCCTTCTTGTGACACGTAAATTTTGGTTTGTAAGTGAGTGGAGCTGTGGGACAGAGACGTCCGGAACATCCCGCACAGGTGTAATGGGCGACTGGTGCCGTAGGCGTATACTTGCACTCTCGTTGGATGGAGTGCCGGTGCGTTCTCTAATGTTCGGTACACGCTGGCTGCCATTAAGTTGATTGTCGCGCCGGTGTCGATCAGAGCCGCTACTGCTTGATCCTGCACATTGACAGTGCACATGGGTTCCGCAGACGGTGTGGCTGCCAGAGTGTTGAGCATCCGCACCACGTGGACGGAATCCGCATCTGCGTCGTCGTCGTCCATGTCGCTGCTGGTGGAAGTGTATGGCAGCGGCTCTAGCTGTCTTACCCTTCTGGGTGGTCCACCCTGCTTCTTCCTCTGTGTAGACAGACATACACTTGCGAAGTGGTTGGCTTTTCCGCAGGCGCTGCAGATCTTGCCTTGTGCCGGACATACGCCGTTGTGGGGCGTTGCACCTCCGCACCACGCACAGGCGCGGTCGTGGGAGGACTGAGCTGGTCTTGGTCTCCCTCGCTGGGACTGTTTCGTGCAGTTCTCCGTGGAAACGGTCTTGAGGGTGCACACAGGCTCCGTTTTGACTGCGACCGTCGGTTTTGGCTCCATGTGCTTGGCTCTTGCCTTCGACAACTCCTTAGACGGCCCTAGTGCCAGGATGTCGCGCATGGGCATGTTGTCCATTTCCAATACCCTCTCGCGCAGCTCTGAAGACGCGCAGCCCTGAATAAACTGGGCGCGGATCTCGTCGTCCACATCGGGGAGGGTGCATGTGCTGGCCAGCTTCTTCAGTCTCGCGTAGAAGACGTCTACAGACTCCTCCGGGAGCTGGCGGGCTTGGCGGAGTAGGAATCTTTCGTAATCCGCGCTGGCGAAGGGCTCAAGGTACGCTGTGATGGCGTCGCGCAATGTGGTGTAATTACGGGGCGGGCCGCCCTCAGTTACGTCTTTCGATATGTCGTGGATCGCCTCACCTCCGAGGTGCAGTAGCATGGCACGCCGTCGCTCGACTGCGACTTCCGCCTCCACGAAGTAGTTCTCTAGGTGTTCCACCCATTTCCTACAGCGTGCCGCTTGCGACGGGGGTGTGCCGGTGACAGCGAACGGCTCCAAGGAAGGTACGTTAGCCGTGACTGCTGCGGGCAGGCGCCGGTGTCACCAGTGGGTTCTGTGGGCTATACAGACAAACAGGTGCTTTTGGGCATGCAGGAGGAGCGAGATACTGCTCAGAATAGTCCAATTCGCGTCCCACGCGAGCTGCGTGAGGATTGGCAGGGTCTGTAGCGGTCTCACGCGAAATGCGTGGGGCTTGGCACGGTACGTAGCGTTGCACACGGAATGCGTGAGGGATGGCGCGCCCAATGCAAGCAGTGTCTCCGGCAGCGTGTCTCTGCTTGCATCTACACGGAGAGGGTTGGAAAGGCAGCTGGGTGTGTGGAGGAAGTCGCTTGGCCGGGTTCGAGTACGGCCAGGTGGAGGGAGCAGCTGGAGCGCCGGGTCTTCGCGCGCTCACCTCAGGAAAAGTGCGGCACCACCACCAGACTGGATAGGCGGTCCGCGGCTGCGGGGGCGTATCAGCGTGTCCAGAGCGCAGGAGAAGCAGAGGTAAGACCGGGTCCAGGCGCGCTCAGGCGCGGGGCAGAAGGGGATGCCTCGAGTGCACGGCTCAACTTTGCACTGGTGGGGGAGGCCACAGGGGCAACGGCACTCCGCTCCTTGGGCAAGAGCGTGATGGTGCCTTGCACGTGATGGGGTGGCGAGACCACCTCGTCGCCAATGAAGTGTTCTGGCTAAGGCCTAGAAATGATCGTGGACCACACGTGTAGTTAGTGCTGGTGGTCAGCTTTATGCTTGCCCACGCCCAGTGCCCTGGGCTATTTATTCACTCTTGTGCGTGCCCTTCGCGAAGACGTCGGGCTGAACCATTATCCCCATGCCCCGAGGGGGGGGGGGGTGGAGCCGGGGAACATCTCTGGGACCTCCGTGTCATGGTTGGGCCCAATTATATAAACACTACAATATGTAACGCAAGAGAATGGACACACGTGGGTGGCAGAAGCGCAACTGTGCCAGTTCCGGGTTATCAAATAGGCAAAGAAGGCACCGGCAGGTGGGCCCTACTCCTTTTAGGCCCCCCGCGACAACGGATCAAAATAATATGGATTTGATATTGAAAGAAAATTACAATCAAACTTTCTTACAATGTTTACAAAAGATAGAAGAAAATGAAGAAACTCATATGCCAGCCACGCAGCTTGTCGGAACCGCGACTGCACTGCACATCCTTGACCCAGGATCGTACTATGCTCTGCAACCAAGATTTAAGGTACTATTGTTCAGAGGGCCTAATTTTGTCTCTATATCCGGCCCACGCTCTACCATGGTCAGCCTGATCTTGTGTCTTTGTCCCGGTCTGGCACGACCATATAAACACTATTGGTACTTTGTGCTTCTAGGCACTGTTTTTATTTAAAATTTTGAAAAGTGAATCGCACCAATTCTACTAATTGGGTTTTTGTAGTTATGGTGCCAAATAGTTGTTTACATTTTACTCTATTTTTCTAAATTGGTGTGGGATTCTACTTGTGTCGTGTTTTCACTTTATTTCTGTTTGTAGTGCTGCATAAATACTTTCTAAATTGCCCTTAAGTAAAGCTTGACTGCTTTCTGATAAGCTACCAAAGGGTTAAGAACAGGTAAATTTTGGATGTGCTTGTAGCTTTACCCTGATAGAGACTGTGGTTTGTGTTAGAGTTTCTCCCCACACAATCAGAAACCCAATTCCCAATTTCAAATTTTAGATTTGAGAATTGAATCTGAGTAAATGGTGCTGAATGTATGGTGAGATATCCTTCATGTTGCCTTCCTTTTTGGGACACAATGTTTCATGAACTTTGAAAATACTACAAAGTCAAATCATCTTTGTAATCCGCCTCGAATATTTCCTGGTTTATTCTGTTTAATATGCTACAAAATATAGTCAAGGGGTAGTACAAAAACGATACAAATGCAGCAAATTACATAAAACGTGGATATCATGGAATTTATTTTAAAAAATAAAGCTCTGCCAAAATGGCGAAATGTTTGAGAGTCTAGGCTTTTGCGCCAAAGAATAAATAATAAATCATAAACAGAATAAATGAATATGCAGTGATCAGCTCCCTCAAAGGTCATCACTGGCCATGGAGCATGCAGATTAGAGTGTGAATGCATTCAATTACCATCAGCAATTAGTAGTTGCATTTTGGAATTTAACTGCTGCACTATAAAAGGAAAATGAAGCCATCTAATGTCCGAATCTCATATGCAATCCTGCGCTCTAGTGTTATTGTTATTACATTTTTTGTATAATTTTCACAAAAAGAGAATCCCTTTTGAAAGGGAACTGGCCGTTTCTATAATGGTCTGGCATGATTATGCAGAACATTTGTGTATAATTGGGTATATTTTATTCAAACAAATGAAAAGTAGCCCGTAGCATTGCAACAGTGGTTTTTGTTGAAGGTTTGCTGCAAAATATGGTGTTACCTGCATTTTGCATCCGAAACGGCCACACCGTCTGATTCCCAATAGGTTTCATGTGTAGGTTAGGTTTAAGAGTGTAAAACTGTGGACTGATTCACAAAGGGCCTCTCTGCACTCATGTAGAAGGATCTGCCATCATAGCTGGGTGCCTGGGGCTCAAATTTGTATTGTTACCTCCGCAACTAGCAACTGCAATGCGGCCTTCCCCCCCCCCCCCCGCCAATACTGCAGGGCATGCGCCTCGAGTGCGAAGAAGGCTCTTTGTGAATGCAAAATCTGTTCATGGTTGACAAAGGTATGATGTAGGTAAGAATGCTTCGATATCACAAGTGTAAATATGCTGGGCCTCATTTATGAGCCCTTGCGTCACTTTTACGCCGCCGGTGCGTCACTTTTTGTGACGCACCAGTGGCGTAAACAATGTGCCTTGTTACGCCATATTTACAAAGTGACGCATGCAGGTAGTTGCAACACTTTGTAAGCCCCTGCGCCACATTATACCTGCGCGGGTATAATGTATGCAAAGGGGGCGTATTGACGCAAGAAAGGGTCGTAAAAGTGATGCAGTGAAATCTATGAGATTTCACTGCGTCACTTCTAGGACACCGTTGCGTCAAAATCTTGCGCCTGCTCACAGCAGGCGTAAGACTGACGCAAGCCCTTTCTCATGGGGCTTGCCCCATGTGAAAGGAAGCATTGCTGGAGTTTGCGTAACTTTTGTGACACACTCCAGCAATGCGTCACTTTTGCGCTTACAGATACGTCAGAAATACTGACCTATCTGTAACTCCTTGCGACATGATGCGTCATACATTAAATATGACGCATGGAGTGCGCACTGAGAAGTGACGCATCGCTGCTTTCACGCAGCGATGCGTCATTTCTCATAAATGAGGCCCACTGTATGCAGTATTTCTGTGGCTATGATTTCCCTAGAAGTAGAAGTGGGTATTTCCACGAAGTGGACGTAGCCTGCTTTCAGAAACTGATCAACTCGGTAGCTGGCTGGATACGGAGAAACGCATTTAAACACAATTAAACACCTAAAAAACTGAAGTCGGATTATGGGCGGCACTGCTAATCTCTATTGTGAGCAATTTTTACGTTGTTTTAGACAAAGACTTATCTTTCCATTCTCAAATCTCTGAACCTCTTTTTGCTTTCATGTCTTGATAATCTTAACAATAATCATCCCACTGCTGCTTCTTCGGTGCCGCAAAACTATAATTGAGGCTGCTATTGCTTCCTATCTGGGTTGCAGTAACTCGCTATAGAATGGTCTGTCAAAATACATAACTTCTGAACTTCAACTAATCCACCTAGACTAAACCATGACTTAAAGCGAATATGTCATATCTCTCACCTTCTAAAAGTACTCCTTTGTTGATTGGGCCCTTTTTGCAGGGTCACCTGCCAGATGTTCGCTTCTGTTGCGGAACTCGTTTTGGTAGGCATTAGAAATCTGTGCACTTTTCCCTGATAACCAGTGATAAAGTGCTTGTGCTCTGTCCCACTCCATGCTACACTTGACATGTACCTGAATGATACATTTGATTTACATATAAGTCCCTAGTAAAAGGTACTAATAGTACCCAAGGCCTTTAAATTAAATACTACTAGTGCGCCTGTAGCCCTCATTATGCCAGCCACTGAAAGAGCCTTTTCAAATATGCCTCAAGCCTGCCACTGCATCCCATAGTGCAATTTTAAACTGGTATTTCTACCTGGCAAAATAAATATTTTGTCAAGCCTAAAACTTACATTTTAATTAACCCTGGGTAAAGCACGACGCTATGCTCACGTAGTATGCGTAGTTTACGCTACTTCGCACTACGCGAACTGCACGTAGCACAGTGCAAACACGTGTAGCGTAGCATAGTGTAGCGGTCATTTTTTGCTCGCTCACGGCCTTCAACATCAAGTTGGCGACGCGAGCAAGCAAAATGACAACCCGGCGAGACTTTTTCCTCGTTCGTGATCAGCAACATCAAGTTGCTGATCGCAAACGTGGGAAATACACCTCCCGGCGGGATTCTCAACGCAGAAAGGTCAGGTTTCTCATTGCGAGTGGTCGCGTATGCTCGCGACCGATCGTGATGAGAAACTACCAGTCCGCGTTGAGAAAGCAGCCGCTCGAGTAAAAATCTACTCGAGCAGCAGAAAACTACAGCTCGCACTGTGCAAGAAGCCGTTTTCAATGATTGCACAGTGCCGGATGCTTGTCCGCACTGTGCAATCATTGAAAACGGCAACTTGCACAGTGCAAACAGGGTACTACGCAGTTCCAATAGTGCTACGCGTAGCTCGCGTAGTGCAAAGTGCACTTTGCGTAGCTACGCGTAGCGCTACTTCATGTACTACGCCCATGGTTAATTTTAATACATTTAAGTCACACATAAATTAGGCCCAAAAGGATTATATGGCAGAGTACCTTGTATTTAAAGAGAAGGACATGTGGGTTTAAGTTTTACACGTCCTGGTAGTAAAAAAAACCTACATTTGTTTGTCACTACTGTAAGGTCAATCTCCCCCTTTGACTAACACTGGGTTAACGAATTACATTAAATAATAATTAAGCATTTTGACTGTAATGGCTCTGTTGTTGGGTTTTGTGTATTACTCCCAGATAGTGAGACAAAAAGGGATTGTGGGCAGGATGGGCCATCCTGACAAGAGGGCTGAGGGTAGAGCTGTGATTTGTGCCACTTACACTTCAGAGTACTTGTTTCCAAAACAACCATAGGATCCTAACCCTCGTCTTTAGTTACCCCAGACATCTTGGAACATTGACAGGAGAAGAGTAGAATTTTCCTGAACCTGATGTGAGGCAGTATAGGGAACCCTCTATTGCCTGGCACCAAGCAAATAGATTAGACCCTCAGAGCCACTCATCAGTACGCTTCTGAACCTGTGGGCATTTCAGAAGAAGGACTGCTTTGCTCCCCAGAGGAATTCCCTGCTGCTCTAGGCCTGCCTTGCTCTCAAAGGACTGCCCTGCTGCTACCAGAGGACTTCCCTGCTGCTTGAGAACTGGATTGACACCCAGAGGGCCCTGCTGCTTGAGGATTGCCCTGCTTTATGAGAAGGAAGAATAAATGTGCTCCCTTCATCCCAGACTAACCTAAGTGTCTTCAAGGGTCAGTTGGCTGACTTCCTGTCTGAGCTACAGAGACAAGCAAGCTCTTTAGGCACTCATGCCTCGACCTGCAACTGCACCAGTCTGAGACCCGCTGGTCTCTGCCGGAGTGAGTTCCTGATCTGCAATAGGTGCCTCCCCAGTTCCTGGACCCTTGGTTGGCATCAGTTCAGCTCCTCCTCTGAAGGCAGGTGAAATCCTGAAGTTATGGGCTCTTCACAACCGTGACGGGGCCAGTTCGCCCCAAGACTCTACAACCAACGATGCCTGTCAATGCGCAGCTCTGTTGAACCCAACTATTCATGCAACAGCAACCACGAGTGATGACAGCCAACAGAGGATCTGTTCTTTGAGCTCCAGCAATGACATCCAATGGTGACAGTTAGCGAGAAGCTACAGCGATGACCATTCGTGATGCAAGGCCTGCTCTTTGTGCTACAGCAATGACCATCTGCAATACTCTCCATACTCCTCGTGGCCTCCTCCACAGAAAATGGATTTCTTTGTGCTGGATTTTAGAAGTTTACTATTTTAGTGGGAATAACCTGGTGCTTGTATCTGGCCCATGCTCCATCGCAGTTAGCCTGTACTTTTGACTTCCCCCAGTCTGGCTCAAGCAGATGACAGCGAGTGACACCTAGGTGCTATGTATACTTAGCAATTAAAAATTGAAAATCTATACTTCTTTTGATTGTAGTTTTTTCATTCTGGTATCATTTAAATGTTCTCTATTTTTTTAATTGCTTACAGATTTTTTTGTGCTGTGTTTTCACTTCATTACTGTTTGCGTGCTGCATAAATACTGTACACTTTGCTTCTAAGTTAAGCCTGCTTGCTTTATGACAATCTTACACAGGGTTAAGCACAGGTAAAGTTTGTGACTTTTGTGGTTCACCCTGACAAGGTCTGTGGTTGTTGCCCTAGTGGACCTTCCTACCCCATCAACCCCCAACCGAGTTTCTTACTTTGGTGTTCAGTGATAGGAACCAATACTTGATCCTTTTTGCACGTTAGAGGTGGAGCTGAGCAACAATGACAACCACAACAAGGTGGTACTGCAGCGGGGCTGGAAGGAGAGTAGGCTGCATGTGGGAAAGGCCACCAAGTGAGCCTCCAAATAGCCCTCAGTGCCTTTTAGGACATCAGGAGTATACAGGCCACACCAGAGGAAAATGACCCTAAGGATGGGGAGGTGGACTTTAGGAGGAGGAAGAGAATGGTCTGGTCGCAAGCCCTGAACGGCAGATGCAGGAGAGGAGATCCCAATGCCCACAGGAGTGAGATCTCTGTCAGGGTAGAGAATATTGTGTCATTCCACAACCTGTCCCCGAGGAGCTGGTGGACAGTAAGGTTGAAAGAAAGCTCAGGATGAAACTGGCCAAACACAAGATTTAGGTGGAAGATGCAAAAAGGTAGAGCCAAGAAGGAGGCAGCTGCCCAGAGGGCAAAGCGAGAAAACAACTTTGCTCTGGCAGAGAAGGAAATTCTGCCAACTCATAAAATAAGTCAGAAAGAGCTGTACCTCAAGTCCAAACAGCAGACAGAGTCAAACCATATTGCAATAATCCTGGGTCCAGGGAAGACAGGAGGGTCCACATCCCCAAGGATCTTGTGCCTCACTTTGTTATGAAGAATAACATTGGCAAGTGGTTGAAGGCTTATGAGGTTGCTTTAAAGATGCACTAGGTCCCTGAGGAGGATTGGGGAGCCAGTCTCTGGAGGCACATTCTCAATGCATGGACGTATTCACTACTGGCCCTAGGGAAGGGGGGCAGCATGAATCATCCTCTAATGAATGATGCACTTATCAACAAATATGTGCTAACTCCTGAAAAATATAGAATAAAGTATAGGGACAACCAGAAGCTTTCCAGTCAGTCCTGATAGGATTTCATGGATTACTCCAAGTAGGCACTGGAGGATTGGGTGAAGTCAGCAATGTTGGTAATTATGATGAGCTCCTCAAAAGTATTCTCAGAGAGCACATGTTCAGTCATTGTTTGGCAGAGCTGATCCAAACCTGGTTAAGTCGAAGCTCACTATCCACAGTGAGCTCACGAAGGAAGCTGACCTATGGTCCACCACCAAGGTCCACAAGAAGGTATCTGGGACCAACTACTAGAAGGATGGAGCCTGAGGTGAAACAGACGGGTGCCAGAATAAGGTGCGGTTAAAGTATTCCCATGCCCCTTGTGAGAAACTGGGAGGAGGTTCTAGTGGGTGGTGGCCCAGGGTGCCACAATTCAATCCCCAGTGTTTCGTTCTCAGTTCAGGCAGGTTCATAGAACGAGGCAACCCAGAAGAAATTGTTCAAAAGAATCTGGACAGAATGGCAGACAAAGACCGTACGTCATTATTTATAAAGCCACAACAAACTCAATCTAAAACACCTACATACGTCTCAAGATATTCCACAAGTTCAAAACAGATACAACAAATCATAAGGAAAAGATGGTAATTACTTGATGAGGAAGCAGATTTTAAAGGGTTATTTCATGACAAGCCAACCTTTGGATATACTCGAGGAAGAAATCTTCAGGAACTCATTTTGTCTCCTAAAGTAATGGACCAAACACAACACAAAGACACTGGTCGCTGCCAAAACTGTATTCACTGCAACAACATTAGAGAAGGTCAATATTTAACACATCCTCACTCAGGGAAAAGCATTAAACTCCGACATTCAGCTTTCTGCAACACATCAAATATAATCTATTGTTTGAAATGCCCGTGCGGCTTGGCCTACGTCGGGAAACCAGTACGTAAATTCAAGATAAAGATGACAGAGCACAAGAGCACTATTCGCACTCACAATGAAACCACCAGTATAGCCACACACTGGCATGACGGCAAGCACACCATCTCCCAAATACGGTGTTAGGTAGTTGAGGTGGTTAAACTTCTAGAAGGAGTTGACAACCAAAGAGACACTTACAGAGGGAAATTTATTGGATAGAGTTACTTGGCACATCATTTCCCAAAGGGCAGAATGATCGTGTTGATTATAGTTGTTTCTTATAATGTTTGTTTAGGCAATGTGATATGTGAAGAATTCAGAGGTTTATTTTCATCACTTACTATTTCATATGATATTCATCATTTATTGTTTCAAATGTCATCACATCGTCATGTCACAGTTCACAGTAATGTGTTTCACTCAGTATTGTGCATTATGGGAAAATGGGCCGAATAATGTTTTTTGGCCATGTGATTCGTGAAGAACTTACAGACGTAGATTCATCATTTATTGTTTCTCATGTTATTCATTATTTATGGTTTCACATGTCATCATTTTTTATTGACATATCAGAATTCACAGCAATGCGTTTTATTCAGCATTGTGCATTATTGAAACATCAGCCGAATGCAATTGGTTAAACACGCATTTTGGATTTTGATGCGCACTTGACATAATGAATACAAGTCACAATGTCATCAGTTAGGGCATGGGTACTCACAAACATTTCCCAGGGGGCCAGAAAGTGCCTTCCCAATGCCAGCAGAGGAGGGTCGGGTGTTGGAAATTGGGCGTAGGGGTACGCAAAGCAGATGCATGATTAAGATAAGTTGTCTAGAAAACATTCTTTGATTGTTTACCTTTAGGGTTAGTTAACCACAAAATAAAGTATGCCAATTTCACAGCTACCTAAATGTTCCTGCTCTGTCAAGTGAACAGCAGCCCAGTGCAACTGTTCACCAGGGGCCGCAATTAAAGGTCAGGAGGGCTGCATGCGGCCCCTGGGCTGTACTATGAGTATCCCTGAGTTAGGGTACATCCATTCAATTGATTGGTTTCTGTATGAACATGGTACATAGGCTTTCACATATCGAGTATGCTGCCTCTAGTCCTCTTTTTATATCTATTCTCATTTATTTTTCCTGCTCGCGTCGCACGTTCATTGCAACACCACATCTGAATCATATCGAGCATCACAGCACCTTCGCGGTTTCCTGGGGTGAGCTGGAATATTGTTACGTCTTTGGATTTGCAGCCAAGGATATATTTAGCAAGTTGTTTTTAAATAGCGTACATTGTTGGTTCCACAGTTCACAGCGGTCAATCTTTTGAAACGTTGACTTTGCGTACCATTATTGTCCGGTAAGTGACGGTCCATCACACACAGGCATATTCACTGCGGTATACCGCATGCACCTCATATTTCTTTCCGCTCCTTTCACAGGAGTTTTCATGCGGCATTAGTCCACTCGAGAGGGGGTTGATACCCTTGGGTAAGAGTCTTCAACCACTATATTCACGGGTGCGCAATATCTTTAGGAATATACACTGGCTACAATCAGGACTTTCTATTTACAGAATATCCAGTTTCGTCATTAAATAGTGGGCCCGATTAGGACGGACCATACTGTTCCATTTAGCAGCAGGTGAGCCGTGATGTTATAACACACCAACGCAATTCTCGGCACCATGTTTTTTATTAACAACACTACAATCGACACCTGGCTGTCTATTGGACGACACACCGCCCTACAGTTTAACAATGGCACCCTTTACATAAAGGCACTTTTTCTTGTGAGGCATTGGTATCAGGTGTTCTACTGATGTTTTTCATTTTGTGTGGGCACATTAGCATTACCATGTGACTAGGTGAATGTGGCATTTACAAGCAATTTTTTGTTGTTGAGCTAGTTTCCTTCTGACATATGTATATAACATAAGTGTATTTATCTGTTTGTTTATAGACGTGCCCCTGACGAAGGAACCACCCATGTCCCGAAATGCATTAGGCTAATTTCTTACATGTCTGCAAACACTGCAAAGGATATCCTTATGTATATAACCAAATACAGATGTTGTATATTGTAATTGTTTTTCTGAAAAATACGCGTGGAGCTGTAATCCACTAAAGCATAATGTTTACACATGGTTTGCATTATAATTCGATGAATGACCACAATTTCTAAAGCTGTGAGGTAAATACAGACATTAGCAAAAAACAATTATTGGTTAAATTTTGTCATTAAACGTATTGATTGCATTTAGCATAATATTGTGGCATTAGTTGCCATAGGAACAGTGCTACCCACAAGCAGGGATTTTTCCCTGTCCCAATACTATTGATTTCTGTCTGAGGGGTCATTTCAGGCAGTGGGTAGGCACCCTTTATTATGAACTATTGATTAATATACCATTAGAGAAAAATGTAGATTATTAGGCTGTGCATCTCCCTACCCCACTACTGGTGGCCCAGGGTGCCACATTTCAATCCCCTGTGCTTTGTTCTCAGTAAGAACACAGGCAGGGGTACTACTCTCTCTGTCTTAAGAAACCACTCACCGGTGGGAACATTACACGGGTAGTCTTTGTGGCCATAGGGGGGAGTAGCCCCCAGAAGTGGAGGGCAAAATATTCCCTAGTTCCCCTTAGTTAGGAGATGGATTGAGGCGGTAGGCTTGTGATCCCTAAGGATGGGGGTTGTGAGTAGCATCAGATCACAGTAAATGGAATCCTTCCCTGTAACTGCCCTGAGGAATACTGGTGCCAGTCAGACCATGGTGGTGGAATGACTGGTTTTTCCTGATCAGTACCTGCCAGGACAGGTGTGAAGGGTGAGCTAGGACCTTGTAAAGGACTTGGTCTGCCCTCTGGCTCTGCTACCCTGGAATTTTGCAGAGAAGTGGCCCTGAAGGGTGTCATAGTTAGTCCTCAAATGCTCATTGACTGCATTCTGAGAAATGTATTACCAGCTATGTAAAAAGATCTGGAAATAGTGGCTGCCCAAGCGGCCCTCATAGCTCTGGTTTCTTATGTTACTGCTCTCAGAAGGACAATATGGAGGCGCATATGTAGGCGCAAGAGGTGGAAACAGTCTACAGTGGGAGGACCAGTTGATCATAGGTAGCCATCTTTGAGAATTGAGCCCCCCAAACTGACCCTAGTCAGGGCACTTCTGGCTTTCGAGGCACCTATTCTGACTCATGGTACGGACCCTTAGCTGACCGGCCAGTCTTAGGATTCCACCCCTGAACTGGTGGGAAAAAAAGTATAGTGTCAAGCACCTGGGGCTAGTGCCCCCCCCCCCCCCACTCTAATTAGCTACAGAGATCAGAGACCCCCTCAGGAGCATGTAGGGTACTCCTTTCCATTCCCAGGTCTGTAAGTACGCCTAAAATTATGAACCAAGCCAAACCGCTTGTCCTCTGCGCACTGTTGCTCATCCCAGTTGGGTATGCAAAAAGTTCAACAAATATGTATCAGAAAATTCCACACATGATTCAGTTTGAATTTTGCATTATTGAAACATCAGCCGAATGCAATTGGTTAAATCCCCTGTGCTTTGTTCTCAGTAAGAACACAGGCAGGGGTACTTCTCTCTCTGTCTTAAGAAACCACTCACCGGTGGGAACATTACACGGGTAGTCTTTGTGGCCATAGGGGGGAGTAGCCCCCAGAAGTGGAGGGCAAAATATTCCCTAGTTCCCCTTAGTTGGGAGATGGATTGAGGCGGTAGGCTTGTGATCCCTAAGGATGGGGGTTGTGAGTAGCATCAGATCACAGTAAATGGAATCCTTCCCTGTAACTGCCCTGAGGAATATTGGTGCCAGTCAGACCATGGTGGTGGAATGACTGGTTTTTCCCGATCAGTACCTGCCAGGACAGGTGTGAAGGGTGAGCTAGGACCTTGTAAAGGACTTGGTCTGCCCTCCGGCTCTGCTCCCCTGGAATTTTGCAGAGAAGTGGCCCTGAAGGGTGTCATAGTTAGTCCTCAAATGCTCATTGACTGCATTCTGAGAAATGAATTACCAGCTATGTAAAAAGATCTGGAAATAGTGGCTGCCCGAGCGGCCCTCATAGCTCTGGTTTCTTATGTTACTGCTCTCAGAAGGACAATATGGAGGCGCATATGTAGGCGCAAGAGGTGGAAACAGTCTACAGTGGGAGGACCAGTTGATCATAGGTAGCCATCTTTGAGAATTGAGCCCCCCAAACTGAACCTAGTCAGGGCACTTCTGGCTTTCGAGGCACCTATTCTGACTCATGGTACGGACCCTTAGCTGACCGGCCAGTCTTAGGATTCCACCCCTGAACTGGTGGGAAAAAAAGTATAGTGTCAAGCACCTGGGGCTAGTGCCCCCCCCCCCCACTCTAATTAGCTACAGAGATCAGAGACCCCCTCAGGAGCATGTAGGGTACTCCTTTCCATTCCCAGGTCTGTAAGTACGCCTAAAATTATGAACCAAGCCAAACCGCTTGTCCTCTGCGCACTGTTGCTCATCCCAGTTGGGTATGCAAAAAGTTCAACAAATATGTATCAGAAAATTCCACACATGATTCAGTTTGAATTTTGATCAATGTTTTTTACTAGACGTTAATAATCCATTAGAATATTATTCAAATTCATAATATCCGATGTGGAAATACATTGCATTCATTTTTGGAAATCCATTGTTTATGTTTTTTTACAAAAAACGCTTGGATGCCCAATGCATTTTGGGCCCCATGGCCCTTCGTCAGGGGCTATACCTGAAAAAATATGAAATCATACATTTACTCAAATCATCAAATCTCTAATGACATAGGTTGCAGTGTCAAACATCCTAAATGTATTGCTCAAACTCATTCTCATACTTAGAGTGTGGTATCAAAAAAACCATAAACATGTAATTTATATGCATGATGAACTGAGGAAACGACATGAAAATGACATACTTATGCTTGACACCAATATTTGTGCTTTGAAAACAATCACATGAAATTATTTGGAGAAACTGCCACAGTGCTCAGTAAAGAAAGAGAAATAGTCGTAAAAAAGTAAAGCCTGGCTGATACATGGTGAAAGAGTACAGGATCTATTGTAACTCCTGACCGAGCTTTTTTCTCTAGAAATGCCGCTGAAAATAATACGAACTACAACTTCGGCCAGAATGACCCTAAACTTAAAGCGTAAGTTCACATTAATCCGCATTTAAAGGTTCACCGTGCCACATGTCTGAGACATAATAAAAAATTACTGTCTTATATCCGATAACCAAAAATTATCAAACAAGTGACTGAAAAAACGTTAGGAACACAAATCACACACCTTTGTTTAAAATGGACTATCCGACGATGTCAGTTTCACTTAGGAAAAATATTCCATGCTGCATTACAGCGGCGTGTGTCACCGGTCTGTTTAAACAAACGGAGATGGAAATAATTACTATGCTGCGTTCAAAAGAAAGTTGAACGCCAAAAGATGAACCCTCCCGCCATGTGGAAGTAACCCGCCGTACCTTGATCAGCAAAATGCCTTTGTTTCATGGACTCAGCCGCCCGCGATGTTGCGAAAACACTCGGTGTGAACAACCATCTTTCACGCTAGCGTCATGAAATAGGATGCATGGATATAGAAATGGGACTCGCTCCCTGGCCGCGAGTTTCTAAATAAACAAAACTGAGCCGCCATCTTGTAGCGGGTAAATGAAGTGTTGTAGCTCTTAATGAAAACAGAAATGTGGGAAATCAAGAGTGAAGAAAAAACATGGAAACGGTGTTGTGAATGTAAAACAAACCAAGCATTATTCATATGTACATAAAAATTCAATCATGCATAATGACAAAACACAATTATATCAGTGGACCTGATTAACACGTAAACTGAACTCAGCGATGCGTGTTCTCGGCTTCGGAGCAGTAATTACAAGAAACAACCTAAATCTACTCTGTCATTGATCCCTTTGGGATCCTGAGTATCTAGGCGCCTTATCCAAAATACTTCCTTCTGTAGGGAGCATTTGGTAATGTTTTTGCCAGGTGTCGGAACCACCACTTCAATGGACCTGGAACTTTACTTGAGCAATGGTGTGTCTGTTAAGCTCCCAATGTACTGCCAAACTGCTGTTTGGATTCTTATTCCGAATGGTACTTTTGTGTTCGGAAATTCGTGTTTTAATTTTACGTTCAGTTTTCCCTACGTACAATAGTCCGCAGGGACATTTTATTGCGTAAATTACGTTTGTAGTGTTGCAGTCTGCATTGTGTTTGGTGATGATTGTTTCACCCGTGTGAGGGTGTTTGACATTGTTGGTTACCATAACGTTATTACATTGAACACAATTCTGACATTTCCTTGTACCTCTGTACGTAGTTGGAATTTCTCTCAATTTTCTTTTCAATAATTCCTTGATATTGTGTGATCTTTTGTAAGCAAAAATAGGCTTCTTTGAAAACATCTCTTTGAAATCAGGCTCATTTTTCAAAAGTTCCCAATGATGATTAATGCTTTTTTTGATTTCGTTGGAGCTGGTAGAAAATTTTGAAACAAACACTTGCCGTGTTTCTGAGGGTTTGACTTTGGCCTTCAGCAGGGAAGCTCTCCTTTGTTCCTGCACCTTAAGTCTTGTCTGTTCCAAAAGTGATTTGGGATATTTTTTAGCTGTATATTTGGAAGTGATCATATCTAGATTGGATTTTAGTGATTCATCGTCTGAACATATCCTTTTAACTCGCAGCATTTGTGAGTATGGTAAATTGTTGATGAGATTCTTAGAGTGAAAGCTATCAAACATAAGTGCCGTGTTTTTGTTTGTAACCTTGTGGTACACTTCAGTTTGAAAAGTATCGTTCTCAATTTTCCCCCGCACATCTAAAAAGGGAATAGTACTGTTCTCTATATTCTTGGTGAATTGTATGTTATCATCATAGGTATTCAGCTGAAGTATTTTTTGTTCCAACAGATCCCTAGAATTGTGCCAGATTAAAAAAATGTCATCAATAAAACGACAATATAAGGTGATGTTATCGATCCAGTCCTTGTCTGTTAGTAAGAACATTTCTTCGTATCTTGCCATGTATGTGTTTGCGTAAGCCGGCGCTCCGGAGAAGCCCATCGATGTACCTTTGTTTTGTAGGTAGAATTCATTGTCCCATTTAAAGTAACTGTGATGGAGGCAAAAATGAAGTAACTCTAACAAAAAGACTTTGTCTGTTTGGAGTTCCTCTTGTCTAAGAAGTGCCCATTCTACTGCCTCTAGTCCTGCTACATGCGGAATGGAGGTATACAAAGCTTTGACATCTAGGGTACACATTATCATTCCTGCTTTGTATTCGATGTTTGACAACTTTTGCAGAAAATGTGTAGTGAAGACAACGGAACCCATAACCTCCAATTAGGACAAAGATCCATACACAATTGATACAACAGGGATCTGTGCACACGTCAACTTATTACAGTGTAAATACTGTAGGTAGTAATACAACAAAAGAAATAAAACAATAAATGCCGAGGAAGTCTTGATAGATGTATTCCTTCAATTCAGATTTTATTCACAACGCCCAGCCTAGTTGGCTGTAAACGTGATTGGGGGGTTCAAAAACAGAATATCATGTTCTCTTGTTGGGGTCCTCCAGGGTTAGCAAACCCAGCCCCAGGTCCGCATAGCTGACAGGGAGCTCAACGAGGGTCCACAGACCATTGCTTTAGGCAGGGTCTACCGATTCGAAGCAGGGTTTGTGGATATTAGAGCCTGGCTGTGCAACTGCAAATCCCGCTTCAGGGTCCAATATCCATGTGGCAAAATCTACTTTCTTATGCTTACAATGTCATTTATGGGCAAGCTTTCATGAAATGCTTTTGTTTCTAAAGTCTACATGATGCTTTCAAGGAAAGAGGTGCACACATTTTAATGGGCATGACTGATCTCTATTTCCTCACCACCTATGAATTATTTTAAGAAATGCCAGTCTGACAGTTTTGGTTTAATGTTGTGTAGTCACAATTTCAGCTTTGAACTCGTAATTTCATACAAGGACAGAGAGAGAGAGAGAGAAAATGCGTTGTCCATTTCATATATGCACAATTTTAAAATATAGAGGGGTTTATTTATGAGAGCGGAGCATCACTTTTACAGCATGTAAAGTGGTACTTGCATGACACAGGGCTCTCAATCTGGTTTATGAAGCCATGCATAGCCACCCATGAGTGGCTTTACGTGGCCTCATAAATCATGTGGTAGGCAACGTAGAACAAATTGCTGTGTCGCCTTACTGTGCGCCAAGGAGGTGTTCCATTGGCATTGCAATGGGTTTTCTCTTGCAACACCCATGGATTTGGATGCTGCCCGGATTTACAAAATCATGTAAAGCTGCCTCCTAAGGCAGCACAGAGAAATATACAGCACACACAGAAAGAGGAAAATGCCTCTTCCCTCACAAAAACAATCCTGCATGCAACGGAGGGCAAGATTGTCTACATTGGAGCCAGGCTGGCGAAACAGTGCTAGAACAGGGAGAAAGGACAGAATTGCACCGTATTGCATAATGCATAAATACAGTGCATTCTTGCCTTTTCTTTTTGGCATACTGCAGCGCAGCAAGATGCCTTTCTGTGCTGCAGTGTGCCAAAATCCCATAAATGAGATCCAGGGTGATCACTCTCAGATGCAGGATATATGAAACAGACAGTACTTACTGTCTTGCATCTTACTGAACAAGTAAGAGGGGGACAGACCATTGTATCCCCAGCCCAAAAGCGGTCCCCATTGAATTTAAATAAATGTATTTTGTATATTCAATGTCCATGTTAATTCAGTTTCTTTGACTCTTTCACATGAAGCCTCCCTGAGTCCTGAACAAGGCAGGTTAATTTTGACAGCAAAGAGAATAAAAGTACATAGAGCCTCATTACAAGTTGGTCAGTAAAACAGATTGGAAATGAAATTACCAGTTGATATCACTTACATATTTATTTTACATCAAGGCCCGGAGGCTAACAGGAGGTTACTTAACCATTTACTGTATGTTTTTCTGAATTTATATGCCAATTTCATCTCACATATCACATTTACTCAGAGCAGGTGTTTTTGTGACAGGAAACGCAAGTCAGAATACCAGGTGTGAAAATGCCACATAGAAATACCACACTTGGTTATACTGTAGTTGTGTAGGGTGGTATTACCCCTAAACTATTCAGCAGTACCACTGCTCAATAATTATAATGAGGGTGTTAAAGTAACTAGAATAACGCTTAAGAGAAAGTCGTAGAAAATTAAAAGTAATAGGTTAGGAAACTTTTGCAAATTTGGTGGACTGTAGCGATAATTCTTATTTTTAAGAGATTTCTATAGGGCGAACTAGACCCGACACATCGGGTATCAGAGGGCTTTACGTGAGCACCCGTTTAGTTACAGAAGGACACACTCATTTTCGTTAGGAACGGGAAGATTACGTGATTTGCCCAGAATCACAGGATGTTTGAGCGTCGTTGCCGAGACTCGAACCCGCTTTCCCAGCTTCGAAGTCGACAGCTCTAACCGCAAGGCTACATCATTCATCGTACATTCGACTAGCGAAACCCCCGGACCTGTAGATCACACAGTTCTGATAAGAGGTTTGAGTAACTTCTCGCTTAAAGGAACAATACTTAGCTGGATGAAATCTTTACTGTCCAAAAGAATACAAGAAATGTAAACATGCAAACATGCACCTTCTCATCCGAGCCCGTCATGTAAAGATGGTAATGTCTAAGGGGCCAACCATCTCGCCTCCGCTTTTTATTTATACGTCCAACCTTTGGGCATGTGCCTCAAACACTTTAACACTATCACTTACTTATGTGTAGAAGATACACAGGGGATAGGTAATGTGGACGACGACCCCAGAGATCCTGCAACCTGACACAGGTATAATCAACCTAGAAAAAGCGTAAGCTTAGATGAATAATACATACCTTAAATTAAATCCTTCCAAGACAGATTCAACCATTCCATAATAAAGTCAACCTGTGGGACACCATCATATGGCCATTTGGTATGGGAACAAGGCCTACCCCAGTCACCTCAGTTAGAGATGTCGACATCATTTTAGACACCAAATTGAACCTACATTCATTGGCCTCTTTTAACTTCATTGTCATTCAGATCGTTTCTCAAGGTTTAGTACCAAGAGCGTCTGTGCTTTAAAAACATAAACATAAATAAATAGATATAATGTCAACAGAACAAATTTTAATTTGTAGATAATAGGGCAACTACGCATTCTTGCTGTCTTTAGGTGGGGCTCTAAGGTGGAGAAAAAAAGCTTTTATAAATGTTTTGGACTAAATCCTGCTGAGGTCAGGAACATGTATCGATTTGTGTGTTGGACCACATTGCATAACGTAATAAAAAGTATACAGGTCATCTTTCATTTATGTCAATTCCCGACTTCGTCCACCAAGCGAAATGAACGTTCACTAAAGGACAAACTAGGTCATATTGTGCTTCATGTTTTCTGTATAGATTTCTAAGCTATTAACTATTTTAGTGAATCCCTAAAATGCGGACATCTACAACAATCGCAGGTATTAGGTCCTCAATGCTTGGATTTATAGATGTTTTTGTTTATTTGTCCTTGAATCTTATTAATCGTCATCGAAACACATTTAAATGTGCTAAAACACCAACAGAGTGTCTAATTTTTTTAATTAAATAAGATTGAAACTCCTTTATTTTGTGATTCGATTTTTTTTATGCATCGTGCCTCTTATTAACGGCGAGCGGAAGAAATCTGTATGTATGTAGCTAAAATCGTTCACTCCATTTGGTTATTACACACACACACACACACACACACACACCCACAGACCCCCACCCGCCAACAACAACCCCTCTCACCCCCACCCGTCAACTCCTCTTAACACAAACTTTCTTTCTGCGGTTTCCAATTAGCCTATTGCACCTTATTACTGCTCTCAGAATGCGCTGTTTGTATGCAATTTGCATATTGTACCTTTAACGTAATTCCAGATTCTCTAATAACGAGTCCATTTCCAGCTCGTTTGACTCCTCACGCCAGCCTCTGTGCGTTCGGAATACATTAACATTTACTTATCCATTATCGCCAATGCTTGTTTCCTCTCTCAAAGAATGACATATAAAACAGATGCAAATGCAAGATAAAATATAAAGCGTAAATGACCAGGGAAGGAATGCAATCCCATATATTTTTTGTGTCTCGGCACTAATCAGTCTCCTCCTGTTCTCCATGCACGTGGTATTAGCATCCATTAGTTGACATTTACAAATCCAAATTGCAAACTCTTGAACACGTTAAATTCGATTTTAAAGATATCCTGAAACATGTGGTCCAATTCTTTGCTGTTCACCTTAGAAGAGCATGCTTGCATCTTGCGTTGTCATGGTTTTCTGTAAATATGCATAAGGAAGAAGATAGGGCCCAGACAACAAGAGAAGTTAAAAAGAAAAAAACGAAGTTGCAAAGAATTGCTGATGGAATGTGCACAATATCCAGAAATGAAGATGAAGGTACATATTCTTCCTTATATTTCCAGCCAACCGGTAATGACCGTTTATGCCACACACATCTGTCCTTGTGATGGATTGGATTTTGCAGGGTCCTGCCCATGGCCAGACTGGGGCTCGAAACCGCCCTGTCAAACAGCTGGTCCGGCCCACAGGGGTGATCGGGGATTAATAGTTAAAAGCACTACTGGCGTCTTACCACTGCCACTTTTGTAACAGGGGGTCGATATTACAGGTATGCTGCAAAACCAGCCCCCGGTGACATGAACGGGCCCCCGGGTCCAAAACTGGACTCCACCCTGGCGGCCCACCGGAGAAACGCCCTGTGCCCGCTACAGCTAGTCCGGCCCTGGTCCTGCCCTCTGCCTTAGGTGGTGCATTTCAGATGGACACGCATCTAACTAGTGCAGCGGCCCAGCGTTACATCCTTCGACTATGCGGTACTCCAACCTTCTGGTGTCCTTATTTACCGAGCCAATTCACTGACTAAACTGATAAGGAAATTAGTTTAGAGTATATATGTCGTTAATGCTCTGGCGTAAATTGGCGGTGATGTAATAAGGAAATGGGGCTCCGGAATTGCTTAGGAACTGCTCCTGTAGTATTAATCCAGCAGCAACATCAGTTAATTTATGGTGTGATTTGGGTGAACTAATAACTCTCAACTTTTCCAGTACTTATCTTCTCATTGCAGCTACTTACAAATTCTGATCGAGCTAATGGTGATGGAAATTAGACTCCAGCTGCTCCACAGGCATCATTTATTCTTGCTGGGGTTTTATTGCAGCGGTGTCAGGATCTCCTATAACTCTTGTCTCAAGAAGCTGTGTGTTAATGCGCGTCCATGAAATCGCTCATACATTTCCACTTGCTGTGCCCAGCACAGAGTGTGCTATGAATATTTACTCTGCGGATCAGTGAACATTAAAGGTACAGTCCACCTTGTTTGTCGATCTGGAGATTTGTGGTGCCCAGGCAGAAGGTATGAGTACCGTCCTAATGGTACTTTTCTGAGATTTGGCTGAGGCTTCTGAGTGAAGGCTGTGAGCTGAGGCACTGTAACTAAGCGTGCTTTTAATTGATGCATTTCCCACGTAGAGTCCTTTCGTATGAACTAGGCCTCAGGCACAGAGAATATCTTGAAAGTTTTGCACAGCGATAAGGGTGTGATTGAGCATTTCCAAAGACTTCATTGGCCAATGCTGATAAGCAATTTTCTCCATTTATAGGATTTGTAGGAAAGTCATTCTTGTTGAACTGATCACCCCCATTTTTTGAATGATACTAGTGGTTACTGACTATGAAAGTGCCCAGGGGCAGTGCTCTGTCCTCTAAAGGTATATGGTAATAGACATAATATGATTGGCAAAGACAACCTACCTGTAAGTCTCTACTAGATGGTAGAGCTTTCAGGTTTAGAGACCCCAGTGCAATTAATGCACTTACATGTGCACTGCTGTGGTTTCTGGTGTCATTTTAAAGTAAGGACTGCCATGCAGGCTGGTTTTATAATAAAAATAAGTCCAAATCCAACTTTGAAATTAAAAGTATTTCCAAAGTTCAAAACTACATTTTCATTGCATATGACACCCATAGGGTCTGCCATAGGTGCCCCAAGTGTAGGGTGCATTGTTATAAAAAGCAGGGACAATATAAAATATGTTTTATATGCACAGGTAAGAAAAAACAGTCAAAGTAGTTGTTCACTTTTGTGGTTCTTCTAGCCTCATAGTCTACAATGGGTAGGTTGCATTAAACTTAATAAAGTAATAAAGTCTGACTTCAAATGGGGCATGCTAGGAATTTCACTCAAAGTATCAAAATAATGGTTACAATATAACCAACAACTTGCCAAGGTCAGATGTATTATGTTAATGTTAATATGTTAATGTTAATAGTATCTTATAGAGCGCACGTACACCGTAAGGTTTCATGGCACTGAGTCTAGTGTGTGCCGGGGCCACAGAGGACTGTACGTGGGCCTGTGTGAATTACCACGTTTTGAGCAGTCTTCTAAAATCTAGGAGTTTGTTGCAGGACCGAATCTCCATAGGGAGGGAGTTCCAAAGTCTAGGTGCCAGAGTCGCAAACCTACGACCTCCTTGGCGGTGAAGTTTGAAGGCGGGGGTGTTCAAGAGATGGAGGTTAGCAGAGCGGAGGTTACAAGAGGGGACGTAACCTCCGGCAGCTGATGAATTGGGGACTGTGGCCGTGAAGAGATTTAAAAATAATATAGGCCGTCATGAAGGCGATTCGTTGGGGAATGGGGAGCCAGTGGAGATTTTTCAGCAGAGGCCTGGCAGACTGCCAGCGTGGTTGCCGATGGATCAGTCTGGCTGCCTGATTCTGGGTCAATTGGATACGCTTGGTGAGGCAGAGTGGAAGGCCTAAATAGATAGAGTTAGCGTAGTCCAAATGAGATAATGCCAGGGCAATTACCGCTTGGATCAGGGGTGATTGAGTGAGCATCCGACTGATCTTCCTGATCTTGAGGAGCTGAAAGAAACATGAGGACACGACCGCACCAATTTGGCTTTTTATGGAGAGATTTTCGTCAATGATAACTCCTAAGCTTTTAGCAGAAGGAGAGGGGGTCGGAGCAGGGCTGAGTTCTGGGGGCCAATAGTGGGGGCCCCAGAGTGTCTGACCTTTCCCGAAGAGGACTAACTCAGTTTTCCCGGGGTTACGTTTTAGATGCTTGAGATCCGTCCATTGGCAGATGTGGAGCAGGGTGCTATGGAACTCCTGGGTGGAATCAGGGGAGTTATCTATAGTAAAGATCAATTGTCGGTCATCAGCGTAATTAAACGTGGTGGCCTTGAATTCCTTCAGAAACTGGATCAGGGGGGAGAGAGAAGGGGGGACAGTGATGATCCCTGAGGGACCCCACAGGAAGTGGGGAGCTTAGAAGCGTTGAAAGGAGCTAGGCGGACCGCTTGAGTGCGGTCACTAAGGAAGGATCTGTCCCAATCACATGCCGAGTTACAGACGCCGGCCTGTTTGACACGGTCCAGAAGGATGGTATGGTCGACCGTGTCAAACGCGGCCGATAGGTCCAGGAGAACCAGGGTTTGTGGTATCCCTTTATCGGCATTTCCTCGGAGTGCGTCCATGACTGCGGTGATAACTGTCTCAGTGGAATGTGCTGGGTGGAACCCAGCCTGCTGAGGGTCTAGGTAGTTGGACTGTTCTATGAAGTTGGACAGATGAGTGGTAACGTGTGCCTCAAGGACTTTGGCCAGATAGGGGAGAAGGGAGATCGGCCTGTAGTTTTAGGGATTAGCAGGGTCTGCGCCTGGCTTTTTCAGGAGGGGGACGAAGACTGCCTCCTTAAAGGCAATAGGGACCCTTCCCTGGGAGAGTGATTCATTGAGGAGAGTCAGAATAGGAAGCTGGAGGGCCGAAATGGTATCTTTTAAGATATGCGGGGGGCAGCAGTCCCTTGGAGAGCCGGATTTCACTCTGGCCAATAGGGCCTGTAAGGAATGGATATCAATGGGTGGGAAGTGATCAAGAGTGTGGACACTACAAGCTGCTGTAGGGGGAGCCGTCTTGGGGTCGGCGACTGAGATACTGGCTTTAATGGTGGCGATCTTATCTAAGAAGTAGTTGTTAAGAGAGTCAAACGGTTGTTGGGTGGGCGCGATTTTAGGAAGGGTTCTCTCGGAATTAGATAGCTCATTGACTATGGCAAAGATGTCTTTAGATTTGTTATTTGATTTCTCGATTATAACTATTACATGAGAGTAGTTAGAACAATCCTGATGTTACCTAAAAGCAGCCCAGTAGCAGCCTCTTCTGTCTGGCCAGCCTTTGATAGCCTGAGCCAGGTTTCTCTCTGAGTAGGTGTGAAGAGATCTTTGGGTTGAAACAATACAGCTGTTTGGTGGGAGGAGATTTGCTTCCCAGAGGATCCAGAGAGTGTAAGGCGGATGAAAGATTAGCTGGACTTCATAGGCAGGAGAACAGTTGTCACAGGACCCATGCCAGCCCCCACTTCCATTATCCTCAGCAAGATTGGCGCCGCTAATTAGATTAGGAGAGTGGCTGGAAGGGGAGTGTAGTGAGTTGTTAGCCAAACCTCTGGGTTGGGCTACATAGACACACATGTCAAGGAGATATTTTCTCCATTTTGATTTTTGAAGAGCAGTGCATTCTGGGTAAAAAATATGCCACATTTCGTAGGACGTGGTCATAGCAGAGGGAGGTAACTTTTCCCATATTGGCGGGGATATTCCCCCTCCTGCCAGCCCAGAATGAAGGAAACGTATGGGAAAGATGCAAAAGCTCCACAGTACCCTGCCTGGAGCAAGGAGCAAAAGAAGAAGGAATGCCCTGCTGGACTCTTGGAGTGCAACACAGATCGCTTGCACTCAAAAGGACTGCACATGCTGCACTCTCAATGCTCCACTGTGCTTGACACAAAGGAAATGGTATGGACTCCCCAATCAGCAACAGGTACCACAGAGCTGGAAGAGGTTACCTGCAAAATCAAAGACAGGATCTTACAGGCTGACCAATTTCAATTGTATTTTTCCTGGACTGTCCAGGTACACTGTGGGTGATTGAGTCTTAGCCCCAAGAGGCAATCCAGAGTCTCTAAACTTTTGACTGGTGTTGATGAACATTTCTCTTTCCGAAGGAACCAACAAGGAACAATATCTGAAAATGTTGAAACTTCCTACAAAGTTTTGCTGAAAAGTTCCAGGAGACCATATTGACGTCAAGAGTCAAACCACCATCGTTGACTCATGAATTGGCCTGACTTCTCTGGTTTGTCCTAATAAACCACTGAAAGCACTGATGCTCCTCGCCGTTTACGCCGAGGACAAAGACTTCCAGAGACTCACTGATCTATTGCGTTGCAGCAGTCTGCTGTCATCGACTCGAAGTTCAGATTCAAGATTTCCAAGGGCCCGCCTATGAGCCTGTTGACAAGAGAAAAGCCCCAAGAAAATGAAGTATGAAGGTAAACTTTTGGCTGGGATCGAGCACTCATCCTATCTGACCTATGCTCCATCGCGGTCAGCATAACACTATGACTTTGCCCCGGTCTAGCGTGACGAGATAGCCAAAAGTGGTGCTTTAAGCTTTTTGGCACTTAAATGCACAATTTTTAATTTCATCTTTAAAAATTAATATCTCCAGTTCCCTACATTGGATGTTTGTAATTTTGGTGGCAATATATTATAAATATTTTCTATTTTTATAATTTGGTGTTGAATTTTTATTGTGTTATGTTTTGGTGATACAAAATGCATTACACATACTTGTGTAAGTTAAGCCTGACTGCTCATTTAACGAGATACCGGGGGTTGAGAAAGGATTAATTTATTGAGATTTGACTGGACCTATTAGTGATTATAATAATATTACTAGACCAAGGTGAATACCCCTATCTACTAATAATCTGCTTTCCTACTGAATTCCACTTATGTCCTCTTACTCTATTTTTACCTGTCTGAACTGCCATCTCAAGAATATTCCTTAGGATTTTGGCCACCATTTGACATGTTTTTGGTGTTCTACTGCAAAAAAACCTTTGCCCAGTGAGCCCTGTAAAATGTTCATGTCTGTGATGCATCTGCATCTAAGCATGCAATTTTTTGAGGCCTGATCATTATTTTGAGGTTTATTCAGTATGGTAATTTGTGCCCCTGAGTCTGTCTGAGATTGTCTGGTGACTTAATTATTGTTATAGCCAGCCGTGGCCGGCAGTGGGAGTACCTGCAGGGCGGTGATGTGGGGAAGAGGAGAGGCAGGGTGGGGGGTAGTAATGTATGGATTACAGAGTTTTACAGGTAAGTAAACATTTAAATAAATAAAATGAATTTCGTTGCGCGCACTGCATCGCATTTGGGGATGCAGTGCACTCAAACTTGCAAAATGTAAACTAATGCTCATGAAAGGCGCTCTGTCCCTGGTTCAAGTTTGCAACATAGAAATCTGCAAAAAAACAACCTTAGAGGAATGCTTTTGTATCTGTACCCTAACCCACAACACAAACAATCTACCTAACCTTCAACAAACAAATTCCACTTACAATAATGCTAAAAAAATATTGAACTGGCTTATCCTGACCTTTATTGTGTCTACTCTGTCATGGTTTTCTCTGTTCTAGTTTGTTGCTTGCCATAACATCAGCATCCATGTCTCCGTTTCCCTGAAGACATAAACAAAAGAGACTCTTCAGTTTATAGTAAAACAGTTCTCACTCTTTGACCCTGTTCTCTCGGAGCTAGTTTTTCTCTATACTGTTGGTAGCGGAGTTACCGGTAGCACCTGGAACAACCCCAGCCTCGGTCGCCACCAAAACATGCAGAAGGTGGTGCTGAAACACTGCTTTCAATGGGTATTTCCGATGGTTATTCCTCAATTCATCATTCAGGGCACTACAATTTGTATTCTTGAGTAATTCCTGCACTACGGTAGAGGGATTACGGCCCAATCACTGGGCCACTTGCAATCGGGCCCTAATTAGGGGCTTATTTACAAGCCTTTTGCAATGCCGGTGCGTCACTTTTTACCCCTTCGGTGCTGATGACGGCTCCCGGTCCTCATTAGTTACGGTGGGCGTGTGCTGATGACGGCCGGGAGCCGTCATGACCATGCCCGCGATCGGAATGTGCCGCACAGGCGCAGAATTCCGGCCACAGCCAGGGGGTTAAAATGGGAAAAAGTGAAGTACCGGCATCGCAAGGGGCTTGTAAATAGGCCCCTTAGAGTTTAGTAAGGAAATGCTTTAACTGACTTGAATGCTATCAGCAGTGCATAGCTGCCTTCCAATCACATTGAAGAAGTGGTGCCATCATCCAGATAAACCCTACATGTAGGACGGAAATCCGTCTAATTTCTTTTCAAAGTAAGCGTTCTCTCTTTTTTTTCCATTTTAATTAAAAATGCCTAGTTTATTTCTTTATTTACTCTCCTCACCTGGTGAAAATGTATCTACCTCTTTAGGGCGTATTTCTGCAGGGTGAAATAAGAAAGCAGGGCAGTGAAGGCCTTCTGAAGGCATACTGTAGCATTATATATGTTTGATAGAACTACATATTTCCATAATGGGGGTTGTTATGAAAGTTTGTTCAGAAGACTGTACCCACTGCTATCAAATGTCAGGGATGCTGAATACAAGACTGCGTAGTCTTGATTCCACCACACACCTCTTAACTCACCCCAGACACTCCTTGCCCCCTTATTTCCCTTTTCCAGTTCTCTTTTTTTATCCCCGATTTTATTCTATGTCAGTTTTTCCTTCTTTCTCTTCCTCCTTTCCCCCTTTTGTGTGTGTTTTTTATCTCTTTTTCTTGCTCACAGTCTTATGATGAAAAATAAGTTACAGTCCCAAAAATGAGTGCTGGTAGACCCTATCTGCAACTACCGGCTCAAAATAAACACTGGCAGGCCCATTTTCAAAGTTATCTGGGTGCACATACATAAACCCTGTCTGCTTGGGAAACTGCCTTTACAACAAGGTTTTTACCACATTGTACCTTTACCACACATTTTTTAGCATGCATGTTTTTACCACGTGTGTGTCTTATAACGCATACATTTACCATGCATTTAGGGTTAGTTGGGGGTTGTGGTGTGTCTCCCCCACAAAAACATTGTTTTTATATATATAAACAATGCGTGGTAATGCGATACGTTGCAAAAGCATAGGCATTGCAAAAAACAAAAAAATGCGGAGTAAAAAATGCATGGTAAAGGAATCCTATGTATTTACATGCATTGTTCTGTCCTACAACCGTCTGCTCAGCTGTCATTCGAGGAGCCCAGTGGACCTGGCTGATTCCAGCTGAAGAGTGGCACATCAGTGCTTCGTGCAGTGGCGGCTCGCCGTGGGGGTGCTGCGTGATGGTGGAGTGAGGCGGGAGAGGGACACGGTGGGGGGGCAGTGGAGTCCCACATATGACGAACAGGAGTATGGTAAGTAATTAATTAAATAAAAAATGTACCTTAGGCGCGCTGCATCGCCAAGTTGGCGATGCAGCGCGCGCAAGGTAAATTGTTTTATTTATTTAAATACTTCCCTTACTCCTGTCCGTCGTATGTCGGACTCCACTACAGCTCACCCTGCCCTTCCCCCCGCTCCACCACCTGCAGCAGTCCCACAGCGAGCCGCCACTGACTTCGCACACTTCCTGTCATTTTCACATTGTTGCAACTGGCCCTTCTTGCAGGGTTATCCCCAAACTTTTTGCTTCTTCCTCCCTTATTTTTCCTGACCTGTGGCTGTTGGCAATAGGACAATGGGCACTTTACCACTGCTGATCAGTGCTAAAGTGCATATACTCTCTGTGTAAATTGTTATTGTAATTGGATACACGTGATTGGCATATTTGTATCACCAAGACGTCCCCAGTAAAGTGCACTGGGTGTGCCAGGGCTGGTGATGACAAATGCTACTAGTGGGCCTGCAGCACTGATAGTGCCACCTACATGAGTAGCCCTAAAATGGTGTCTCAGGCCTGCCACCGCAGTGCCTGTGTCCGGTCTGTGAACTGCCATGTCCTCCTGGTCAGTGTCTCCACTGACCAGGCCTCACCCTTTCCTTTATGTGCACATTGTTCACCCCTATGGAAGGCCCACGGTACTCCCTTGGGCAGGGTGCATTGTATGTGAAAGGTAGAGCATGTACTTGTGCAGGTGACATGCTCTGGTAGTGAATTACAGCCATTTTCGTTTTTCACTGCTGCAAGGCTATCCTGCTCCATAGGCTATCATGGGGGATGCTTGCTACAGTGGCTACCAGCATATCTTCTCATAGGAGCAAGATAGGACATAAAAGTCTGGTATCCCTGAACTCAGAATTTAATAACACATCTTTTAGGAAAGGTGGTTTTTAACTCCTGTGTTTGAGAATAGCACTTTTTGAAAGTTGCTGTTCTCTTGTCTGACCTTTCTGTGTGCCTTGGCCTGTTGGTGAATTGACTATCTGGTTTGAGAGTGACAGGGGCTGGGGATTCCCCAGGAGGCTGGCTGAGTCAGCCCTAGACTGAATGACTGCATTTACAACTTGAGTGGTGGAAGGGGATAGCACCTGGGCCTGAATAGGGCTGTGCCTGCCTTCCACAATGCTGGCTCCACCTCCTGCTGGGCAGCTGACAACCCTGCCCCTCACTCTGAAAGGAAATGAGAAGCCAGGAAAACAAAGTGCTCAAGGAACCCTCAAAACTGGTTCCGACCGGGCTCCCTCCTGCACAAAGGGAACAAAGACTGTTAGGGGTATAAGTACAGGACCACTGACTACAGAAAATTAGATCATCCTGGAATCAAGAAGGAACCTCTGCCAAGGAGAAAGTTGAAACTGAGGAAGGAAGACTGTCCTGCTGTGTGATGCTGGATTGCCCTTCTGTAGCTTTTTTGCCTAGAAGAAGGGAAGGACTTTGCTTTGTGCTGTGTCCCCTTGCTTGGAGGAATCTCCAAGGGCCTGAGAAGAGCTAGCTCCTGTTTTTGAAGTCCCAGGTACAAAAGGACCTCACCCCCAGCTTCCCTGAGCTCTGCTGAGAGAGCGCTGTCCTTCCTGGAGTGCTTGGCCCATGTGTGGTGCCTCTGGAAGTTGTACCTGTGTTGGGGAACTGGAAATCAAGCTTTTAAAGACTTTGCTACAGAAAATTTATCGCAATCCCGGACCGAGCGAGAAAATTCCCGCCGCTACGAAGTATGAGATCGTTGCAGCGCCTATCGCCGCTGTATGAAGACGTCGCACCCTTCATTAGCGGGAAGATTTCCACCGCTGAGAACATCGTCGCAGAGCCTGTCATCGCTGGGTGAAATCATCGCATCACGTCACTGCGAGAATCGGCACTGAGCCATCGCTTCAAAGAGCTGCGAGAGAAAGATCGCCGCGGGACCGCGAATCGTCGTCCTGGAGATCGTCGCAACACCCGAGAATCATTGCATCATGCCTTTGTGGGAGAAAACTTCCTACAGAACTTACGCACCAGAATCCATACAAGTGGCCTTCCTCCCCATACAGACCGGATTCGTCGCAACACGAACGCTGCTGCAGCGGGGCTGTCGCTAACGCCTCACCAGGGTCTCAGGAGCAACGCATCGCTTGTTTTTCACCACTACAGCTTCTGTGCTTGGAACATTTTATCGCTAACAATGGTACTGTGGCTAAAACGTGACGCAACTGTGGATAATTTTATCGCTAACCTTAAGAACATTAGGTACTCGTTTGCAACCATATTCTTGAACGGTGTTTGTTGGATTTTTGTCGTTTTGGTCTTGTGTAGTTTAAATTAAAATACCTTTATTTTGCTAAACTGTTGTGGAGTCAGTTTGTGGTGTTTTCACTGGGTTACTGTGAGTTTTGGTCCAAACACTTTACACATTGTCTTTGATAAGCCTTGACTGCTCATGCCAAGCTACCAAGGAGATGAGCAGGGGTTATCTCAGAGGGTTTCTAGAAGCAAGGGTCTCTATTTGGACAGTGGCACCTGCCTCTGCTAACTAGAGACCCCCAGTTCGAACACACATCCACTGCAATTATAACATGCAGTTAGAAACGTTTGCTATGGGTTTCAGATTAAAATCGAGACTTTTGCATCTTTTTTCAGCTGTTAAGAGAAAAAGGGCTTATCGATATTGATCTGGTTTCAAAGTTGCAAGGCTAAGATTTGCAACCACGAAAATTACACATCAATTTTCGTGGGCAATTACCCCTAGAGAGGAAAATATTTCTAAATAAAAAAAATTAGGCGCATGGACATTGGAAAAGTGGAAAACTGCATGAATCACACACAGGTCAATAATATAACACACAGGTCGATAATTGGTACCTACGCGAAACTTTCTTCGGGTAACTTTGCTTATGTTGTAAACACTTCCCGCCACACCGGTTAGCGCCTATCTAAAATAATTAGCTTAGGAATCAAAATATTATAATTATGATAGAAGGCATTACTTTTCGATAGCGTGTGGGTAAGAAGAATTTACCAGGAGGCATCATTTTTTGTTACAGGAAACGTAAGAAAATGTTGATTTTAATTCAAGATCAGAAAGGTTGAATGAGTTGACCTAATGAAATTAAGTATTCTAACCACAAAAGCATAATTTGTACAGAGTAGAGCAATTGAAGGTCTACAAATGATGTTTTTGTTCAAGAAGACAAAAGAAATCTGGCGAGTTCATTAGCATTCCATGACCTTTGCATGCTTGCAGTGTGAAACAAAGGCTCAGGCTGCACCTTTTTAAATACATCGCTTCGTTTGGCCACAACGCTTCTGTAGTCCAAATGTCAAAACACGTTTTCTGCATCCTGAAATCTTCTTTGCCTTATTTGCACAAAACAATGGTTCATTTCAGTAGCCAGGGGTTTTTTTTTGTAGAGAGCGCATTGAATGAGACGGTAGTTTGCAAGAGAAGTGAGGAAAGAGATACTGCTAACACAGGGCAGGTTTACGATGCATTACACACATTGAATTGGTGATCCAGGCCTCATGCCCAATGATGTGTATGCAATTGGAGCAGATGAAAACCTTTTTCTGAATGATGCGCAGTTGACCCGAATGTGGACTGCAGGGGAAATAGTGCACTCTGTCACCTGCCGGTACTTGTTTCACGCCCATCTTAGAATTCCTGCTGTGAGGGGCAGAGGTAGGTTCTCATTTATGATTACCACCACAAAAAAAAATGTTACTCTAGGGTTGACAATACATGCATGAAATAATAATGATAATATAGCCTTAGAGCCCCAATTAGTGGGCTCTACCAGCCATTAAAGGCCTGCTCCAGTGTTAAAGGCCCGAGCCGAAGGCAAAGGGTACTGGCCTTTAATGGCTGGTAGAGCCCGCTACGGAGGTCTCTTAGGCTATTAGAAAATTCTGTCCCTAGAGAGTAGAGAGTTCTAATTTGTAAAACAAAGGTCTCACAGAGCCCGAGGGCAACAACTATGAACAAACATTGGAATGTTGAGCCTCCCGTCTTCTGCCAGCCATTAGAAGCCCGGAGCACTCCATTGTCTTTAGTAGAGCGCTCAACATTCCAATTGTCTAATTTGTTTTACATCACTTCATACAACGGTATCTAAGAGCCATAGTTAAAAAGTGCCCAATTGAAACATAATCAGTTTTTCGACCTGGAAATGATGGCATGCTGAATTAGTATTAGCTAGATTTTCAAGAATGAGACTAAACTCCTTACCACTACTGACGGTCCTTAACTTGGACAGAGGAAGAAAACAGCCAAATGTAGTAACAATTTTATCAGTTGCATAATTCGGTGGATGCAAGCATTAAAATGCTCCTTCTTATGTGTAAATACCTTTTAAGGAGTCAAAAAGATTTTTCTGGCTACTAAAATGAGATTCTGGATGGATATTGATTCTGTATCTGGAAGGAGAATGTTGTAGAGGACTTTTCCAATTGTAACATTTGTATCCAATGCATCACAGTTTTACAACCAACACCTCAAAGGCAGTGGGTGATAACCCTTTTAAGGATGTAAAAAAACATACTTGTTTAGAGGATGGCTGTGTTCCACATGAGCACTGTCAACTCCTAAACAAACAAAAAGTTAGATGTTCTTTTAAAGCATAGTACAGTTTCCTTTAAGTAACACTAGCTGTTAAAAAGGTTTTCGTTTTTTAAATGCAATCACAGATATGGTAGTCTATTGAACTCAGCAGACCACCTCTCCTGTGATGGCCTCTGGTCCTAGTTGGTCACAATTTGCAACCTAGCTAATTAATAGATACAAGGTCATAGTTTGAACCTCTACGATTCATCATTTTAAGAACTGGCATCATTAGCACAATAGTAGGTTCTGAAAATTATTTATTGGTCACTTATGACAGTAAATAGTACATGTGGCCCCCATCTTCCAATGAGCCTATTTTGCTGGGTAGTTCACAACCTGGCAGTAGCTTTCTCCCTCTGCTACCTCTTCTATCACGACATGGGGACAAACACATGCTACTCCCTCGAAGGAGCAGGCTGGCACACTGATGCAATCACAACAGGAGACTAGTGCCCAGTCCCATCATGATTAGAAGATAGTCCCTGCTACACTCATGCTCCAGCACCTCACACTGGGCCAGCCTCATTCGGCACCCACTGCCTGTCATGCCATAGAGCCTGATGCCCTGGACATGCCAGGGAGATTCTGTGATGAGCCACAGGGACCACACACAACCCCAGGATGTACCCAGCATCAGTGCACACTGGAAGGCATTTGGAGTCTCAGAGGGGCCCTGAGCCACGCCATCTTCCCTGACAGCGCCCCCTAGAGAACAGCCGGGGCCCAAACTGAAATGATGCCATTCTCATAGGTAGACGGTTCACCATCATTCTGCCCAACCTTTTCTTCTTACTGCTTGAGATCGATTACTTTTATATTCTGATAGTTCCCTGTATATATTATATGGCTACCTTAAACTTTTTGCACACAATATTTATTTATTTATTTAGGGAATTTGATAAAGCGCACGGCTACCCCCTCCGGGGGTGTCCCGGCGCTGAGAACAGAGACATCAGAGATTTAGACGACTAGCAGCGTGAGAACAGGTTTGTTTTAAGCTTGGATCTAAACAGACATTCTGATACGGTAAGTCTAAGGTCAAGCGGTAGAGAGTTCCACCACTTGGCAGTGACTACCGCAAAAGCTCTACCACCTCTTCTCGAACGAAAAAAACGGGGAGGTAGGATGAGACGGAGGTGATTGGATCTTAGGGAACGGACAGAGTGAACCTGCTTCAATCTATCTCTAAGATAGCGTGGACCGCGGGCATTAAGCGCTCTGAAGGCTAGGACCAGGGCTTTGAACTGTATGCGGTGGGTGATTTGAAGCCAATGTAGTTTCTTCCGGTAAGGGGAAATGGAGTGCCGATAGGGGACATGACAAATTATGTATTTAGATCATCACTACACCACTTGTATTAATATTGGTGATCAGCACTCTGATGTATCTCATTTGTTAGTGGTTCTTCAACTCCATTTTTGGACACTGCGGGGTTTCTTTGTGTCCCATACTTACCTCAATGTTTGCACTGCTTCCAGACCTTTTCTCTACAAGGTTTCCAGTCAACGTGGTGCAGTGTCTTGCCTAATTCAACTCCTCTCCACTTTAGTGTTAAGCATCAGTCACCATTTTTCAAGGTTTTAATACTGTGCTTACTCGTAACCACAGAAAAGATGCAAAGAATCCTTATTTGTCTGAGTTTGTTTTCCAGTATACATGCCAGACCTTTGTTTTCCTTCTCTAATTCCCTTGTCCTATTTGTGATGTCTTCCAGGTCCATACGTACTTCCTCTTGTTTTTCCCCGTACAGATTTCTCAGTTCATTATTTATCTTTTAAAGGCAAAGCCCTTGTACTAAGACTCTCTAGCTTCACTTCAGGGCTGGAGATGGCTTTACCATTGCTGGAATTATTATTCAATTATTGTAGGAGCCTTCAACACAAGATTCACCTAGAGTGGCAAGCCATTGTGGAAGCTTTTCAGCTACCTCTATCAGGCACTTGGGTTTAACAATGGAATAGTCCTTTTAGCTTTCTCAATTTTTTTCTACAGCCCCATGTTAAATAAGTCTCTTTCATATTCATACAACCTTGCACGTATTGCTGTGAACTCTGCATTGCTGCTCTGGCTAAGCTTCAAAAGGTGAGTTAAGAAAACTAGGCATTATCAGAGAGAAATCATATCTTATATCAAAAACTCATCCCTTCTATTTTACCTATTGACCTCCATTCAGATTCCAAAATTGGTATAAAACACTAAGATTGAGCATGTGTGTCCACCAAAGAGCCCCTGCTGAGTTGCACCTCTTGCATGCAAGGCCGCTGAGAAGCTACTAGGACAGACAATGCATGGAATATATGAAGCACTGACACTCTGGCTCATACTTTTGTTCCACTTACCATGGGACTAAAATCAAGGCAAAAGTAAAGGACAGAGGCCCAAAGGTTTCAGAAGCAAGCAACAACTCAAGCCTGACGCTATTGAATAACATTGTCAGAAAGATGCGCGTTGTTTGTAGTTATTACAACACTTACCTTGCCACCGGTCCAGCCGCTGTGCCTCTGCTACTTGCTCCTGCTTTCTTCGTGGGACATGAAGCCAGGCTCCCTTGACAAATGACAATGCAGCAATGCAGTGTTGTGATTGGTAAGCACCTAGGCTCCTGTGACCAAGCACAACGCCACAATGCAATGTTGTGATTGGTTTTGTGCGTACTTGTTGGGCACTCAACCAGGGACTGGATGCCTGGTCTTGTTCTCCATGCAGGCTGTCAAACAACCTGCATGGAGAATGGGGAAAGTGCACATGACTGGTTTCGGCAGACCGAGAGGGCGTCCCAAAGAGTTATTGCGCATTTAGGAGTGGGCAAACCACTCCTCTCCTGCCCTACTCCAATGGCAGAGCAGCACTGCCGGTTTGCAAAGGAAGGAAATATAAAACACTAATAACTAAAAGTAATTATCATTTTATATTTCCTTTTCTTTACAATGCTCAAAGTTGTGGGGCGACGATCCTCCACCATAGCGGAGGAGCCACCACATCATGCCTTAGGTATAGCTTTGTGTACTTCAAAGTCCAACGCTTTCCCTACTGTTACACAGACTGGAGTTGGAATAGTAAATTATACCTCTCCCAAGTCCAGCGCTAACCCTAAGGCATGTTGTCGTAAAGATAGGCTTGGTAAAGGCATACGTTCTTCGGAAATACTACCACAGGTGTATCCAGGGTCTGTAAGTAAAATGTCACTAGTGGACTGAAGCACATATTGTGCCATCACTAAAGTGACAAGTAAAAACATTACTCTAGGCCTTACACTGCAGCCTAGCTTGCCTAAATGCCTTTTCAACCTGTTCAAATCACACCTTTAACAGGCCTAACTCTTCCTTTCTAATATTAGTAAGTCACCCCTTAAGTTGGTCTTACCAGCCCCAAGGCAAGATTCGAAGCATTTTAAAGTAGGGCATATGCATTTACTGTTTTTAACATGTCTTTAAGGTGAAAATTATACCTAACCCACGAATGGCTCCCAGGAAAGGGAACAAAAGGGCCTTGGGTGGGAGAAGGTGTGACCTCCTGAGAGGAAGGCCTGTGGGAATGTACCCACCAACTGCATAAGTATCACAGTGGCATCCGCTGTCCCAGGCAGATGTAACTCGCACATTCCCACTGTCCAGCTAGTCAGAATGAAGGCAATCACAGAGGGGACATTTTTCAGAGTTGGTTTGCGAGGGGGAGTTTCTCATTTCATTATTGACACTACAGAACTGTTGCCAGAGCTACGCCAAAATGAAAAAAGGTTCTACTGCATTGTATGTTTCCACAACAATGCACTGTGTTAATGTTTATTGGTAAATTCACTGAGAATGATGTCAAAATGTGTAGGGTTGCCGCAAATAACTTATTTGCTAATGGTCAGGGAGTCACACCTACACATAGGCTAGTGTCAGGCATAAAAGTGGCATTCTTGAGTAACTTCTTCAAAACACCTCTGGGTCTTTGGAAGACAGAAGAAGAACTTCACATGCTGTTGTACCTGTGGAGATCCACCACAATAACTGCTCCCCACTTGTATTCAGTACTGAAGAGAGGATTCCAACTCCTAGATTTGCTTGCCTTCTGTAATACTGCAGAAATACAAAAACGTCAAGACGCCCACATCTCTACTGAGCCCAAATGACCAGTTATAACTGAATTTGCCCTGGATATTGCTAGCAGCTTCTGAAAGATCGATTCTTAAGCTCCAAATGGTGTCCAAATTCTATTAAAGTGTACTCTTTCCCCTCCAAAATCACAAGACTGGACACATAAACTTTTCCTGAACTTTCTGCGAAAAGAAGCAGACACTACCGCTGCGCTACCGCAGCTACCAATGACGAACTGCCAGTTGGATTTAACTTGTTGGTTTGCCCACTGAAAGGATCCTGACTTCCAGAAAAGGCTCTCAGTCTGAACATAAAACGTTGACGAGCACCACCCTGAAACCGACAATGTCTTCCTGGGTCCACCTACTCTGCATTTTCTGAGTCTTCCACCGAGGTCCTGTTCTTCAGCCACCACAATCGACTAATCTCTCCATGAATCCAGGTGGCACACTAACCTACTGTTGACCTCGTTGATGAAAACTTTTTCCAGATAAAGTGCTAAGTCAGAAGGTAAACTTTCCACTGAGGTAAACCTGGTCCCTTTATCCGACCCACACTCCAATGCAGTCTGCCTTGACTTTTGATTTCGACCCTGTCTAGTGAGATCAGATATCCATGATTGGTGTTTTGAACGTTTTGGCTCCAGTAACATCTAAGCCTTAAAAATTCATATCTCTGCTTCTCTACTTCAGATTCTTGCTGTTTTGGTGTATATTTCCTTATTACAACTTATACTATTTTTATGAATTAAAGTGGGATTTTTCTTGTTTTGTGTTTTCTACTTTTTAACTGGTTTGGGACTAATAAATGCTTTATACATTGCTCCTAAATTAAGCCTGTCTGCTCTGTTCTACAGATGTGAAGGGTTGGCCTCAGGTATAAATGATTGCGTTCTAACTGGACCTAGTAAGTAATAGTGCCATTATTACTTGAAGAAAACTACCATCCCCTTCAACAAGTAATCGATTTTCTCCTGATATTGATATGAGCAGTGGCTTTGCTTAAAGGATCTAGCTCATAGGAAGGTGAGGGACGGGCGTTCTAAATGCATATTAGTTCGATTTTAATATTTAAATATTTTGTATTTAATAAGTGGATTGTTGAAGGAGAAAAAAGGAAAAATACAAAATGTTTGTATTTAGTAAAAAAAAAGAAAAATTGTTGTTCTTCTAAATATGCAGAAAAGGCGAGCAAAATCAAATATAGCCACAAGGGCTAGCATCATTGTTTTTTATCTGACAGCTAAAATATAAGTCTCAAACAAAATCTGAGTATGAAAAATGACCTCCAGATTTCTCATTGCATGCACTGGTTTAGTTTTAAGTAGGTGGACCAATTGTGCAGGCCAAGGAGAGAGGAGAACCCAGTCAGATTTTAGACAATTGAGGTTAATAAAGTTATTCAGCATCTTTATTCAGAAACCTACCAAGGCAGTTTAAGTCTTAGGACCCTAAAATGTCCGTAAGCTGTTTAGGTCTCAGGCCCCAAAGACGTCCGTCCTACCAGCACTAGGCCTTCAGAAAGGGTGATCCCAATATCAGAGTTTTGCATATGGCTTACCAAAATGTGAAAGCATTAGAGGTCCCTCTATATAGCCTAAGACCTATGAATATCTCTGCACATGGCAGTCTCAGAAGCCTTCCACCTCCTTCTGGGGGCGGGACATTGGGCCATGGGTGCAGGGAAGGTTATTATTTTTAGGTCTCGCCTAGCATTGCAGCGGGCATGCACTGCTCACTCCTGCGAGATATATTTGGATGAGGATTTCCAGAAGGGGGCTTAAAGCCCCGCCCATCATTTCCATTGGCTGGTGTCACCGTTTATGCTAAGCGGTGGCCTGCCATTGGAAAGTAGCTTTTTTGGGTGCCGCCCTTTCACCTTTTGGGACGACCCCTTCGGACTGGATGGGTTGGTTTACGGCTGTTGTGATGAACTTTCTTATCTTTGGAGGCTTGTAAGCATGTCGCCCACTTCACTTGCAGCTATGCTCTGCGAGCATCGAATGCTTAAGCGGATCACTCCGTTACCCATAAGTAGTTTTTGCTTCAAAGCAGTTTCCGAGCTTCTGAGGCCATCTCGGGAGGCTCAACGCAGTAAAAATCCCATTGATCAGCCCCGGTTGCATAGCAACCACAGTTCAAGTGAGGATGAACCGCCATGTTTACCCTTTCATTTCCTCCAAAGAAACCGCTGGCAGCATGGCTGTGACTACGTCACTTGGTTGCTGTGCCTTCACCGGGCTCATTGGTCTGCTGCTGTCGAGACTGGTGTGAAAACAGCACCGTTTGTGTGAGACAGTGGAATATCACTGACTCAGCAGCGTACTTTGCATTAATACCGATGCTCCATATTCAGTCAGCCTTCTCACCCCCTCCCCCCCCGCATGAGAAAGGAAAGCGTTGCTCCGTGTTTTTAATCCATTGTGGGGCTTTTCTTCACAGATGTGAGTGAAAGGGCTTCTGGATTCCAGGTGCTGTTTCAGAAGGCCAGCCTCGATTATCCTGCAGCCCATCTATTTTTACCTCATCCACGGCCTCCTCCCTCAGCAGACATAAATTCAGCCGTAGTCAGGGTTTATCTCAGCTGAGTGATGGAGCATTCCGCACGCTCGGGCCTATATTTCATGTGTTGTTAAAAAAAAGTTCACCAAGATGTGCTTCCGGAGGGGCACGGGGTCTTGCGTAACATGGAAGGCCTGCGAGCAAGGCAGATAAAACATCCTCCCGTCGAACTTTTTAATTGCGCATTGACTGTAACTGAGGCTAAACACTTCCTCAACAATAATGCAGTGGGTGACTGGTGTCACGTGTTCAGTGTGCCTTTGGGCCTTCTTCAGTTTCTTTGTATCTCCTAAATTTGTTAAACAGTGGATGGTGAGTCCAAGAAACCTTAAGAAGCTCCAGCCACTGCTCAGCTTCACTGTAGGCAGTGTAGATTCACCAGGTATTTTCTATGCCGGGACAAGAGATACACTGGAGATGCAGTGTAGGTGGCAATATGTTTTTGCAATGCTTAGAACACAGGAGTGTTGCAGTCAGTTTGCAGTGAGAGGACACTCGATTTCTTCTGGTGTTGATGGCACTGGATCGGTAAACAAAGGCCAGGGCCCCAGTCCAGCTGAGCCATGCTCGGTCAGTGAAAGCCGGCCCCAGAGATCAGCACGTGCACACACGAAAGCTCCCGCCGACTGCCCACATCAGTACACCATAGCTCCCACATGATAACATGGCAGAACGGACTGAGAGAGCAGCTTAGCGCGGTGGCAGTGTGTGTCACTACATTATCCAGGTAAGCCAGTACCAACGCCATTTACAACACCAATACCTCTAACATAAGCAAATGCGCTACGTATTGCATTTCCAATGATTGTTTTACACTACTTTTAGGTCTATTGGGAGAGAGATAAGAGATTCCAGTTCAGTTTGTGATAAATGGAGCCCAGTGCATAATTCACATTCTTGACCTTTGCTCCTCTACCTTGATATGTATTTTTGTGATTTAAATATCCTCACACTCAAAGCTCCCTGCAGTGTATAAGTGCAGCACGTTTGCTGCAGTCATTAGTTCACATAAAAGATTGCGAAATCTTGAAAGGAGTGGGCGGGCTTTGACACACCGTTTCTTTTGCCTCATGCAAAATACCTTTATTCCCTGCGAAAAAGAGGTTGAACACAAACCGAGTTTGCAATTTGTATCAGCACTGTAGTTCTCTAAAATTACATTAAGAAGTGGTGTTGATTTAATTTATTGAGTATTATTACATGTTTAATGGCATCAACAGCACTTTCTTTCACCTTAATGATATGCTGACAATGAAATCTGGCAGGCTTTCTAAAAAAATGACTTTGCTTGCTTCATTTTTCATTTAGTCTCGCACAACTGTTCTTTATTTGAGATAAATTACCCTATTTATCTCCTGTGCATAAATACCTTTATGAATAATGCAAAGCACTAAAAGTAAAGAAATATGGGCCAGATTACCATCTTGCAAGGTTAGCAAGAGTTTGAAATCTAGTGGTTTTGATATTCCATAGACCTAAAACACAGTTTTTGTTAGATTAATGAATCAGAAATGTACTACTTAAAAGAGAAAACTAGTAAGCAGTATTAAAATAAAATCAAGTTCTATGGCATCTCTGGGTTTCTCGTTGTTTTTTCTCAAATCATGTTTGCTACCAGCTTTTGGTTGAATTACGATAAAAATGTCAGCCATTACTTCTGTATGATTCCTCATTTGTTTGGGCTTACATTTAGTTTTTGGGGGAATTCACACATCAGTTCAGGAGTATACAAAGAAAACTGCTAAAATTTGAGGTTCTCATGAGTACTCATGAAAATATTTGTCTTTCACATTTATGACTGATCGAAGCCAATGTCGTGTATAATTTATTCATGCCAAAAAGTAGCACACCAGTGAGCGAAACTGCACTTTTGGACATTTTTGCCAGTGAATAAACTTTTTTCCCCTTGGGTAGGGTGCGCAGATGTCCCGGGTTTACGGGGATGTTTATGGACTCTCCCGGGGTCCCGACAGTTCTAATAAAAACTGAAAAAAGTCCAGGTTATGGGGAAAGGGAGAGGTAAGCTTGGCACATTACACCTCAAATAGAGTGCAAGCTGGCATTCCCTGTGGCCCTCACTTGTTAAATCACAGTGGGAACAAAAAGTTAATCTTTTTATATTTTTTAAAGACTCCACTGCTGTGCTGTAGCTCCTCACTGAAGCAGCACAGCTGGATGTAAGGACGCGTTAAGTAGCAACGAGAAGACACCCAGGTGACGCCCACGCTTGTGAGCTTTCCCCTGCACTTGATCACCAGTGGGAGAGGAGTGGGCGTATTTAATAAATTCAGTACACTGTTTTCGTTTTAATTGTGAAATGTTGGCACATATTTAATTCTAGGACACCTTTAAAAAAGAGGCCCTGTTAGTTTTATTTTGCGGCCCATATCCGAGCAAAGACAAATACATTTTATGGCTCCTTATGACACTCTCAATGTTCTACCTTGTAGTAGGCACATATATAATGGTATCAAAACTTGGATTTATCATTTGCTTTGGAACTTTCAGCTCTGTTTTTCCTTTTGTAGATGTATTAGTCTAATTGTTGTCTTTGTAATATCTACCCTTGGCTTGGTAACGCTTAACGAAAAGACACAAGCTCTAAAACGCTGATTTTGTTTGTCTAACATGTAGTCCGTCTCGTAGGTTTGTGAGATGCGCCAGGCAGTTAAGTGTGGTCATTCCAGTTATGGTGACCTGGATTTGCTGGGACAGTTATAGATGTAGAGAGCCACCCGGCCTCTCACATACAATGTTACCACACACACACACGCACGCCTTCACCCTCGGGACGGGCACGCCCCGAGGTATATATAAAAAGCGCGGAAGACCGCTCGGGGTCTTTCCGGCATACCACGCTATCACTGTGTGTGTGTTTTATTGTGTGAGCAGCGCTGCGTGCGAGGCCCTGACCTCGCCCACCACACTGGCGACGAGGCCGGTTCAACTCCCACGTGTGCCTGGCCGCCCCGCCGGAGCTGTCCGCTCCTCACCTTTCTCTGCTGCCGGCTGCCCCTGCTTGGCTGTCTTCCCAGGCCGCGGAGCTCGTCCGCCGGCCTGCTGTGCCTGCTCGTTGTCGGCTCCCCGCCCACGCGCACTCCCTGGTGGGGTCGCGTTCAGCTGGCGGGAGCCGCATGGTGAGTGCTTTCCCCGCGGCCTTTGCCCGGCCCCCGCGCTGCTCCTGCTGCCTTCTGCGGGCCTGTCCCGCTTGCATCCAGCGCGAGTGCGCTTCCAGTGCGTGCTGCCCCGGAGGGGGAGGGGTGAACAGGGGAGACGCTGCACGTCAGCCCCGAGGCAGGAACACGACGCGTGGTGCCTCCAACGCGTGCCTGGCCCTGCTGCATCCTGCCGTGTCCTGCGCGCCTGGGCTCTCGCTGGGGGCAGGCGGGGGACGTGATCATCTGCTGCTGCGTGAAGCAAAAGAAAAGAAAAGATAGTGAATAAACCAAACAGTGCACAGCGCAGGTCGCCTACAATAGCTTCACGGTGGGCCCTTACACTCAGTTCACTGGAGTCAACACTGCCATCAAGCATTGGCGAGTGCAACTGACAGGAATCTGCAGTGCCATCAAACATTGGCGAGTGCAACTGACAGGGGTCACAAGTGCCATCAAGCATTGGCGAGTGCAGCTATTCGGACATTTGCTCACCTTCCATCTTCAGTCCACGCCACGCGATCCGCGCAAGTGGGGTGTGATCCAAGGGAAGGGTCGCCATCATGAATGACGCCGCCACAGGGGGTGCGCCCACGTGGACGGCCGCACATACCGCTACGCTGCGCCCACCTCCACGGCGCGGAGCTACCACGCACACAGTCAGCCATGCCCACACTGGAGTGGCCCCGCTTCCGCCATTTAGCGAGACTGCGGACCCAGCAACTGCGGCGCCAAGATGGAAGGCGTGGCTGGGGCGCTTGAACCTTTACTTTCGAGGCACCCGAGAGACAGACAGCACGGTGAAAAGATCACTCCTGATCCTATATGGAGGCCCAGAAATCTATGACCTCTTCGAGTCTCTCCCGAACACCGGCGAAGACGACGACTATGACGCGGCGGTGGCCGCGCTTAATACCCACTTTGACCCTCAGGTCAACACGGACTACGAGAAGTTCAAGTTTAAGCGGGCATGGCAGACTGAGGCCGAATCTGTGGACATGTATTACGCGAGGCTGCGCCGGCTGGCCAGCAGCTGCCCGTTCACGGAACCACGTGAGGAAATCAGGGACCAGATCATCGTAGGGTGCAAATCAAAACTTCTACGGAAGCTCATCCTCAGACAACCGGGCATCACGTTGGATGCCATTCTCGTCCTCGCCCGCTCCCATGAACTGTCGGACTCCAGAGCGGACGAAATGGAGCTGGCACTTCGGTCCCCCATAGCCCCGCAAACCACGCCCAAAATGGCGCCCATCAAGGAGGAAACCGTCGACGCGATACAGAGGAGACCAGCGGGCGGCAAAGCTCGACAGTGGCAGGCCCGGGACGCTCAGTGCGCCTACTGTGGGGGAGATCATGCGGCGACCGCCGTGTGCAACGCGAAAGGAAAGACGTGCTCGAAGTGCGGCAGACTCAACCATTTTGCTGCGGTATGCCAAGGAGGACGTTACAGGCCCAGCGCCCAAAGGGCGCGAGGCGGATATGGATCTCGGTCGATGACATCCAGGGTGAGACAGCTGTCGCTGGAACAAGAACACCCACCGCCCGACACAAAGGCCCAAGACCGGAAACCGTACTATGAGGACGAGGAAGACGATGAGGTATATGTGGTATCCTATGTCAGCAGGATATCCACTCGGAAGAGACCACCACCCATGTGCACGATCTCCGTGGAAGGCTCGGAGATCAGGGCGCTGATCGACACCGGAGCCTCCGTGAATGTCATGGACTCTGACCAATATGAACAAATGTCGCCAAAACCAACATTGGCCCCGACGAACGCTCGGATCTACACATATGGAGGCACCGAACCCATGCCGCTACGCGGCGTCATCAGCACCACCATTCGTAATGGGGAGTACACAACCGAGGCCCGGTTCCATGTAACTGAAGGAAGGAAAGGGACCCTACTCAGCTGCAACACAGCGGAAGACCTTGGGCTGGTCTTCTTCGCCAACCAAGTACACCAATCACACGCTGACTCCATACTAGGAGACTTCCCTGCGCTATTCAGCGGCCTCGGAAAGCTCAAAGATAAGAAGGTCAAACTACACATAGACACCACCATCCGTCCCGTCGCTTTGCGTCACCGAAGAGTGCCGTTCAACCTCCGCGCTCAGGTCGAAGAGGAGCTGAAGAAGCTCGAAGACCTCGATGTCATTGAGAAGGTGTCGGGACCGACTCCGTGGGTGTCTCCCCTGGTGGTTGCCCCGAAGCCCAAGCAGCCGGGTGCCATCAGGCTGTGCGTCGACATGAGGCTGCCAAACACTGCCGTGAAAAGGGAGCGCCACATCACGCCCACCATGGACGACATCGTCGCCGACCTCAACGGGGCGAAGTGGTTCTCTAAACTTGATCTCAATGCGGGTTACCACCAGTTGGAACTTGACCCGAGCAGCCGATACATCACGACGTTTTCCACACATGTCGGGCTCCGGAGATACAAGAGGTTAAGTTTTGGAGTGTCATCGGCGGCTGAAGTGTTTCAGAATGCAATAAAGGAAGTTCTGTCCGGGCTGAGTGGGGTCATCAACCTGAGCGACGACATTCTGATCTACTCGAACACGCTGGAGGAACACCATGCACATCTGAGGGCCACCTTACAGAGGTTGCAGGAACATGGACTAACCCTCCACAGGGAAAAGTGTTCGTTCTACCAAGAAGCGGTGGATTTCTTTGGTTACCGATTCACACGCGAAGGACATCGAGTTGACCCAAAGAAGGCGGAAGCCATCCAGAATGCCAGCACGCCCAGAAACCCCACCGAGGTGAGAAGCTTCCTCGGGATGGCGACGTACTGTGGCCGATTTATACCTAACTTGGCCGACTTGGCCGAGCCCCTCCGCGCACTCACTAGACAGGACCATGAATGGGAATGGACTGGCGCGGCAAACCAAGCCTTCCAGGAAATCAAGGCGAGCCTTCTGGACAAGGCCACGATGGCTTACTTCCAGCCGCGCAGGAAGACCGAATTGGTCGTGGACGCCAGCCCCGTAGGTCTCGGCGCCGTTCTACTGCAGGAATATGGCCAAAACGACTGGAAACCTGTCGCCTATGCGAGCAAGGCTCTCACGGACACTGAAACGCGATATGCTCAAATCGAGCGAGAGGCGCTAGCCATCAAGTGGGCCTGCCAACACTTCCACTTGTATCTCTGTGGCCAACCCTTCACCATCGTGACCAACCACAAGCCACTCCTGCCCCTGTTCGCCGGGTCTTCCAGGCTTGCCCCACCGCGGATTGAACGATGGGCCGTACAGCTACAAGGCTATAATTTCACCCTGGTCTTCCGGCCCGGCGCCCACAATCCAGCGGACTATCTGTCCAGGCATCCGGATGTCACCAGAAAAGCGATCCCACTGGCGGATAGCCTGTTGGTGGAAGAATTCGTCCACATGGTGTCCGTAGCTGCCTGCCCGGAGACCCTCACCCTGCAAGAGATGGGAAGAGCTACCGCGGATGCGTTATTAAACCCTGAGTTCAGGGATACCAAACTCGACATTGCACCATGCTCCCCGAGCCCGCTAGGATTATGACATTAATAATCCTGGCAGCCCATTCTAACTGATGGAGAGCAGGCTACCTTACAATAGTGAAAAACGACTATGGATGTAATTCACTATTAGGACATGCCAACCTTGTCAGGCTTGTCCTACCTTATGCTTACAATGCACCCTGCCCGTGGGCCTACCATAGGGGTGACTAACATGAAGTTAAGGGAAGGTTTAGGGACTGGCAAGTAGGTGTACTTGCGCAGTCCTCGTGACAGTCAGACTGCACGTGGTCTGGCAATGGCAGACCTTCAGACATACTTTTACTAGGCCGCTCTTGTGGGTGGCACAACATGTGCTGCAGGCCCACTAGCAGCATTTGTATTTACAAGCCCTGGCACTCCTGGTGCACTCTACTAGGGACTGATAGTAAACCAAATAAGCCAAACATGGAAGTCAATCAATACAGCAATTTCACATAGGGAGCACTTGCACTGTGGCACTGATCAGCAGTGGCACAGTGCCCAAAGCATATACCAGCAAAAACATCGTAAACAGAGGAGGCAAACAGAAAAAAATGGAGGAGAGACTCATGCCAATGATGCCAGGTCTAACACGTGTCCCCTCCAGCTGAAATGTGGGGAGAACTACCCTTACCCTAGGGAGTCCTCATCACTAAGGCGGAAAAATCTGGACAGACCATCAGCATTGGCGTGATCTGTGCCAGGGCGGTGTTCCACCGTGAAGTCCATCCCCTGTAGGGAAATGGACCACCTCAACAGCTTTGGATTCTCACCCCTCATCTGCATTAACCATCTGAGGGGCCTGTGGTCTGTCTGCACCCGGAAGTGAGTCCCAAACAGGTAGGGTCTTAGCTTCTTCAGCGCCCAGACCACAGCAAATGCTTCTCTTTCTATCGCACTCCACCTCTGTTCCCTGGGAAGTAACCTCCTGCTGATGAAGGCTACGGGTAAGTCTCGGCCCTCTTCATTCACCTGAGCTAGAACAGCCCCCACGCCATGCTCTGAAGCGTCCGTCTGGACAACAAATTCTTTCGAAGAGTCGGGTGCCTGGAGTATGGGTGCTGTGCACATTGCAGTTTTCAGGGTGTCAAAGGCCGTCTGACAGGCGTCAGTCCAGTTCACAAGTCTTGGCTGCTTCCTGGAAGTCAGCGAAGTCAAGGGGTGCACAATGTTACCATAATCCTTGACAAACCTCCTGTAGTAACCCGTGAGACCCAGGAAGGCTCTCACCTGAGTCTGGGTTTTGGGTGGTGCCCATGCCAGGATGGTATCAATCTTGGGTTGCAGGGGGGCCACCTTGCCGCTCCCTACTTGGTGCCCCAAGTACACCACTGAACCCTGCCCAATCTGGCACTTACTGGCTTTGATTGTGAGGCCTGCTCTGCGCAGGGCCAACAACACTTCCTGGAGGTGGCACAAGTGTTCTTCCCAGCTGGCGCTGAACACTGCGATGTCGTCCAGGTAGGCGGCACTGAAATCCTCCAGCCCAGCCAAGACCTGGTTGACCAACCTCTGGAAGGTGGCAGGGGCATTCTTCATCCCAAAGGGCATAACCCGGAACTGGTAGTGCCCATCTGGTGTGGAGAATGCTGACCTCTCTTTTGCCCCATCGGTCAAGGCGATCTGCCAGTACCCAGACGTTAGATCGAACGTACTAAGGTACTGGGCAGCCCCTAACCGATCGATGAGCTCATCAGCTCTGGGGATGGGGTGCGCGTCAGTCTTGGTGACTGAATTGAGTCCTCGGTAATCCACACAGAACCGAAGTTCCGGTGAAGCACCAGGCGCTGCAGCCTTTGGAACCAAGACCACGGGGCTGGCCCAAGGACTGCTAGAGGACTCAACCACCCCTAGGGCAAACATCTTGGAGACCTCCTCCTTGATGTATGCTCTGACCTTGTCAGTCACTCTGTAAGCCTTGTGCTTGACAGGAGTGCTGTCCCCGGTGTCTACATCATGGACACACCACTGAGTAACACCAGGAATCAAGGAAAACAGATCAGGGAATTGCCCCAACAAATGGCGACAATCCTGCTGCTGTTCAGGGGTCAGTGTGTCAGAGAGGACAACACCATCCACTGACCCATCTTGCTCTTTTGCATACAGGAGGTCAGGAAGAGGCTCACTCTCCTCCTCCATTCCGGCATCTGTAGCTAGGAGCATGCCCACTTCGGACCTTTCTAAGTGGGGCTTCAAACGGTTGACATGCAGGACCCGCAAGGGGTTCCTGGGAGACTTTAAATCCACCAGGTAGGTGACATCGCTCTTCTTCTCCACAACCTCGAATGGTCCAGTCCACCTGTCCTTGAGCGCACAAGGTTCCACAGGGGACATGACCCAAACTTTCTGTCCAGGCTGAAGCTCTACCAGAGTGGCCCTCTGGTCGTACCACCGCTTCATCTCCTCCTGGCTGGCCTCCAGATTTGCCTGAGCAAGATCCCTGAAGCGCCTAGTCTGGTTCCTAAAGGCCAGCATGTAACTGTATACATCCTGGGGAGGTTTCCTGGGAGATTGCTCCCAGCCTTCTTTGACCAGACTTAAAGGTCCTCTTACCGGGTGACCATACAAAAGCTCAAAGGGGCTGAACCCTAGAGACTTCTGTGGCACCTCACGGTAAGCAAACAACAGGCATGGCAAGAGGACGTCCCATTTACGCCTCATTGGTTCTTCAAGACCCATGATCATGCCTTTAAGGGTACGGTTGAATCTTTCAACCAACCCATTACCTTGAGGGTGGTAAGGAGTGGTGAACTTATAAGTTACCCCACACTCCTTCCACAGAGACTTCATATAGTTGGAAATGAAGTTGGTGCCCCGGTCTGACACCACCTCTCTGGGGAACCCCATTCGGGAGAAAACACCCATCAGCGCCCGTCCCACCACGGGGGCAGTCACTGTTCTGAGAGGGATGGCTTCCGGGTACCGTGTGGCATGGTCCACCAAGACCAGGATGAACCTGTTGGGGTCCAGTGGCCCAACAATGTCAATCCCCACCCGGTCAAAGGGGGTACTGACCACGGGAAAAGGTTGGAGGGGAGCCTTCTGCTTCCGCCCGCTTTTCCCACTTGCCTGGCAAGTCTGACAGGTCTTGCACTGGATGTCTACATCCCTTCGCATCTGAGGCCAATAGAAATGGGTGACAAGCCTGTCATAGGTCTTGTCCTGCCCCAGATGTCCAGCTAAAGGAACGTCATGAGCCAAACCCAGTAGGAAGGCTCTGAAGCGCTGGGGTACCACCAGCACACGGGCTGACCCAGGCTCAGCAGCCTTAGGCTCGCTATACAGGAGGTCGTTCTCCCAGTACACAAAATGTGACCCTGACTGATCACCTGAGGTTTGGGCTGAGGCCTGCTGCCTCATACCCACAAGAGAAGGGCACACTTTCTGTTCTGCACAGAATTCCTCCCTGGAGGGACCACCATCCTGCTGCCAATGGGTCAGCTCGGGCAGGTCTCCCAGTTCGGCAACTTGTTCACCTGTGGGTTCCAGGGCATCCCCCTCGAGGTCTGCCTCCTCCTGGACCACGGGAACTACGGGGGACGGTTTCCCGCGCCCCCTGCCTCTTCTCTTCACAGCTGGGTCCTGGGCCATACTTTCAGGCTCCAGAACCCCATCAACACCCTTACTTGCTGTCATGGATCGAGTGGTTGCACACACCCACTCTGGCACACCCAACATTTTCAAATGTGTCTCCCTCTCCACCTTAGCCCAAGGGGAGTCTACTAAATCGTTGCCCAGGAGACAATCAACAGGCATGGCGGGCCTCACAGCAACCTGAAGAGTACCTGAAACTCCCCCCCATTCAAAGGAAACTTGAGCTACCTCACACTCTTTCTGGGAGTTGTCAGCAGCTATCACAGGGTAGAATGCGTGGGGAACAACCTGCTCTCTGGACACCAAGTGACACTTGACAGCTGTCACACTCGCTCCGGTGTCTCTGAGAGCTTCCACTCTATGGCCATTAATGGTCACCCACTGCCTATATTTCTTAGTTTTACTAGGCAGAGGGGGTGGAGGGACCAATTCCATGTCTCCTAGAGAGACCAGGGACATCTCCGCGGGACCCTCCCCACCATGGGCAACCATCTCCTCCCCTCCCAGAGCTACACTAGCCAACTGACGGGGTGGTGCACTGGGTAGTGCACCAGACTTCCTCAAGGGACACTGAGGGTCATAAAAACGGTGTCCTACCTGCTTACAAACGAAGCAGGTCAGGGGGCCCCTATGACCAGGTTTACCTGGCGGGGCCTCTGATTTCTTCACAGGGGGAGGCTGGGAACCTTTCCCTTGGTTCCCTTGGGGATTACTTTGGGGCCCTTTCTGGGACTCCTTCTGTTTACCCTTGTCCCCCCCACTCTTCTGCTGGGGACCCTGCCCACCCTTGGCTGAGTCTCCCACTGGACCCTTGTGGACCCTGGTACTGACCCAGCGGTCCGCCTCTTCAGCAAGTTTTCTAGGGTTAGATATCTTGCTATCAATAAGGTGCTGGCGCAGCTCTGGAAAACAGTTATTAGACAAGTGCTCCCAAGCAAACAAATCATAAAGAGCATCATAACTTTCCACTTTGCTGCCCTTTACCCAACCATCCATGGCTCTGCAAAAATATGACATATACTCCACCCACGTGGTACCAGGCAACTTCTTACATTCTCTAAAGGCCTGTCTGTACTTTTCTGGGGTTAGGCCATACCTTAACATTAAAGCATCTTTCATATGAGCATAAGACGTCCTATTCTCAACAGGCATGTCTAACAGGGTATCTCTTCCCTCATTCACAAAGCGACCCCACAACCCCGCTCCCCAATCCTTCTCAGGGACCCGGTGGGCCAACAATGCTAACTCATATGCTTTAAACCACTGACCAATATCCTCATTCTTCTGAAAATCTTTGATCACATCTTTGGGAAAATAAAACCTACTTTCTGCAGGCACAGATGGGACGCTGCCACCAGAGGGATTCAATTCTAACTCCTTAGCTTTGAGCTCCATGTCCCTCACCATTCTCTCACGCTCAAAAGCTAACTTCTCTCTTTCAAACTCTAATCTTTTGATCTCCAAATCAGCTTCTCTCCTGCCTCTTGCATTCTCTATCTCCAACTGCCCATTTATCTTAAGTTTTGCCATTTCCACGTTGTAGGCTCGCTCCTTCGCCCTTTCTTCTCTTTCTTCAGGGGAAAGACCTTTGGAGGAAACACTGCTGCCAGGAGGGGATACAGGCCCAGTCACGGGCACTTCCTCCTCCCCTTCCTCTGTCGGTACCACCACCGGGGCAGAGGGGTCTCTGGCCTCTAACCAGGCCTCCAATGCTTTGGAATAGTCTCCTTTCCGGGAGATGCCTTTAGTAGGAACTTGAAACTGCTTGCAAAAGTATTGCAGTTGCTTCTTTTCGTATGTCCCTATCTTGGCTCTATCAAATTCTTCCACAACAACAACAAGGGGAGTGACTCCGGTATCACTCATGGTTAAAACTGGCAGTTTCAAAAATCAAGCTTCAGGAAAAGCGGAGAACAAAAATAGAATATCCAACCAAAACAGATTGTGGCTGCGCTATGGTCTGCTTTCACTATGTAGCGCACACTAATCACTGCACATGGGTCATAAATGCAAAGTTCAAAATCCCACCGCTGACCCACCAATGTTAGAAGCGGCTGTCTCTAGTTGGCAGAGGTATACACTTCTGACAAATAGGGACACACCTTTTCTAGTCAGGGCAAGGAGATCACACACTTAGATAACCCCTGCTCACCCCCTTGGTAGCTTGGCAAAGCAGACAGGCTTATCTCAGAGGCAGTGCGTTAAGCATTTATGACCACATACAGTAATAAAGTGAATACACTACAAATGGACACGACACAGTAGTATTATAAAAATAAGTATTTTTATATAAGGCTTAGCACAAGACCAAATAACGACAAAAATATACCACAGTCTCAATAAATACTCTTGGAAGGAAAAATAATAGTTCAAGCACGGTTTCTTCTTAGCACAAAGTCTTTAGTATCAAAAGCAACTCTTCTTCTCTAAAACACAGTTCTTGGCAACAATGTAACCCACACGGGAGTCACACGACGTCGAGGCAAAGTTAATCCAAAGGTTCGGCGTCGACCGCGAGGAGCGCTACGTCGGGCCCGGAGTCGCACAGACCCCAACAACACAGTACCTTGGAAAAGTGAAGCACTCGATGATCAGCGGCGTCGAGATGTCCGGCGTCGCGTCTTCGGCGTCGATCGGGCCTCGGAGTCGGGGCGATCTGCAGCGGCGTCGACCGAAGTCAGGCGGGAGCAGCGCTCACGGGATGAAGCAGGATACGGCGTCGTCGATGTCGATGTTGCAAGAGTGAGCAGCGCTCACGGCGTCGAGAGGGCTCGAAGTCGATGCGATCAGCAGCGGTGCAGACACGGGGTCACTTGGAGCTGGAGCCGAACTCACTACTCACTGGCGTTGCTGCTGGCGTCGATCGGGCCCGGCGGCCGGCGTCGAGGAAGCGGGACACTGGAGCCGTTACTCACGATGTCGAGCTGGATTCGGCGGCGTCCGTCGGCGTCGAGATTGCTGGATTCTTTCAGAGGTGCTGGATTCACAAATCCCAGCAAATAGCACTTTAAGCAGATGAAGTCCTTTAGCCCTGTGACTTCAACAGGAGACTGGCACTCTTCCAGCCCTTGGAGATTTTCTCAGCAAAGAGTGAGAGTACACACAAAGTTCCTCTCTCCTGGTTCCTTGGCAAAAATAAAGAAGCAATGCAGGATTCCCCCAACAAACAGCACTCTGGCAGAAGGGGTAGGCAGTCCTTAGATCAGCAGGCTTCTTGTCCTTGGTTCAGGTTTCCTTGTCAGAAGTGATCTGATTTCTTGGTTCAGGGGTCCTTCTCTTATACCCCTTTTTGGCTTTGATCCCTTTGTCCATGCAGGGGAATTTCCCCCCCTCCTGGGTTTGTTGTGGGTGTTGCCAGGCCAGAGCACCTGGCCTATTCACTGGGCAGGGCAGAGTCCTCAGCCGCTCAGCAGGAGCGGAGCCAGCATTGTTACTGGCAGGGGCAGGGCCATCAGCTGCCCGGCAGGAGGCGGGCCAGGAAAGTCCCAGGCAAGCACAGTGTCATCAGTCGCCTGGCAGGGGGGCGGAGCCAACATTGTATCAGGCAGGGCAGGCTATCAAGAGCTACTCTCCCCTACTCTCAATGCAAATGCCCCACTCATCCCACACTGACTCATTCAGACTCTCTGGAGCCACCCAGCTCCTGTCACACACACACCAGAACCAGCAGAGACCGGTAGACAGTTAGACAAGAAAATAGCTACTTTCTAAAAGTGCTATTTTCAAACACAGAGTCCAAAAACCATCCACACAAACGGATGCGTTATTAAACCCTGAGTTCAGGGATACCAAACTCGACATTGCACCATGCTCCCCGAGCCCGCTAGGATTATGACATTAATAATCCTGGCAGCCCATTCTAACTGATGGAGAGCAGGCTACCTTACAATAGTGAAAAACGACTATGGATGTAATTCACTATTAGGACATGCCAACCTTGTCAGGCTTGTCCTACCTTATGCTTACAATGCACCCTGCCCGTGGGCCTACCATAGGGGTGACTAACATGAAGTTAAGGGAAGGTTTAGGGACTGGCAAGTAGGTGTACTTGCGCAGTCCTCGTGACAGTCAGACTGCACGTGGTCTGGCAATGGCAGACCTTCAGACATACTTTTACTAGGCCGCTCTTGTGGGTGGCACAACATGTGCTGCAGGCCCACTAGCAGCATTTGTATTTACAAGCCCTGGCACTCCTGGTGCACTCTACTAGGGACTGATAGTAAACCAAATAAGCCAAACATGGAAGTCAATCAATACAGCAATTTCACATAGGGAGCACTTGCACTGTGGCACTGATCAGCAGTGGCACAGTGCCCAAAGCATATACCAGCAAAAACATCGTAAACAGAGGAGGCAAACAGAAAAAAATGGAGGAGAGACTCATGCCAATGATGCCAGGTCTAACACCTTCCATTTTGGATTCATAGAGACTCTTTAATCATAGGTCCTCTCCCATCTGGGTGCAATTGTTCAAAGTTTTCCTGAGGAGACTGACATCAGAGTTCTATTTGCTAACGCTCAATACATTTCCCACTATCACAGTTAGGGTAGACAAGGTACTGGTCAGATTACCCCTTAGATCCCTAGAACAACACAAGTCTTTATGCAGAGAAGGGTTTTAACAGGCTTCTGTATCCCCAATTTTAGCATACCCTGGGTTACTCGGAAGCGTTGTCCCCTTTCACCACTATTGTTCTTGATGGCAGTAGAACCATTGGCCACTGCTGTACATATTAACCATCAATTGAGGGGGGGCAGAAAGAATGTTATTATGCCCACAATATTCTGGTGACTCTCTTATCAGCAAGGAAGTCTGTCCTGCCTCTGATAGCCCTTATTGACAGGTACTCAAGATTTTCAGTATACATGCTTAAAAAGCACAGAGAGACACCCACATAGATCCATAGAAAAAGGCATATTGTGGGATCTGAAGGGTAACTTACAGTGTTTTATACAGATCATTACAATACTAATTTTCAGGGTGGCAAAAATCTTAGAGCAGAACTTGGTTTTCTTTCCCACCTTGGGTGCAACCTCCCCGGCATACTTCGGCATCTTGTTCTGGTCCTCCAGAGTCTAAAATAGTACTTCTTTTCTTCAACTGCGGGGTACATTCTATCTGGTCATTACTTCAGCCCCTAACTTTTAAGAATTGCCGTTTTGGCTCTAGGTCCATCATAGGCCAGGCCATCTTCAGGTTCCAATCCTCTGTAATCTAATGGGCCATTTTGGAAATAGTAATCTTTCTGCCTTTTGGGTTATGATGCAGGCAAACAATTGGCCAACCTCTTGAACCTTGGAGAGCAGTACCAGTCCCTCGGTGACAGCAAGTGCCAGGAGTCGTTGAGTGAGACCTCTTCTTTCTTCCAGCAAGGCCGTCTTCTTCCAGTCTAGTCTTCACGAGGTCCAGAAATTAGGGGATGATGGTGAGATGCCAGTGCTTTCCTGTTCCTTTTCAACAGGCAGGCCTCTCTTTAGCTCCCTGTCACTCTTACTTTAGATGAGCCCTCCTCCCACCTGACAGCTGGGAGAAGTCCACACTGACATTTCCAACTGAAAAGAATAGGCGTTAAAGATGTCCTTTGTTCTTCTAAGAGTTCATGCCCATTCCCCGACAGTTAATCCCAGTTACATTGTGATTAGGTAACACCTACCAGTTCTTCCTGGGCTCAGAGGCAGCCTACTGTCTAACTGCGTTCAAGCTAATTCTCGATCAAATATCTTAAAGTCGATTTGTATAAAATTAATTTCCATCTCAAATGATCAAAAATCTAATTTCAACATGAAAATACATTTTATATTTAAGTGCAAAATAACTTTAAAGGCTTTTTTAGAATTTTCCCAGACAAAAATGTTAATCACAATTAGGAATGTGTTAATATGGAAACAGATGCATTCATCGATGAAAATGAAATCTTGTCCTTATTATTAGAATTTCCCATTGTGAACTCCTATTATGTACCAAATCTCCAATCCCAGATATAGTTAACTATCTGAGCAGTCATGATGTAAACATGTAGTCAAGAAGAGTACATCCAACACCAATATTACTGTGAGGGAGGTCCCGATTTCATCCCTAAAGACCCGCAATGGATCCCTTACCAGTACACAGTTGAAGAGGACGTCGATGTCGGATCCACTCTGACTCGCGAGTCTTCCCTCCTTCCCCCACGGCCTTCCACCAGTGACCCGACTACCTGCAGGGCGGAGCCAGACAGAGAGCGAGCCAATCCGAACCCGGCTTTGAAGAACCGGGAAGGCCTGAAAAGCGAGGGGTAGCACCACTGGAGTCGTCTTCAACAGAGAACCCGGAAGGAGACCGCTGGAGGATCCTGAACTCACCGGAAGAGAACGCCGACCCGAAGACCGAAGACCGCGAGGACGAAGACCACTGGAGCGAGGACTGGTGGAGCCCGGAGGACGAGCAAGCCGCCGCAACTCCGGAGAGTTGTGGCTAGTGCTGGTACGTGGCGGGACACGGGTCTAGGGAAGGGGAGGGACGTTGCATGTGTGGAGCGGGTGGTGAGTAGAGGGAAACCGCTGTCCGTCTCAGGGGTGAGCCATAAAATCACTACAGCGTGACCTTCCTCTTCACCGACCCTGCCTTGCTTCCTCTTCACCGACCCTGCCTTGCCTCCTCTTCACCGACCCTGCCTTACCTCCTCTTTACCGACCCTTGTCTTGCCTCCTCTTGATCCGACCCGACCCCACCCTTGCCTTATCTACCCTGTGTGGCCACCTTGCGAATGTACTTCATAACTGGGGGTGTTTAACCCTCTTTCCCCACCCCTCACATCCTTCCGGTTTACTTGTCCCTCACGTGGAATACTGGTGACGGTATACAGTATCGCAATAAGGATAGATCTGACGCCACTCTCTTTCCTTTGAGGTGCATGCGGAACCGGGCCCACCTCTGAAACCCGTATTAGGTTTCAGCCAGAGAACCGTCGGGAAGATGCCCTTCGTCAACCTGTCAACACCAACCGGATGGAGAAGGGGATACCATCCAGAATATCCGGTTATCCTGACCAGCACAGTGACTCTGTTTTGTTCTACTTATACCCTCTTATGCAAACTTAAACAAATAAAACACTTCACTATTAACCCCATACGGCCTCCCCGCTTCTGCTTCCGACCATCCCTCCGACAGTTACCTAAAACTAGAATCTCAACTAACTAACCACTGTTTTAGTATAGCCAATATACTATATTTGTTTTCTTTGACCCAGCCTATGCTACAGAACTGATTCACATGCTCCGATCTCTGTCCCAGTTTTTGTGCGCTGTCAACTTTTTTTACTCTATGACTCATAATTCTACTGAATTTATCAGCGATTCTTTAATTCTCTGACTGTAACCATGAATATGCTTTAAATAAGTGGTTGTCATACGTTTGCAAAAACATTGCAGCAGCTTTATTTATTCTCTATATCTTACTTCCAAAAGTATCTCATTATCCATTTTTCCAAACGTTTGGACTTTTTTGTATTGAACAGCATCACCTGCTGATTCTCTGCTTTCACTCTCAATCTTCTAAAAACACTATAATCTCGTTTTTCACAGCATTGAACATAGTATACCATGCTACTCTGGTCACAATACTTGCCTCCTTAATCACTATCAACAAATAATTATATCTCTTCCTTAACTTCCAACTTCTTGTTCTCATTTTCCTGGCATTTTTTGCTTTCGTCGCATATCCCCAGACTTTCTACCTCTCCAACTGTATAGTTGTAATCTTCATGTGCTCTTTGCTGTGATCCTAAACTACACCCATCACATGTGGTCAAGCTGTAAGATTCTGCACTGGTACAAATCCAGTTTCCCTCTAAAAAAGTTATTTAATTAGTTGAAGTTCTTATTTAGAATATATTACCCCCTTGAAGTTCAAAAAGTACCCCCAGCCCCAACAGCTTCACTGGCTACCGGTACGCAAGCGAATGAAGTTTAAAATCTGTTGCACCGTTCATAAGGCTGTGTATGGCCAGGGCCCCACTTACCTTGCAAAGTAACTTAATCACAATATTAAGGTCTCTTCCCTAAGGAACCAAGGGGCATATTATCGAGGAACGGCGTTAAAATTATCGCAGTTTAGCGACAGGAAACTGCCGCTAAAGCGGCGATAATGGGCTTGATAATATGCCCTTGAGAATTCCAATAGAAGCCCATGTTCTGGTGTTAACATGGTGTTCTATTGAAATTCTCTACGACATATTATCAAGCCCATTATCCACAATTTGTAAAGCGGCGATAATTTTAACGCCGTTCCTTAATAATATGCCCTCAAATCCCTTCTCCTGGTCCCTCAGTTTAAGAAGTCAATGATGGGTGGAAAAGCTTTCTCTCACCTTGGTCATCTCTATTGGAACCAGCTCCCCACCCATATGAGACAATGCCTTGACCATCTTCAAGTGAGAAGGCTCCTCAACACTGTTTTGTTTTAAATCTATGCCCTCTGTGGCATGTCCGCAGCACAGAGATACCCCTTCAGGGGTGATTCAGGCGCTCTATAAAACACATAAATAAACTACTACTCTGTCTATAAATGTCTTCTTAAACGATGATTCTATCTCAAGCAAGTCCATTAGGTTACTAAATCGAAATAAATTCATAGAAAGACAAATCAGTCATTGCGGTACTGACAAAGGGCCAGATGTAGGTGCCCAAATACCGTCGATAACGGCCGATTTCGGCCATTACCGACCGGTATTTAGGAATTGGCATGTAGAGGCCATTATTTTACAGAATCGGTAAATTTACCGATTCGGTAAATTTACCGATTCTGTAAAATACCGAATCGGTAATTTTACCGATTCGGTAAATCCAAATGTAGGTGACTCTCCTGAGAGTGTCACAGGCCCTTAAGAGTCAGTATTTTACCACACAATCCTATTGTGTGGTAAAATACCGAATCCAGGTGTGCATGCACATCTGTGCATGCACACTGTGCAATGTGACACACAGACATGCCCTAAGGGCATGTATGTGTACCACATGTCACACATGCCTTTACTTCGGGTGCTAGAGGGTGTCAAAGTGACACCCCTGCACCCTTGCAACGTTCGGTATTTACCGAATCGGTATTTCCCATTGATTCCTATGGGCTTCACAGCCCATAGGAATCAATAGGAAATACCGATTCGGTATTTACCGAATCGGTAAATACCAAATGTTACTGATTCATAAATACCGAATCGGTAAAATTCGGTATTTATGAGTCAGTAAATATCTCTCACCTACATCTGGCCCAAAGTGTGTTCTCTGCCTTAGCAATTATTTCTTTACTGCTTAGTTTGGGGCAAGTGCTCCAGTAAGAAATGGAATGGGTGAGATTTGCCTTCACAACAGGCTTGGCCATCACGTAGGCCCTCGTTACTAGTAGCCCATAACCTTCCCGGGTATTTTCACAATCTAGATTTACCATTACAAGGGGTAGTGGTAAGTTTCGGGACTCAAGAGGAGGGATTAACAGGAATTATACATTTTTGAGGAATAACTCAAAGAAATTTGCCTGATCATTCTGATTTTTACTTTTTTCCTAGGTATTCCATACATGACAAGCTTGAACTCTCTGGTTGGAATACCACTTATATGTGTTGTTCCCCCTGTTCTTTTGTTTCATCACTCATAGTAGGAACACTTAACAGGGCTTTGAGCAGCTGCAAAGTCACACAACGTGATGCAAAGTAGTGCTTTCTTGAAAAAATAAAATATCATTAGTTTGTCATAATCCTTCTGTATATGTGGCTTACTGACATTGGCACAGTTGGCATATACCTATTAGTGTTGGGAGCAATGACAAGGTTGCATCCCTTTTTATGTCTAACTTGGCATTATAGCTGTTTCAAGAAATATTGTTCCCAGTTGTTTATATCATGCATAAGGTGGGCTGGGGCTCCACCCAGAGTACTATTCTCCCAAACCTTATTCTATTGGCTGTTTATGACAGTGATCATCTCTCTTGTATTGGCAGGACTTTACTACTGCAATAGTCTTTATCTAGTCTCCAGATAGGCACACTGAAGAAGGCTTTCTCTTAAAGATCCCCAAATTCTAATCAGCAAAATTAGCCATCAATTAACTTCAATGACTGCCAGTTGGGCAACACATTATCATTATTTTTTTTTTGTGTCGTAATTTTTTATTGAAACAGATAATATAAGCATATTTGGAACCAGAGTAAATGAGCACTAAGCAATAAAGTACAGTTTGACAGGGAGTGGGGTGAAAAATATAAAAGAGAAAAGGGTAAGGGAGCCAAGTAGTACATGAAAATAAGAAACAAGAAGACCCACTACCCCAGTGCACATCAGTCCCACAGATAGCAGGCGTTGTGGAGTGATTGCTACAGGAGCCTACGTATAGGAAGGGGTAGGTAGGGTCTGTGTAGACTGTCCCTGAAAGGGAGGGGAGGAAGGTTTTGTTTCCAATGGCATGGTGGTGCAGACAAGAGGGGAGTAGCCCACTGTGGGGGAGGGAAGAGCCTCAGGACAAAGAGTTCCCAAGCCCACTGTCTGGGGAGGCCTGCTATGAGGTGTAGAGGGTGACTCGGATTACGGTATCGGTTTCCCACATTGCGGGGGGGCCTGCTGGTCTATGAGCCTGTGTGTCCAGGAGGAGAAATGCAAAGGGATGGGTAAGGGGGACGAAGAGGTCAAGGAAGTTTGAGAGAGGTGGACATGGTGGGGAATGAAAGGGGGCAGAAAAGGCTAGGAAGAAGTCAAAAGGAGCAAATGGGGAGGCTGGGGAGGGGTGGCAGAGGGAATGAGGAAAAGAAAGGAGGGTTTTGAAGGGGGACGGGAGAAGGGGTAGTTCGAGGAAGCGAGCAGAGGCAGAGGGGGTGGAAGGAGGTTGATTTGCAGGATGCAGGTGATGAGGGTAGGGGGTTGCCAAGCCTCCAGGTATATACATCAATAGACACTGCGCGGCTCACAGGGATGTTAGACTCGGGGTAGAGTGCCCACTTCAGGGATCATCCCTGACAAAAGGATCCCACGTCCTCATGAATACCTCCACCTGGTCCTGCAGATTGTAAATAACACGTACATACATTGCTGTTTGGATTATTGCCACTGTCTAATCCTCCTTGGATGAGGGCCATGTGGAGGAAGGCAATGCTGGTGGGAGAGTTCCGGAGAGTCCTCTGTAGTGTCACAAAGGTGAATGACATTAGGCGTGAGGGGGAGGTGCAGTGGCATGGATGCTCTCAGGGTATTCCCCTATGACATATGAACAAAAGGATCGGATCGAGGAACACTCACAAAGGATGTGAGCGAGATTGCAGTGGTTGTCCTTGCACCGTCAACAGTACGCATGGGTCAGGAGTCCTGCCTTGTTCAGTTTTGTCTCTGTCCAATGCCACTCATGAAGCGTTTTGAAAAGACAGGTCTTTAAGAGAGCTGCAAAATAGAGAAAGCCGCACTTCCTCTGTGCCATCCCCAAGTAATGAGTTAGTAATAGTTTGAGAGTCGGAGTGCATACTCTGCTCCTTCACCCGCCGTTGTAGGGTGCCAACTGCCAAGCAGATATACAGAATTATGAGAACACTGGAGCGGCGCACTCCCAAATGAATATGATGTCAATAATGAAGCTCGATCATAGAAAAATATAAAACTCTTTATTTTCAACAAGCCATAGGCTGATGCATTGCGCATTGCGCAAACCGTATGGATTGTTGAGAATAAAGACTTTTATATTTTTGCATAGGCCATCATTGCCTCACAGAGGTGCCTTATCAATTATCATAGAAACGTGGGTCTACCCCAAGACATCAATAATATATCAAGCCAATCAACTTTAATGCAGTGTGCCCTGTTCACATATATAACTTGTTACTCTTATAATCACAATAGTGTTTATATATGACTTCTCTACATTTTATAGTCTTTATTTTTTACGAATTTACCATGTGCTTTCAAAACCTGATATACCATCTGATACATTCATTGGCAATCATGAATTATCGGAAAAACAAAGGAGAGAGCAAGGGATGATGCCCACTCCAAGTGGGCAGAAGGTACTCCTGTTCCCCTGGACAAGGATATGAAAAACAAAAGAAGGAGTATGCTCCGGCGTGTCAGGTGGGGGTCAACACTAGGAAAGGAAAAATGTTCCTTTTCTTTAATAAACCCCTCACTCACCACCTAGTGGTGACATGCTTCATCATCGGGGTCCACCCTGGTGGCCTAGCGTCACCAGGGTGTGCTTCGACACCTGAAATACAGTGGAGCGGGTTTGTGAAGTGTAAGTGCAAAAAAAGGGTGATGTTAAAAAATGTCCTGGTTTGTCTTTCAAAATTGAGTTTTATTAAAAAGCAACTGGACAATATTAAAACAAAATGCGAGATACTGGAAGGGGGAAGTTACGACCTACGTATCTCTCTATGTGTTGGTGGTGTTTTTAGGTCAACATGTTTCTACCATATGGGATAGTTCCCGGTATTCTTCAGGACCAAAGGAGATGGACGGTATGAGCCTCCTAAAGGACTCACCCTATCCTAAATCCTTGTGCAACCTGAGGCACAGTGTGTCTCGGTAAAAATGCTCACAACGTTGTGGAGCAAAAATTAAAACAAAAACCTGTGGGGAAAAAAAGAAATGAGTTGGCGTTAGGCGCAAAGCGTTATTACTAGCCTGTAACGTCGTGCAGATTCTTAGTGCAGTCATTCTGCATGCCACAGTGGTGATTATAGGACCTCAAATTATTGATGAGCATTGTGATATATCGTTGGTGACCGCTTATTCTTAGGCCAGTAGGAGATATATCAATATCTGGTAGGTGCGTGCTAAATCACATGCAGATAGTACCATATTATCGCTGAGGTTAGTTGGATAAAAGAAAAAATATAAGCATATTATCTTAGCAGCGCGTGGCTATTGTGACGCGCAATGTGGTTTATCACGAGTCAAACTCTGGTGGCTGGGGGTGACTCCAAGTGAATAGACAAACAAGACTGACAGAACATGGATTACACAGAAGGTGACAAAAATATAGGATGGCGGGGGTCAGGCTTACTATTTTTGTTTTTGTTTGATGCCTCGTCGGGCAGGGGGTAGGTACATCACGCGATACAACGTACTCTAAATAAAGAGGTGTTGTGTCCGTGATTCAGATCAAGACAATAATATGGCGGTATAGCGGTAAACAGACCGCGCGTGTAAATGTGCACGCCGGTAAGAATGGTCAATTACTTACAGTTGTCTGGCATGGAGTATGGCCCGTTACCTACATCTACCGTCCGCTGCTCGGCTGCAAATGCCGGGCGGGCTTCAATGGTAGATAATGCTTGCTTCCGGGTGCGGTCACGTGGGTCCGCGTCACCGGGGGGGGGCGGGGTTGGAGTATGGCAAGCCGCCGAGGCCCTCGGTTGCCATAGATACGCAGTACGCGCTGGAAAGTAGAATGCAGGCGTCATTGCCTGCGTGAGGGCGAGGCGAGGGTTGGCTGTTACGAATATTTAGTAGGTCGTAACGAGTATAGATGCTAAAAAAAGTTTTTAGCATGAATACGAATGATTAAACAATGGAGATACCGATGAAAACAAAAAGGCGGGTGAAATCACTCTTAAGGGATGGGTCTTGAATATAGACCTAGGACTTTGTGGTTGTGTCAAATGGACAATAGTCCATGTAAAACGACATTGTTATTAGAGAAAAGGGTGACTGCAACGTGAGATTGTTGAGAACTAGGGGGACGGTCACATTGTTGGGTGGCCCAGAATTGTGTATCTGGAATTTGGCAGGTAATCTGAACAAGATGCTCATTAGTCTCGACACAGTGCCAATGTGCACAGTCAATTGTTGGGTGGCCCAGAATTGTATATCTGATATTTAACAGGGAATCGGGACAAAATGCTCATTTCATCACAGAGGTCCACGGAATATTATCGTTCAACCCCTGTTTATGGGTCGCAAGCCTGTAAATCCAACGCTGCTCTTTCTCGAAGAGGCGGGATTGTACATTAGGGCCTGGTTGCAGTTGCTCTATGACTGTCCATTTCATGTCATTAGGGGTGTGATTGGCTGTCAGGAAATGGTCGGTCAGTTTTGTAATGTTTTTCTTGCAGCGTATTGTGCTTCTGTGTTCACAAATCCGTTGCTTGACTTTACGGGTCGTCATCCCCACGTAAGGCTTCCCGCATGTACAGGTGATTAGATACACAACATTGCTGCTGTTGCAGTTCGTGTGGCTCCTTTGTTCCCAGATCTTGTCCCTTTCGAGGTTTAACGTTTTGGTGTTTTCCGTAAGGTGGCAGACACTGCAGTCGCCACAACGGGAATGACCTGTTACAGGTGGTAGCCCCCATAGTTGCGTGAGCGTGGGGTTGTTGCTCTCGAGGGTCTTCTTTGGTCTGGTATTGACCAGACTATCCTTCAGGCTTTGCGCCCGTCTGTAAGAAAAAAGTGGCTTGTCCCAATTTAGGTTGCCGGAATTGACCATGGACCAGTGTTTATTTATGCTTCGACTGACTTGGTTTGAGATTGCGTTGTAAGTGGTCACGCATGTCAATGGAGTTGCTGGTTGGTTCCTCACGGTTTCTTCCAGGAGGGTATCCCTCTGTTGGTTCCTCGCTCTCTTTTGACATTTGTTAATGATCTGTGTTGGGTAACCACGGTTTCTCAGCTTGGTTGTTAGTTCTTCTGCCTGGCTCTTGTAGTCAGTCAATTCGCTGCAGTTTCTGCGTAGACGCAGATATTGGCCGTATGGTAGATTTTCCCTTAATGGCCGTGGGTGGAAGCTCTCATATCTTAGCAAGTTGTTTTTTGCTGTTGGTTTGAAGTGGGTCTTTGTTGTGAGCGTGTCATTCTCCCTTTGGATTTCTATGTCCAAGAAAACCATTGTTTTTTTATCCATGCTGTGGGTAAAGTGTAAGTTGGGGTCACAGTTGTTAAGCCAAGTGATGAACGCCAGTAGAGATTCCTGGGAGCCTTGCCAAATGGTTAGAACATCGTCAATGTATCTCCGCCAGAATTTGATATTGTCAAAGTAGGGATTGTTGGGTGTTAAGATATATTTCTGTTCGAAGTCGAATACATAGATCCCCGCTACGCTCGGTGCGAAGACACTGCCCATGGAAGTGCCCCCTGTCTGGAGGTATAGTGTTCCTTCGTGTTCGAAAAAGTTCCGTTTCAGGGCTAGTGTGGCACAATTGATGATAAATTCTTTGGGTGTGCGGTAGTCCCAAAGGGTTTCTTCCAGCGTTTTTTTCAGTACCTCTATGGTGGCATCCTGGGGAATGTTAGTATATAGGCTTTCAATGTCCAAGCTTACTAGGATGGTATCTTCTTCCAGTTTGATGTTCTTAAGTAATGTAAGTAAGTTCTTGGTGTCCCTCAGGTATGTGGGTGTCTTCTGTACGATGGGCTTCAGAAAGAAGTCACAAAACCTCGAAAGGGGTTCCAACAGTGAACCTATGCCTGAAACAATTGGTCTTCCTGGGGGGGGCATTTTGTTCTTGTGCATTTTTGGGACCACATAGAAATAAGGTACTTTGGCATCTGTCTTGCTGAGGTAGTCAGCCTCCTGTTTGGAGATGTGGCCCGCTGCTTCAGCTGTTTCCACAAGTTCTAATATTTCTGCCCGCAGGTCTTCGGTGGGATCCTTATTGAGTTGTAGATAGTTCTTAGTGTCGCCTAGTAGACGTCTACATTCCGTCTGGTAGTCCGTTATATTCATCAGGACCAATCCTCCCCCTTTGTCTGCTGGCTTTATCACTATTTTTTCATCCTGTTTGAGATCCATCAGGGCTTTCTTCTCTGCCCTGGTGTTGTTGTGATAAAGTGTTGTGACTGACATGTTCTCTATGTCATTGAACACGGCCTGTTCGAAGGTGTTGATTTCGACGGGGGTGGTATGCGGAGGAGGTACAAAAGTAGATTTTGTTCTGAGACCTGTTTCATTGATAGTGGCCTCTGTGTTATCAGTCTGATTTTTTTCGAAAAAGGCTTTGAGCTTCAATTTCCTAAAGAATGCTGCCAATTCACAGTGTAACTTGAATTTGTCTAGTGCAGCTGTTGGTACAAATCCAAGTCCTTTGTTCAGGACTTGTGTCTCTGTTACTGACAGTATTCTTGATGATAAGTTGGTAACTAATTCCTCGCATTGCTGGGGCCTGGCTTGTTGGTCCCCGTTTTGCTCCTGGTGTTGTTTCCTATTGTGTCCTCCTCTTCCCAGTGAAAGTAACGCCAACTCATTTCTTTTTTTCCCCACAGGTTTTTGTTTTAATTTTTGCTCCACAACGTTGTGAGCATTTTTACCGAGACACACTGTGCCTCAGGTTGCACAAGGATTTAGGATAGGGTGAGTCCTTTAGGAGGCTCATACCGTCCATCTCCTTTGGTCCTGAAGAATACCGGGAACTATCCCATATGGTAGAAACATGTTGACCTAAAAACACCACCAACACATAGAGAGATACGTAGGTCGTAACTTCCCCCTTCCAGTATCTCGCATTTTGTTTTAATATTGTCCAGTTGCTTTTTAATAAAACTCAATTTTGAAAGACAAACCAGGACATTTTTTAACATCACCCTTTTTTTGCACTTACACTTCACAAACCCGCTCCACTGTATTTCAGGTGTCGAAGCACACCCTGGTGACGCTAGGCCACCAGGGTGGACCCCGATGATGAAGCATGTCACCACTAGGTGGTGAGTGAGGGGTTTATTAAAGAAAAGGAACATTTTTCCTTTCCTAGTGTTGACCCCCACCTGACACGCCGGAGCATACTCCTTCTTTTGTTTTTCAAATCATGAATTATCATCAAGATATTGTGCAAATCAACTGAATTGCAATTATACAATTTGTATTACTGAATCCAACATATGTGTAATCATCCTGATTAATTCATGCCAAGCCTCCACATGAGCGGCATGCCATGAGTTTGGACCCTGCCAACCGGGGTCGCGAGGAGCCCCATACAAAGGAAAGAATCTGGGACTCAATGAGATGTTGAGGGAACATACGTAGCGTGTAAGTGAGGCGCTGCAGTGTGACCATCCTCATTGCTAGCACCCTGCCCCACATGACGAACCCCAGATGGGACCACTTTTCAAAGTCCAGTTTTAGCTGGGCCAACAGGGTTCCAAGTTATCCATAACCATCCAATCCAGTCCCCTAATGCACACTAAAGACAAATATTTGAGACACCAGGGATTCCAGCCAAAGAGTAGACGTAGATTGTCACCTTTATGGTACCAATGGAGAGTGGTAGGGCCTCACTCTTTCACAGTTTACCTTGTAACCAGATAGGGCCACAGAGCAGTCAATGATTTCCAGTAGGGCCGGCAGAGAACGATTGATATCTATGAGGGTGTGCAGGACATCGTCTGCAAAGAGGTAGATTTTCGATGATCCGCTGGTGAGTTGGACACCTGTAATGAGGGGCGAACAATGGATAGCGGAGGCCAGGGGTTCCATGGCCAGAAGGAATAAAAGGGAGAAGGGATGGCATCCCTAGTGGGTGCCCCTCCAGTTCAGAAAGGGATCTGAGAGGAACCCTCCGCCCCCAGTCAACCTGGGTAGTTGGACAACCATATAGCAGATGAACTTTGGCAATGAATTGGTCTCCCAGGCCGAATCATTCCACGGTGGTAAAGAGGTAGCCCCACTCCATATGGTTGAATTCCTTTTTGGCATCCAGGGAGAAGGCCCGATTTAATAACTTTGCCAAAGAGTTGCCAGGATGCTGGCCAGGAGTTTGATGTCACCATTCAGTAAGGAGATGGGCCTTCAGCTGCCACACAGTAGAGGGTCTCTCCCCTGTTTGAGCAGAACGGCGACCACTGCCTTGTTGGAGAGAGATCCCAGGGAGGCTGTCTGCTGCACCTCCCGCAGGGTTTCAACTACCTCCTCACCGTACCATCAATAGAACTCTGCAGGAGTGATACAGCAATTTGGAGATGACAAGCGCTGTCTCCTCTTTTCCGATGTCCCCGCCAGTAACTCCCTACCTTGTCCAATAGGCAGGGGAGATTTACGCCCCCCAAAAAGGTGGCCACACAGTCCTCTGGCTCCTCTGGGGTGTACAATGTCTTGTAGAATGAAGCGAACTCGTTAACGATTTCCTGGGGGTGGGTGAGTACCTCCCTGCTCCCCAAGTGTATGGCAGGAATGGCAATGGTAGCCTCCCGTTGCCTCAGTTGGGCTGCCAGAAGAGACACACCTAATCCACCTGTTCGTAATGCTGCCCCTTCAGGTGTTGCAGTGCTTATTCAGCTATGGAGGTGAAGAGGCTGTTGAGGGCCATGCATGCCTGTTCCATATGCCGTTGATTGAGCTGCGTGGGATGGGTGAAGAATAGACTGGTGATGGTAGCTATTTGCGCCACCAATTCGGCCTGGAGAAGGGCCGTCTGTTTATTGAACACTGTGAGAGTCCACCAAGCTCCTGTTGTCCTACATATATGTGGCAACATGAGCTTTCAATTGGGATTTTCCCCAAGGGGTGCGATAACGCTATTTATTCATACACCATGGTTTGCGGCCTGTGGCGGCCTCGGCCCATGTCGAGGGATAGGAGAATTAGGGGATGGTCAGACAGTGTCGCTTCCAGAATTTGAAACTCTCCAGCTAGTTCCACAGTTTTCTGGGAGATGAGGAAGTAGTCCAATCTGGATTGTGTGCCATTGACCAATGAAAGGAAAGTGTATTCTTTATCCAATTGGTGGCTAAGGCACCAGTGAAAGACCAAGCCATGGTCTGAAGTCATGTCACCCATTAGGGCTCTGTCTCCATAATTTCCTTTGTCTAAGGGGCCTGTTCTGTACAGGTTTGAACCACGGACAAGGTACCAGTGACATACTGCGATGCCATGATTTCTACAATCAAGCAGTTCAAGTCGAGAAGGAAGCGGCGTTTTACCCCAGTCTGCATGTATACTGATCCCACACAAAGGGATCTGTCACCTGGGCGCAATTTGGCAAACGCTTTCTTACCATCCTGATCTAACCACATTTCCACAATGGTGACGGGCAATGATTTGCAGATAAGGATTGCTACTCCGCACTTGCAAGGTGTCCCTCCTTTGGGGGATAGTGTTGCTGCTACACTACTAAGTATCACCCTGCCCACCAGTCACGGTGCAGTGCATACGATTCTAGGGCGTTCAGGTGGTCTCCTGTAGTACAGCCACATCCACTCTCTTCATCTGAAAGTTGAAAGTTGAAAGTTGAAATTTGACAGTTGAAAGTTGAAACCTCGACTGCAGAGGTGGCATTTTCCATGTCCTGCATGTAGAGTCTGTCCAGGTAGAGGCGTACATACTCAAGGTCGAAGAATTCCTTTGAGGTGCCAACCTTGGTGATCTGGAATCAAGCAGTCTCGTAGAGGCCATCCAGCTGGCAGAGCCGGGGCTGAAGAGAGATGAAGGCCTTGTGACGGTCATTGGTTTCCCTAGAGAAGTGCGCCCCTGTACGAATTTCATAGCCATCGTGCGTGTAAGGATCAAGAGAGCGGGCTGCAGACAGCAGTTGCCGGGCCTGCTCATGCCACAGGTAGCAGGTGTTGAGGGGTCAAATGGCTCGTTGAGGTGTCCTGGCGCGGATGTCCGATACAGTGGACCTTCTGCATCTCCAGCAGTGGATCAATGACAAGGCCAGTGAGCTTTGGTAGAGTGTCCTTAAGGAGGGACATGGAATTAGGGCCCTCTGCAGTTTCTGGAAAGCCAAAGAAATGGACATTATCCCGCAGACTTTGATCCTCCAGGTCAATAGGCTTGCTACGCAAGATTAAGAGTTCCTGATCTCTCTCCGTCAGGGTGTTTAGTCATTCTTCCATCACCGTGACTTGCTAGTCGAGCCCATCCCCTTGGGCCTGAAAACCTGCAATAGCCAGCACAATCGATTTGGCCTCTGCCAGTGCAGAGATGTTCGTGTCCTTGCCTTTCATCCGGCGTCTCACGATTGAGATTTCATTGAGTATGCGATCCATAGTGGTATCCTGAGTGTTGACCGTGGAGAGCAGGCTGATTCCTGAAGTTGTCTCCCCCTTCGGGTTGGCCATGGTGTGGGGCTGGTTGATGGCTGTGGAAAAGGAAGGTTGCTGTGCAGGTTTGCCCATGGTTTTGCCAGGAGACATCCATCCGCAGCCAATCCAGACCACCTGGTTATCCTGTGTGATAGATTTTTCTGGGGTAGGAGGTTAAGGGTTGGTCCAGTATTGGCTTTTCCGTGTCACCATCCAATTGGTATCAAGGCGGCGATATGAGTTGGTCAGCAAAGCGCGACTGGCAATAGTCCTGCAAGTGGTGTGGGGGTAATACTACAGAAGGACCTGCTGACTGAGTCAGACCGGTCATGCCTGGGCCATGGGCAGCTGGGACATCACGACTCCCCCAGAGGGAGGTTCAGAGAGGGCCCACCGGCCCCACGGGTGGCAGTGTGGCCGGGTGGGTTGTAGCTGGTAAAACCTGGTCCGTTAGAAACAGCACTACGGTGAGCCTCCATCACTCTGTTACGGGGTGGCTGATCCAAAAGCAGTCAGGAGGGCCAGGCCAGTGCCCCCATCGCATATACAGGCAGTACGGCTCAGTCAATGATGGCTCACGGCCAAGCAGGGACCCTGGAGAGGTCGGCCCAGACAGTGACATTACTCCATATTGACCCTGCTCCAGCAGGGTTGCCGGTGTGCTGGGTCTGCAAACCACCGGCAGTCCTTAACTGTAGTCCGATGGGCCAGTGCAGCAATTATCTCCTCCCGGGGGGTGGGGCAGGCTGTGTATAGATGTGGAGAGTAGAGGTGTTCCCAGTGACCCCATGCCTGATGCACTGCCCTCCTTGCAATCAGGCTGGTGGGAGGAGAAGCAAAGCGCTGAGGTGCAGCAGTGGAAAGCTGGGTCCGGAGCGTGAGGGTGTCTGGGAGGTGCACTCCGCGGACAAGCCAACAGAGTCCTCCATGGGGTTCCGCCCACACGATTGCCATGGAGGGGGCTGGAGGATTGCCATTGCATGGGCGCCACTCGGAGGTGGCACAAGTCTGGAACGTTGCAGCACTGCGGGTCAAAGCTGCGCAGTCCCCTCTAGACCTAGCGGGCCTTTCTTGATGTGTACCGGGGCTGCCGGTCACAGAGATCAAACTTCTTCAGGGATGGAATGGACCCTAGTGGCGGTTGGCACAATGACAATGCTGTGAAGGTGGCTCACGCTGAGAGAACCGCATTGCTGTGGGCCGAGGCGTCCCTCCTGCCCATAGGCCCAGCAGCCCAGTGCTGGTGCAAGCATTAACACGCAGTCAGCCCAGCTGCGGGGGTGTTGATAGCGGTTGGAAGGCGGGGCTAGTTGCCGTATGCAGCGAGTGTGGCATGGTGACAGGTTACCAGGCCCCCGCCATGCAGCAAGTGTCACTGCTCCCTTCCGGGATGTGTCTCTATGCAGACCTCGAGCATCAAACAGCCATCACTTCTGGTTGTCAGAACAACGCATTATTTTTAAGGCTTTATCTGTGGGCTATAAGTCCCTTCACAAGCATAGTCCTTCTTATTTTAAGAATAAACCTGAGGTGATACACCCCCAGCAGGATACTTCGGTCTGGTTCTGCCAAGAACTTGGTGATTCCTTCTTTTCGACAAACCACTCCGGGTGGCAGAAGCTTCTTTGGGTCAAAAGCCCTACTCTTGAGCAGCATGCCATTGGAATTTAAAACAGGTCCCTCTCTGTCTGTTTTTAGAAAGTGCTTGTATACTTGGCTTTTTGTACAGAAATAGATCAGAGTAATTCTTTCTTGTCCTGTTTAGCGCCAAGACGCCTCTAGGCATTAGTTTCATTCAATAATTTTCTCATTCAGTCATTGTATCATTCCCCCTCCTGTGGAGTGTTTGCATTACAATGCACGAGGAACAATTATATATTTCAAAATTACACTGAATAAAAACACGTCTATTTTCATAGCTGCATTGTATACAGAAAACAATAATTTTGGGCCAGATGTACGACCCTTTCATTCAGCGCCGCGCAATTTGCGACACATTGCGAGGTGCAAATTGCGAGGAGCTAAATGAAATGTACAACAGTGTGCTTACACTGTCTTGCAATTCCCAATGGGGTCGCAAATTGTGAGGCTCATTAATATTAATGAGCCTCTCGTAATTTGCAAGCCCATTGTGAATGCCAGCCCTCCCAGGGATGGTGGCCACCCTGTCTGGGACTGCTTTTTAATAAAGCAGCTTTTTTATTTAAAGGAAAACGGAATGCATTAAAAATTAAAATGAAACATTTTCGTTTTATTTTTTAAGGGCAGGCAGTGGTCACTGCATGCCCTTAAAAAATGATTTAGCATGGGACCTCTTCCCCTTTGCAAATGCATTACGACCTACTTGAAGTAGGTGGTAATTGCAAGTGTTTTGCTACCGCAATTGCGGTTACAAAACATCAGTACATTGTTTTGAGACTCAATATTTGGAAGGGAACGCCCCTTTCAAATAGCGAGTTGCACAACCTATTTGTAGATGGCCCAATATGTTTTATGCGCAAACGGGTTTGCAAACACATTTGTGCATGCAAAAACTGGTCATACATCTGGCCCTTTGTGCTTTGCTATTTCACTACAGCAGACGTTTTTTTATTTGTTGGTGAAAACTCATTTAGTTGACATTAATGACAATATGCAATATTCAATCCATATGGCAACGCCAATGCTTGGTCTGCTGGCTATACATGACTATTGCCTTTACATCAGCTTCCTGCTTTTACTCCCAACTCCACTACCATGTCACATGTTTAGCCCGGGTTTGTAGAATATGTTAGCATGGGCTGTACCTATACTGGAGTTTTTGCATAACCACAGTTAATGGAATAAGTTCTAATGAAGTTATGTGCAAATCCAGAAAATTGGCTTTGGTCCTGCCCCTTTGGATCTAAGGGGGAGATTCTCCAACATTTTGCCCTGGGTTTGCATCACAAAAGTGACGCTAACCAGGATTACATGTTTATTTTCTTGATTCAGTTTCCAGTGCAAAACTTGTTTTGTGCTGGAAAGTACCCAAGAGTAACGTGAAACCCAGATTTGCATTAAAGGCGCGTTACATGGGTGGTACGTGGGTGTTGCCATGAAACCACCTATGCTTTTTGATGCCAAATCATATCTACTAACATTAGTAGACAGGGTTTAGCGTCCAAATTTAACGCAATGAAAAGCAGGCTTTAATAGAAGAGGATGGGGCCTAACAGCTAAAGCTGGCGACCTTGAAGCACGGGAACTGGGTTCGAGTATTGACAGGGACGATCAACAACCTATGATTCTGGGCAAATCAAATAATCTGCCCGTGACTAACAAAATGAATATGTCCATCTGTAACACATCTGGTGCTCACGTAAAGCGCTCTGATACCTGATACCCGATACCTTCCGGTAAAGTTAGCGCTATATAAAACGAAATTCTCCTTTCAATTCAATTGCCTGTGTGCTGCACTGTACAGCATACATACAAAGTAGTAAAAGGCTTTTCACTTGTCTAGCCATAGTATTTTGTATAGGAAGTGTATCCTCCCTGCACAAAACCTATGGCAAGCACCCTAGAACGATGGCACTAAGGTGTGTGCCTGGCGCACAGCAGCTGAAATCAGCACTGGCGCTAGGGAGCGGGGAGGAGCGAGCCATATCTGTGTGAATACGGCGCTCTCCTGCCCTCTCTCTGTGATGCGAAACAGCACAGCATTTTTGGCTGCGGCGCTGAGTTCCATGACACCTTACAGAATATGGGCCCTAGTTTGGAAACACCTTGGGGCATATTATCAAGGGATTTATCTCCACTTTTTTGGCTTTAAAAGCCAAGAAAGCGGAGATAAAATTATCTCCCTATTACCTAGCTGTCGCTAACACCAGTTAGCGACAGCTAGTAGGAGATATCGACCATATTGGGCCCCGCTTTGCATATCAGAGAAATTTATCACTAATGACATGCAAAGTGGGCGTGCAAAGATGTTAGCGACTGGAAACAGTCGCTAACATCGCTATCTCCTATTACCAACTTTTGGAGATATTCGCGCTAAGCGCGAATATCTCCAAAAGCTAACACCTGCCCTGAGCAGTTCTTAGCCATGTTATCCAATGGGAGGTGGATAACATGGCTAAGAGCATTTGCTCGGTAATGCATGAATATCGCTGACTTTTCAGCGATATTCATGCATTTCAGCCGATTTTTATCGCTTAGGAGATAAACCTTGATAATATCAAGGCTCCTAAGCGATAAAAATCGTCGCTACACGCGATAAAATTATTGCCGCTAAGCCAACCTAGCGATAATTATCGCTAGTTGTTGGTAATAAGCCCCCTTGTTTTATTGATTTGAGACATCCAAAAGCCTCTCATTTACTCTTCCAAATACTTTTACAGTCACCTGATAGAATATCAATGTTCAGCTAGTATATACCAGCAATGGGGATAAGAAAAATGTACAAAAAGGTTTTTCAAATAATTCAATTTTCACATAAGTTTTTTTAATTCCCCTGAAAAATAACTATTTCCTACATTTTTTCCAGTTCTCAAATTAATATTTTGCTAACTTATTGCTGCCATTGCAAGATTCATTTATAAAATGCAGCAAATAATACCAATGTAAACTAATGCTAAGGGTGTTAAGAATGGCATCATTATTTATGATGTACGTTACTCATTAGAAATATGAATGTCATAAATTATGTTTTATGCGCAGACATACAAACCCATTAGAACATATTACCAACATTACATGCGTATACATTCACAGTTTCAAAATCAGTTCCCTACGGCTTTCCGCTCTAGCATCTGACTGAAAAAATCTGTCATTGCAGCAGAACCTGTAACATTACGGTTTGCATTCCAACTAAAATAATGGCCACGATTACTAGGTAGTTGCTATGCTAACAGTGACAGATACTACAAGTAATGTGTAGGATTACCAATATATGTAATGGGGTTTCTAGGCTGCCAGCCAGGATGTTGTCACTGAACCGCACATCCCCCCACTCCCCTCAGCGCCTTAAGACCCTGATGGGTGAGGAGTCATGCTTTACAAGAACCCTGATTGATTGACTGATGTTTGTGCATTGGGTACAGCAATATCATAGCTATTGTGAATAAATAACAGGGGCATGTGTATTTGTAAATGATTCTTTACTATTGCCTTTGGTGGCACAACAATCTTCTATTTTGTGTAGGTGATGGAGCCATATGGAAGAATCTTATTCATCCATAAACATCATTTACAGACTTAGGGCACCATTACGATCCGCCCGCTACTTTAACGGAAAATGGGACCGACCACCAGGTGTGTGGCGGTCCCACGAGTCGAATTAGGATGCGCCCGCCACACTGGTGGATGCATTCTTGCCTTTACCATTGCGGCTGGAGGTGCTATAACTGCACCCGCCGCAATGTTAAAGGTGCATGTTGTGCATTGCAATGCACAACGTGACAGGTACTGTGCTGTGCCTGCCACCTTGTGTATGGCAATGAAGGGGATACCATAGGTAACACCCAGTACAGCCACACACACCGCGGGGGGCCCCAGTGATTTAAATCCACTAACTTAATCCCTCAAGGGTGGATCCTATTGTTTATAAATACAACTCATCCCCTCCTGCTGAAGCACATACTGGGCTTATTTATGAAGCTTTCACGCAATGCAGCATGCCACCTTGCTGTACTGCATGAAAGAAAAACTGCAGGAGTGCGCCATATTTAACATGATACGATGCATCACTGCAAGCGCAAGCACACACACAATATCATCCAAGATTTAGGTTACAACAAATAAAGTGCAAACAGAACAATCAACAGTTGTTTGTCGTCGTCTGGGACTAACCCACGACTAGTACGGTCATACTGGGTTCCGTTTCAAGACGCGGAAACACGTCCCAGCACGCAAGTGCGTCCCTGAATACATATTTGATACTGCAAAACTATTCACCTGACATTACGAGTACCAACGTGGATGTTGGATTAAACAGTAGATACATCAACCATATACGTGAAATTCTACATTTACTCCCTGCCTTCCTGGCCGTGACGGAATTATAACTGGTTCAAAGGCTGACAGTGTACTTTAGATCCAGAAAACCCTGAGGAAGTCATGGGTTAGTCACAGATGACGAAACACGTGTTGGCTGGACCAACTGAAGAAAGAAAAATAAAACACAAACAACTGTTGATAATTCTTTTTGCACTTTGTTTGTTGTAACTTAAATCTTGGATGACATTGTGTGTGTGCACGGGCTTGTAGTGATATCTACAAGATCCCCTTGGGTTCCAAATTTAAAGGGGTGGATGACTACTCTTACCTTGAGCACCAAAAGATACACATGGTCCCGAGAGTGCCTGTGTTTCAAGCAGGATTATTTTGTGCAGAAAGGGGCACCTTTCTGCACAAAAACAATCCTCTTTGGTATTTTACTATTTCTCTATTTGTTGCAGAATGCAACACACATAGAGAGAGGATAATATGAGGAGAAATAAAGTTATTTCTCCTCTTTATGCCTCACCTGAGGAGGCATAGCATATTGACGCATTCCCAATTTTACCAGAAATGCTACATCTGGGAATACGCCTAAATCCATGGATGGATGCATGGGGACGCCCATGCTATGCCTTCTTGTAGCAGGGTAACGGAATGCGGAGATTTGCGCATTCCATTACTCTGGATTTATCAAACCATGCAGGGCCACGAAGGTGGCCGAGTGTGGCTTGATAAATCCGACTAAGGTTTTGTGTCATCCTTGCGTGGAACTAGAGCCTTGCGCTTAGTAAGCGCTACATTAAATGCTATTTTAGGATTTACCAGGAGCCAGAAGAGCACCTTCAGTGATGGTGTCACGAGGTGGCGCCATGAAAACCTCGGCCACATTCTGGTTGCCTGATTTGTACCTGCTGCAACCTACCCTGAGTATTTGGGTGCCACTTACAAACACTAGGAACAATGTGTGCTGAGCATCACACAGGGAGTCAGTGTCTGAGAAGTCTTATACAAGAGTACACTACAGTAGTACACAGAAGTTGAAAAGTCAACATCCTGGATGTTTTTTATCATCAGTCAATGTTGTAGTTGGAATTCTGCAATTTAAACTATATTTCAGTTCTTTATAATAAGGCTGTAAAACATCACTCGACCTTCAGAGGAGTAGCCTAAAGAGCACTCGAAGTGCTTGTACAAAAGGTCAACGTGCTTCCTTTATCTCACAACTATATTTTTTATCAGACCCAGACACGCGCTGTCTTTAGGGACACAATTCGTCCTATCTCCGTTGCCATATTTTGCACCTTACAATTGTAGGCTAAGAAGGGACTTGTGTAAAATGGGTCGTCTACGTAGAAAAATGACTGTGCATGAGGACAACTTAGGTTTAACAAATGTACTTAAATGCAAGTAAATCGCAGCCCACTTCAGGTTTTCCTGAATAAATTTACACATATTGTCCTGTATCTGTCAAGCGTGATGCATCGCCCACATCTGACTTGCTAAAAATAAGCCTGGAATAGCTGGTCACCTTAAGGGATTTGCGGTATTGATTTTTTCGCTTTCGTTTACGTGTGGGTAAAAACACGCTAATCCCTCCGCAGAAGCCCTGCGAGTTTCTTGAATTTGATATTGTGTTCTGATGTGTGGTGTTCAAAATGGAGATTGTTGGCAAGAGGATCAGGCAGATATCCGCGTGCATTACTGTCATTCGAGAGTCTCGCGAGAATAAGACGATTCAGTCGAGGTGCATCAACAGGAGGATCTCTAAGAAACAGATCCCTCCATCTGAGCTCTGTGCATATTATCTGAGCAAGGGTGATAACAAATACACCTCATACATTAAGAGCATAAACATGAGTTTTTTTGCATTAGGGGAAGTGCAAGCAGTCAGAGCAGCAGTTTTATCAACTTTTTCTACCTACCTTTCTCTTTCTCTTTGTGCCTCTGTTTTTGCTCAGTCTTTCTATCGTGCACACCCGCTCTTTTTTCCTCCGGTTCACCTACTCCTGCTGGCGCTCTCGCTCTGTTACACTTTTTGTAGCTCTCTATTTCTGTCCCTCTCACAGTCTCAGCCCCTTCTAGTTTTCATCTCTATCTCGTTCTCTATCTTTCTCTCTCTCTCACACACACACACACACATTTTAAATTTCTCACACACCTTTTCTCAATCTCTTTCTGTCTTTTCCTCTCGGTTGCTCAGTCTCTTTCTGCATGTCTGTCTATATGTCTCTCTCTTTCGCTTGCTTTATCTACTGGTCTAAGGTTACATGTAAAGTAGAAAGCAGTACTAATGGTTGTGTGGTCCAACATAGGGCCTGTGCCCCCTCAAGACTGGTGGTCTACTCATCAGGGCTGGGCATCTATTTACAGAGGCCTTCAGGGCACGAGCCGGAGGTACATGAGGGTGGACGGCTTACACCAACGTTTTTCACAGGGTGAGCATTGTCTACACTGCCAAGAATTTGGGCCCCACTGAATAATGTGCAGAACTCGTCCCGGTGTCATTTCCAAACACCGGGACACCTTCAGCAGCACCTGCATGTTGTCTGCTTTCCATCTTCAGCAAGCAGGCGGGGACGGGGTTTTCTTATTTAAGACTCATGCTGGGCCCATAACAAAGGCTAAATTTTAGGGGTCATTATACCTCCTTTTGTTCCAGTCTCTTGGCTGGGAGCAGTCAAGATCCTCACACCTGATGAAAATGAAGCAGACATTGTTAGCACTCCACACATACTTAAGAGAGGAAGCTTTTCACTTTGTTCAGCCCCTGTTCAGGAGATATGCATGCACTGTAAGAATATCAGATGTGTTAGTCTTTCCCAGTATTTACACAAAGCAACTTGCATTTATATAGAGCTTACATCTCCTGAGGAGGCATTGAAATAATTTAAGTACCACTATTTTTCTTGTATAACCCTAATCATTCCAATGCAGGGTGTCAGAGCGCTTTACATCAACACGTGCATATTACATGTACAATAAATTATATATGTTTGTAATTGATAGTACAGGATGTGTTACGTAAAACTGGGGATTGCAAGGTGTAAAAGTAACATAGCATCTCCCAGAGCTCACTGTGCTATTGTCCTCACAATGCACTCAAACGTACACATGATAGACCCACTAAACATATATGTGAGGGCTTTAGATCTGATGTCACTTCTTGTGATGCCACTTCCTGTAAAGTCGTGGCTTGTGATGCCACTTTCTATGATGTCAATTCCTATGATGCCATGTGTGATGGTCGCTGTATGTCATGCGCCGTGCTGTGCGCCGCGATGTCATGCGCCTTGGTGTCACTCGCCGTGATGTTGCCCACTGTCATGTCACTTGCATACTGCCAAACTAGGTCAGTCACCCACTTCTTTCTAGGTCGAGCAGTCGAGACCTCTTGTATATACCGTAGTATATACTTATATGTGTATGTACTTTGTGGGCTCTGGAGATCAGCCTAGGACTTGTCTGCTTCCACTTAGGGACTTTTTTTCTGTTCAACTGCCTCTATTTAACTGTCTTGATAGAAAACAACCAATAGAAGTCAGTAAAATACCAGAATTGCTTTCTGCTTGTTCAACTGCCTCTATTTAACTAACTGTCTTGAAAGAAAACAACTAGTTGAGGTCAGTAAAATACCAGAATTGTTTCCTGCTTAGGGACTTTCTTTCTTAAATTTTTCTGGCAACTTCCTCTATTTAACTTTCTTGATAGTAAATGACCAGCAGAGGTCAGTAAAATACCAGAATCACTTTAGCATTTTCTAGATTACATTCCATAGAAATTGTCTTCCACAAGCACCCGTAGACAAAAATATTTTTTTCAAATCTTGTATTTTTAGTGCTATGACCATTGAAGACCCTGCTTTCATAATAAAAATAGAGCTTTAGACTATACCATTTCCTGCTGAAAGGCAATATTTCTCTCCATTTGTTCCCATACCTGGATAATTTTACAGCCATCTCCATTTAATTATCTCAATCTCCATTGTGCATTTCAAATACTTTTCTGTTAAATGTAGCTTTTTGTGGTAAGGATGAGGTAGTTCAGTTTGGGATCTTAACACTGTATATCTTTTATATTACTACTATTCCAAAATAATATATAATGTGCTTAAGTTCAGAAAAGTTTTTAATATGTAAGGGTGGTAGGTCTTTGTGTCAAAAGCCATGCACTTTTTTTTTAATTACTCAAGTTGTATCTTGGCGAGATACTTGAGAATTGCCCAAACTACTATCTTATTAAGTTGAGATAGAACCGAAGTAATATATGTCTCAGATCTGTATTTTGCTTTTAGCTCTGGCACTTTACATCTTACAAATTAAACATTGCAGGCTTTTATTTTGGACTTGTATAGCTGCAGACTATTGAAGCGTCGAACTTGCAGCTTGTTTGATTGTGCATAAGCATGTATGGTTTGGGGATTTTCTCTTCAGCTGAATTTACACGTATAGTGTTTGTGTCGCAATAAAGGTGAGTATTTTTTCATTTAATTGCAAATAGTTTGGAAATAATTCATTCAAGAGAAGGAGTATTTAGAGTATCGTTTCTTATCATGTTTTTGACGCATTTTTGGCATTTTTAAAAGTTTGCTTTTAACCCCGGCACTTTATGTTTTACAAATTGAGCACTGTATGTAGGCCTTTATTTGTGAAATATGTGGTTGCAGAGTGCTGGAAAGTAAAACATGACATTTGCTGCTTGTTTGATTTTTAATATGCAAGTCTGGTTATTTTATTGCAAATAGTTTGAAGACAATTCATTCAAGGGAATAAGTATTTAGAATCTACTTTGTCATCGCGTATTTGACAAGTTTTTGGTCATTTTTGAAATTTTGCTTTTAGCCCCAGCACTTTAGGTTTAACAAATTCAGCAGTGGGTGTAAGCTTTTATTTAGGACTTGTGTGACTGCAGAGTGCTAGGGCTTGCAACGTTTAGAATAGATTAGCATCACAATAATGCACAATAATGCACATTAAAAACTAAAACACTAAACTCATCAATGTGGTGAGACAGACTGGCATTGCCAATGCTTGTTTTTGGATTTGTGCCCTGAAGGCCATGAATATGACCACTTCTGGTCCACAGAAGAGGAATTATCACTCAAGCTGCTGCTCCTTCTTTGCAGCCAAGACACCTTCTCCCAAACAGGTCTGTCGGCAACAAGTAAACAGTGGATGTGTTATGTTATGTTATGTTAAAAGTATTTGTATAGCGCATGGTCACCAGGTGGTTTCATGGCACTAGGGACGAAAGGGGAAAGGAAGGATCCTACTCATAGGCTTGTTGGAACAAGTGCGTTTTAAGGAGGTTTCTGAAGGAAGCGTAGCTGTAGGTGAGTCTGAGGTTGCTCGAGAAAGAGTTCCACAGCTTGGGGGCCAGAAATGAAAATCGGAGGCCGCCGTGTTTTTTCCGCTTGAACGCAGGAATGGTAAGCAAGTTGTAGAAAGAGGAGCGAAGGATTCTGGAAGCAATGAATGCCGGGCCCTGATCAGATAAAGCCTTAAAGATGGTGCACCCAAGTTTAAAAATGCAGCGTTTCGCCACCGGGAGCCAGTGGAGGCTCTTCAGTAGCGGAGAGACATGTTGGTGTTTGAACCGGCGAAAGACGAGCCTCGCTGCCTGGTTTTGCACCACCTGCAACCGGTGGAGCTGGTAAACTGGGATCCCAACATAGAGAGTGTTGGCATAATCGATACGGGAAGTAATCAAGGCCATGATGACAAGTATAAGAGCCTCCTTGGTCAGAAACCTGCTGATCTTGCGATTTCTGCAGAGATGAAAAAAGCAGGAAGAGGTAACTGCATTGATTTGAGGCTTCATTGATAGGTCTTTACAAATGATGACGCCAAGACTCTTCACCGAAGAGAAGAAGGCCAGAAGCTAGCCTTCCAGGGGTTGGCAGGCCCACCCGTAAGGACTAGCTCCGTTTTATCGGGGTTGAGCTTCAACTGGCTGTGGTACATCCATTCACTAATGGAGAGCATGATGGATTGGAAGTTAGTGCGGGAAACAGGGGTGGAGTCGATGGTGAAAACCAGCTAAAGGTCATCAGCATAGTTAAAGATGGTGACCGGGCTATTGCAGAGGGAAGCTATCAGGGGTTGCATATATATAGGTTGAACAAAAGAGGGGATAAGGCCGAGCCCTGAGGGACTCCGCAGGACAGATTAGAGTGAGATGCCACAAAAGTGGATAGGTGAACCGCCTGGGTGTGCTGATGCAGAAAGGATCTGATCCACCTTAGCGCCAAACCCTGGATGCCAGCGTTATTGACACGGTCGTTCAAAATTTCGTGATCGACCGTGTCAAAAGCCGCCGATAGATCCAGTAGCACAAGTGCCTGGAAGATGTTCTTATCGGCGCCCTTCCTAAGCTCATCCATCACCGCCAAAATAACGGCTTCGGTAGAATGGGCTGGCATAAAGCCCGCCTGCTGGGTATCAAGAAACTGAGATTTCTCAATGAATGAGCTAAGACAGCTGGTGAGGTGGGCCTCCAAGAACTTCCCAAGAGAAGGGAGGAGGGAAATGGGCCGAAAATTGCTTAAGACCAGGGGGTCGGCATTCGGTTTTTTCAAAATGGGGACCACAACTGCGCGTTTGAAGGAGTCAGGGACTATGCCTGTTGCTAAGGATTCATTAAGCAGAGCAAGCGGAGGATCAGGGCAAGCGAGAGAGGCCTCCTTAAGAATCTGTGGAGTGCAGCAGTCATAAGGTGAGCCCGAGCTCACTTTGTTCAGTAAAGCCACAAAGTCTGTCATGGAGATGGGAGGAAAAACATCTAAAAGTGATGTATTCTTGGGGGGCAAAACCGGGGGGGTTGGGGAAGAAGGAGGAGGTATGTTGTCTTTTACAGTAGTAATTTTATTGATAAAATAGGAATTGAAGCAATCACAGAGTGTCTGTGAAGGGCTAGGTTGTGCAGTCCCCCGATCAGGTAGTGTAAGTTCATTGACGATGGAAAAAATATCTTTTGCCTTAGAGGCCGAGTCAATGATCTTTTGAGAAAAATATGTAGTTTTGGCTTGGAGGTTAGAGTTTTTGTATTGTTTTAACAAAGCAACATATATGGATTTCTCTTAAGGGCCATATGTACGTCTCCAACGGCGTTCAGCCTGACGAAGGGCCAATTTGTCCCTCTTTAATTGTTCAGTGAACCAACGTTGGGCGTCATGAGGGCGTTTGGTTTTTATTATTTTCAAGGGTGCGACCCTGTCACTGGCTGAATCCAACCACAGCTCAAGGCAGGAGGCCTGATAGGCAACCGAGCCCTGACCACAGGGGGCTGAAGCAGCCAATAAAGAGTGGAATTCGTCCAGATTGGCCCGTTTCCAATTTCAAGCAGAGAGGTTGCTAACCAGAGTCGGGGGAGTGGGAGAGATGTGGGCCAAGGTGAAAGAAATAAAAAAGTGGTCAGACCAGGAACAAGGGGAGATAAGGGGGGGGGGGGGGAAATGTCAATATTTGAGGTCCAGACTTGGTCCAGAATGTGTCCCTTAATGTGCGTAGCTACCTTAACATGTTGGGAACAGTTCATTCCAAGCAGGCGGTCGGAGAACTCTCGCGAGAGAGTACTCTCGCGAGTGTCTGTGGGCCAATAGTTAAAATCCCCAATAATGACGTTCTTAGCATGGTTAATTACAAGCTGGGTAATTAGGTCACCGAACTGCTGAGGAAAAAGAGAGGCATATGATCTGGGGGACGATAGAAGAGGGCACAGATAAAAGAAGACCTCGGAGAGGAAAATTTCAAGATGAGACTATCCACCCTGGGGAGAGTAACACTTTCCAGGGTCGTGAATTTATACTGTTGGCGGATAATAGCTGAAACACCCCCCCCCCCCGCGCTTTACCCGGAGGCCTATTAGTTTGCAATATATAGTATCCGGCAGCGATAGCAGCAAGAATATCTGGGGCTGAGTCGTCTTTTAGCCACGTTTCTGATAGAAGAAGGATATCCGTCTTGTTGGCATCCAGCAGCTGGAAGATGTTGAGTTGGTGCTTCACCATTGAACGCATATTTTGGTAAGTCACCACGAGAGAATCAGTATCCAGGGGCTTGGTGCCGGAGGGCAGCAGGGGGGGCTCACGGGACTGATAGGTAGCGCAGGGTGCGTGTGGGCTGGGGGGGCTGCGGGGAATTGAGATACCACAGTCCATGGCTGCTCTCCCAGCACAAGGATTCAAGGGCCCGTTGTGTTGGAGCTTAAGGAGGTCAGACGAGGTGTAAGTGACCAAACGAGTATTATCAATGGCCCCTGGTCCCGGCTGGGCGCGGACGGGCGCAGACGGGCTTGCCTTTATCACGCCTTTGGCTAGCTGCCGGCGCGCACGCTGCGCCCGTCCGCTGCGCCTCCGTCCGTTCTCCATCTTAAGTAGATCAGGGGAGGGGAACAACTAGCCCGCTAACCTGCAGGATCTCTGTGGCAGGGCAGAAGTAGTACAGTATGTAGCGCTCGCAGTAAGACCCTCCGCACAAACGGCACAATGCCGTGGCGGAACGGGGTCAGGAGCGTTAAGATGCCAAATGGGTGAGTTAAAACACACAAAAATCACCAGATTAAAAATATCAAGCTTATTTAGGCAGCAACATAGGAATAATACTAAAGTGCTATGAGCACCTCGTCATGCGGCCTAAATCGCCGCGATCGTCACCGGAGCGTGCTTCCCCAGCGTCTTAAGCAGTGCTTTAAATGGAAAATAATAAGTGCAGGTGCTCATTAAAATAGAGTTGTAGTGAGTGGGCGGGGCTGGGCGGAGCTAGGGGCGGGGCTAAGGGCAAGTCATAATGATAATTAACAACTTTCATAATAGTTGCAGCACACACCAAAACACATGATAAATGTGTTTATATAAACAAAGCAGGTTTACTCATTATACAAAATGAAAGAAAAATGCGATAATATGTTAACTTTTCCTTTTTTTTGCAATAGTTGAACCTTCTTAATGCCATACATTTAATTGATGATGTTAGGCACAATACTATATATTTTTGAGCACGTGAGTAGGAAGAAACTGAAAATAACCCCACATCAAACCAAAGCTCTTATGGCAACTAGAAAATGAAGCAAATCATCATGACCCTCCGCAGAAGATATCTCTTGTCTCTTCCATCGATCTATCCAGTCATCCTTTCATCCTACCATTTACCTGCTGATGTCGGCCATTTACCCTTTATATTCTGTCGTCTATTCGGTTTTTCATCCATCATTCAGTTTTTCACCATTCCGTCTGTCCACCCTTCATATCCAAACCCATCCTTAAACCTATCCATTCATCCTTTCACTCTTCCATCTCTTTATCCACCCTTTCACTCATCCATCAATCCTTTTTCTCATCTATCCATCCACCCTTTCACTCCTCTATACCATCCACTCAAACTTCCTTTCACTCATCCATCCTTTCATCCATCCTCCCTCACTTCCATCCATCCATCCATCCATCCATCCATCCATCCATCCAATCTTTCACTTACACATCCATCATCCGCCCTTTTATCCAATCATCCACCCTCTTTCACCCATACATCCATTCACTCATCCATCCATTCACTCATCCATCCATCAATACATCCACCCTAGCTCACTCATCCATCCACTCACCCACCCACTCACTCACCCACCAACATTCCCTACTATGTTATTCATGAACCTTTGTCACCACAGATATGTACACACAACGTGCCACCCATTTGCTTTAAAATACCTCCTGAGCATGCCTTGATTCTCTCTCTCTCTCGCGCGTTTTTCTTAAAAAAACAGTCATACAAATGCAGGGACACTGGGTAATTGAGACCTTTTTTTTAGGAAGATGGGTTTCTCAGTGTAGAACGCTGTTAGATTAGCGCTCAAAGAGCCTCTTCCATCGCATTGTCTGGGCATTAACCATCTGATCCAGAAAGTACAGGAAGTGTGAGAATTCGCCGCCCTTGCCACTGCTAAAATGTATATGTTTAAAGTACTTTTCACTACCTGAAGTGCTGCGCTTTGAAAATCACACTCGCACACTAGCAGGTAAAATGAATCGCCACCCTGCTTTGTCTAGCACAGCGTGACCGTGAGCACCGCACATTATTCAAGTGAGCCCCTGCCGATTAGCTCAGCAGGGGCTCGGATGGGGGCTACAGAAGTGGCGCCTTGGCTGACAGAAATGTCCCCACCTTCTCATTCGCACTCTCAGCCAGTGACCTCCCTTTTCATGAGTACCTGTACTCTCCTCTGGCAGAAGAGAAGTGCCGGTACTCAGAGTGACAAATCTAAGAAGTGCCGGTACTCCGTACCGGTGAGTACCGGCCCATTTAAATAACTGGTCTTAAGTAGTCGGCTATTACTGCAACAACTAGCCCGCTAACCTGCGGGATCTCTGTGGCAGGCCGGAAGTAGTACATTATGTAGCGCTCGCAGTTAGCCCCTCTGCACAAACGGCACAATGCCGCGGCGGAACGGGGTCAGGAGCATGAAGATGCCAAATGGGTGAGTTAAAACACACAAAAATCACCAGATTAAAAATATCAAGCTTATTTAGGCAGCAACATAGGAATAATACTAAAGCGCTATGAGCACCTCGTTGTTGGAACTGGCCCTTCTTGCAGGGTCATCCCCAAACTTTTTGCTTCTTCCTCCCTTATTTTTCCTGACCCGTGGCTGTTGGCAATAGGACTCTGCGCACTTTACCACTGCTGATCAGTGCTAAAGTGCATATGCTCTCTGCGTAAATTGTTATTCTGATTGGATATACATGTTGGGCATATTGGTATCACCATGAAGTCCCTAGTAAAGTGCACTGGGTGTGCCAGGGCTGGTGATGACAAATGCTACTAGTGGGCCTGCAGCACTGATTGTGCCACCCACAGGAGTAGCTCTAAAATGGTGTCTCAGGCCTGCCACTGCAGTGCCTATGGGCAGTTTAGAAGTGCCATGTCCTCCTGGTCAGTGTCCCCACTGACCAGGCCTAACCCTTCCCTTTTTGTGCACATCAGCCACCCCTATGGAAGGTCCAAGGTACCCCCCTGGGCAGGGTGCAGTGTATGTAAAAGGTAGAGCATGTACTAGTGCAGGTGACATGCTCTGGTAGTGAATGGCAGCCATTTTCGTTTTTCACTACTGTAAGGCTATCTTGCTCCATAGGTTAACATGGGGGATGCTGGCTACAGTGGTTAACAGCATTTCTTCCCATAGGAACAAGATAGGACATAAGTATCTAGTATCCCTGAACTCAGAATGTAATAACACATCTTTTAGGAAAGGTTGTTTTTAAATCCTGTGTTTGAGAACAGCACTTTTAGAAAGTTGCTGCTCTCTTGTCTGACCCTTCTGTGTGCCTGGGCCTGTTTGTGTATTGACTGTCTGGTTTGAGAGTGACAGGGGCTGGGGAATTCCCCAGGAGGCTGGATGAGTCAGCACTAGGCTGAATGACTGCATTTGCAACTGGAGTGGTGGGAGGAGTTAGCACCTGGGCTGAATAGGGCTGTGCCTGCCTTCCACAATGCTGGCTCCACCCTCCTGCTGGGCGGCTGAGGACCCTGCCCCTCACTCTGAAAGGAAAGATGCAGCCAGCAAAACAAAGTACTCAGGAACCACCCAGAACTGGTTCAGACCGGGCTCAGGGCCCACATGCACCAAGAGAACAAAGACTTTAGGGGTATAAGTACAGGACTCCTGACAACAGAAAATTAGATCATCCTGGAAATCAAGAAGGAACCTCTGCCAAGGAGAAAGCTGAAACTGAAGAAAGAAGATTGTCCTGCTGTTGCTCTGCTGGACTGACCTGTTGCTTTGCTGCCAAGGAAAGGGGAAGGACTTTGCTGCTGAGCTGTGTCCCCTGTCTTGAAGGAATCTCCAAGAGCCTGAGAAGAGCTGGCTCCCTGTTTTGAAGTTCCAGGAACAAAAGGACTTCACCCCCAGCTTCCCTGAACTCTGCTGAGAGAGTTCTGTCCTTCCTAGAGTGCTTGATCCAGTTGTGGGGCCTCTGGAAGTTGTACCTGAGCTGGGAAGCTTGAAACTGAGCTTGAGTGACTTTTGAACTTGAAAAGTGTCGCAACGCTAGCTTGCGGAGCGCATCCCCGACAGTGCGATAAGTTTCCCGCCGCTACGGAGGTCGAGATCGTCGCAGCGCCTGACACCGCTGCCAGAGACGTCGCATCCTTCGTTTGCGGGACGCACCAGACCGGTGCGGGAGAATCGAACATCGCTGCGAGTATCGTCGCAGAGCCTGTCGTCGCTGGGTGAGAACGCCAGGAACGAATCAACGCATCGAGGAGCTGCGAGAGAGAGGATCCCCGCTGGACCGCGCATCGTCGCCCCGGAGATCGTCGCAGCCCCTACGAGATCGTCGCATCGTGCCTTTGCGAGAACAGACTTCCTACGGAACCTACGCACCGGAATCCATACAAGTGGCCTTCCTCCCCATACAGACCGGATTCGTCGCAACACGCCCGCTGCTGCAGCGGGGCTGTCGCATCGCCTCCCCAGGGTCTCAGGAGCAACGCATCGCTTGTTTTCCACCGCACCAGCTTCTGCTTTTGGAACTTTGTTGCAACTAAAAGGTACTGTGGGTAAACGTGACTAAGCATGAGCGCAAAATCCGCTCCGAGCGCGGATTTTGCGGAGTTTCGGTAAATCCGCGATCCGCGAACTCTCGCGGATTTACCGAGAATCCGCAATCCGCGATCGGAGCGGATTTTGCGGTCAAAAGTTCAAGCCTGCATAATTTACGATGGCGCCGGCAAGCTGCCAGCGCCATCCTCAAATGGTTACTTAATTAGCTTCGACAGGAAGCTCTAATAGATAAGATACAGCAGGGGCTCGAGCGCCTGCTTTATTTTAACAGTTGGAGCTTCCTGTTGAAGCTAATTAAGTAACTATTGCAGGAAGGCGCTGGCAGCTTGCCGGCGCCATGGTAAATTATTTCAACGGTGCCCTAGTTGAAGCTTTAATTCAGTGACTCATTGATCAGCCCAAAAATTAATCTGCTGCTCTGATCGGTCTCTGCCCTTTTATACACACAAGAGGCATGCTCGCATGGACGCCCCGTCCGTTTGGCCCCGCTCACACACTCGAGGTGTGCACCGTCTTCCCGCCATTTACCCACTATGATGGACATTTCACTAAAGGGACCCCTGCGCACTTCGGCGCGATTGCATAGTAACACACACTTGGTCGCTGGAACTAGTTGAAGCGCAAATGCAGTGACTCATGCATCAGCCCCAAAAAAATCGTGAGCGTTGGGAGGCTGGGCAGATGTGCCTTCTTCCCAAATGTACCATCGATGCTGCTCTGACCTTTTAGACACACAAGAGGCATGTGCGCTCGCGTGGAAGCCCCGTCCGTTTGGCCTTGCCCACACACTCGAGGAAGCCCCGCCCCCAATGCGCAAATCCGCTGAATCCGCTAAATAGGCGGATTTTGCGGATCCACGATCCGTGGATCCGCTAAATCCGCGAATCGTGGATCCGCAAAATCCGCCCATGCTTAAACGTGACGCAACTGTGAACTTTTCACGCATCAGTAGAGAATTCTATCGCAACGTAGAGAATTCTAACTCAACCTTAAGAACTCTTTTTGAAACCATATTCTTGAACTGTGTATGTTGGATTTTTGTCGTTTTGGTCTTGTGTAGTTTAGATTAAAATACCTTTATTTTTCTAAACTGTTGTGGAGTCAGTTTGTGGTGTTTTCACTGTGTTACTGTGAGTGTTGGTACAAATACTTTACGCATTGCCTCTGGTTAGCCTAGACTGCTCGTGCCAAGCTACCTAGCGGGTGAGCAGGGGTTATCTCAGAGGGTTATCTCCTTGCCCTGACTGGAAGCAAGGGTCCCTATTTGGACAGTGGTACCTACCTCTGCCAACTAGAGACCCCCAGATCTAACACTCGTCATGCGGCCTAAATCGCTGCGATCGTCGAATGAAGGCCCGCCAAGAGGTTTCCCAGGCCCTCTCCCATAAAACCATCCCAGGTGCTGCACATGATGTGAGAGTCCTGTATTGCTGTAGCCAGGGAGAGTAAGTACTCCAACGTGTGTGTGTGTGGTACGTAAAGAGGCACAGCAGAAGTAAATGAGGTAGCATTTTGCAGACTCTCAGGGGCCAGGGCACTGCCCCGATCTGTCACCTTATGATTTCAGCCAACCTTTAGTCATGGAAGCCACTGGTAGTGTTCCTAATCTAAATTTTAGCTAGATAGGTCCTTTTCCTGGTGGATAAATATCATTGAGGCAATCCATAGGAACCAGGTCTTAGTGAAAGGAAAAGTAACAATTTGACAAGGCACTCAGATGGCTAAAATGTGTTGTTTATGGTGCCAGTATGCCTTCATTACCACTTCATGGCAATCCATTGTGATCATTTCAGGATGATGCCAATATTTGTGTAGCCCAATACTACGCAGAACATCTGACAAATGAACAAACCACGGTAGCTTGTGATAGTTTTGCTGCTTCATAGTGCCTTGTAGAGTGAGTCTATCTGATACGAGTTCATCTCTGGACCATATGCGAAGCCAATATTTTAGTAGAGCCAAGGCAATATAGTCCTCAATTTTTGCTAGACCTAGGTCTCTCCCTAAAGCCAGCATTACCTTGCTGCCCCCTAATGATGTAGTAACTATCAAATTAAGTTGTTTTCAGTGGTTAGTATTTCTGTCAAATTCTTGTATCCCCAGACCTCAGTACTGTATATACAAGCAGATTTACTTTCGTTTTGTAGGCCAGCATTGCTGACTTCACTGAGTGCTTGCCAGATGAATTTGCAAATATCTGTACTACTCCAACTTGCTGGGCCAATGTGATAGTGTTTTTTGATTGTTGCTGAGACCACTAAGTTTGTTATGCAGTCTGATAGTAAGATAGTCGTATGTGGATACTTGATTCACGGGTGTTTTGTATATCATGAAAGTGGCTAGCAGCTTATGCTATTGGTTTAAAATCATATATTTAATTTTCTCAATGTTAATGTACAATTTCCTTACCATACAAATGGACTCGAAACCTTCCAGTAGGAGGTGCATTGATAACTCTGATCTGGCCAACAATACTGCATTGTCAGCGAAGAGCAGGATTTGGATATGGTCATTGCCTGCTTTCGGTACATCCAGATTGAGGTTCCTCAGGGCTGCAATGATATAATTCATGGAGTCAAAAAGGATAGGAGCTAGGACCGAGCCCTGTTTAATGCCTCCCGTGAATGGTATTTCAGTTGCGTATTTGCCTCTTGTGGGTTGCCAGAATGCAGGAGACCAGGTAGAGTGGTGAATTCTTAAGGCACGTTTCTGTGGAGCAAATTAGATTCAGTCTGAAAACCTGATCTACAATGCTCTGGCCCCTACTGAAACCAGCTTGGTATGGTGATATCGGATCCAATTTTTCCAGCATCCGGGATAAGAGTAGTCTTCCAAATATTTCACCCACGACATGGAGCAATGACATTGGGCGGTAGTTAGTAACACACGAAATACATCTGATGGATGCTTTTTTACGGGCTGACAGCTTTGCATTACACGAATATATTCCATCCAACAGTTCTCTGCCATTACCTATGCAAGTAATACTTCCTTTTTCGGTTTTAGAAGTCCCTCGTAGTGTTTCTTTTTCTCCAGGAAAAACTGTTCATTCACTTTACAGGTGTCCGGTCTTTAGGGCCAGAGCCAGTGATTTTTTCAGTTTTGCACACTCCTCATCGAACCAATCCTGTCCATCCTGAAGAGGTTTCTAAGAAACCGGATTCATTTGGTACTCTCTTTCCAGAGTTGTTTGTAACAGTAGCTCCTCAAACTTGTGCATTCGGAGCTGTTGTTGGTCAACTATGTTCACAGGTGTATCTAATGTCATATTATGTAATGATAACCATTTTGAAATAGTGGTATAGATATCTGTTTCCTTATTGTCTTTTAAACTGGTAATGTTCTTTCTGTTTGAATTTAAGGCAGTTGTATGACAATTTATAATTTGAATAGAATCTGTCTCATTGAGACCTCAATTTCGGATGTTTCAAAAGCAGAAGTAATGGTGCCATGCTTCCATATTTATTGCTATATAAACAACAGCGCTTTGTCTGATACCAACTCAATTTGTGAATTTAGGGGGGGTATGTCATTTGGTTTAATCATTGAGTGGGTGCAGACCTTCCTCTACTAGAGCCTTTAAAAATAATTCCCCTTTCTTTTTTTTAAATTTTGGAGTAAATGTAATTGTTGTCTGATCTTTAGGACTGGTTGAAGTGTTAATATTTTCAGTGGGCCATTAGTCAATAATTTAGAATGTGGCACTCAGTCTCCTCCTTTGTGGTGGTAGTACTAAACTCTATATCTGTGTTACTCTACTTCACTCCACAGCACACGTCAAGTAGTAAGATAGGTTTCCCTATTATGATTAAGAACACATTGTTATATTATCATCAGACAACATAAATATGTACAATTCCTTTTGGTTCTTATTTTCAGGCTTTTATTTTCAACATTTTGTGTCTAAGTTTCAACAGCCACAGACAACACGTGTTTCGTCACTAACGGGGCGTGATCCCTCAGGAGGAATTAACGTGAGGGTGGAATGTGATCTGGAAAAAGTGGATGTTATAATCAAAAGTGATAAATTCATGCAAGACAATGAAAATTCGCCTATTGTGACCTCCACAGCAACCCGACTCATAAATAGGTAATCAGGGAGGCTCTGACACCTAGGCCTGAGATCACTGCAACACTACAATACTCCGGGGAGATTAGCCCCAATAAAGCACTCATGGCCGGAGGGTATGTGTGCTCCCAAAACACCATGAAGTCAGTTGCCACATGAGTTAGGAACACCATTTAGTCAGATGCCACATGAGTAAGGAATATGTAGCCAATCAGGACACAGCACCAACAGTGATCACATACTCCCCATACCCAACATCTGGACACATTACCCACTGGCCACATTGTGTCCACGCACGGTCGAGACCCACCTGTACTTTCTTTTAGACAATTAATTTATTACTCCAAAGGCAGCAGATTACATTCCTTACCATACATGGATCTCTGGAAATACTTAATTGTTTTCAATGAAGTGTATAAAAGAGGCCGCAAACTGATTGTACACTGAGACCTTCTTCAGACCCTGCACCTGGAACTGATCTCCCGGCCATCCTGTTTAATTAAACAAACTGTTCCTGTTTTGCCAAACGTCTCTTGTTTTTTCAAGGTATTTCATGTCAGGCATCATCTCATAGCTGCATTTATTAAACACTTTGCCTGTATTTGCTTACAAGAAACCTGGACAAGGGAAGCCTTTTCATTGATGGTTATAGGACTTTTGCAGTCCCTACCACCCCGTCAAATAACGGACAGGCCAAGGGTTCCTTAGCCACCTTGTTAAAATTAAGTCTTTCAAATTCAGTTTTTTGTTTTTCCTATTAAATCTCCGTATTATCAGCTAGATTCTGTGGAGGGTCTGGGTCAGATTAAAACTCTGTCGGGGAACTATTATATAATATTTTAGTCATTCGACCCAAGAAGGATTCATGCTTTAGGTCATTACTTTTCAAAATTGTGCTCTCAGGCCAGTGGCGAGTAGTCACTAATTTGGATGGGATAATTTAGTGCTGATCTCTGCAATTATCAATCAACCAGGGTATGCAGACCGACTGACTTTAAAGGCAACAGCTAAATCACTTTGAGCATGGTGCATTGGAAGTTGCCTTAAATAACATCCTAATGAGATGTTATCTTTTTTCTTTGACTTGTGTCACCCCTTGTCATAGGGTGTTCCTACATTTACAGGTTGCGCTTCCTATTTAGATTGTATTGTCCACTCAGATAATATTCATCCTTTTGTTGCATATTCTTAAGTACTCCAACACGGTTCTAGCAGCCTAAACCCTATAACTTGTACCCTTAAAAGTAAGGCAAAAAAATCAATCATCCTGTCGATACACAGGATGTGGTTTTCAGAAAGAAGACTATTTTAAATAAGTAGTATGAATTACATTGCTCATGCCCCTGTAATGCCCTGTGTTGTTATCAAAGATGTAATTTCATATGTCATTGGGCTTGTTATCAATGTAGTCATTGAACATGTCATGAGTGACGCAACATGTGAGAGTGGTAGCAGTGCATGTTGAGGGTGACCCCACTATTCACAGTGTTGTCATCATAGATGTAACTTCAGATGCTGCAGTCACGTTATCCATGATCTCATAGAACATGTCATGAGTAATGTAACATGTTAGATAATTAGTTGTGCATGTTAAGGGTGTGAGTTATAGTTACTTCATCGCAGGACTTATAGTTGCTTGAGATAACTATAACTGATACATTTCATTTATTATGTTGGCTTAAAATGGTATGTTTGACATATTCAACTAACTATAAGTCCCTTTAACCTTTGTTTTTTACTGTGAATTTGCAAGTTTTTTTTTATTTATTTAAAGTGAGATTTTATTACAATTTCTAACTACAACACCACTTTAAACTTTTTTCGGTTAATTTCTATCATGGTGGTAATGTAAATTAAGATGTCCATCACCCTATGCAATGAAGAAGCCCCCACAGTAACCCAGCCCCTCATTTGGGGCTGGGTGCAGAGCCTTGCTGCCCGCAAGTGCGCTTAGCTGACTAGGTGATGTAACAATATAAAGGGCTCCATATAATGTAAGGCTGGCATAAACAGGGTGTCATTTAAAGTATGGCAGACCAACTGAATTGGTCAAAGGGTCAGAACACTGAAATATAAAAAGAAGGCCTATTGAGTTAATCAAAAGCTAAGCATATCACATATATCAAGTAGACCTTTTGTCTTTGTCAAAAGGTCACCAATAACTATAATCAAATGTATATTTTATAAATTAACACATTTCAATGTTTATTAAAAGTGATTGTTATAAAACATTACAAAAAAATCTATGTTTTGGCATCTATTTTCAACCGTGTTCGGGTCACAAAATGTAAATCTAGACCCCATCACAAGAGTTCATGGGCTCGGTGACCCAGGAGATGTCAGTTGTTTTATTTTTGTTGCTGAGGCGCTATAGTGGTCGCTGCAGCACCCCAAAATATTATTAAAGTTCTTGGTGGTGCCTCTGCCCCCAGGGGTACCATCAGGAAGGAAAAATATATTTAATAAAAGGGGAGCCTCAAGGTCCCGGATACCCCAGATACCACCCATAGTGGTGCCGGCAGCAGTCAGCTCTTTAACTTTGGTCAAGACTAAGTGAGAGCAGCATTTTTCTATGCTCCTGCCCAGGCAGAAGCAAAAATGTATTTCCTGTAGATAGATAGATAGCTAGATAGACAGATAGATAGCTAGATAGATAGATAGATAGATAGATAGATAGATAGATAGATAGATAGATAGATAGATAGATAGATAGATAGATAGATAGATAGATAGATAGACAGACAGACAGACAACCCGATAGATAGATAGATAGATAGATAGATAGATAGATAGATAGATAGATAGATAGATAGATAGATAGATAGATAGATAGATAGATAGATAGATAGATAGATAGATAGATAGATAGATAGATAGATAGATAGATAGATAGATAGATAGATAGATAGATAACCACTAGAAAACATTTGCTAGCCAGTGCAAATATCTGGTACACAAAGTATACTATGAGTATCAAAGAAAAGTAATATTCAAGAAAGAAATGACTCAAACAGATGGCCTCACTCGACAAAAAAAATTACGTTCCCATTCCAACATTTCGGTTTCCACCTTCCTCAGGGGCTGCACAGCTGACATTGCTGGATTTTTCGACAGTGGCTGCCCAGCTGAGTGGCTGCACAGTTCACATTGCTCGATTTTCAAAAAGTATCATAGGTAAAGACTCCATTTGGGAAGGGGAATCAATGCAGTCCTGCGATCCCTTGTGATATGCAATAATCAAGTGGGTATTACCAGTGATGTTCAGTCCATCTGGATGGAATTAATAGTTATAAATGGTACACCCAGAAGTTTTCCCTGACGTCCAGTAGTTATTCCTTCTAGATTTGTACCACATGCCAAAAATGTAACTAACAATGTGTGGGCTAAACAGTAAACGGCTTCTGTGCATGATTCATTAATCACAAACAGCAATAATTAATGAGTAACTTTACCAGCCTGTAGTCAATCGTTTTAACCTTGTGGATCATTTGCTGTCAGATTAAGGTTCTTCCCTCTGAAACATGTCTTAATTGAAGACTTGTTGGACAAAAATATCTGGATGTATCATTTTGCTCTACACATTTGAAAACTTGTTTTTCTGGTTTCCCTTACTGGATTTTGTTATTCTGTTGATTAATTTTCGTCTATTTCTTGAAATGACTTGTTGGACTTTTATTGTGTTTTGTTTTGACTTTTAACTTTTTTGTTACTGCTAAATACACAAAATATTTTCCTACATTAAGACTATCTACTCTGTATCATAGCTACCACGGAGGTGAGCAGTGGTATAAGTAATTGAAACTGTCTTTTACTCTAACAATGTTGTACTCATATTCCTAGAAGCACTCACATCCCTCCTTCAATAACTAACTTTCTTAAACCTTCCAAATTCCTTTTCCGGTAAATACACCTAAGCTATATTATTCCAAAAATGCACCTATAAATATACAAGCATCAGATGCTAAAATTAATTCTTAAATTGTTGCATTCATATTAAAGTTACAGTTTTTTAAATTGAATGTAACTGTGGGCAGTGAACTAAAAAATGTTTCACTTCTAATTATAATGGGTCCTTCTGGGCTCAATTCTGCTAGTAACATCCCAAAATAATTTAATAATGACAACTATTAAATTCACATAATTTGCAAATGAAATTAAACTTCTTCAATTAAGCTTGCCACCTGAAAAGGTTAAAGTAAATTATTTCAATTCGCTCACTGATTTCAGGCCAACTGAAAATAGCTGTACATTGGTCATCAAATGATAGTTTGAAAATGCAGCGGAATATTTAGGCTTCACTTTCATTTTCATGTTGTTCACTGTAGAAAATACCGCTCACCTCTACGGCTAATGTAAGCTCTTATTTAGGTCTTAAGCCTGAGAGCTTTAGTTTGTTGTATTACCTCACATCATCAATACATCAGAGAGAAGGATAAAGATGTATAGACAGCGCGTGGTCTTTGGGTCAGCCCTCTTCAGCCATTGCCTTTCATATGTTGTTCATGGTTTGCTGGTGCTTGAATGGACTATTCATCAGTGCAATCTAATTTTGAGAATGATTACTTCTAGATGTCTTTCTCTAATCTGCAGCTGTAAAATGATATGTAGGCAATAACTGAGTCCCAGTGTGTGTCTTCTGATGGATTCACTTTGCTAGTACAAGGACATTTTATTAGCTGATTTATGGATGTACTGTCTGCTGTTTGGATGTCTATGCCTATCATAAAATAAGAGAACACTGTTTTCAACTAATCAACCTTGAGCATTCATTTGTTTTACTGTGTTTTTTTAGTAATATGTGCGGGGTGTACTTGTTTGTTCCCCAAATAAAGATACAAATTCACATAGGCTTTTTCAAAAATAAAACAAAAATACTCTTAGTATGTCAAAAATATAACATTGCATGTTTGTACTTCTCAGGTATTTGATTTATAATCAAGAAGTCTACAAAATAGTTTAATAGCATAAACCTTTTAATATCATGTGCTACAGGAATAGCGACACGACCCCACGCCAAATAGCTGAGTGGTATGTAGTTTATTAATGAATGTCTGAGTAATACCAGGTAGGTACCTAAATACTCCAGTCCTCCATCTGACACTTCCGCTTCTCTTGGTTTTCTCTCGGGGTCTTCCCCTATATTCTCCCTCAGTGGCTAGATGTCAGCCCCGGGGGAAAATAGAAGTATGAGGCCATGAATATCTGTCCTATTATTACCATAGAACCCGTCACCACTCTTCAACCCTACGTGTGCTTCATTAAAGTCAGTGTACCGATGAAATACTCTTGATATCAGCTGTTTCTCCTGGTGGTATATAAAAGAAAAGGTGAGTACCACACACTATCAGTCGCTATAAGCGTGACCCCATGCTCCTTGCCCATGACTTTTCTTGACCTCTTTCCTCAGGTGTGAGGGTTGCCCCTAAGTGCAGTCCTAAACGTGCATGCAACACTGTTAGTGCCAAGCATCCAAAACCCAGGTCACGGGGAATTCCCTTATGGTGTTTATCATGCAGGGGAAGCTATACCTCCACCAAGGTGGGTCGTGCAGCAAACCAAAATCCAATGGCGCACACACAGTTCCTGTCCACTTGTCTGAAGCTGTGACTGTTTGACAGAGTCACAGCTGCCTCATCTGTGTTGCCGACCCCTGGGTGCTTGAGGGCAGTGTTCGTGAGATGTAGGGACTCCTCCTGCCGGCCTTCTGATATTGCAGGCTGTCATGAGATTCCCTCAGCGCTGTTCGTGGGCTCTGCCTCAGTGCCCTCCAGTTACTCTGGGTCCTTCTTCTTCCCGTCTCCTCCTTCACTCCGCAGCCTTCACGTCTAGTAGATGCAGCTGGGATCCATCTCGTCCCAGCCTTGCGCACCTCTACCTCGCTTCTCTTCAGCCAATGAGACTGTTGCAGCAGTGGATGGGACAGACCCCACATAACTAGAATGCCAGAGACCCAGTACTTCTACCCAAAAGTGCGTTTGATCTGGAGAGAGACTTCAAAGCAGCTCTCCGAAGTGCAGAAGTATCCCTTTCAACCCAGTCCTATCTGCCAGGCTATCTGTGGGGGGTAATAAATAAATAAATAAATCAGTCCTTTGTGTGGGGACAGGACACTACCTATTCAAGTGAAGTGTTGGCCCCTTTCTTACTTCCTGGTAAGGCTATCAGAATGCAAATGTATGTAGACGAAAACTCAGACATACCCATCCTTCCTGTGTTGTAGCCGTCTAGAGGGAATGCACAAATTGTAGCTGTCATCCAGCCCAGACGTGTTTTGGAGACAGGCTGTCAGGCACACAGAGCAGTTAGAGGGTAGAAATGTCCACTTTCTACAAATTACATTTCTAAAACAGGTAGGTTAAATCCAACTTTGTCAGTAAGGAGGATTTATCATAACAATTCCCAACACATGAAACATGAAAAAGCTATTCCTCTCTGAGCAGGATTTAAGGCATAAAATTGTATTAAGGAATTCCCAATGCTAGCTTGGGTGAGGAGTAGGTCTCACAGTTGTGAAAAATTAAATAGGCAGTTTGTCACTATCAGGACATGCAAACCATAAAGATCCATGTCTTACCTTTGACTAACAAAGCACCCTGTCCTAAGGGTTACTTAGAACTAACCTGGGGGGACTTACATGCAATAAAAATAGGATTAATGTATTGGCAAGTAGTTTGAAATCTCAAGTCAAAGTGACAGTAAGCTGCACATACAGAAGCTGCAGTGGCAGGCTTGAGACAGTTTTGAAAGGCTACTTCTGTAGGTGGCCCAATCAGTGCTGCAGCCTACTGGTAGCATTTGTAGTACAGACATTGGGTATATAATATACCACTTTACAAGGAACTTGTCAGTACAGAAATATGCCAATCAGGTATACACCAATGTTATTATCTGTAGGGGAGAAGCACATGCACTTTAGAACTGGTTACCAGAGGTAAAATGCTCAGAGTCCTAAGGCCAACAGAAATAATCAGCAAAAACAGGATGTAAAAGGCAAAAGGTCCGGGGAAAAACAACCCTAAGGATGGCAGGTCTAACAGGAAGTTAATCAAAATGTAGTTATCAAAGACAAATGAACCCATACATTTTACATGATTCAGTGTTTTTCTTATGGGATCTTCTGTTTAACAACTTCCACTTAGATTGCCACCAGAACATTTCCTTTTCGCTCCAAATAAACTGTTTCACTAATCGTTTGCCTGATCGAACAGAAAAGCAGAGTTCTTCCTATTAAAAAATATGTCGACCACCTAAAGATAGTTTAAATGCCTTTACTATTGCCAATGCACTGAAAATTGTTATCTGTGAATAGCAGCAATGCACCAATTTCTATCACCAATATCCACTTACTGGTATGTGCCTTACATAGTTGTGTTCTGTTGCAGTTTATACCACTTTCACTGTCACTCTAAACGTAACAGTGAAAGTGTGCCACGTAGTGTCAAACAGCATTTTGTGTTTCAGGCCATAAATGTTTCAATTACTCTTTTTAAAGTGGAGCCCACAATTTGTTTGCAACACCACAGCTCTGTCCTTAAACCTTTTCTGGGCTGTTACCCTCTCGAGGTTTTGCTAGGCACCAGCTACTCTCCGTTGGCACTATGAGCTGCTATTGTGTAAGATAATGCGGGCTTTGTAGTTCAACATTTACAGTCCCACCCTTTGCCTTTGTCAGGCCGGGTTCCCCGCAGCGGGTAATTACAGGTGCTCCTGTATAAGAGGGAAAGGTCGCTGTCAATCAGGCTTTCGAGGAAATCGGGCAACCACAGAAAGGTAGAGGGGTTATTTAAGCATCCCTGACTCATAATGTTCACAAATAATTCTAGAACGTGGAGTTCAGTTGTTTTAAAGGTTGGGCGTGGATCTGAAACTGATGAGACCTCAGCTAATCGATGCATAATAATTGCAGTATTACACATTTGGCGGACAGATAATGTTCCTAGAGTTGATTTACAAATACATACTCATTGGTTCTCAATGAAACAACTAACAATTGTACCCTTGCTTGTAAATGTAATGCTGTTTGCAAACTTGGATGATCACAAACACTGAAAAGGGACAGAAGAAATTAAACACGAAAGTATCAACAGAGCTGTTCGATGGGTTCCCATCATCCAGGGGCCCCACAAACTCTGTCCTAAGTACAAATTCGGGGTTAACAGTGAAGAAGGGAGGACCAATGTTGCATTGGACGCTCCTTTTTACAGACGTTCCGAGATTTTTGTTCGGAAAAACTGCAGAGTGTGTGTGTGTGAAATTACGGGAAATTCAATGACCACAGACTCTTAGAATATATAAGTGGTTGTTAAACTGCCATATAAGTCTGTATATATATTGCACTCTTTCAAGTCATAAGCGTCTTTTTTACTATACTTGCAATACCAGACTACGACCGACAACACAATTATGCGGTAGGTACTACAGTTCTCATTAATTCTGCGGCAAAAGATTTTAAATAATCATATGCGTACCCCTGTGCATAGGGAAATGACCTGTAGAAACAGTAACTACCACATTCATTTCTACATATGATTTCGATGCCTTTCGATGCCTTTTTGTGGGAACACATTTCCACATTTTCGACCTGGTCGATTTTCCCCAGTATTACCAGCATACTTTGCAAAACCAATTTCCGGCAAAACACAGTTTCCTGTATTATTATTATTATTATTATTATTGGCTAATTTTCGATCTTGAGTTTTCAACGTGCAGTATTGCAACTGCTCTATTTAGCTAAATATTTGGAGACCCCTCTGGGATATTTTTCAGTGCATTTGTTCATATTCAGTATTCTGAATCTTTAGTGTACCTGCGATTAAGAGCTTCCTCGGGAGTTATGCGATGCCCTTATATGGTGTCCCCTCGCGGGTAACCATTGTCTGCAGAGAAAAAACATCTTTCCTTTGCCTAGAAATGTTTAACTATAATTGGCAGCCCCCCTGACGAGAGGCAGGAGACCGTCGTAGTTAAAAATAGATATGGCGGCTCTGATTAAACCGCGGGCTCATCCATTTTTATGAGCAGCCTGAACATAATGACTCCTACATAATGGCTGCTTAATTAAGGCATGGTTAACGCTAAAAATTAATTTGCTAATTTTTAATTGTGCCCCTCAAAATCACTCCCTCAAAGCTCGCAGGACGGCGGTAGTCAGGTGCCATTAATAACCAGCAAGGTTGTTACAGCGATTAAGAGCTCTGATTCCATCAGGCAGGGACCCGAGCTGGTGCTCCGCGGGGGGTGGGGGGGGCAGGCAGTTCTCCTGCCCCCACCCAATATTCCTTCTTCGACTTTAATATTTAACTAAAAACAAGGCGAGAGATTGTTTTTCTCCGTCTGTCACATGCTGTTATGCTCGCATGGCTGTGCTCACCTGCATCGGGCCTATGAATGCAAGTGCAGCGGCCGTTCACTGCAAATGCACGTATATTGTCCTGTGGGCCTGCCAGCTCCAAGCATAATATTTAGATTATATTTTTTCCGCACGCATACTGGAAAGAAATTAAGGTGGCTCAAGGGCTGTATTTTTACATTAATTGGCTGAAATTATAGAGGGGCATATTTATTAAGAAATCGTGCAGCAAGTCATCTTATGCACTTCGTTGCATGATAGGCAGAGGGCAGGAATGTCCTATTACTTACGGTAATCTTCATTACTCCGGGTCCCGTGGTCCTCGACACCTTCCAAACTAATGAGATGATACTATCTCTGTCAGAAAAAAGAAAAAGAAGGAATGCTGGACCTACCCTCCCCCTCCCGCCGGGAGTACATAAGGGTACATGTCCCAGCATTCCCTCTGAAATACCAAGCCAAAGGATGAAGGCCGGCAAACAGGGCGGGAGGGAGGGAAGTCAGGAAGGTGTTGAGGACTACGGGACCCGGAGTAATGAAGATTACCGTAAGTAATAGGACATTACCCCCAGGTCCCTACGTCCTCGACACCTTCCAAACTAATGAGACATACCAAAGCAAAACCCGGCATTCATCCCAAAAAACACAAAAAACAACCAGTACAGCAAAGAACCAGGCATTTAATGTGCACAGAACAGAAATCATGGGCGAACACAACCCAACACCCCCAAAGCAAAACCGCCCTCATCACCCAGCAAATTGAGAAGACGGTAATGCCTGATGAAAGTATTGGAAGAAGCCCAAGTGGCCGCCCTACAAATCTCAGAAAGAGGGACACCCCGGACCTCAGCCCAGGAGGCCGCCACCCCCCTCGTAGAACGACACTGAACACCCACAGGAGGAGGGGCCCCAGAAAGAGAATAGGCCAAGGAAATGACCTGCTTCAGCCAGCGACCAATGGACACAGACGTAGCCTTACGCCCACGGGAAGCAGCCCCAAAGGAGACAAACAGGGAGTCAGTCAACCGAATAGCCGCCGTGCGCTCAAGATAAACACGCAAAGCCCGGCACACATCCAACAAGGACTAACAGGTACCACCCGGGGAATCCAGAACAGAACCCAACGCAGGCAAGACCAACTCCTGGGACCAGTGAAACTGAGAAGCGACCTTAGGCACGAAGGAGGAATCAAGGCGGAGCACCACCCCGTCCTCCGAAAAGGACAGGAAAGGCTCCCGAGACATCAAGGCCCCCAACTCGCCAAGGCGCCGGGCAGACGTGATGGCCACCAAGAACACAACCTTCAAGGTCACAAACTTCAAATCCACCTCCGACAACGGCTCAAAAGGAGGAGCAATCAAGGCCCGCAGGACCAAGGGCAAATCCCACAGGGGAAAAGAAGGCCGGGAAACCGGACGAGAAAGAGAAAAACCGCGGAGCAGCCTGGAGACCAAGTCCTCATCATCAGACAGATTCCCCCACGGGGAACGAAAAGCCCGGACAGCCGCCCACTGGGCACGCAAGGTGGACACAGCCCAACCCTTCTCAAAACCCTCCCACAAAAACTGAAGCACCGCCTGCAAAGAACAGTGGAAAGGGGAAAGGTCCAAGGTCGAACACCAACGACTGAAATTACCCCAGTGGCGATCATAGGACAGGAGTGTAGAAGGTCTACGGGAACCCTGAATGGCAACAGCTAAGTGTTCCGGGAACACACGCCGCCGCCACCCCTGCCTCTCAATCTCCACACCGACAGCCGCAAGCGGAGAAGAGACAGGGGAGGGGAGGACCTCAAGGGAGACGGGGAAAGAGGGAGAAACCAAGGGCCCCGCACAGCCAGAAGACGAACCGTCGGAAACCAAGACCTCTGAGGCCAAAAGGGCAGAACCACAACCACCTCCCGATCCTCCAGACACAGACGGGACAGAAACTTGGGAATCAGAGCCAGAGGGGGAAAGGCATAGAGCAGGCGGGAAGGCCAGGGAACCGACAGGGCATCCACCCCCCAACAACCCTCCTGCCGAAACCTGGAGCAGAAGCGGGGAAGCTGCGCATTCAGCCGGGAGGCAAAAAGGTCCAGAAAGGGAAGCCCAAACCTCCCGCACACAAGCCGAAACGCAACCCGGGTGAGAGACAACTCCAGAGGCGCCGGAAAGCTGCGACTCAGGACATCCGCCGCACAATTGTCCACCCCCCTGATATGAATCGCAGCCAGAGACAGCAGATGACCCTCCGCCCAACAAAACAAGGGAACCACCACTGCGTTCAAGGAAGCCGAACGGGCCCCCCCGTGATGGTTGAGATAGGCCACCGACACCATATTTTCCGACCTCACCAGGACGTTCCTGCCCAGCAAACACGCCCGAAAACCCATCACGGCACGGGACACAGCCGTCAACTCCCGCCAGTTGGAAGACCTGCAACTCTCCAGCCGGGACCAACGACCCTGAAGGGACCTAGATCCCAAGGTCGCCCCCCACCCCAAAGCCCTGGCATCCGTCGTCTAGACCAGCGACGGAGCGGGCTGCAAGGGGAGCCCCTGAGACAGATGGACCGGATCCGACCACCAAAGCAGAGCAGGCAGGACTACAGGAGACACGGGCACCAGACACTCCCAATCGCGGGACAACGGATCCCAGAGAGACAGAAGGTAACTCCACAAGGGGCGGAGGTGAAAACGAGCCCAAGCCACCGTAAAGACAGTCGCTGCCATCAGACCCATAAGACGCAACCAGAGGCGCACCCGAAAGGAACCCCCCGCTCGGAACCGTCGAGCAAGGGACAACAGGGACACAACCCGAGGATCCGGCAGGAACACACGGTTGAGGTCTGTGCGAAACCGAGCCCCAATGAACACCAGATCCTGGGAAGGAGTCAGCTGGCACTTCGGCAGATTGATCAGAAAACCGTGCCGCCGTAACTCCGCGCACACTAACTCTCTCGCCTCCAACAACAGGACCCGAGAAGGAGCATGGATCAACCAATCGTCTAAATAGGGATACACCATCACCCCCCGGAGATGAAGCCAGGCAACCAAGGGGGCGACAACTTTCGTAAAGACCCTCGGGGCAGAGCGAAGGCCGAAGGGCAAAACCCGGAACTGAAAGTGGCACCCCTGAACACAAAATCTCAGGAAGCGACGGGACCTGGGATGCACCGGAACATGGTAATAGGCGTCCTGCAGATCCAGGGTACACATGAAGTGACCCGGTAGCACCAAAGGAATAACCCGCTGCAAGGTCTCCATGCGGAAGGGAATCCGCAACACCCCCTGGTTCATGACCCTCAAATCCATGACCAGGCGGAAACCCCCGGTATTCTTGGGCACCAGAAAAATCAGGAAATAGAAGCCCGACCCCACCTCCGAAGGAGGAACTGCCTGAACAGCTCCCTTCCGAAGAAGATCCTCCACCCCTTGGACTAGGTGGGCCCTCTTGGACCGGCAAGCAGGCCAGGGAGTCGGGCGGAGGCCGGAATCTGGAGGGGGAACAGAAAACTCCACCTCGTAACTCTCCCGCAGAACATCCAACACCCAAGCGTCTGAACATGACTGAACCCAGGCATCCAGGAAGAAGCGCAGCCGCCCTCCTACCAACAACCCAGGAACCACAGCCAAAGAGTAAGGAGCGAGGCTTCGGGGGAGGAGGAGACCTAGCCTTACGGTCCCGACCACCGCCAGAAGAAAACTTCCCTCGGCCCTTCCCAAACTTCCCACGAAAGGAAGGCCGAAAGAAAGATTTAGACTTATAGGGGGCAGAAGAAGCAGCAGCAGAAGCAGAACCCTTAAAAGAAGAGGAATGCTTCTTCTCTTTAAACAGCTTGTGCAGTTTGGTCTCCAACTCCCCCCCAAACAGCATAGAACCCTGAAAGGGCAAACGCAAGGCACAAGCCTTCTGCGCAGAGTCCGTCTTCCAGTCCTTAAGAACAAGGCTGCGACGAGCCGCCACACAGGCCCCACCAGAAAGAGCAGCAGCGCGCACCACATCAAAAGACACATCGGACAGAAGTTCAACCTGTCGCTCAATGTGTTCAAGAAGACTCGAACAGTCCGTGGCATCGTCCATCGACTGGTAAAGAGACTTAATGTCCGCCAGCAGAGACTGCGACAAATAAGTACCATAAACCCCGGCTCTCAAGCCAGATGAGAGCCAGAATAAACTTTCCTCAGAGCCCCGTCAGCCTTCTTATCCACAGGGTCCTTCAGCACAGCGTCCTCAGACAAGGAAGTGCGACCCACCAAACTTGCAACAAAGGAGTCAATGGGGATCGAATCAGGAAGATCCGTAGCCATATCCCGGAGGGGGTAAAGACGGGCCATAAATCGTGGAACCAGAATGCGATCCGGATCAGCCCACTCCCTCTTCAGGACATCCTTAATAAAGGGATGAACAGGAACATCCACCGTGGCAGAACTCTGGAACTGGCGGAGCAAAGAACCCCCCGAAGTACTGGGAACAGCGTCATCAGCAAAGCCCATATTCTGCTTCACGTGCTTCAGGATACCAGGAAGAGCGTCCTTGTCTATATACTTCCCCTTCAGCATAGAGTCCCCAGTCCAAGCCGACTCGTCAGCAGAAGAAGCAGAAGAACCGGAAGCCGCAGCAGGAGCCTTGCGTCCGGCACCACCAGAACCCATCTCTGAAAGGGTCTCCCTGATCAAGCGTTTTAAGCGCGCATCCCCACCCCTACCACGGCGTCTGGACCGGGCAGGAGAAGGAGAACGTGAGTCACTGGAAGAAGAAGAAGAAGAGGACCTCTCTCTGTGATGCCTCTTTCTCGAACTTTTCCCCATCCTGTACAGCAGAGGAACAACACAGGCTGCAGTAGCAAAAGCAAACAGCACAATGAAAGAAAAACCGCTACGCGGTACTCACCAGCTGCCCTCGTTTATACCAGCAAAAAAACGACCGGACAGAAGCGCCTGACTACGTCCAAACCGGAAGCCAGGCAGCGCCATGACAGGAAGGCATACCCAACCCAGCAAACCAAAGACGCGAAGGCGGCCGCGCCCCCTAACAAGCCCGGCAGGCAGGAGGGGCGGCCATCGGGCAAACGCGGGGCCCACGCGGTCCAACATCCACGCGCAGCCCAGAGGAGCGTCAGACGCAGCCCGCGCCACTCCCCCCAAGCCCAGCAGGGAGGGAGAGGACATCCAAGCCGCCGAGGACAACGAAGCCCCAGCGGAGGTAAGTTCGGCGCAGGAGCCCATTCCAAGCTCCTCGCGCCCCAGCAATCCCTGTCAGAATGACAGAAAAAAGAAACAGAGGGAATGCTGGGACATGTACCCTTATGTACTCCCGGCGGGAGGGGGAGGGTAGGTCCAGCATTCCTTCTTTTTCTTTTTTCTGACAGAGATAGTATCATCTCATTAGTTTGGAAGGTGTCGAGGACGTAGGGACCTGGGGGTAATGCGCTGTACTTAACATTATACTGCGCGCCACATATAAGATTATAGGGTGCATTCTTGTCTTATCCCCACGCTGGTGCACTATGTGTTACCTAATATCAGGGCTGGCACCCAGCACCCAGGTGCAAGGGTGCCTGCGTTGTAAACAGGATTGTTTTTGTACAGGAAGCGACACTTTCCTGCATAAAAACAATCCTGAGGCATTTTCCTCTTTCTGTGCGTGCTGCAGAATGCCAACACTCCATCCATTGTCTGCTTCCTTGAGGCAGAGTAATGCAACACAGCGATTTGTGCTGCCTTGTGCTACTCTGGAATGATCAAGCCGTGCAAGGCCTTGCATGCCTTTACTAATCTAACTTAAGAGTTGCGTTACTCTTGATCACCCTTATGTGACCAAGGGTGACACAACTCTTTTATAAATATGCCACAGAGTATGTTATCCTTTCCTTCCATTTCCATTATTAGCCAAACAGTAACCCTTGAACCCACATCCCAGCCAAGGAGTGTTGGCTCCACAGCGGCACCACTGACATTATTAAAGACATCACTCGGTGTGTATCTTTTAAAAGGTAGCATTTTGTTAAGGGTGAATGAAGCATAGTTTGCTCCACAATCCAGCCGTGCTGCTTCTAGTTATCTGGAGTGAAGCACGCACCCATGTGTGGCTGTTGGGCAGAGCAGCAGCAGTGTTTTTCCCAGGAGTTTTAAAATAAATTAATTTCCTGTATTTTTTTGTGTTTTTCTCCGAGGCAGATATCGACGAGTGCTCGGAAGGAATCATTGAGTGTCACAACCATTCACGCTGCGTTAACCTCCCAGGGTGGTACCACTGTGAGTGCAGAAGCGGTTTCCATGACAACGGGACATACTCACTTTCCGGGGATTCGTGTGTCGGTAAGAAGGTTTCAGCATATAACTTTTCCTCTTCCTGATTCATATTAACTCTCACACACAAAAGCACAGACAGGCAGACACACACACACACAACAATTGTCCACCCTTTTCAGACCATGCGTTCTTTTCATTGACTGCATTTAGTGCCAAATTAAGGGATGGATTTGCCATCTGCTAGCTAAACTCACTGGTCTTCTCTTTCGGAGATTGCAAGTGAAATATCAGTGCACTCTCCGCCAGATGTTCTGACATGAAACAGTACATGGATTTGTAGCGAAGAAGACTTAAGAGGAAGTAATGGGGTGCCTTATGTTCCCGGTCCTGTGTTACCTCTCCATTGTGAGTTCTGCAGATCAGAATGGGTTTTACACCTCACCTTTTCCTCCATTCAGAGCTTTAAATTATGACAGTTCCAAAGTTCAGGATTACTTGAACATTCTGAGTAAATGGAACAGGAAAAGGGCTTTGTTCGCTGATTTCTACCATCCTGGGTCCTCTTTCGCCATGCACATTTCACTAGGTTTGCTACTTAAGAAAAAAAATGCTGCTGTTGCCCATGTACTGCTTCTTCCATAACATTGAGGTATAGTTGTTGCCCTCAATGAGACATTATTACTTGCTCTACATATTAGACTGTTCAAAGTATAAATTGAAAAAAAAAGCTTTACTAAAAAATTGAAATGAAAAAATTGACATGAAAGTTTTTTGCAATGTGCTATGTCATATGAAACATTTACAGACACACTGACAGGCGCAAGTAATGTATAGGCCAGTCCCCACAAAGTCACACGTTTATAGAGAGACACTAACTCTAACACCCATAATGGGGTTGACAAAAAAAAGCATATATACAATACATCAAAGAATGTTCCTGTAGGAATATTTTATGTACTCATATATTTGTGAACCAGCCCTAAAATATCTAAAATGGACATAGAATGGAAATATTCATACGCTTCATATACAATTTATGCACAGAAAAATAGGATGGACTGGGCTCTTTTAGCCCGTTACTAATAGTGAATTGAACATTTTGGGGCGGATTTACAAATGCAATTAAGTGTACATAAAAGAGTACTGTAATGTTACATCCTATACTCAGAAATACGTTGATGAATTGACTCCTCATGTCTGTTGCACACACCACCCTTGCACGTACACTTGCTTGGTCTGTTCACACAAAACCATAATTGGTCCTGCTTCCCATATTATGATGCAATCACCTGCAGCACAAGCCTCAATAGAAAAAATATACTTCGAAAAAAATCTATGCCCCATGCGGCAGGCACCGCATGGTGCATGTCTGTTTGGGGTGCACCACAGGTGTTCCCCAGGTCTCATAGCGCAGGCCGCAGGGAAATAAGGGCCCTATCAGGGGCCCACAATGCCACCCTCTGTCAGCCTTTCCCTGTCGGAAAGGCCTACATGGAAAGGCTGTTGGAAACGGACATCAAAATCCTGACAGCGGTGCCTGAGCAGTCACCACTCCCATTTAGGGATTATTTGTCTTGTCAAGAGGATCTCCAATCGTGGCAGAGGCGGCAGTCTTTCTCCCCGCCTGCAGTGGTGTGACCGACTGCATTGTAATGCGGAAGACGGGCGGACCACCACCAACTACCTGACGGTGGCAATCCACCCAACATCGTAAATGGGCCCCTCAGTTATTTTGTGACATTGTCGTACCACTGCATGCTACAAGAAAGGCAGGATGGTAGGGAAAAGTGGACAGATTCAGAGCTAAAACAATGTAAATATTGCCGCCAAAGGCACCATAAATCTAATATTAAGACCGTTTTAAGTTTTCATTTTCCTGTTCTCATTTTTGTTTAGCTTCAGCTATTTAAAAAAGTGAAAATACTGCTCATTCGAATGCTATCATCAAAACTATGATGAAGGAAGATGTACTTCAGATTGGCACATGCACACACTTTAGCAAATCTATCCGCATGTTTACTACTCATATGCCCACATATTGTTCTGTTTCTCTAAGGAAATGTAGTACCCTCAATTACTCTCAATAGAAACATTTTAATACCGTTTCCCCAAATTTTACTATTGCAGCTTTACATTATCTAGGTTTAGTGTCTGCAATAGACTAGTTATGTAGTAAATCCCTTGTCGAAACAGAGTTGCCAATGTTACTGTGAGTTGAAAGTATGCAGCTCTCCTGCATCATAAGGATGTGTGCAATTCTTCAATATGTTTCAGCCAAAACCTTCGTAAAATGTTTACTTAAGGTACTGTGCATATTGATATTCCGTGATGTAGGCCGCCATGTATATGTCTGAATTAGTGTTATTGGATTTTTAGTAGCACAGCCTACACAATTCAAACACATTTTTATTTAACAGACTAAGAATGCATGTAGTTGAGAGAACTCTGCACCAGATGAAACATCAGAGCATGTGCTGGCAAATTAGCTCTCCCATGAAAACTCATATCTGGCTTCATCCCCCATTGCACATGGAGTCTGCTTGGTGCCACTTTGTACTCTGTTGTTGCTAATCGATTGTAGATTTTAAATCGTTGCAGGGTCTCCACAAATATTCTCTGGCATCTATTAGACTGACGTATAAAGAAGATGTACGCCAGTTGCATACAATGGATCATATTATCAAGCCCAATTTTGCCGCTTTAGCTGCCGTTTTCGTCGGAAAAGCAGAAACTTAAATATCACTCTATTATCAAGGACACGCTAACGCGTGTTTCCTTGGGTTAGCAGCCGACTTTCTAAACTTTGCATGTCAGCGATATATATCGCTAATGACATGCAAAGTGGGCATTCCTTCCTAAACCTACATAGAAACAGTCGCAGACACAACTACTCATTATTTACAATGCGGCCCCGGACCCGTAACGCAATAAAAAAAGTTGCCTAAGCGGGGCTATCGGAGGATTTTAACACCTGCTTTATTCTTGACTTAACCATCATTTGCATTGGAGGTGGATTGAATGGTTAAGTGCACGTTTGCCTATTAGCAAGCTGTTCAGTAGCGATGTACGATTATCGCTGCATTTTCAGCGTTATTGCCGGTTATCGCCGCCTATTGCTGGATTTTACATCACCTGTGAGCTTACCATTGCTGAAACGCCGCTAACACGGTAATGTATTCCAGTGATAGACGGCAATAATGAAAAAGACGCTGAGCGCGTTTAGCTATAATTATCACTTGTCCTTGTTAATATGCCCCCACGTCTGCAAATGAGAAGACAATGAAAGATCTCTGATGAGGCTTGTAGGATCATAGATGATATACATGAGTGCTGCATGTTTCTTCTCATTGCAAACAAGACCTGCCATGACCCGACTTCAGTGTTACTGACGTGGTGATGGAGGTCATAGTATCAATAACCACAAAACAAATATTGTGGTTCAAATTAATAATGACTGCGTACACTTTTATTTTACTATAACCTTCAAAGATGCTTCACCGGCGATAAAGGTAACTTTGCTATCTATTTCTTATAGTGCTATCCAACAGAGAAGACGTTTCTATGTTATATACAAAGTTATAGTACACTCCACTCACTTGTCCACCATATAGAAGTGGTAAACATTCCCACCACTTGTAGTGTGCTTCTTTGTGTTGTGAGCAGTGGTTAATTTGTAAAAAAATATAAGTGCTGGTGCTCTCATCCAGAGGAATCTTGCACCAGCACATTTCTCCCGTAACGCAGCCTAAAACAGACCCAACTACTAGCCAAGAAGTAGGGAGAGAATGTGGCCTAATGGCCAGAGCTGCCAACTTTGGACCTGGGGAACCAGGTTAGAGTCTTAGCATCAGCTCAACATCCGGTGATTCTGGGCAAATCACTTAATCTCCATACTTACTAAAAATGAGTGTGAAACTATAGCGCCGGTGTTGATGATTAAGTGCCGGTGCTGAGCACCGGAAACCACAGCCTCAAATTAAGCACTGGTTGTGAGGGAGATGTATTATACAGTAGCCAGAGCAGCTGACTTCAGAGTATGGGGCTTGTGGTTCGTTCTCCTGCGGCAGCTCAGCTCAGTATCATGTGACTCTGGGCAAACGCTCACTTAATCTCCCCAGCGGCTTCCTGTGCCTGGATACCCTTAGGGGTGATAAGTCACACATTACAAATCTGCAATTATTATTATTCTGCTACTCAGATAGTAGGTGCTATAGGAGACTTTTGGATATTAGCAGATCCCTGGACCAGCATTCCTTGGGGGATGGTTGGCCTAAGGAGGGCTGTGAGGCTCTAAGAGCATGTACCAAGTCGTCTGACATATACCCAAGTGGATTGAGAGAGTTAAAATGACTAGACATCCCCACCCTTAGGCCTGCAAAAGCAGGACGGAGAGCTGGTGGACTTGGCAAGTGGTAGCAAATCCTTTAAATGCAATGCCTCATCTTTGAGTAGAGAAACAGGTTAACTAACCTCTGATGAAATTCAAGTCAAATGCCAGACTATCCGCTCATGTTTCTATGACCCCACACAGGAAGTCTATTTGAAGTCAGCAACTGGAAGCTAAAAGTGTGATAAAAGCAGTTTTCACTGTAAATGAAGGTGGGATTGGTGAGGCAGCTGAATCAGCAAAGGTCTAATTGACCAAATACTTCATAAAAGTATGTGTCCTATCACCCTGGACAGAGAAAGCATTAACAGATAAACCACAGTAGACAGAGTAAACAATGGTCCCGCCTCAGTTTTCCTCCAGCACAGTGAAAACAGGTTTAGTAGAAGCAGCTCCTGTCTTCACAAGGGTCTCCTTAGATGAGACCAGAACACTGTCAGACAGATCTTTCTAATAGCTCGACTCATCCTACTACCACTTTACTTCCGCTTCCTTTTCCCATCGACAATAGCTTCTGTTGGATTTAGCCCCTTTGCAGGGACATCCCCGAACTTTTTGCTTTTCTCCTAGCCTTTTTTCTGACATGGTGTTGGTGGTTTTAGGACTCTGGGCACTTTAGCACTGCTGTCCAGTGTAAAGTGTGTGTGCTCTTTGTGTTAAATAAAGTAAGAGTGGTCTACACCTGTTTGGCCTATTTAATTTACCTGTTAGTCCCTTGTAAAGTGGTATCTTATATACCCAGGGCTGGTACATTAAATACTACTGGTGGGCTTGCAGCGCTGATTGCACCACCCACCAAAGTAGTCTCTCAAACCTATCCCAGGCCTCTGCCATTGCAGGTCCTGTGTGTGCAGTGTTACTGCCACTGTGACGTGGCACCTAAAGTATGTGCCACGTCCGTGACCCTCCTTTTACTACATGCCAGTCACCCCTAAGGTAGCCCTGGCTAGCACTATGGGCTTAGTACATTGTAGGTAAAAGATAGGAAATTTATTTTAAGTGTGTGACATGTCCTGGTAGTGAAAAACAGTCATTTTGCTTTCTCACTACTGTGGGCTGCCCTCCCATAGGAATGCATTGGAGATTCCCTGATAAGTGTTTCAGTGGTAATTCCTGATATGAGAGGAGCAGTGTGGTCAAGTTTGGTATGGTTGTGTTTTGCAATGACTTACCTGATCTGATGGTTCTGACCATGGCCCGATTAGCCTGGTTCTGTATATAGTCTTCTGTGAATATTGGCCGTGCCAGTTGGCACAGTGTAAATGTGTGATTAGGTTTCTAATGTGTTTATGATAATACAAAGGCTATTTTTTATATATTACCTCTGTGATAAGCCTGACTGCTCGTGCCAAGCTACCAAGGGGGTGAGCAGGGGTTATCTTCAGCGTGTAACTCCCTTCTCCTGCCTAGATTGGTGGTTTCTACCTGGCCTTGACGCAAGACTTAGCCAACCAGAAATCCCATTTCTAACAGCTCCTCTCTTCATGGGTGTGTTTTGCTTTCTTCTTCTGCAGATCACTATCCTGAATCTCAAAACCTCTTTGTAGATTCAGGGTCTTTTTTAGGTTTTGCCTGCACAGCTCTTGTGCTTTGCTTATGAAATCTTTTGCAATTAAAAAAAGATATCTTAAAAGAGCTTACACCCCCCCATTTCTTACCATTTGTAGAGTTCGCCAGTCACTCTCATTTTCTTGTTCTCACTGGTCCGAACAGCTGTTCTCGCCATCATGTTGCACTTCTCTTTCCCCACCTTCGGCTGGAGCTTGTACCAAGTACCCTTTGGCTGGTGGTGAGTGGCTGGTGGACAGTATCCTTCCATTCACCGTGCTCCTCCGAGGTAACACTCCTACCTACTGTTCATTTTTTTGGTAATTTTATTGTTTTTACACTTTTTAGTATAGCGCAAACTCGACCCGAAAGTATCAGAGTGCTGCACACGAGATACAGTTCAATCAATCAATCATTCAATCAAGAAATTTGTATAGCGCGCTACTCACCCGGAGTGTCTCAAGGCGCTTGGGGGGGGGGGGGGTCCGCTACTGCTCGAACAGCCAGGTCTTGAGTTGCTTCCTGAAGGAGAGATGGTCTTGGGTAAGACGGAGGTGGATGGGGAGGGAATTCCAGGTCTTGGCTGCCAGGTAGGAGAAGGATCTTCCTCCCATGGTGGCTCTTTGGATAAGTGGAACGGCGGCGAGGGCGTGACTGGTCGATCGTAGTTGGAGGGTGGGAGTGTAGAAGGTCAGGCGGTTGTTGCGGTACCTGGGGCCTAGGTCGTGGAGGGCTTTGTGTGCGTGGGTGAGGAGGCGGAACGTGATTCTTTTGCTGACGGGGAGCCAGTGCAGATCTTTCAGGTTTCCGGAGATGTGGCTGTGGCAGAGGATGTCCAGGATGAGTCGTGCGGAGGCGTTCTGAATGCGTTGGAGTCTTTTCTGTAGTTTGGCTGTGGTTCCGGTGTAGAGGGTGTTTCCGTAATCTAGTCGGCTGGTGACAAGTGCCTGGGTGACCCTCTTCCTGGTTTCAGTGGGGATCCATCGGAAGATCTTTCGGAGCATGCATAGGATGTTGAAGCATGAATATGAGACGGCGTTGACTTGTCTGGTCATCGACAAGGAGGAGTCCAGGATGAAGCCCAGGTTGCGTGCGTGGTCCGTTGGTTTGGGTGCGCTGCCTAGGGCCGGGGGCCACCAGGAGTCGTCCCAGGCAGATGGTGATGATCCAAGGATGAGGACCTCCGTCTTGTGAGAGTTTAGTTTCAAGCGGCTGTTCTTCATCCACTCGGCGACGTCTTTCATCCCTGCGGAGAGGTCCAGGAGGATGAGGGCCGCTGTTTCCCCGTTGTTGAGCAGGGTTCGGATGCCGTTCGTTGAATAAAAGACAGACACATTCATTGAATAGCGCAGGTTGAGCCCACAGGTGCAGGAAGTGGCCAGTAATGCCAGCTTCAAATTGATACATTTTTATTTTCTCCACATGCCTACCTGACCCCAGCTCGAATACACAGGGCATTAGAATCTGGGCTATGCTTCCTGACTTCTGTCTTGTAGAATGGAATTGTGTACAACGCACCTCGTACTTGAGTCAAGTACATGGGACATTGAATGGGGTGATGGGTTGGAGGTGAAAAACATGATTAGGCACTGCTTGTTGGGACTATTGCCCTTTCCCCAGAAATGGAAGAGAATGTGATAAAAAAAATGCCCAGCTGTGCCTGTTGTTGGCACACAGCCGTATAGCTATACATTGGGTCAGTCCTAGGATACCGGGGCACACTAAATGGAGTGTCGACCTGATGGAGTGGGCGGTGGCAGAGGATTGTAGGCTCAGGAGAGTGCACACAGATGAGCATGCGGAAAGGGGTCTTGAGTTGTAGTCAAGTATGTTGAATACACTTAGAGAAGGCAGTGGGGAACACAGCTGAAGTGAGGACCAAGAATGGGGTGACGAGGTGGGAAATTCGGATGTGAGCCCAGAACATGAAATAGGGGGAGACACTGGACTTGCAGGTATCACACAACAGTGAGCATTTGGTAGATTGTACTGGGTTTGACGGAGGTGCCTCTGTGTGGTTGCTAAATAGAATCTGTGGTTGCCAGAGGGTGCTTAGGCCCTCCCCCACAATTAATCACAAATCTATGCCCTGCATAGCGGGGACAGGTATTTGTGAGGAGGGAGGCGTTTTTTTGTTCCTGCGAGCACTGAGTGTATACCATGTGACCACCGGTCTGGAGATAACAACAACACACACCACCAAGTGAACAGTATCTACCAACTGTAATCTTGCTGCATTGTCCTCTTTGTGTATTTCAATTGTTGAAAACCTGAATGAATTTGGAAATAAACGTTTTTTTAAAAACTGAACACGTTCACATGCACGAGAGATGCCAAGAATCCCAAGATGTTGAGCCTCCTGTCAAGACTCAAACCCAGTTCCCCAAATTCTAGGTCCGCGCTCTAGCCCTAATGCCACATCCTCTCCCCTCTCCATATCTGCTCTGTATTGCTAGTCATCGAGATCAGCATATAAGATGGCTGGCACTCCTTTGAAACACATAATTAAAATGAATTCCTGTTATGCATTCCAAGGCTGTGCCAACCATCTTTGTACATTGCTCTGCTTCTATGTGGACTTGGTATCCATTTCAGCCATCGCTCGAAATAGACAAGCATGGTTTGTAACAGCTTGCTACTCATTGGACGTGGTGGAACATGTCCATCTGTGGGGGACGAAGGGCAGGTACTCATTGACAGAGTGTGGTGCATCCATTATGGCTTTCTAATATGCATGAACAATATATAATATGCTTAAAATGATGAATTATAATGCATGCTGTTGGCCAGGATTGAGCATTTTCTTCCTCTGGAAAATGGAAAGTCAGTTTGCTTGCCCGTGGGAACTCAAGGTCTGCAATGTCATTTGCTTGCTTAGCACTTAACTCAGCAGCTCTGGATATAACATTATTGGCTTTGCCAGTGGTTCCTTTGTTTTTCCTCACAAACTATTACCTATCTTACCAAAGTTTGTATGCTAGATTAAGGCAGCCCAAATGTGTTTCTAATTACCAATTACTGGACAGAGAATCATCTTTGTATCAAAACTCTAATAATGAGATCTATGAATTGTGAAGCGGGAGACCAAAGTGCAGTCAAGGACACCACATTGTAATTGACGCTATTACATTTATGTAATCACTGTTACATCTGTTCTCTTTGTAAAAATGGTCCTCTCCTTCTGCTATCTCGGTCCCACAAATAAATGGCCCCCTGCAATCCGTGATTCATCCCTGGTAATTTTACATCTTTCTCGAAACTAGCCCAAACCAGCTATGGAGGAACACCTTCTCTCATCTAAACATCAAGACCAGGAGCTCTCTATCCCATGTTTTGAGAGTTATCAAAGACCATCTGGATTTTGGAAGTGTCTCAAAACTAGGCTTTACACTAACTCAACCAAAAGTTATTTGTTTCGGCATTAAGTAGCCAGGAGGGTCCATGGGGGAAGGGGTGGTCCCCCCTGGGCAGCCCAAATTTAGGGGCAGCAGAGGTGAGCAAGTTGTGTCTGCCTACTACCAACATCCCCAGGCCCCCAAGAACAAGTCATCCGCATGCTGCCAGACCCCCAGAACAAGTAGTCTGTCAGCCCCCACTCCAACCCCCCACCCCGCTCATACTTGCCCTGTGCAGAAAACTTAGGGCAGTGGCGAAGCAAGGGAGAGTGTGGGTCAAATGCAGGGGCCGCCAGAGGAGATTACAGGTCTAGCTATGCCACTGACGTAGGGTCCACCCCGGGTGGCTGTAGGTCTAGCTATGCCACTGTGTTTCAGTACGAACTTGTACAATTTGACGGAACTCATTTAACCCCTTGCCTGTGGGGCTAATTTCCCCGCTGTGCTGGGGTGCAGGGGGCGCGCACAGCGCCCCGGTGCTCATGAGTATCATCCTATACGTTACACTTTTATTGGCTTGATGGCTTTTTGTATATTAAAAGTATTCTTTCATGCATTTATGCATTGATAAATACCTGTACGAAGTATTGTTTTCACAACAATTTTAATTCTTCAATAAACCTTCACTTGAACTTTAAAAAAAAACCATATATAGCCTGACATAAATACTGTTTCCTAAATATTGTTTAGCAAAATGTCATCCAATTTTGTGTACATTTCTATTATTAAACACGATGATGCTATGACATTTTAACAATATTCAATGGGTAATTGTCACAACAAAATTCTGGTCCTATATTCCCCTTTTACATGCTTAGACTAAGCATTTCTAAGTCTCTCAGTTCGCTCTGCTTCCAAAAGACATGTTTGAGTGACTGTGTCGGTTCATTGATGGTGGTTTTGTCATGTTTATTAGTTTCGATATTAATCTGTTATCAACAGTGCTACAGCATTTTAGGGCAATCCAATAATTGTTCTTTAATAATTCATGAACAACATCGTGCGAGTATGCTGACAATTATTGGCTTTGCACTATCTCGATTGAACCGTCATGCCACGTGCCATTTATTCAAATGCCATATTATTTATTTATATTCTCATTCGGTTCACAAATGGCTTTCAGGTTTCCATTACGAAATCTAAAATAATTAAAAAAAGGAAAATCGACGTTTCATTATAATTAAGAAAGAAAATATTGTATGCAGCACTTTTTTGGCTATGCAAAAGTCGGAGTAAACACTGTTTGTTCAGTAAGATTGCTGCTACGTTAAAAGAAAAGAAAATAAACTGAGCCACTAGGAAATAAATGTTTCTGAACAATGCATTAATTTGGTAGCATTTGAAAATCATAGTTGCATAATAAAACGAAATCTCACAAGCAAAAGAAGTGACTGCAGCCTGCTCCAGTTGTATCAAGTGCACAACCTTTGAAGCAAGTTGAGATATGTGCGAGGAAGTGTCACTTTACAATGATGGGCTGTAATATCTTTTAGAGGCACTGGCTTTTATGATCAGTGGGAGCAGTTTTAAAAAGCCAGTGCAGAGGCAGTAAAGCTGCTTGAAGATAGCTCCTCGTGGTGTGATAGAATTTGACTACTGCGGTAGATCATTTCAAGCAGCAAGATTTTATTTATTTGCACAAGAATGTTCGGGTAGTAAAAAGGAAATATGTCACTTTGTCAAATAATGCTCTGGTGTCAGAGGGCTGAGCTAGGAATTCTGTCATCTCTGGATGACAAATCTATCCGTGGGGAATATGGGCTTTGCTTTTCTCCAAAGGCAGCAGGGCACACTTTTGGGATCAGTTAGCAGGCAAAAATAATTATATCTCCAGGGAACTAAGGATCTCATATACATAGCCCATTTGCTACGCAGGGTTGTACAATTTGCACGTGACCAGAATGCAGTTTGGAAGAGACTTATGTACCAATAGATCACATTGTAAGTTGTACATTTTCAGAGGATCAGGTGCCTAATTAATATTAGACACGCTGCAGTTTGTGACCCCTAGACATTGCTTGAAAATGCAGTCACAGAGGCCTGCAAAGGACAGCGGATCTCCATCTCAGCATTTGCATTCCCAAACAGGAAACTTTTTTTTAAAAGCAGTTTATTTCTTTTGGAAAGTGCATTATTAGTAGTGGTAAATATATATCTACCATTGGTAATAAGGCCACTAACACAATATAGGGCTTAAAATAGATCTCAGAAAATTATTCCCATGCTCTACTCTTGGTAGATTAGCAGTGTGCAGGTAGGCTTAACTTCAAACACAGGAATATAAAGCATTTAAAAATGCCAATTCAGTAAATAATTAAAACACAACATAAATATAAATCCAACGTGAATTTGGGAAAATAGGAAATATTTTATTTGTGTTAAAAATATTTTATAAAACTTTTGATAACAGAAACAAACGCTAATCCAATAAAACAATATGTAAGTAGATAAACATTATAATGTATAAATAAGTATCAAGAATATTTTATAAAGTACCAATAACTTAAAATTATATCACTGTAACAAAAATAAAAAGGATAACATCATAATTCTATATCCTCAAGTTACAGAGCTACTAAGTTAAATGGTGAGCATAACCATATTAGGTTCTCTATATTAATATTATAAAGAGAGAGCCCAAACCTTTGAGGCGAGTAATCTCAGGAAGCACAGCACCAATCATAACACCCAATACAGCATTGGAAAGGGCATTTGCAGCAGAAGGACATAGGCTATACAGATGCCCTGAATTTACATTTGAAAGGTAATAGAACCTTACCAGCAAAGTAGTCCCTTGTGGGCGTAGGCTTGGGCGGGGCGCGGCATGACGACAAAAAAAAAGCGTTCCTTAAACGTGTGCGTTGTGCTGGGGGCGTGTGCTGGGGGCGTGAACAAGGCCAATGGGCACGGCAATTGAAATTGCGCAGCAGAAAGGGGTGTGGCCAATGGGCGCGACAACCGGCAACAATCGCGCGGCACATCCCCCAAAAAAAGCGTGCCTCGGGGGCGTGTGGAAAACAAACGTGTGAGTTGGGCCGAGGCGTGGCCACGGCCAATGGGCGTGGCAATTGCATGGGAGCACAGGGCATGGCCAATGGGCGCGGCAATTGCCGGGGCTTAGGCGGGGGCAGACGCGACTGATCATGCCTGCGGGGACAATAACTGCACAGTATCCTGCGCGCTGTCAGCCAGTCAACTCTCTGCATAAAGGACCGTGCCTGCGGGGACACTAACTGCAGCATCTCCTGCGCGCTGTCACACACTCAACTCTCTGCATAAACGAATTGACACCAGGCGCATAACATCAACCAGGGCTGGAGACGGGCTCAGGCAGCGGATGATGCGTCTCCAGCGCGCGCTGTCACCCACTCAACTCTCTTCATCAACGACTTTACACCATAAGCACAACATTAAACAAAACTGGAGCAGGGCCTGAAGCGGGGGATGACGCGATTCAGTGTGCCTGCGGGGACACGAAATTTACAACTGAATGCACTTTCACACACGCTTACCTACGGAAGTGGAGTACATACACACTGGAGACATCTGCTAATACTTCTTACTCAGAGGGACACACAGTATCTGCACACACATGCCTAACTATTGTAACACTTCATGCTAAAAATGTTCTCTACCGCGAGATTTTAAAATAAATTTCCGTTGCCTATTACAGCAAATTTTAATGATAGATTATGCCACAACTTTAAATTCAATGTATTTGAAATAGAACACTAGAAAACAGAATCTAAATCATGTAAAATCAATTTAGTAGACTTCAACATTACTGATTTCTTTAATAAAGCAGAAGAATTGGACATTGTAATTAAAGCTTTTAAAGTAAAAGGTGATGCTAAATTTCATTCAGTACGGAGCCATTAAGGCGAATTATTAGGGTCTAAATGCTGAAACCATAAAATACTTTGGGGGATATGTACAATGAAGTGGCGGAGCATGTCGTTAGCCTCCTGGGCTTAACGACATGCTCCGACACTTCGGAAATGCAAGGCTACACCATATTTACAAGAATGCGGTGCAGCCTTGCGTTACCAACCTAGTCCAACGCAGGCACCCTTGCACCAGTGTGCAAGGGTGTCTGTGTACATGGGAGGAATGGCCATGTGTAGGAAGATGTCCCTTCCTACACACAAACAATCCTAAAATGCCATTTTGTAACTTTCATGTGTGCTGCCTCATGCAGCACACATGAAAGTTAAAAATTTTCATTTTTTAAAAAGGTTTGTTTATGTACAGGAAGGGGCACCTTCCTGTATATAAACAAACCAAGGCATTTTGCTTTTTGTATGTGTTCTGTACAAGGCAGCACACATGGAAAAAAAACAAAAATGAGGTGAACTAATGCATTTCTCCTCATTTTTCCAACTTAAGACCAGGGGTTTCCTGGTCATCATTTTTGCACTTCATCCTATGTATGCCACCCTTGTACATAAGGGTTCGCGTCAAATACATTGGTTGTTGCGGTAGAACGCCCACCACAACACCCACTGCATGCCCTTTTCACGCTAAACATAGCGTGAAAGGGTGCCTTACTTACAAGGCAACGTTAACCCAAGTTAAGTGGCATAATGCTGCTTTGTCCATAAGGCAAGGCTCCTATCGCCACGGGAATATAAAAAAAAGTGACATTCCTGTGGCGATAGGAATTTGTACATATGCCCCTTTGTTTTAAAATAAAAACCTTAAGAGACACTCTAGTAAATCCGGTATACCAAACTCACCATTGATTTTAGACAATTTTAGTTTTTTTATAACTTAACTGGGGATATTTGTTTTTCCAAATTAATTTAGAAAAACATTTGTCAATGGTCTTATAACATTTACGAGGGAGTTGAATAGGTATCATTGAAAAAAGATAAAGCAGTTCAGGAGCCATAATCATTTTATTTGCATCCCATCTTCCCCACCAAGATAAACACAAGGAGGACCATTTTTGAAATGTATTCTTAATATAAGCAAAAGTGGACTCAAAATTCAATGTCAGCGGTTGTTTTATGTTATTAGAAAATAGTATACCTAGATATTCAATTTATCTTTTTGCCCAAAAATATCTTTATTAGTTAGCATATTCAGCGAACAATGAATATTTAAGGGAAAAAATCCAGTTTTGTTAGCGATAACATACAGCCTAAATTTTTAGAAAAAAAAATCAATTAAATTCAATAATGGAGGTATGGAAGATTCTGGGATAGAAATATATAAAGGAATATCATCAGCATATGCTCACATTTTAATTGGGACTTTGTTTAACTGAAGGCCCTCAAATTCTATATCATTTCTAATCGCAATTAATAGGGGTTCAATTGCAATATTAAAAAGTAAAGGAGACAATATGCGACCTTGCCTAGTTCCCCTAAAAAGGAGAAATTTATGGGAGAGTTGACCATTAATAAAAGGTTTGGCAGATGGACTAGAGTAGAGAGATAAAATTATATGAACAAACAATGAACCATAGTTGAAAGCAGACAAGATGCGAAAAAGGTATTCCCAAATAATTTTATTTAATGCTTTTTCCGCATCTTATGCTAGTACTCCAACTGGAAACTGCAATAATGATCCAGCATCAATTGCATGAAATAATAGTCTAGTATTATTTGTCAAATGTCTATTTTTCATAAAGCCAGACTGGTCCACAAGCATAATATGAGGTAGTACCATAGCTGCGCTAGTCGCAATAATTGTAACATATAGTTTACAATCTATCTTGATTTATTAAAGAATTAGGGTGATAATTTGTTACCAGAGAAGGGTATTTATCTACTTTAAGGAGGACCATAATCAGAGCTTCACAGAATGACCCTAAAGTAGACCCGGTATTACTATAATGAGAAAACAAAGAAAGCATATGTGATGAAGGTGAGGTGAAAAGTTCCTTAGACAATTCTGCAGGAATACCATCTGGACCAGGAGATTTATTTAACTTTAGAGATTTATTAGCTAAAATTACTTCCTCTAAAGTAATAGGCAGATCCAATCTAGTTCTATCTACTTGTGAGATTTTAGGTAAACCACAGCCTTCCAAAAAAATATCAATATGCACTATACCATTAGAAGGTGGTGTTTTGTATAAATCTGAATATTATTTAATACATTGCTTAATTATGTCATTGTGAGATAAAGTAATTGAACCATTTGGAGGGTGAATAGCATTAATTTGATTTTTTTCTTTTTTATACGGAGATAGTTAGCGAAAAATCTACCACATCTATTGCAATAAAACAATATTTGGCTTTGTAATTAGAGATCTGTATGCCAGCTCTATTGCTTAAAATAGAGTTAAATTCACAACAACGTTTCAGTAATTCAACTTTATATTCGAGGTTATTCAAGGTAATAAATAAACATTACAATTTAGCTGTCTGTTTATCCAAATCTTTAATTTTATTATTAAATCATTTATTGTGCCATAATGGAAATATTTTCTCCGCCACTATAAGCTTGAAATGCGTCTCATCGAATAGTGATAGACGTAGAACCTTCAAGATTGAATAAAAATACTCATGAATTGCAGACAAAAGTTTTGGTTTATTTTTGTCATTAAGAACTATATTGTTATTCATGCGCCAACGACCTTGACTAGGTTGATGGGAGTTGCAAGATAAAATGAATGATATTAGAACATGGTCAGAAATATCTATATTCTGAATAGTTGGATTTGAAATTGAGGATATTAGACTTTGAGGAATTAAAAGATAATCAAGTTGAGAATAAGAATTATAGGGATTAGAAAAAAAGTGAACTGTTTATCTGTAGCATTACGTAGACACCAAACTTCTACCATTTTGGAAGTTTTAAAGTAGGATTTGAGAGAGAAAAATACTTTTTGAGCACAATCTTTGGTTTGGGAGATTCTATGAAGTAATGGATCAGAAATAAGATTAAAATCCCCTCTGATGATCAGAGGGACATTACCAAATTTAAGAACCACTGAAGTAAATCTGGACCAAAATTCAGGATCGTCAATGTAGGCCCATACACATGAACTAGATAGAAAACCTTATTGTCAATGTTAATATTGGCTACAGTGAAACAGCCATCAGAATCAGAATGTTGATGTAACATTTGAACATGTTATCTTTTTGCAAAAAGAATCACCACTCCAATTTTCCTATTGAGAGCCGGGAACAAAATAATAGCATCTACCCATTTTTTATTCATGTAGTATAAAACTGTATTGTCTACATGAGTCTCTTTAAGTAAGCATATATCTGCTTTATGCCTAGCTAAGTAATCTAAAACCTTAGTGCATTTAACCGTGTGTCATTAACCTTTAACATTAAATTAAACAATGTTAACACCGTTAACGCTCAACATTTTGAAAAAACAGCAAAGATAGATAAATGTATAGATGAGTTAGATAGAATGGAAAACAAAATTGTAGCTTTAACACCAAGGCAGAGAAGAAAAATATGACACAAAATTACACCAAAAATAACAACTATACAATGTAGCAACTAAAATAGTACTCTTGAATTGCACACACGCATGCCAAGAATAACCTTACTCTACATCCCCTTATGAGATACTCAAATCAAAAGGCTAGCAACAGAAATTCAAATCTTATATATTGTAGGTATCCGTCTAATTTGTATCCATGGAAGACTATGACTGTAGATCCAAAAAGTGATGAAGAGCATTAGGTTGTTGAAAAAACCCATCTTTCCATATTCACATAGTGGATGGATCAAATAAACCATATTTGTATCCAGCATTTCTCAGTCTGGGACAAAGATCAGTGAATTTCTTGCGAATATTGACAGTATCTTTAACAAAGTCTTGATGAATAAAAATATAATTCCCATTGACCGTTAACAAAGGATTGTCTCTGGCAGCCTTTCATCTCAAAACTAAATGAGTATGATGCAAAACGTTGAATATCATTTGACATGGCTTATCTTGTCTTGGGTTGTGGTGAGAAGGAATTCTATGCACCCTATCAATCTCAAATATTTCAAACCAGGTAGTACGTTTTCTAAAAGTAACCTGGAGTCATTACCTTCTACAAGTCCAATAATAATTTATTTATAAGTTCTATTTTGGCTGCACTAGGTAAAAGATGGTCAATTTTAGATTTATTATCATGAATTTTAATAGTATCATCAGATATTTTCATGGAAAGACCAGCCATATCTTTTTCGCAGATTTTTAATCGCAGCCACAATTTTTTCTGTGGTGGAACGTACAGCTAGTTAATCCTCCAATAAAGTAGATAATGAAGGCTCATTAATATCCACTAATTTAGACTTAACTGGTGGAGGAGAAATATTTTGTTTTCGTTAAGTAGACATTGTTTGAGAATTCTTGTCATCCATATTAAAAACAAATATATATATATACAAATAAAGGAGAAAGCCAGGCATAATATTATGTGAGTAATAGGTAGGTAGGAGAAAAATTCAGTCTACATAAGGACTGTGCAGCAGCTAAACCCAACTATGGGAGTGGCCTAGGCCTTAGCCGTGCCCTTTCCTGGAAGTCACTCCATCCTCCTGACAGGAAATACAGCAACACCAACTCTCAAGAAGAGAGTGTACAAGTATATGGGCATTAATAAAAAAACAAACCTCAAGTGACATTTAGGCAGTGCAACATGCATGAAATGACCAATTCAAGAATCAGCACACAAAAAATTATTGTGCCAACATCAAAAATCCCTTCAATGGCGATTCGTAGACAAAAAGCATTAGTCTTTCCCTACACTACTGCTAGTGTGACACCCCTACTTAACATTTCGGCATGCACGTCCTCAGAAAGGTGTCAGCAAATAAAGTCTTCCTAAGAAGCACACTCACGTCGAATGGAACGAGTATCATAAAGGTACAGAGGTTGTTCTAAGATGCTTCCCTCAGGTAAGGCATAAGTCCCCCTGAACTCTCCCTAATCCCAATACAAATATAAAAAATCACACCTACAAACACATTACAAGACCTCCTCATCCATTCAAACCCCTCCTTGCCGGTACCTTTCCTTGAGGCAATGGTGCTTCCAGGCTCTTGCTCGATGTTGACGGTTCCCAGGCCTTCTCTGACGAAAAAGAACACCTCCTACATTATCAGCAATGCTATTCAAAGGCACCCTCCCTATGTCCGTCTAGTTCCTGCAACAAAGACGTTATTAAAACTAACAAGGTTCAATTCTTGCACCTGCAACAGAGACGTGAAGAGATGAAAATGCCACACACATGATTTCTATTAACAACCTTCAACGTGAGAGCGAACAGGGAGAAATGAAAGTTAGGCCTTCCAAGTATGGCTAACATAAAAACAATACACAAGTTTAAAATACATGTATATTTGGTTCATTAATATCCACGTTATTTGAACATTAGTATCAAAACATTCATTGGTCATGAATATACTTTTACACATTTATGATTTCATCTTATCACACACAAATATTACATTAATTCTTTGGCCCACATGAAGAAAATACTACATCACTTCACCTACATGTTATTACAATACACAAACTAATTACCTAATGTCAATATGACAACAGATTATATATGTGGATGCAACCTATTTGTGATTATAATGCACCCCTAAAATTGGCAGAGCAAAATTGCACTCTATCATAGACATGAAAGTCTTATACCCTCTTCTCTGACATTTTAGGATAAATCTAACAATAGCATATTGTGGGACTTATCAATACCATTCTAGTAAGTCCTTGAATGATATATTTTCTGTTTCTCTATGCGTTAGTTATTAAATAATACCTGGTTGTCATGTTTACCTTTGTGGCTGGGGATCTGCAATGGGGAAAATGAACTACGCAGTTTTTCCAACACCAGGGCTAATAAAACATCTTTTAAAAGGACCCTGGCTATATCTACTGGACCTCTCAGCCCTGGAACATGTAGGGGAGACTGTAGGGGTTCTAAATATGTACAAATATGGCAGATCCCTACTCCACAGTGCGCCTAGCACAAACAAAAGACGATTTTGGTACGCACTGTACTACAACGTGGGATATGAAATGTGCAATTTCACTAAATCCAGGGCATTTAAAAACTATTTTATGAGGCTCCTTTTTATAAGTACCTGACTCACCACCACTGAGTCATCTAGGTAAGACCCTGGGGGTCCCTAATATGCCACAATATGGTAGTTTATTAATGTTGTAAGTGCCCCAAACACCAAAGTCAAATTTGGTTACAATTTACGTGGTGAAAGCAGTCCTGCGAAACAGAGCTGCTTTTAAACTGACGTCAGCAGTGCACATATGCAAGTGCAGAAAGGGCTGCTGGCCTCTGAACTGCCATGCCCTGTTATAAACTAGGTACTTACAAGTAGTATTGACCCTCCTGCCCTATAATGTGCTAGGGGAGGTCATGCCAATCATAGGGGCACCTTAACCCATAGTGTACCGTAGTGTATGTAGGTGTTGTTATCACTGTATTAAATGCTTGTTTTCAGCATAGCACTGTCCCTGGGTCTGATTAGGCAGAGCTCAGAGACAGTCAGAGTCAGTTACCACCAGTCAGCAACAAATGGAGGGTGCCCAGGACACAACAATGACTTTGCCATAATTTCTATCAAAGGTTTAGTGTGGCGTCAACATAAAGAAATGTTTTTAATTCATTAGGACATCAGGGAGAGCAGGGAGGGGTCAGCTTCCCCTCTAAAAACTTGATACCACTCCTTTTATAGTGCTGGATCTGATTAGTGATCTGTGAACCCAATAGCTGCCACAAACGACTGACACAAATCAAAAATAGGAGACTGAGAACCCTTTCATGATCGCTCTTATTTGTGAGTCTGACTGAGCTAAACTTTTAAACATTTTGCAGATTCCTAATGGGCTTTGTAAACATTAAAGAGTATTTTACAGGAGCAGTCCCTGTGATTTTGTGAACTGTAAACTTCGCAAACTCACATCAGGCCCTAAATGCTTGTGACTGCATATCTGTACTATGTAGAATAATTTTGTGGTCGTTCGTGTACACTCTGGACATTGAGGATTGTGTGTGTTTTAATGTGTATGCAGTGAAAACTTTGTGGTATACTGATTTGTGCACAGTGTCTCACTTGCATGTGTTAAAAATAGTGGAACTATTGTTATAGGTGTCACCGTTTTTTTTTATCTGTGCCATTGAAAGATTGCCATCAAAATCTCATCAGGTGTACTGAAATGATTGCTATCACCATCAGCAAGATGCTGGTGATAATTGCATGGTGAAAATGCCTTTAATGTGTGATAAGGTAGTTACTACAGGTATATGTCTTGTTCCTGTGTGATCTTAGGGTGTGTGTACTTCACACGCATGGGCACAAGATATCAGTTGCTAATGCTTTTACAAGAGAGTGCTTGCAACTTGAACATGCAGTATTAAAATGTGCTATTAAGGGAAATGAATTTCGTGAGCACAAAGCGAATGCCAATCTCTTTAATTTAATGTGGTTGAGGTGATATATAGTAGCTAGTTTGATGATCTTAACCACTATTTTAATTTCAGGAAGTGAATCTTGTTTATTGAAACCAATATCACACACACATAACTCGTAGGAAATCAGTATGGTGTGTACCTCTATGCTGGTTCCCTTTGAGCCTTGGAATGCATGCTGTTGCAGAATGCTTCATCCGAATAGCTGAGGACAGATTGTAGTGTCAAGAAGCTGAGCCAAAACGTCAGAGCAAATGCCCTGCTTACTGCCAAAGATCTTAGGGGCATATTATCAAGCAGGGTGTTAAAGTTATAGACGTTTTAGCCGCAGAAAACTGCTGCTAAAGCGGCGATAATCGGCTTGATAATATGCCCTGGAGAATTCCCATAGAAGCCCAGGTTCACACCAGAACATGAGTTTCTATTGGAATTCACAAAGCCATATTATCAAGCCCATTATCGCTGCTTTAGCGGTATTTTTCTGCCGCTAAAACGGCGATAATTTTTAACACCCTGCTTGATAATATGCCCCTTAGTGCTGTGTTTGAGCTGGTCAAAATAGGTGACATTCTGTTTAATGTGGTACACACATTTCCTTCTTTTCTGGATGTCTTGAGTAATGCTAAATTTGTAAACTAATATGTGCCAAGACCTAAAGTTGTACGCAGAAACCCATTGTCAGTGCTGTCGAAGCTGGCGGTATCAAGGCTGTGTAGTCTTGATGAGCAGCGGCTGGCATGTAATTACGGAGGTGGGGCAGGCAAAAATACAGGTGATATAAAAATAGTTTAACAAAAAGTTACTTATCTTGCTCAATCGCTGCATGATATTCTCCTCCCTTAGGTGTCTTCCCTCCTGGAAGCTCCGGACCAAGGAAACTGCACCACCCAATCCTAGCACTGCTCTCACAGCATGAGAGAAGCACCATAATTGGCAGGAGTGGCCTCTCTTAGAGATCTTAAGAGCACTAGAAGCCTGTGCTTTCTCTAACCCAGCTGTCTAAGACAACTAGGTTAGAGAAGTACAAAATGCACATGTCTGGCTATCCATCGTAAGATGTCCAGCCAAAGGGACATGTGCACTGTAAACATAAGTGTATAGCTCCCTGCTGGCACTCATCAGCAATTGCCCTGCCCCGTTCTGACACCCTGTTCAGGATGGGTAGCTGAAAAAAAATGGTAATAAATAAAGTTTATTATAATTTTATTTTTTAGCTGTTCTGCGCATTTTTTTAGGGGTGCGATACTCCTCCGCTCTCACGGACCAGCAGCTCCTGGTCTTGAATCCAAATCAGTCTTCTTTCATCCACCACCAGACACTCCTGCCTATGTATTTCTTTGTTTCAGGCTTTTTTCATCCCTGCTTTTGTTTTTTGCCACTGTTTTCATCTTTCTCTTTTTCCTTTTTTACTAATTTTGTGCCATTCTCTTTCTTGCTCTGGGTCAAAAACGGATGTATGACATTACAACGCATACTTTTACATCGCATGCCTTTACAACGCGGTTTTTACAACGCATAGCGCTTTGGGGTGCTGGATAGTGAATAGTTTAATTTACTATTCCAACTCCAGTCCCCGTGGACACTAGGGAAGGTGTTGGACAGTAAATTAAACTTATTCCCTATCCTAGAGCGCCCCCCAGCGCAATGCGTTGTAATGGTTTGCGTTGTAAAAGTTGCGTCGTAAAGGCACTGCGTGGTAAAAGTTGCGTTGTAAAGGATGTTTCCCGTCAAAAAGTGATGAGGAAAAATGAGCGCTGGTCACCAAAAAGCAATCTTCAACTACTGTCTCAAATTTAGCACTGCTCTAGAGAGGTGGTTGCATGTTCAGTGTAATGAAAGATGACGAGCTTCTTTTCCTTTTGTAGTCCAGAAATGTTTATGTTTCCAGTAAACAGCGCAGCACTGAAGACATGATACAAAACTCTACTTCTTTCTCGTTGTGTGCTGTAAACTAGAAGAGATAAACATATTATATTTTTCCACTATAGCATCTTGAGATAAAGACTTTGGGGCATATTATCAAGCACGGCGTTAACATTATCACCGCGTTTGCGGCAGAAAACTGCCGCAAAAATGGCGATAATGGGATTGATAATACGCCTTAGAGAATTCCCATTGAAGCACATGTTAGCACCAGTACATGGGCTTCTATGCGAATTCACAAGGGCATATTATCAAGCCCATTATCGCCGCTTTAGCTGCAGTTTCTACCACTAAAGCGGCGATAATGTTAATGCCGTTTCTTGATAATATGCCCCCATGTACCTTTGCAGAAATGCATATTTATATGCCAAAGTCTTCGACACAAATGCATTTACCAAACTAAAATTTGTAGTATGTTCCAGCTTTTTCATTGCAATATTTGTTGAAATCTGTAGATAAGCATACTTTCTCCTGTTGAGGGTGAAACATTTATTTATTTATACATTTAAATGTATACACCCAGTATTGTCTGAGAGCTTTTCATGTGTTTTTCCAAAAGGGAACAATTTTTTTATAGCTGTACCAATTGTTTTAACGCATTACTGTTGAGGCTTCCACCTACCCACTGCTGAGACTTTGTTTTGATGCTTGGGGCACTTCACATGTAAGCCTTCCTTTTGCAAAAGACTACGTTTTATGTGGTATTTCCCACGAATGTTGTCATCTGTTGCTGTAGTAATTTTTATTGGTGATAGCGCGATTTACCATTTCTAACAGTAGTAAACTGCTGGTTCCCTTTCTACCAAACATTTTAAAATTGGTATACACATGATTGACACATTTAATTTTTTCTAATATACGGTACCATCTGTATCCACGGTATACAAATTAAAATCTACTTGTGGGGTCAGCACTCAATGTGGCACTTACTGCAGTAGCACTGTACAACATGTCCTCAGGCCTGGGTGTGAAGTTTTAAACTGCCTTTTCAGCCTGGCAGAGTAAACCTTTTGCCACGCTTAGAACTTCTGTTTCAAAACTTGTAAGCTACCCTGCTTTAAATGCTTATAGTGCAAAGTGTTTTACATTAAAAGATATGGCATTTCTATTTAATATTTTACATGTCCTGGCAGTGAAAAACCTCCAAAGCCATTTTATTTCCGTGTAAAGGCTGGCTCTTCCATAGGTAAACACTGGTTTGCACTATTACATGTAATACATGTTACATTCAGTATGGTAGTAGGTAGGGATATGCCACAATAACTCATTTTAATAGTTATTTAAAATCAAACTTAATGGTCAAGTTGGATTTTACATTATTATTTTGGGAATTACCCAAAATTCAGAAATGTATAGAGCGGGGCACCAGGCAAGGTTGCCCCTGCTCTCTCTTGATATTTGCAATTTAATATCGACCCCCTAATTAGATTAATACAAGAGAGACAGGCAATTGAACCTCTTTGTGCTCTAGGAGGGGAGGTAAAAATCTTAGGATAAGCTGATGACCTAGCAATAGTGACTCCAGCTCCACAGGAGACTTTAGTTGCATTAGGGGCTATTACATATCGATTTGAGGAAGTCTCCAGCTACCACATGAATGAAGGCAAAACTCAAATAGTTATAAATGAGAAGGTGGATATGGCTGACCCACAGATTGTACTCAGTGCAAGATATCTTGGGGTCGAGATCAGCTTTGATTTAGCGACAATTGCCGATCTAAATCTCGGGCCACTCTTAGGAAAAATGAAAACTGACACTGAGAATGACCAACTTACACCTGACACTGATGGGCCGAGCTAACGTTATCAAAATAATTTTTGTGCCGAAAATTCTTTATTATTTTAGGGCTATCCCTCTGGAATTTAGCAAAGTCTGGTTGAGGAAACTTGATCAAGTTATCTCTTGGTTTTTATGGGCAGGGCAGCACCCAAGACGGGTCTTAAGATACATGACTTTGCCTAGCGACCGGGGGGGGATTTTCAGACATATTATTGAGCCATTACTTTGAAATATTCAATGGAACTAATAAATGGTTGTAATTTGGATAACCCTGGATGTTCGATTTTTCAACTTCTTTGTGGGGTAGAGGCCCGGGGCTTGTTATTACGACAGATTGATTTCGCGTATTTTAAGAGGGTCAAGTTTAAGGTGCTGCTTAGTGTATATAAAGTTTTGACTGCAGTAAGGAAAAAGATTGGAATCCCCCGGGTGCACAGATTTTTCCCCTTTTGGCAGTAATGCCATCCTCGGTTTGGATATTTTTAATGATGGTTATTTTCGTCGGTGGAGGGCTACGGGGATTTATTGTATCTGGGATTTTCTGTCTGGGGATTGTGTACTCTCTTTTGATGTTCTTAAAGAATGGTTCGGGATTGACAATATGGATTTCCTTAAATTTTTACAAGTTAGGGATTTTATAGACAAGAAATGTCACAATCGGGGGGAAATTCCCTTACTAGAAATGCTTAGCAAAAATATGACACCACAAACAGCTACCACCTATAAACTCATTACGGAAGAAATGGTGGATGATCTACCTAAACATTTTGAACGATGGCAATTGCAGTTACAGGCTGGGTAGGGGGATTGTGAAGATTCTTTGTACTACAGTCAAACGACATGTATATCCACTAACTTACAAGTACAATGCTTTAAAACTTGGTGCAATTTATATGTCACCCCCACTTGAATACATAGGTGGGGGCACTACTGGTTGCCGCGGATAGTACCCATATGTTTGCAACCTGTTCAAAATTGTCTCAGTTATTATCTGATATTGAACTTAGACTGAGGGCAATCTTGGGTTTTCCTCTGATACTTACCCCACTGACTGTCATGCTGGGTATCTCTGATCAAGGGATGGATGAAAACCATAAGATATTTGTATTTGTTGCTTTGGCTGTCTATCGTATATGCATAGCCACAGTTTGGTTAGATATCACTCCCCTGACAGAATATGTATGGCTTAATAAATCTATGTCTGTATATAATTGGGAGATGGCGGTAAACAAGAGGGGGGGCAGACGGGGCAGAGAGAAAGGAGAGAAAGTCTGGCTACCTATGTCTAATTGGCTCAATCGATAGGCAAAGACTCATGTATATTTCTGTTTGCTTTCCCACGTGCCCCATGATTGTATTGTATTAGTGTAGTATGCTATTATTTTATTTTGATCTGTTTTTTCATTTTTCTCTGTTTTTTTCTTTGCCTTAGATTGTTGGGCTGTTGGGAGAAGAGTGGATCCGTCGGGGGGGCGGGGTGGGAGAAAAATTACAAAAAACATTTTGGGAATTTACCACAGTCTTCTGATTTTTTCGTTGATTATTATTGTATATATTTGTTTTCTGTGTTTGGTACCCCAATAAAAAGAAATAAAAAAAAAATTGGGGGGGGGAAATACACATTCAGAAATGTATTTGCCTGCTTAAAACCAAAAGGCTTTTCCTGCCAGTGTACAGCTGTCACCTGACCCCTGATGTCTTGCCTGTGGTGAGATGTGTGTTGTTCCCAAACAGTGGACAAATGGCTCTGGGTGTGTGGAAGGAAGTTCCCCCATTGGCAGGATGGCCAGAGTGCCATGTCAAGCCCCTTTCGGAGGTTAAACAAATGCCTACCTTCTCACAAGCAAAATAAACTGACACCTAGGCATGTCTCCCTTTTATCTTCTTAGTCTTACTGGCTCCAAACCCAGTTGGTGGGGAGGAACCAACCAGAACCGCTGTAGTGGGAGAACAAAGGCTTCCGTTCAACCCACTGGCATGAATGGAGCATAAAAGTGGACCCCACAGACATCTCCTGAGAAAAGTGATGGACCTATGAGGAATCAGAAGAAGGACTGCCCTGCTGTCTGAAGAAGTTGAAGGAAGAATGGACCTGCTTGCTTTACAACCAGGGCCCCGAAGTTAGTTGGCTGTTCTTCTGTTTGAGCTAAAGGGAAAAAAACAAGCGTCCAGATTCGTCACTCCCAGCAAATGCCCAGCTGACCAGTTCTAACTGGACTTGCCTTGGACTCTGCTTCTGGCCTCTGCTGGCATGAGTCCCAATACCCCAAGTGGCATCCCCCCAGATTCAGGACCCTTGGCAAGTGATAGTGTGCCCCTCCTGTTTACAATGTACACTAATAACCCAACGTCTTACACTTCCTGTCTTCAAAATGTACCAGGCAACATTTCTGATATTTTTTCAAACGTTGGGGATACAAAAGGTACCCAGGGATTGTGGGTGCTCTTGGTGGGAATCAAGAACATAGTGAAAACATAGCTACATTTGAGTATTTTTTTAATGGGAAAAAGTGCAAATTAGGAAGGTATTTTTATTTGTAAAGATGGCATCAACAAAAGGTTTAGGCAGAGTTGTAAAAGAACATTTGTATCACAAGTTTTACATCTTTCTAAGTCTTAGCCTATATTGGAAACAGGTGTGAAACCCATGAGTGAATCCAAAAAGCTATACATACCTGCCATAATGAGGTTGGTCCCCCTGGTGCTTTGAAGATTTTTAGCTGACAATTTTCTTAGTATTTTTCAAATGAAAATGTCCCTAATATGAATGGGAAATAGTCATTTTTTTAGGGTCCTGGAAGCCTTGAGTGGGACGAAGCTGAAATTTAATTGAGTGCCTTGGAACTGCCAGCTGGATACGTTTTCTAGAGAGTGCTGCTGAAGATCTGGAGGAAAAGCTTTCAAACATTTCCAAACTTTGTTCTAGTGCCTTTGTGTGGAGCCTGTTTGACCACCCAAATATGTGGCCAGGGTTAATGAGCAGTCTCCTGCTTCATGGGTCACAAAAATTGTTTCAGGAGGTAGTTGTCCTCCCACTGAGATTGTTCCCTGCCTGACTATGGGGAACCTCCCCACTCCCAGTCCAATGTCCATGTCCTATGAGTGGTTTCACACCTCTTTTACACTATATTCAGGCCAAGTACAGGCTGGGCAGTGGCTGGAGAGGTAATAAAAAAGAGCCCCAAGCAGCTTCTGCAGGGTGAAGGTTAGTTTCATGAAAGTAAATTGCTCATATATTTATAAAAATCCAACTTCAAAATTAGATTGAGATTTTCTTAAGTAAAAATGTAAAAATAAGTCTTTGAATTGAGATTTTGATGTTTGTTGTGTGCTATCTACAGTCGGACAGTGACAAGATTGGTGTGGGCCTAGTTACTGGGGGGAACATACACCTATTAATATCTCATAAGTTTTTTTTAATATTATGCACTCTACCTTGTAGGCAGGAAGATGTGCTTAGGGGTGACTAACTTAATATTTAAAAAAAGATTTTCCTACCTGTCAAAAGGGTGACTTTGGCAGGGTTCAACCTGTCAGGCTGCACATGATAGGCCTGAGGCCATGATTTCCAGGCCCACTTTATGGATAGCACAATAGGTGCTGCAGTTCACAGGTGGCAATTAACCTGCAAGATCTGGGTACATCATTTTCCATAACATATAATAGGGACTAATATGCAAGTTAAACACGTGAATTCGGAATAAGGTAATTTAAATATGTTCAGAGGGGGATTACCAGCACTTTACTTCTGTTTAGCAGGGGTAACAGTGTGCAGAATTCTAGGTCCAGAGAAATTTAAAAAAGCAGAGGTGACCATACACAAAAGAGGGATGTCCTACAGGCCTTCAAATAGTTACTGTTTTGACCTATTCTAAAGACCTGCATTAGATCAATCCACTGCTGATCAATTAAATCTTAGCAGCATTCAGCAACAATCATTTAATCTCAAGGGTGGGGCTGTGGCCTGGGGGCAACAGAGAGGAAATGCCTAGCAGTATGATATTTAGCCTTTCCCAAGGGACCAACCGACTTGGGGCATGTTGCACTTAAATGCAGCAGACTGCACCAGGTAGGCTACAGTACCAAGAGCCCCATTGCTATATTAAAGAACTGTGTGAAGTAAAGGCAACCCATGGGCCCATATTAAGGCAGGGATATAAATGCTGGAAAAAAAGAAGTAGGTGAGGAGAAGAGAAGGTGCCAGCTTCTCTACTAACACCCAGAGGCATTTAGCTAGTTGGGTGGAGAGCTGTTTATTATGAAAGCTTCAGCTCCTGTGCAGCCCCTGTAAAATACTTTTGTTTAGTTCATACAGGGTAGGATCACACCCACAATCAAAGAAAAAGTGCACGAGGAAAAATATTTTTTGAAAGAACACTTTACTGGCCACATATAAGAGGGCAAAGGTCATGTCTACAAGGCCAAGGAGCTTGGGTAAAAATTGCACATTTGTTTGTGTGGTGCCCCAGGAGGGCAATTCAACAAGTGGCATAGTTAGGCAGCCTGGAGAGCGGCAGGCCACGCTCCAAGACAATCACTCCGTTGATTATTTTTCTTTAAATGGTTGCACACTGTATTTGCCAGAACCCAACAATAGTGAACCTGGATGAGGTTGTGGCTGAATACAGTCACTCCTGGAGCTGTGGGTTTTTCCTTAAAGCTCTAGGTTGCAACAACGATCTGCTGGACCCTCTGCAGTTTCTAGTCTACTCTTTTTAAGTTTTAAAAGGCTTTTATTTGATGAAGGAAAAAATATATAACATAATACAGGTAATACTAGAGTAATGATAAAATAGAAAAAGATAATAAGAAACATGTTAGAAAGAAGAAATGGGGAAGGAAGGAAAAGGGGAGGAAAGAAAGAGAAAAAGAAGTAAATGGGAATAGATAATAAATATTTAAGCAATATAGTGTTGCAATAAAATGTTGCTAATGCATTATACTAGCATATAACAATAAAATATAAAGAATTAAACAACAATGGTTATAAAAGTCAAGGTGGTTTGGGTACTTCTTCAAGGGAGGGTTCATGTAAATACATCCTTTTAGTTAGCAGATACATTTAAAAAGTCAGTGACAGGCAACCAAAGTAAATCTCTTTTAATTGCAAGTGAGATATATAAGCTCTATCCAACCTATGATTGTAGCAGACTCCGTACCACCATGCCTGAAAAGAGACCGCAGAGCTATTGTTCCATGATTTTGAAATTTACTGAAAGGCAACAACAAGGATTAAATCGATAATACTCACCTCAATGGTTTGTGACGACCAAACTTCGGAAATGCTCCCCAGAAAAATATGGGTGAAAGAAAAAGGAATGTGTGTATGAAAAATATTGTGAACCTCTTGGCTGCTTGAGTTCTTCTTGTGCTGTGCTGGACCACAATAGAAACGGGTGTGGTCATGACGAGCTCAGCTCATCATAAGCACACTGGCACTGTGCTGCATGACGAGCTGAGCTCGTCATGAGCATGGATGGGGTTAATCTGTTGCCAGACTAGAGTCCACAAAGTATGATAAGTGGACAATTAAATAACATATGTTTGTGGTTCTGTGGATGAATTAGTACAAGACCAACAGGTAGAAGGAAAGTAGAGTCAATCTTGTGTAGTTTAGCATGGATGATAAGAAGTCCATTATAAACAAAGAATTGAGTTTGTGTTGTGTTGGCTGCTCCAGAAGACTCCATATTTTAGCCCATAGTGAAATGGTGAAAGATTCACCTAGATCAGATTCCCAACTATGTTCTACTCTAATTTATCTTGTACAAGGGGGATATTAGGTAAATGTTTATAGATTTGAGTAGCAGACGGAGTATTGCAAAAAATTGATGTTCTTTTGGGAGGTGAAGGATGAAGTGGAAGGTTAGAGGATAAATCATTATAAGAAGATTGAGCTGCTGCAGTCAAAGATATGTATCTGGAATGATATGATGAGGGAAAGGAAAAACAAGATTGTATTATTGGAAAAGGGTTACAGACGCCATCTTGAAAAAGCTGATGAGTCCATTTAAGGCCCTGAGCATACCAATCTTTCCAAAAGATACATTTATTATTACATTTAATATGTTTATTATACCAAAGTGATGAATTTAGAAACTGTGTACGGTCATCGTGCGAAGAGGAGAAGAGTGGCTGGAAACTTTTTCGAGCATTTTTAAGAATGGGAAAAGATAAAGATGAGGGAGCGTGGGAAAAGGAGATACATTCTTCAAAGGAAAACAGATGAAAAAGAGACTTTTCAACTTCCACCCATAAGGGGTAAAGTATAATGTCAGATTGATTGTCAGATAGTCGAAAAGCAGATTATTTAAGAAAGAATGTAGAACGATAGGAGTGAAAATCTGGGAAATTAACTCCTCCCATATATTTAGGTTTTTTAAGCTTACAAAGAGACTTCTTGCTGTTTTGTTATGCCATAAACATTTTCATAGGATATTATACAGATTTTTGTAATAAGATTTAGGAATATTGATTGGAATATTGGATAAATAAAACAATATGATAGGGAGTAACATCATTTTTATGGTGTCCAGTTGACCCCACCATGATAAATATAGGGGGTGCCATCGCGAAGTGGACACATTTACTACTGATAGTAACTCCTTCAGATTTAGTGCAATACTATCTTTAATAGAGACAGTGAACCATAGACCAAGATATTTAATCTTATTTGAATTCCAATGAAAAGATGAAGTAGAAAAATCAGCATGAAAGCAGAAATTATTTAGAGGAAGGATTTCACATTTATCAGCATTTAATTTATAACCGGAGACAAGGGTAACATCATCTACCTCTGACAGAAAAGCTGGTAAGGAAGTTTGTGGATTTGAAATAAATAATAAAATGTCATATGCATACATTGAGAGTTTTAAATATTTGTCACCATATGGGAACCCTGTATTAACTTCATTTAATTTAATTTTGATTAAGAAAGGTTCTAAGGCAATAGTAAATAGTAATGGCGATAGCGGACAACCTTGCTGGACTCCTCTATGGAAGGGAAAGGAAGGGAATACAAGACCATTGGCTAAAATAAGAGACTTGGGAGAGGAATATAATAAAGAAACATAATTAATTAACTTTAGGCCAAAACCAAACCAAGCAAGCATTGAAAAAATAAAAGGCTAACTGATTCTATCAAACACCTTTTCGGCATCTAATGAAATTGCTGCTACTGAGGTTTTATATATTTTGTATTTGCTTAATACATTATAAAACAGTGGAGTGTTATCAGATAAATGTCGTCCCTTGATGAAACGGCATTGCTCTTTCCCAATTAAGTGAAGCGAAGGGCAAGTATTTTTGCATACATTTTATCATCTAAACTGATCAAATAGATGAGCCTTTAATTTTTGCACAATTTTGTTTTTTGTTTTCTTTTGGAAGCAGACATATTAAGGCCTCCTGAAAGGATCCTTCCAATTTTTGGCTAGAGATAAAGTGTTGGAATAATTGATATAATTTAGGAAGAAGATTCTTGGAGAAATGAGCATAAAATTAAATTGTCAACCCATCAGGTCATGGAGATTTGCCTTTTTTAATAGACTGAATGGCAGTCAGAATATTGTTAGTTTGAATATCGTCTTCTAGGGAAGAGAAGTCCACATTAGGAGAAGAAGGGGGAGTGATAGAAGATCAGTAATGAAGTAATGAAGGATATCTTCTTGGTGAGAGGGAGAGTCAGGTGTATAAAGGGATAGATAGAAATTAGTAAATTCTAAAATAATGTCTTCATTTTTATGAACCCTAGTGTTGGCCGAAGTTAAAATTGAATCAATTTTAATTTGTTCTTTTTTAATCTTAAGGTAATTGGTGAGAATTTTCCCAGCCTTATTTTGAGCACCATAATATTTAGCACTGGATTTAAGCAATATCAAATTAGCAGATTTGGTTGAAAGTATAATAGATGAAAATTTGGCTTTGAGAAGTGCATCTAAATCAGATTGGGATTTGTTGACTAATTGGAATGTTCTAATTGTTTAATATACGAAATAAGTGATTGTTACTTTTTGGAAGAGGATTTCCGTTTCGGAGCTACAAAATAAATAATGAAGTGTCTAGAAGCAGCTTTGAAGGTGTCCCAAGGTAGTGATGGGGAGGTATGTGAGGGTTCATTTTCTAGAAAAAATTTACTTGGAAAATGCTGGAAGGCCAAGATAAATGTTGGGTCTAATTGAAGGTAGTTATTGAATCTCCATCATTTAGGTCCCTCTGTAGGAGGAAGTAAATTTAATTGAGAGATACAGGAGCATGGTCAATCAATCTAAGCATTTGTAAAGCGCACTACTTACCCATGAGGATCTCAAGGCTCTAAGGGGTGGGGAAGCTGTTACGGTTCTAAAAGCCAGGTATTGAGGAGTCTTCTGAAGGTCAGTAGGTCTTGGGTCTGACGTAGGCGGATGAAGAGTGTGTTCCATGCCTTGGCGGCTAGCTGGGAGAATGATCTGCCACCGGCGGTCACTCTTCAGGTGCGGGAGACAGTGGCAAGGGCGTGGTCGGTGGAGCGGAGGTGGCGGGCGGGGGTGTAGAAGCTGAGTCAGCTGTTGAAGTACGCTGGTATGGTATTGTGGAGTGCTTTGTGTGCATGGGTGAGGAGCTTGTAGGTTATCTTCTTGTTGGCAGGGAGCCAGTACAGGTCTCTCAGGTGGGGTATAATGTGGCTGCGGCGAGGGATGCTGAGGATCAGGCATGCGGAGGCGTTCTGGATGCGTTGTAGCTGTTTCAGGAGTTTGGCCGAGGCTCCTGCGTAGAGGCTGTTTCCATAGTCCAGTCTGCTGCTGACAAGGGCCTGGGTGACCGTCCTTCTCATTTTGGTGAGGATCCACTTGTAGATCCTGCGGAGCATGCGTAGGGTGTTGAAGCAGGAGGAGGATACAGCGTTGACCTGCTTCGTCATGGAGACGGTGAAGTCGAGGATGACCCCTAGGTTGCATGCATGGTCGGTGGGAGTAATGTAATGTAATGTAATGTAAACTCACACTTATATAGCGCAACTACCGCTCCAAGGAGCATCTTGGCACTCAGGAGTTGGGAGTTGGAGCTGTTCCTACTGCGGTCAGCCACCAGGATTCGTCCCAGGCCGAGGGGGTGGAATCGAGGATGAGGACCTCTGTCTTGTTCGAGTTCAGCTACAGTCGAAAGTCTGAAAGTAAAATGGATCCTATATCGGAATGTGAAATATGTTGTGTAAGGGCTTTAGAAACAAACAAGTAGTCTATGTGGGATCGAGAGGAATGAACAGGAGAGAAAAAAAGTATATTCTTGAAGGGTAGGGTGGCATAATCTCCAGGCATCAACGAGGGAGTGTTGAGCAATAGTAGATGTGACTTGAGAATGGATATTAGAGGGGATAAATCTAGATTGCGAACGTCTATCAATAAAGGGGTCAACAATCATAGTACAATCCCCACCAACAATCAGATAATCATCCCTATTTGTCATCAGTTTGGATAAAATCAGGATTAATTTATCAGAATTAGTAGGTGCATATAAACTAAAAATAGTCAAAGGATTTTTGTTGATTAGCAAAGAAACTGAGACCCATCTACCTTCAGTATCTGCTTCTTGGACTACAACATGAATCTCTAAATGTTTATGACTAAGAATAGCTACCCCATTATATTTCCCCGAAGCAGGAGAAGCAAAAACATGACCCACCAATTGTCGCTGACGTTTGGATATCTCTTTATGAACTACGTTAATTTATTGCAATAAAACAATATCACCTTTCTAGCCAGCAATGTGTGATAAAACCCTTTGATGTTTCATAGGTGAACCCAAACCCTTAACATTCCAAGATAAACATTTGAACAAAATCTTAATTTATCTAACAGCAATTCAGAAAATACAGTAGTGCAAAGTAGAAAATAGTGACCGAGAAAAGGACAAACAAGAAAAAAACAGTATAGATGAGTATGATGGAATAAAGGAACATAATTCCAAAAGATCATGCAATAACTAGTGAAAGACAGGAGGTAAAAGTCTGGTTAAACGAAAATAAGAAGGGAGATGGAAAGAAAGAAGAATTTAGAATATTTAGAAATAGATAAGAAAAAGAACCAGGGAAGAAATATGTAATCGAAAGGATGGACCGAAAAAGGGTAGAAAAGAGAGAAAATAAGGGAAAAACAAAAATACATACCACGAACATACAATGAAAATGGGAGTGGTGGAGCCACATAGGGAAGACGGCACAGCCAATCGGTAAACTCCAGGATGAGGATGGGAAAAAGGGGAGGACATCCACACTGGGTGAAAGTCACAGAATCGGGAATCATGAAAACCATACCTAGAAGTAAAAAGAAAGCACATTATATAAAAAACACAACAATATAATCTGAAAAACATGACAGAAAAGGAGAGAAATAGATAACAACAAGGTTAAACAAAACAATCAAATCAGCGAAAAAGCTTATAATTTCCATGTCGCTCTCTCTACAAACAATGCAACTGGAAAATATGAGAAAGAGAGGAGGAAAATGGATAACAACAGTCAAATCAGCGAAGAACGAGTAACGTCCATGTCTTCTTCCTTCCGGGTATCATAAAAAATGCTATAAGAGAACCAGATCTTCATAGTTAGTGGTTTTCTTTTTATAACTCACATTAAAGAGGCATGGGTGAACAGACCATATCTGGCATTCAAACGTCAGAGTGCAGGCTTCATATCTAGAAATTGCTTCTGACGATCTGCTGTCACTTCTGCATAATCTTGAGCAAAAAACAGGTTAGATCCTTGCCAAGAACATTTTCCCTTACGTTTGGTCAGTTGTAAGACCTTAAGTAAGTCAGTATATTCCCAAAAATATAACATAATGCCTCTTGGTTTAGTTGATGAAGAAGAAGCTTGTGGGGCATGACCCAGGCAATACGCTCTTTGACTGTTTAGCAGTAGAGATACTAGAATATTAAGAAGCTTTGGGAGAATAGATTGAGAGAAGGTAAGAGGGTCCGGGCCCTCAAGTCCCTCCACAATGCCATAGATGCGTAGATTGTTGTGTCTATTTCTATTCTTGAGATTTTCCACTTGTTGTTTTAGGCGGGAAATTTCCTAATGAATGGAGTCAACTCGATTTTCCAAATGAGTAACTTTTTGCTCAGTATGAGACCAATTGTCTTCAAGACATTTGGAGGCGGAGCATTTGTTTCCATCATGTAAGGTTTGGGAGCATACATTTCTTCGAGAAGTAATTCCATAGATATAGGTGATAAACTGGTTGTAGAAGGTGGGTATTTCTTTACACGTTTACATGTTGCTGACGATGATACAGAGGGTAATTTAGATACTGGTTTAGGAGCAATTCGAGGGGTAACAGATAGTGCATCTCCTGTGACAGAGGAAGTGGCGCTTGATTCCATTTCATTCATATTGGCTTGTAGAATACTGAAAGGGTTATAATCCACCAATGTAGTAGGGTCAGAAAGTGGAGCTCCAGTAAGAGTAACTTATGCTTTTGCCATAAACCATATACCAATAACACTAACACCCTCATGTATATATTAATAGGAGTGACAAAACTTGATGAAGAAATGCAAGGAATTAAAAGAAATTCCCATCAAGTCAGTCAGTAGAATTTGAAACATTTTGGCATTTTGGAAAAGCAAAACGAGATTATGCCATGAAGATGCCTGCAGAAAGATATCCTTTATCAAAAAACATTTTAAAAACGTGGTAATGAAGGTTGCGCTTTGGGGAGGTTATGTCAGCAAGAGAAGTGAAATGATAAGAAGACCGAGCGATAAAATGCCCAAAATGGCGGCCACAAGCTGATTGGAAGAAGTCAGCAAAAGGAGGACAAAGCGCTCACCCCAGACAAACAGAAACATCACAAAATGCTTAGGAAAACCTCATCTTCACTCGCTGGTAATTGGGGTCGCAAAACATCGGGTGGTGTCGTCCAGAGATCTCCCCTTCCCCCGTACCACCGCGGAGCTTCACGGAAAGGCGGTCATCTTCTTTGGCACTGAAGCCATGCCCCCCTCCAGTTTCCAGACTACTGAGAGTGCACAGATTCATAATTTACTATTTTTAGTTGACCTGCGGTGCCCATATGTGAGAACGGGCCTGCATTCACGAGGTCAGCTTGCTAGTTGTTCTCTGGCACATAGGAGATATAAGGCCAAATGCAAGCTCATCTGCGCCCCTCAGCACCCGAGCCCCTGCTTGTTTTCTCCGCCACGTTTACAAAAGTGAGCAGCTACTTACATTAAATAATGGTAAGGGCTGCAATTTCTCTCTGTGGAATGGAAATAAGGTAAACTACCCCTATCACTGCAACAGGTGTAACTTTCACTTACAATTAGGGAAAAACGGCAACCCTCATGGTGAACCCTTCACTAGGTTTTACTAAAAGGGAATATAGCTACTTAGACAGCACTGCTGCGGCCACTCATTCCCCAGCCCTTCCACTGAATCCCTCTCTGAGGGAAAATAATTCACCGGGCTCTGTGGGAAGGCCAGTAATCTGCATATTGCTGAATACTAGATCTCTGATGAAGCACAAATATGAGTTTGAGTGCTTGATGCAAACATCTAACCCAGATCTGGTTTTCCTAACAGAAACCTGGGCCACAGAAATGTCGGAATCCAACTGGAATGTGATGCTACCAGCTGGCTATGAACTGACGAGTTTAGACAGGGAAAAAAATAGGGGAGGTGGCAAGCAATCATATATCGCTCTTGAGCAGAAGCTATGACTTTTAATATTAAAATTGGTAACAGCCTGGCATTCCCTGGTCACCTCTACCGGTCACCGGGGCCTAGAGCCGCCCCTTTTATATAATCACTGCAAACCTTTTTCGAATCTCGTCTAGATGTTGATGGCACACGGTGATTTTAATTTTCACCGTGAGTATGCGAACTGTGCAGACACATCCACTCTGTTAGACAACATGCAGGGCTTTGGGTTGACCCAGATCGTCTCGGAGCCCACTCATAAGACCAACCCTACACTTGATGGCATCTTTACGAACAAGCCCAATATTAACTTGGATAAAACACTGCCCCTAACATGGACAGACCACAAGGCTGTTTTCTTCAAACTACTTGTTCCAGAGAGAAAAGCGCTATCCCAAAGCAGATTGCCACTGGCTATGACTCGACCTTGGCACAAAATCAGCAAAAATGATCTAAAGGAGGCCCTTGACAGACAAGCCCCTGGGTTAGTCCTAGACAACAATTAGGCTGTTGATAATCTCAATAACTGGATCAGAGAGTAGAGCCTGATTGCTTGGCTCGCTGCCGTGAGTGTGTCTCTGGAAAAACAACTATTTGTTTGCTGCTTCTCTGCATTTTTAACCCAATGAAGAATAATTATTAGCATTGTCTGTAGAATTTTATTATTGTGGAAAAACTAAGGGCCAGATGTAGGTGGCCATTTACCGACCGGTAACGGCCGATTTCGGCCGTTACCAACCGGTAAATGGGTTTTTGGTATGTAGGGGGCCTTTATTTTACCGATTCGGTAAATTTACAGATTCTGTAAAATACCGAATCGGTAATTTTACCGATTCTGTAAATCCAAATGTAGGTGGGACTCTTCTGAGTCCCAAAGGCCTTACAGATTCGGTATTTTACCACCCAATCCAATTGGGTGGTAAAATACCGAATCCAGGTGTGCATGCACATGTGTGCAGGCACACCTATGCCATGTGACACACAGACATGCCCCTAGGGCATGTCTGTGTGCCACATGTCACACGTGCCTGAATTCGGGGTGCTAGAGGGTGTCAAAGTGACACCCCCTGCACCCTTGCAACATTCGGTATTTACCGATTCGGTAAATACCGATTCTGTATTTACCATTGATTCCTATGGGCTTCACAGCTCATAGGAATCAATAGGGAATACCGATTCGGTATTTACCGAATCGGTAAATACCGAATGTTTCCGATTCGGTATTTCAAATTCTAAAATGACCTACATCTCACCCCTTCATATTTACCGATTCATAAAATCCGAATCGGTAAAATTCGGTATTTAAGAATCTGTAAATTCGAATTACCTACATCTGGCCCCTAAATGTAACCAAATCTTTTGTGGGGGGTGAAACCAAGATTCTACTGCAGAAACGCATGGCCGCGGTGCCCGCCTGTTAGAGCAGACCGCTTCTTATGGTCAGCATTCTAGTTGTTTTGGGCCACGCTGCGTTAAAACACTGGATGCAGCGTCCGCGCCGAAGGCGCTCCTAAGGCAAGCCCGTCTGCTCCCGTCAGCGCCCCAGGGGCACGAGGCGCAGGACACTCTGCCGGTTTTGTAGGCCAGGTTGGGACGAGACGATGCTATGATAGAGATGCCTTAATGAAACTGAGGATTACCAGAAGCTGTAGGTATGCTATTCTTTCACCCGTTGAAACTACTACTCAGAGGTGGAAGCAATGTAATTGGGGGGTTTCTATGGATGCTCTAGAGAATAACTCCGCTACCTGTCCTTTGTAGAGTAAGGACATCAATAAACAAGAGAACATCAGGACCTTTCTGCTAAACTGCCGCTCCATGAATAAACATGATTTACATATTTACGACCTACTGATAGAGAAAGAGCCTGATCTGTTATTTCTGACTGAAACCTGGCTTACTGATAATTCCAATCCTACAATAGCAACTGCGATTCCCCCTGCCTATTCTATTTTTAGGAAGGACCGGGTGGGCACTAAAGGAGGTGGCATTGCAGTTATAAGCAAGATGGTCCTTTCTATCTCCCCCATTGTGATGGAGGATATCAATGGGGCAGAATGCCTCAGCTTTCAATGCTCTCTCTCCCCACATCAATGTCTAGCAGGAGTGCTAATCTATAGACCCCCGGGTCACACAGGGGCCTTCTTGAGAATGCTCGGTGACTCTATAGCATCGCTGGCTCCCAGATTTAAAAATGTTCTTGTCCTTGGGGATTTTAATATCCACATGGACAATCAGGAGAAGGCCGATACTACCGCTCTATTGAAGTCTATGGAAGCTTTGAATCTCTGCCCTTATGTGATATCCCACACCCACAACAAGGACCATATCTTTGATCAGATTTTTGCAAACTTTGCAATTCAAACTGAGGTTCCGCTGTCCCTGCTATGGTCAGACCATTTCTTAATCTGCTTTATGGTCTAGAAACTTGTTAAAATCCGACTATCTCAGGTGAGGCAGGCACTGATTTCCTATAGGCCATGGTTTAAAATCACACCAGAATAATTAGTATATCCAGCTTCAATTATCTCTCCCCATCTTTTGTTCCGGAGCACCCCTGCCAGTGTGTCAATTAGGTGCGTTTCCTGTAAAAAGCAAATATCCACCCACATGTCTAGTAAGGTAAGAGTGGATTAGTCTCATTTTTCTACGGTCGTTTAGTCCTTTGATGTTCCAAGTAAGGCACTTCAAGTTAGTCAAGTTAGGTGATCGTGTCAACAGTAATCAGTAACATGCTGGGCGTACAATGGCTGTGCTGCCGGACGTCCCAGCACTGTATTGTGCTGGTGCTTGTAAAATGCCCATCAATATCGTGTGGTTGGAGTACTATAGACCTCTCAGCATGTGATAGGCTCTAATTGCCACCTCCACTAGGTGCATTATGCAGTACATCTGTATGTACAGTAAAATATACAACTTTACACCCTCCACCCACACCAACCCCCCAATTAGGTTGTGCAACACCCATTACCCCTCAGCCACAACAAAGAACATATTACATATTGTAACCAACAGAAAGGAATCATCCCATGGGGTGCGCGAGGCTGCTGGCTGACAGCCCTGTGCTCAAGGCAGGGTGGGCGAGCGTGTATCACCCCACCCAAAATCAGGAATGTCACAAAGTAAATCCGCAGTATGTCATTACACGGAAAGTCAACCATTCATACAAGTCTGCGCTACGGCCCTCGGACCATCGACAACATTGTTCTTACCAGTGAGTTGCCGTCCTCCAAGTAGTAGACCACCTCTCCGCGTGCATCATTCTACTATACGACCCACGCATTGCATGCTTAATCATTGTCGCACAGTCTAATGTCTGTTAACTCTTCGTCTGATATTTTCCGCTTCCTCTGTTCCTTTACTAGTTGTTTGGCGTACGTTAACGCCGCTTTAGCGTCTGTATAAAGGTTTCCCAGTTCCTTGTATTCGCAATTTAGCTGGGTATATCAGTGCGTACTTCATACCAATTTGTTGAAATAGTTTCTTTGCTGGGATAAATTCCCTGCGAGCCGCCTGGACATGCAGCGTGAAGTCGGGGTATTATGCAATGTCGTTTCCTTGATACTGGATATCGCCCTTTTCTCTGGACAGGCGGAGTATTGTGTTGCGGTCTCTATAGTACAGAACTCTTGCAATAATCGGTCTCGCCGGCGCTCCCGGTCTCGGCCTCGGGCCCAGCGACCTGTGTGCCCTTTCAATGAGGAACATGCTGGATAGATCGGGTCCAAAGAGGGTTTTCATCATAGTTTCTTTGTAGTTTTCCATATTTTGAATATTTGTCGATTCTGCAACTCCTTTGATTCGCACGTTATTCCTTCGCGACCTAGCTTCTTCATTCTTCTGCTGTATCACCTCTAGCACTCTGTCCATACCCTTTAGTTTCTTTTCCAGCTCAGTCTGCCCTTCCTCCGTTTCTGTCACTCTTGTTTCTAGCACCCTCATACATCCTTCCTGCTTTTTAGCCCTTTGCGTGATTCTGTCCATGCGTTCCGCGAGGGTGTCCATCTTGGAGGCTATACCCTGGAGACTGGTCTTCAGCTCTTTGAACATGGTGCGTATGTCGTCCTCTGGTAGCTGAACAGGGCCTGCCTCGTCCGCAGGGTCCTGGTGTGCCATATCAGTCTCTGCCTGCTTGGCAGTTTTTTTTATCAAAATTGATGCAGGGTTGCCTGGTATCTGGCTTGCCCATATTTGCGCGTGTTGACCAGAGGCCGCCAGCAATGAGCGTCTAACAAGTGACTTCTCCATCCGCGGTGTCAAAGAAGTAGAAGCTAGCAAGCCTTTATATGTGACCGGGTTGCGCACGATCTCACACGCTTTCTACCAATTACCTGCTGCAAAGCTCCACTCAGCCTGCAACCCCTTGTCAGATCGAAAACACAGACCTGTATTCCACCTTTGTGTTCCAGCAGCACGCTGTCCCATGCAAACCACTGTAATCTATCTCGCAATCCACCCGATCACAGGCCAGGGGTATCTCCTCACCCGCAATCAGGGAGGAACCCGGTCAGTTTTCTACACGTCGCAAGCAGATAGTGGTCACCAGGTGGTGTGGCTCTGGGTGGTGTGGATCCTCACCCACAGTGCAGCTACCTCGCCAATTGTGGTCTGACTCCGCAGTGAAGTGGCGTATTATCACTTATTTCTCTCTCCACAATCTGCAAGCAGCCATGCACGTATTACTCTCCACAATCAAATGGGTGGCAGCACCATTAGTCTCAGGTCTTAGCGCCTTTCCCCCATGCTGTTACCCGCCACGCGTATTGCCTCTGCTCAGCCAGGCGGGGCAGGGGGATCACTGGTGTTCCGCTACGCTGGTCCCGCTGTGTCTTCCTGCACCGCTCTTCCAGGCCAGGGTCCACAGGCCTCAATATGGCGGCAGGCAGTTTCACCCAGCGCACAAAATGGCAGCTTCAACTTCTCCCCACCTCGTAGTGGGTCCGGCAAGGCCCCGGTGTATTTTCCGCTGCCTACCAGACAAAATCTCCTGCACCCGCGGGGGTCTGCACGTGTGCACCCACTCTGATCGCAGCCTCGGCGTCACACCTCACAGGCAGCGCTTTTCGCCTGGACCCCAGGCGGCGGCCGCCAGGCACAGCTCCTCTCCACCACCTTACCGGCAGCGCGCTGAACATTTCAAGCACTGCCTCCACCACAACGGGGCTCTCACAGCTGCATCTGCAGTCTCCCTGGTTCAAGGGGTCATCATCCGTCCTCTTCATCGCGTCCGATCTCCGTCCACTCAGCCACCGCATATAGCTTCACTCATCTGCCGCTACCAGAGTCCCTGGCGCCATCACGTAATTGGGCCGCAGCTCAGACCCGCATCCTCAGCTGTTCGGTTCTCAGTCGCCCCAGATTGTACACCTACGAGGTTTCTCCGAGGGGGTCAGTAGTATCATAAACACTTTCCGCTGCTCTGATTTCCTACCTTCAGGCGCGGTCAGTGGATAAATTATGGATTGTCAGTGCTCAGCCGGCATAGCCACGTTATTATGCGGCCATTTCGCTGCTCAGCGAAGCCACGCCATTTTGTGTTTTAGTTTAATTATAAACATTATTGTAATGTTTGTAGTTTTTTGGAAAACTGAGGGGTATATTCACAGGAACGTATGATAACTACCGCAAGAGTAGTGTAACGCAATTTTCAACATCACAGCCCATCGCGGGAAAACAACTCAGTGACAATGTGGAATTCACAACACAGCGGTAGCATGCGATAGTTTGCTGGCACCGGGGCCAATGCCCGCGACACAACCACCTCAACAGAAATAAAAACACAAACCCCAACGCAAAAAAACCTGCGATGGGCAATAGCGCAATAAGAAAACAGTGACAACCAGCGCAGGCAATACACACGTGCAATGCGGGAAAAAGCACAAGAACAGCATACTGAAAATGCCACATAACAAAATCCAACAACAGCGGAGTACCACGGATGCACCCTGACTAACTGCAGAGGACTACATGTACACCACAACTACCTAGTACCCTGGAAGAACAGAACTGACAGGCACACCACATGAAAGAGACCAGAGCTGCACGAGCAACACACTCAGCATGCAGCATACACACATAGGCAGGAGTGTACCTAGACATTGACAACATCCCGGTACAAACAGCGCCTCCACCACATTTGAACACAGGACACAACTGATTCCGCAAATGTGGACGACCTGGCAAATCACATCTGAAATCGCAGGGAAAAGTAACATTAAAATGTACAAGTACAAGCTGAAACCTGCAAATATATTTTATTCACACATGCAGAGCATTTGAACATTTATACTGTCGCTTGATTGCCAAGTACGGTCACAATGTGACGTGCTCATGAGAAGTAAGTGCCAATAATGGTATTCCAACGGGCCATTCCTGCCGCTGCTGCAGTGGGATATGGCCCACCTGCCCCATCACCACCATCATCGTCCAGTACTTTTGGGACTGGGATCCATGGGGCCCTGGTGTGAACACATATGTTGTGCAACACGTGCAACGATCAGCTTGCACACCATGTACGGGCTGTACAGGAGCTTCCCATCTGTGCCATCTAGGCACCTGAAAAGTGACTTCAACACGCCAAATGTGCATTCCATGATTTCCCTGGTGCATATGTGGGCCGCATTGTACTGCCTCTGGGCAGGTGTGTTCGGATCTCAGAGGGGGTCATCAACAAGGGATGAGTGCATATCCTTGATCCCTGTGACAGTGCATGGAGAAAAGAGTCAATACTTAGTCGGCAGAATGTGATGGCAGGTCAACCAATCCAGTGACGCCTGTGCTGGCAGTGTGTGGGGTGAGTGTAAGCCAGCCCGTAGGGAGTAGCTGATGCTGGCAACAACAACAACAGTCAATAGGCACCCAGAAATGCAATGTCAGAACTACAAAGGAGGATGACATGAGTCGCACAGAGCTAGAGGCCCCAGATGCACAGCAGGCTACACGTGCCCACCGCCACGGGACGCTGAACTGCGGGAGACTGGGGTAGGGTCATGTGGGCAGAGCAGTGCCTCAAATGTGTTATGGCTGCTTTTTGTATCTCCACACTTTCAGCTGTTGTGTGGCTGTGGTTCCATGAAATGTCTGTATTGGGTGCAAGGGTAGGACAGGATGACCATGGAGTGGTGTGGTTGTGTCTGGTAGGTGGTCGTGTAGTTCGACATGTTGATTGTGGTTTGGTCACGTGTGCATCCCCACAGTTGTGCATTGTGCTTTGGAGGCATTGGGATGTGTGGTGTGTTGACTTGGGACTTACCAACGTGCAGTCCCATTCCATATGTGCCATCCTGGAAGTGCTGGTTGATGATGGACTGTCGGAAGATGAAGGAATCATGCACACTGCCTGGGTAGTTGGCGACGACAATGGTGAAGAGTCCCCTGTGGTCCACTATTGCCTGCACATTGATTGAATGCGTGTGCTTTCTGTTGCGGTAGTGGTGTGCAGTATCTGCAGGGGGCACAAGTGAGACATGTGTGCAGTCGATTGCCCCCAACTCAGCTGGGAATCCGGCTATGGCGTAGAAGCCAAAGAAGGTACTGGGATATGAAGCTGAGGATGGCATCCAGCAAAGGTGTGATGAACTTTGATAGGGCTGGCTGTGAAACCCCTCCGACTCTGGCAGTTGTTGGTTTAAAGGTACCAGAGGCCAACAGGTGCAGCACAGCCAGCAGCTTTATCTGAGGAGGGATGTTGGGTCTCCGCTGTGTTGGCACTGTCAGCCTGTGAGCGATGTGGGTCATGATGCGGTGAATGGTTGTCCTTTTGAGCCTGTAGTGGGCAATGACGTTCTCGGGCTTCAGGTCTGTGAGAGTGGTGCGTTTTCGGTAGGTCCACTGTCTTACTTTGTACTGCCTCTGTGGTGGTCCAGGGGGGTGTGGGCCCGGGTCCTTGGGTGGTGACAGTCCCGGGGTGGTGGCAGTGAGTGTTGTGGCCCTATTGGGGCTACGAGCTGCATGATGAGTAGCTCCATGGCATCGTTTGTTCTTCTGGTGTGGCTATGTGCGGGGCTCCGTTGCCTACTGCAGGTAGTCATCCGTCTTTACACCTGCTTGAGGCAGGTGTTAAACACCTGCGGCTACCGCGGCTTATCGCTTGTTTTCAGTTCACTTTGCAGATCTGTCAGTTTGTTGTGAAAGTAGTGTTGTTGTTTTTTCGTGTGTTTCTGCATCCCATTGGTGTTAGTCGGTGTTGTCCACCGTGGTGTTAGGTTTTGGGACTGTTGTCGCGGGAATTCTGATGATGTCTGCTGATAGCAACAGCTTGTGAATGGTGGAGTACATTTATTACAACTTTGGCCGCGCTAAAGTGTCGTTAATTCAGCGATAGCTCCTTATGAATATGCCCCTGAGGTCCGCAGAGGACAAGCAAAGCTGACAAATCTCCTGCTGAGATCTGATTAGTTGCTACCGCATAAAACGGGAAGTGGTATCAGCCATATTGGGGCTCAGGCCTTACTCCAGAGTCCTAAAACAACAGAAAAAAGACATAGGGAGGCAGAGTAGAGATACCCCGACCCCCTAGGGAGGACTAGTGCCTGCGAGGGTGAGCGCATATTTTTTTGGGGGCAAGCCGGCACCTGAGCTCTGCTCTGAGCCTATGAGTGCCCTGGGGGACCCCATCACCCATGGCCGGGTAAAAGAATAAAGCAGGTGGCACATGCCCTAACTTCCTTAGCCTAGTTAGACCCCTGTGACCCCTACACTGGGGCCATGACACTTTATAAAAAGGCGAGGGGCCTCTTTATAGACCCCATCCCCTTGAGCTAGCTCAGTGACTGTGTCCTGATGGTAGCTCAGTGACTGTGTCCCAGCCCACCCATTGGACACAGTAGTTTCCCAGCCTGCACCAGTGTGGGCGGGGAAACACGTGTTTGCTCCCGTCTGGCAGGAACATTTTTAAATCTGCTCCCAGCCGGTAGGAAATTTAAACATTCTCCTGCAGACAGGGAGCAGGCATTGTGTTTAATTACCCTCCTCACTGACGTGGGCAGTGAAACAAAACAGTATTGCTCCCACCCAGAGAAAGCTTGCAAAAGGCAGCTGTTCCCAGGAGAGGAGCAATGTCAGCTCCCACACCATGTGAGATCTGACTGGAGCTGCGGGGTCCTGGAGGTCACTTACTCCCTAAAAGTGTTGGTTGGTGGGAGCGCCATTTGGGCACTGAGTTACACACCAATTGTAGAAAGGGGCCCCAGGAGATGGGGTTCCTAGGGTCTATAAATGCTCGGGAAGGAGGGCACTGCATCCCCCTCTTTTTAATTGGAGTTATCACTGGAGGATGGTGTCCCCAGGTCCTTTGAAGGCTCAGGGAGGGGGGCCATGTGACCCAACTCTCCTTTTTTGTACAATTTGGCCTCAGGGAATGGGATCTTCGGGGTCTAATGATTCTCGAGGAGGGTGGTCCTGTGGGGTTGCCTTTACAATGGTAATCTAATATTTCTTTACATTAAAAAAACCTAGATATTCGCTGGAAAAAAGGTAAAGTAACATTCTAGTTAGGTGGAATATTCAGTAACAACGTAACATTTAAACTCTAAAAACCACAGCAGTTATAGTACAACACTATCAATGCTAAAGCAATTCCCGCTTGGTGCTGAAAGTGCTTGAAATCCATTGTTCATGATGAGCTCAGCTTGTCATGAGCACACAAGCAGTGTACTACATGACGAGCTGAGCTCGTCATGAGCATGGAAGGGGTTAAGTTATTGTAAGCAGTTATTACCTGTGCCGTAGGTTATCTATATCTCACACCCTCACCATGCACTGCTAATTACCCACATATTACATCACTTGGAGAGAGGATGTAGCCTTACGACTAGAGCGGTCGACCTTGTAGCTGGGGAACCGGGTTTGAGTCTCGGCAACGACGCTCAACATCCTGTGATTCTGGGCAAATCACTTAATCTCCCTGTGCCTAACAAAAACAAATTAATGTGTCCTTGTGTAACGAAACTGGTGCTCATGTAAAGCGTTCTGATACCCAATTTGTTTGGGTCCAGTTCGCGCTATATTAAACTCTAAAAAATAAAATATTTTATGACATGTTCTATGAAATCATTGATAATATCACTGCAAGACTTGCAATTATCAATGAGAAAATTGTGGCTACAAGAAAGCTCTACTTCAGATGTTCACCAAGCCACAGGAAATAATATGTGGCTTGGTGAATATCTGGAGTAGTGCTTTCTTGTAGTATATCTGCAGGAAAGAGTGCACAAATATGGTGGGCGGTAGTATTGCTATTGTATTAGAAGACCTCGACAGGTGTGTGTACAGCCTTCTACCCATCTCTGAGTGTGAGAACCATTCCTTCCCCTTCAATTTCTCACCTTCATGCTCCTTCTCAGGGCTAATGATCCACATGCCCCCAGGACCTTGCGCCAAGTTCACTGAGCCCATGCCAGATCTGAATGCTAGACTAGCCATTCAAAAAAAGAACCTTACCCTTCTTGTGGACCTCAGTATACATTTTGATGAGGCCAACAATCTGGTCTTGACATATATGTTCTAAGACCGAGGCTCTATCCAATTAATACAAAGAGTGGAAGGCCCCACTCATGACAGAGAGCATCTCCTATACCATATTTTTGGCAGCACCACTACATTAAGGTAAAGAAACCCTGTTGCTAGATGTGGACTGACTAATTTTGTATCCCATTTACATTGAATGGTTACCTCACTACTAACAACACAAAACACACACCTAGTCTTGACTGTAGATGGTCAAGACTTAATAAAGAAAACTGTAATGCCTCCTTAGCATTACTTCACATCAGAGTCGAAGAGTGGATTAAACATTCTCTTGACACAAATAACTGCGGTCACAAGAGACAAAAAAGAAAACTCTGTGCCCTGATATACCTCCCATCTACTATCCTTAAAGGTTAAGGAATTCCTATCAATTTGCAATTAGGCACTACCAGCTTGAAATTAAGGAGGCTAAGCCTCTACTATGAAGCCAAAATTGATTAGGCAGCTAACTCACCAAGGGAACATTCCAAATTGCCAAAATCCTTACCACCTCACAGTCCAGAAACACCCTCCGGACCCCCACAACAGCTCGCTGCAATAGACTCTCAGCTTTCTTTCCAGAAAAAACTCTCAGACATATATGTAACACTACAACAGACTATAAGTGCCCTTAGTCCATTCCAAGAGAATTGTCTCTTAAAGTTACCCCCATCTCAAGGGAAGTATTCCCATTACTATTTGGTAAGGTAAAATTGGGCTACTCTCTAGACCCGGTACTGACCCTCATACTCATGCAAGGAGCGTAGCCTTCTGTCCCACACTATGAACTACTTAATCACTCACGACAAGACTGGTTCCCCTCTGGACCCGGGACCGCCCCTCAAACCCATTCTAGGAGCTCAAGCCTTCTTTCCAACACTAATGGAGCTGCTAAATCTCTCTCTCACGACGAGACCGGTACCCTCGAAGTGGGTATATGTTGTGGTCAAACCTTTGCTTAAGAAGAGCAGTCTTGATCCCTCATGTCCCATCTCATTGCTTCCAGTGGTAGAAAAAGTTTTGGAAAAGCATGTCAATCAAAGCCTTTCCATATTTTTGTAAGAAAACTCTCATCCTACTCAAATGGGTTACCACCCTAAACATAGTATTGAAACTGCTTTCTTTACCGTCACAGAGGAGTAAAAAACATTGCTTCACCAGGGAAGAGCCGCTGTTATTATCCTACTAAACCTGAGTGTGGCATTATTTGATATGGTTGACCATGAAATATTCATAAAAATAATAAGTGAAGCCGGAATAAATAATGCAGCTCTTAATTTGGCTCACTTCTTTTCTATTACCACCCCTTTTGTACCACTGCTTTTCTAAGCACTATGTAATTTCAGATATGCCAAAATCCATGCTATTTAGATGTCTTCCCACTGAAGTGTGGGGTAGCGGAGGGATCCTGCCCTCAGCGCCATACTTTTTGATATATATATATATGCATCCAATAGCTGATATTGTGCAGGAATTTGGGATATTGATCATCTCTTATGCCAACGACACACAACTGGTCCTCTCCATCGGGATAGGATCACAACAGTAGCCATTGGCCCCCTGTTTACAAAAAGTAGCCGCTGCATGGCAAACTGCTGCCCTAAACTGAACAGGGAAAAAACAAAACTCTTGATCCTGAGGCATTGACCAGATCCCCAACCCTTTCTAGAATAGCCAAAGTCCTTGGGCAATCCATCTACTACTTCCTCCCCATAACAACCCTAGGCATGTGGATGGGCAGCGCTCTGTCTATGGCTACAAAAGTAGAACAACTTGCGGCGTCCTGCTTTGGCATCCTCAGAGCGCTACATAAAATCATGTAACTTTTACCCACCCCATCTGCAAAAACCATGGTTCAGGAGCTAGTTCTCTCCCGAATGGAAAATGGTAACTCCTTATAAATGGGCTCACTTAAATACGATTATCACGAGACTCCAGGTGGATCCTACTAAAGGTCACTCAACATGCATGGCTAAAAATGCCTATGCCCCCCTTCACTAGCTGACCGTCGAGGAAAGAATAAAATTCAAAATGTTTAGTATAGCCTACAGAAGATTCAACTCAAAAGCTCCATCCTTGATTAGGGCACTTCCAACACCCAACATCCCCAACAGATCACTAATATCTTCCAATGCCCGACTCATGAAGGGAGCCAAATCCAAAGAAACAGATGGGTGGAAGATTCTTTTCTCATCTTGCACCTAAGCTGTGGTACACAGTACTATGAAACCATGACAATGAGACAAGGATTAGGAAACCACTCACAACTCGACTATACCCCCACTAATCCTACTCTGTATACATGTTCCCTGGATGCATAGGTCATATCTCAATCAGCACTCGGATGCCTTTGGGTAACGATGCACTTTACAAATCTAGATAGCATAGCCTAACATTGACATGTCTTTACTTGCTTGCTAGTGTAAATTGGTTTGGTAGTTTTATAGAAATCAGCAAATAGAAAGTGCTCCAGTCTGGGCATGAAGAGGTTACATTTTATCTGGTCTATTGATTCATGGATCCTTTGTGGTTTCGCAAATCCATGGAGGATTCACAACTCCAATAAAAAAAACAATGGCACAGCATTGGACAAGAGGACTTTTCCTCCCATCATCCATTGCCATAGCTAAATACATCTGCAGATTTGTCAGTCTACTAATCTCTTATTGGCAGACCATCATAGTAAAATATCTGTAGCGGTCACCATAACCCGGGAAACATCCTTTACAACGGAACCGTTACAACGCGGTACTGTTACAACACAGGATTTACAACGAAAGTCGTTATAAAGACTTTCGCTGGAAGGCGCTCTAAGATAGGGGATAGTTTAATTTACTATCCAACACGATCCCTCCTATCCACGGGGACTGGAGTTGGAATAGTAAACTAAACTATTCACTATCCAGCGCCCCCCAACGCAAGTCGTAAAGGTACGCGTTGTAACGGTGCGCGTTGTACCGTCATACATCCCGATAACCCACAGAGCACTGTGTTGCTAGAAGTAAAAACAAAATGGCATAAGGTGTCAGGGTGAACATACACTGACCCCCCAGGCCTTTTAAGGAACCCCAATGGTAGCCATCTGGCAATACAATAATTATCAGTCAATCAATCAATCAATCAGGGATTTGTATATCGCACTACTCACCCATGAGGGTCTCAAGGCGCTGGGGGGGAGCTCTGGATCAGTTGAAGAGCCAGGTCTTGAGGTCCTTCCCAAATATGTGCAGGGTTGGGGAGCGTCTGATATTCACGGGGAGCTCATTTCAGGTCTTAGTGGGAGAAGGCTCTCCCGCCTGTTCTGTTTCTGCGGATGCGGGGGACCTCTGCCAGGGCGAGGTCGGCAGAGTGGACGTTTCTCTTGGGTACGTGGATAATCTCTCGCTAAGGTATTTGGGCCCGATGTTGTTGAGGGATTTGTAGGCATGGGTAAGGAGTTTGAAAGTGACCCTCTTCTCGACAGGGAGCCAGTGGCGGTCTCGTAGATGTTGGGTCATGTGTTTGTGGCGTGGAGTCCCGAGGACGAGTCAGGCAGCAGCGTTCTGGATGGTCTGGAGTCTGTGTAGGAGAGATCTGTAGATTACGGCATATAGGGCATTGCCGTAGTCCAGTCTGCTGGTTATGAGCGTGTGGGTGACAGTCTTTCTGCAATCAGGAGGATCCATTTGAAAGGTTTTGCGGAGGATGCACCGGCATTTGAAGCTAGTGGCGGCGACAGAATTGATCAGGCAGTTCATGGAGAGGGAAGAGTCAAGAATGATGCTGAGGATGCGTTCCAGGTCTGTAGGAGTGGGTAGGTTCCCGAGGGCGGAGGGCCACCAGGAGTTGTCCCAGGCGAAGTTGCAGGGTCTGAGGATGAGGACCTCAGTTTTCTCTGAGTTGAGCTTCAGCAAGCTGTCTTTCCTCCAGGTTGCCACATTCTTCATTCCCTCCTGGTAGCAGAGTTTGGTGTCTTCGGGATTCTTCGTGAGTGAGAGGCTCCTTGAATCCCTGCGTCATTAAGTATGGCTGCAAGGGTGCAATGAGAGACGGTGTCGAAGGCTGCGAAGAGGTATAGAAGGATGCGAGCCACGGTGTGTCCCTGGTGGAGTAGCATGCGGATGTTATGTTATGTTATGTAGCTTTTATATAGCGCACGGCTACTCGATATGAGTGTCCCGGCGCTTTCCACCTGCAGCTCAGAGTAAAAATAACAAAACACAGGCTGTGGCGGCGAAGAGAGCGGTCTCGGTGCTGTGGTTCCTGCGGAATCAGGACAGGGAGGAGTGTAGGATTGAGTTTCTCTTTGATGAAAGTGGTCAGCTGAGCGTTCCCGAGTCTCTTTGTGACTTTGGCTTTGAAAGGGAGAAGATGGGCCGGTAGTTTTTTAGGTCCGTTGGGTCAGCAGTGGGCTTCTTGAGGAGGGGTTTAACCTCCACCCGCTTCCAGTCGTCTGGGAAGATGCCGGACATGAAAGAGGCGTTGATCGTCAGTCCAAGTTCGGGTGCGATGGCGGTATGGCCTTGTGGTATATGTGCGGTGGGCGGGGGTTCATTAGGGCTCCTGAGTGGGTTTTACGCATGGTCGCGGTGATGTGTTCGACAGTAGTGGGCTTCCAGGTCAAGATGGATGCCGGATCGGCTGCGAAGGGAGGGGGGTGATTTCCAGCATCGGTTTTCTGAAATTGTCGTACAGGTCCTTGATCTTCCGGCGGAAATATGAGCTGAGCTTATCTCAGAGTTGCTGGGAAGAAGTGATGTCCGTGCCTTCGCTGGGTGGTTTAGTGAGCTGCTGTATGATGATAAACAGTTCCTTGGCATTGGTCGCATTGGTCTGGTTTTCCAGGCACATGCATCAATGTAGGTTTTGCAATTCCTTAATTGCAATTATGAAGGAATCGCAATTAAGGAATTGCACAATGCCTATGCATGTATAAAATTAGCGATTCCCAAACATTCCTTAATTGCGAGTCGCAAATTGCGAGTCGCAATTAAGGAGTGCCTTCTTATTGATCCCTACGGGCCTACGGGCCCATAGGAATGAATGGGAGATTGCAAGCGCAATTTGTAAGTACCAATAGGTACTCGCAAATTGCGCATGCAATTTCAATGGTGTCAAAAGGACACCCTGTTGCACCCCTGAAATTGATCTGTGCACACATGTTGCGCACACACATGCCACAAGGGCATGTATGTGTGTGTAACAGCCAACTTTAAAAAATGCACTTTAGTGCATTTTTTATAAGTTTTTGCAAATTACCATCAATTACAAATTGATGGTAATTTGCACCCCCTTTTAGCAAAATCACAGGATGCTTGTTTCCGGTCCAGGGAAGACATGGCTTGGCAGTTCGGTCTGGACTGTTCCCATGAGGCACAGGGTCAGACTAACTTGCATATGGCCATGTCTGAACTGGGGTGGCTGAGTGAGCTAAAGAATGGTGATGGATTAAACCCAGATCAGTTGACTGGGGGTGAGTCTTTGATTTACTCAAAGATACTTTAGATGCCAGTGCTAGCGGGAGGCCAGACCCTTCGACAAATCTTTGTGGTCGATTGGGGGCAGGGCATGGCAGGGTCAGGCCTTCCGACATACCCTGTAGCCAACTACTGATGCATATGGTTGAATGCTATGTGCTAAATATGTGGCTGACCTTAGAGGGTTAGGCACTGTGCTGGGTAAGTGGCCACGTTCAGCGACAAGCACTCTGTTTTGCACAGCTGAAATTTGTGCTCATCGGGGATTGACCACTCATGGAGGGTTGGGTGCCGAGCCTGGAGGCCAGGCCCTGGGGAAAAGCCCACAGGCAATGCATACTGGGAGTTGGCCGATTGTGGTGGGCAGAGTGCAGGGAACTCTTGGATGATAAAAAAAACATAAAAAAATAAGAATTCTGAAATAATAGACTGTTACAGCAAAGTTATGGTTAACTTTAGTCATAACCCCTCTACATACGTTTAAAGAAACCTCAGAAATATACCTAAAATTAAAGCTTTGGTTACAAATGAAAACTGAGAAATCACTGAAATTCACAAGTTATGGTTAGGAGCTCAACCCATAACTCGCACTATGGGCATACAAACCATGACACACACACCAAATGCAATGCTTGTGATTTCTCAATAGTTAGAGCAAGAATTCACAACACCTAAAAGTGAATTTATAAGCAATCAACAACACATATTTTGACCAATGGATGATAATAATATTCATAGTCTTCTAGTTAACACTGGTAAGCATAATGTGGTATGCACCACATTTTTAAGATCTTTTGTAACATTTGTAATGGCATCAGTTATCTTAAGGGTGCAGTCGTAAGCATTGCATTTAATTTAGTTTGTAGGCCTGTTATGCGAGCTACCGATTGTACTTCAAACAATCGTTACATTTCCATGAATGGCGATAGGGCTTGCAAACAAATATCAGTGCATCACCTGCTGGCAATTGCCAGAAAAAAACTATGCTGTTGCCTCTTGACTATGCTTTTAATTTTCACATAAGTCAACCAATTGATTAAGGGGCATATTAGCAAGAACCTCGTTAAAATTAGCGCTGTTTTAGCGGCAGGAAACTGCCGCTAAAATGGCGATGATGGGCTTGCTAATATGCCTTATAGAATTCCAATAGAAGCCCGGGTTACATGTCCTGCTCATCTAACCTGGGCTTCTATTGGAATTCTATAACGCATATTAGCAAGCCCATTATCGCCGTTTTAGCGGCAGTTTCCTGCTGCTAAAACGGCGATATTTTAAAGAGGTTCTTGCTAATATGCCCCTATGTACTTTCAGCCATATCAGATCAAGATAGACGTTCGCAATGTATTGTGAAAAGGAAATGAAAAATAATGAAGTTGTTTGAATAATGGATTGAATTATTACTGCACACATAATTGTGTTGTTTAATTGGGAAAGCCAGCAGTACTATAAATAACATGAAGCGATCTGCACAATTAAGAAAGAGTGAAGGCAACATTTAAAATGATTAGAAAATGTACGTCTTGACTATTATAACTAACTCCTTGCCACTATTCCTATTCTCATTGGCTGGATAACTTCCTTCTCCTAGGCAATACCCCTCCTTGTGTGCTCAGCAGACAGCAACAGTTGCTGTATGCAAATGAGGCGCCCCTTCCCTTTTGAATGCCTTGGGATATGTTTAATAGATTATGTTGGCTTTGTGTAGTGCAAACAGGCCTGTGTTATTGAGAGTATGAAGAATGCCATTTTCCATAATTGCCAGCATCTGCCTTTCCATAAATCAGTTAAATTGCATGGAAGCAGAATTAGATTTTGCATGTCATAAGTAAAGCAATTACATGCAGCTCTGTAGGCAATGTAGTTCGGTTGGCAGCTACAAAAAAGCTATTTTTGTCCTCAGCTGTGAAAATAACTCTAGTAAGCGATAGTTTAAACAAATTAATGCTATATAGATTCCGTGCAGGAGAGGTCACCACATGCTGTACGTTGAAATGCAATAGACTTTCTGGACCTGATTCACAAATGGCCTGCTGGCCGAGTCAGAAATTCGCTTCTGCATGTTTTTTTACTATGTTCTGAGCGAATTTCAGCCTTTTCATTTTCCTCGAAATATTACAGCACTTTGCGACAGTTGTAAATTTTACTAACTAATGTGTAAGTAATTAACATTCAGAAAGGTCACCATCAAGTGCCTGTGCACTATTTCTTTTTACTTCTTCACAAGCAAATATTGGGCATATGCATCAAGGTATGATTTTGCAAATCCTTAATTGCGATTATTAAAGAATCGCAATTAAGGACTCGCAAAAGCCTATGCATGTAGCTTTAAAAATAGCGATTCCTAAACATTCCTTAATTGCAACTCGCAAATTGCGAGATGCAATTAAGAAATTGCTTCCCATTCATTCCTATGGGCCTACAGGCCCATAGGAATGAATAGGAAATTGCGCATGTAATTTCAAGGGTGCAAGGGTGTTAATAGGAAATCCTGTTGCACCCCTGGGATTGTAGTATGCACCCAAGTTGCGCATACACATGCCCCAAGGGCAAGTGGGTGTGCAACATTAAACTTTGAAAAATGCACATTAGTGCATTTTTCAAAGTTTTTGCAAATTACCGACCAGTGCAATTGCTCTGTAATTTGCAGCCCCATATAGCTAAATCGCTATTTAAAAGTGGTTATTGCATTGAATTTAAGGAATCACAAATTACGATTCCTTAAATGCAATCACAATTTAAGAAATAGCAATAAATTGCGATTTCTTAAATGCAAGTGCCTTACACTGCATCGCAAAAGCAATTTTTTGGGCGCAAACAGCCTATTTTTACGAATCACTCTGTTTGCGCTCTAAAAAAAGGTTGATGCATGTGCCTGTATATTCTTTCATTTGTAAAGGCATTCCCTGAAAATCTACAATATGTTTCCGGATGCTCCCTATCCTTTCCCAGCCTAAAAACAAAAGTCCTCCCTTTCTGGATGTCGAAAATTGCAATTATATGAATATTGACCACTACCTTCAGGTGCCCACTCACAGGAACGCTCACAACCTACTTTTGTAAGCAGAGTTATATGTATTTACAATTCAGCCATCCTGAAATATGGTTGGGATTTTGAGTATAGTGAATTAGGTGCTGAAACAAAATTACCCAATATATGATACACTAAATCAGGAAGGCGATTTTTACGTTGTAAATACTGCTCGCCTCCAAAATATTCATATGTGTGTGCAAATATGTGTGTAAATGGCCCAAAAAGTATTCACATTTTCTGAAAATTCAAGAAAGCAATGACCTCACTCTGATCATCGCAGTTTGGTGACCTTATACTTCACAGCAGTGACAGTTCCACGACCACACAGCCTGTACAGCTCACAATCGCGTATGAGGGACAGAGGGGTTCCTTGGTGGATTCTCCAAATTGTCAACAGTGTTTTTCGGTAGAAGCTGATGACCCACCCAAATACACGGTTTAAGGAAAATGGGTCAGAGTTGAGAATGTGTATGGATCTCAGGAACCTTTACAAGTGTATTTCGGTGGACCGGAAGCCTCTTCCATTGTACATCCGCCCCATTCTGTAGAGACCACTGCACACAATCCATCATTGTACGATTCATTTTCTCGACTAAGCCATTGACAAGAGGATGACAGAGAGCAATCCTCCTGTGTCTGGCATTCTTTTCCAAACAAAAGAATGGCATCAGACACAGGCGGATTGCTCTCTATCTACAGGAGCATCTTCTCTGTTTTTCTAATCCTACTTTTCTAATCCGTCCATCATCCCCTTTTGGATCGCTTTGTTCGCCCTAAGTGTGGCGGGGTATGCTCAGACGTGAGTCCCTTGCTCACTTGGCCACTGGATTCAAGATAGCCTGGCTGATGAGGATTATGAATCCGAAACCGGTCCCAGGATGCTTGTTTCCGGTCCATGGAAGACATGGCTTGGCAGTTGTAATTGTATTGTATTGTAACAATATTTATTAAGCGCGGTTGCTGCCCGTAGGCGTCCAAGCGCTGGGTTGAGGCAAGGAAGCACGGGAGGCTAAGGTACTTCGGATTTAGCAAACAGCAGTGTCTTTAGATTTTTCCGAAAGGAGAGGAAGTCTGGGTTGGATCGGAGTGAGATGGGGAGCGCATTCCAGAGCCTGGCTGGACTGTTCCCATGAGGCACAGGGTCAGACTGATTTGCATATAGCCATGTCTGAAATGGGGTGGCTGAGTGGGCTAAAGAATGGTGATGGATTAAACCCAGATCAGTTGACTGGGGGTGAGTGTTTGATTTGCTCAAACGCTCCGTCCATCATCCCCTTTTTTATCGCTTTGTTCGCACTAAGTGTGGCGGGGTATGCTCAGACTGTAGTGTAGTTCCTATTATCCCAATAGGCTCTGCGCATTGGAATAATACCTTCAATAGTATAGGCCTAGACCAGACGTTAACTAGGTCTACTACTGTCGATATTAGACTTAAAGTTTTGGGTTTGCCAGCTAGCTCAGAGTTCACTAGAAACTTTCTCGAATAAGGCAAGGAGGAGTTGAACCTCCCTGGATAGACAAGAAGGGATTTAGTTTCTGACAACCATAGAACATGACAACTTTGCTCTCCCCTAATCAAGAGTGTATCTCGAGAGTCGTGTGAACAAAAGGCAATTTATTTTACTCAGTCAGTACGTGCATTCTTAGTCTCATCAGATTGTAGAGCAAAGGAAGAGACGGGCGTGTTCAATAAAAGATGTTATTTATTGATCAGTCTCTTTTCTCATACAAGAGAAATGGATCGATATTATTGCAATACTTATGGTTAAGTAAAGTGCATACATTAAAAGCAGAAGTATAAAATAATACTGTAAAAACATTGATATGGTTTCTAAGCCATATGAAGGTTTAAAATGAATAAAATGAATACATACACATATACATTTGACTAATCGTACTCAACTGGTGTTTCTAACTACGCCTACCCCGTGTACCTGACCTAAGCCTAATACGTGGGCGGGGATAGAAAGTTACAGTTTTAGTTAAGTTTGTTTTTGCCAAGTGACTGACTAAAGAATTCTCTGCAAGGGGTTATTCAGTTCTGTACCTGGAATCTAGGATGGATGAGGGATGGTATCTCTCGTCTCTGGTCTCGATATTCCAGGCTGCCTGCGAGGGCTACCCGGAAGCGCCGGAGCTGGATTTCTCGGCAGGAGAAATAGGCAGCTTCTTGTTCTCAGCGCGTCAGGAAGGCGGGGCTGCGCCAGCGGGGTCTGCTCTGCTCTGGGCTTCGGCAAGTCTGGCTGCTCCGATCTCGTCACCACCGCGTGTGTTTGCATAGGGCAATATCGGTAATATTTATACCTTTAAGGTGCCGAGATTGACGTAAGGATGGACATAGATACGTCAATAAGGATGTCATACGACCAGGTCGTTAGCACATTCTTTTGCTGAAGTTCTCGGTGAAATCAAAACAATGGCCGCAGGGTTTTTCCCAGGTTGTCATAGGTTTGATTTGTTTTGAGAACTCCGTATGCCTTATCAGGGGCTGGAGGAATATCGCTTGTCTAATTAGATGGCAAGCGTTATGACCTAATCAGATAACACGTTCCTGTGCCGTAGTGTGACTTTATCAGATAACGGTTCCTGCATCATGGGGGTTTTCTGCCTCATGGGATGGCTGCTTAGTTAACTTGTTAGTTTGTTAACCAGAATAGGGTCAGGAATAGGGGGATCGATACAGAACCTATAGGAATACATCACACCCACTCCACGCTAACTATGGACATATTTACTAATCTATGCATAGTAAAACATACTATAGAGTATTGTGTATACCTTACCACCCCAAAATACATACATGCATTTTGAAATTATCAAATATACGGAAAAAAAACAGTCACATGTATTGTATGCACTCAAGCTGTAGAATAATGCTAAAGTAATCACGCATATCTATACATTATCACTAATTTGTATATGAGAATTTACACATGAAATGGCTCTTAATACAGAAAAAAAGGTTCGAGACCATTTCATCACAGAATAAAATATTTATGAACATACCAGCGGGCAGCTAATGTCTAGAAGCTATCTAAAATTAGAAATTTTAGTTCTCTAAGAATAGTTCTTACTTTAAGCAGAAGATAGTGTCCCGAAAAATATGCAAAAATATTTTGGGGCTGCTGAAAAAACTGCTGTCCGTGAACTGGAGGGAAAATTGTTCATGGTATTTTGCTTTTCTAGTTGAAGGCCAAATTCAGGGAACGCCGTGTACGAGCTTGCTTAAAAGTCTCTATTTCTGCTCTGGTGAGAACATCATATCATTTAGACTCTCGAAAAAGTTGTCAACAGCTTCCTGGGAGAGTTCCACTAACTCGGAAATAGGTGTAACCATGCATTCGTGTGCATGATTGTCTCCATTGACATTCTGATTTGGATTGCTGACAGAAGGTCGTACCTGATTGATGCTGCTTTCATCTTGAACTTCACTACCCCTTAATCGTAGTGGTGAAGCTTCCACGAATGCCGTCATCAGGATTGGTAGCCGTTGAGGGCAGCACAAAGCATGAGCCTTTGTTGGACTCAACAATGTTTCTGCATCCATTGGCGCATCCGATTGTAGCGTCAGACAGGTGTCTAACACGCATTCTTCTCCGCATAGCAGGCACCTTAATACAGGTAAAACACATCGTTGCCACATTGGTCGAAATGATAGAAACCAAGTCATGTTCAGGTCTCTAAGCCGGGATATTCCCAGGATTTTTGATATCCGGTCCCGGTATCCAATGGCTAGGATTGTTTCTTCCCTTGTCGCAGGTGTTCTGTCTGTGACATGGTTTGCCATAACGAAATATAAGGACTAGGAATAGGATTCCTGCAATCAGTCCTAAAATGAGGGGAAGTCCGCCAAAAATCGAATGGACGAAATCTGGAAAAATACCCAGTATGGCTTTGAATGGTGTTAATGCCATCGAAAATACTGTCTTAAATACTTTTGAGACTCCACTGGTATCAGAAATATTTAAGATTTCATTCAGGATTTCTGCGAAATGTATGGGGGAATTAGTTGATAACAATGAATGTATCTCTGCAGTCGTCCTTGCGACTTGGAGATCATACGTTTCTTTTGATGACGTGAGCCTTGTCGGCGTCTGAAGAAGCACTGTTTTCATTCTGCTTAAAGTACCTATTCGAATAGAAGTAATTTTCAAGTTGGGCCATGCCCTTGCCTCCCTGTCTGGAAAGGAGCTGGGGAACAATAAGCGTCCACAGCACTTGACCTTCGCAGTCGTAGTTACGAGATAAGGAGTCCCGGGCATAAGACTACAACATCTGCGGTCCACAATTAGAATGTAACTCCCTTTATAGAGTCTTTGAAAGAATGGTTCTATCTCTGTAGCAGGTGTGCCTAGCTGGTGACATGAAAGGTTATTTGAGTTCCCTTCACAGGCTCCATGAAAACTGATTCCGTTACACAGAAGTGTACCGCTTAGTGACATCGCACAATTATTGCCACTAAGAAACACATTCTGTCCTTTATTACTGACACATGCATGTGAATAGGGCAAGTTCCATGTTGTTTTAATGTACCCTTTTCCTAATTTTTCATACATGCCAGCCTGTATATATTTTTGGCAGTATTGAAACCTGAAGATTGATATTGGAATATTAATTATCCCATGTATTATCCATTCACTGACAGGTCGTTCTGACATTGTCACTGGTAATCTCTCAAGTTTCTCAATGCTCAGGATTGTATAATCAGCACCCTTTTGTGCCATACTGATTTGTTTATCAGTAAGGTTAAAGATATTGAATAGTGACGTTGTGTTGATTAAACGCCAAGGCACATAGCCTGAACGCAGATTTTGTAACGTCCAGCCAAGCTGTACTATAGAGCGCAATTGGGACTGACCGTGTTGTAATAACAGTAAGTCTTGCGATAATATGTCGATTGCTGAAGACACAATGCTGTCCAAAGAAAAAATTCTGGAGGACAGAGTCATTAACCCATTGTCCACTACAGAAAGTGATTTTTCCAAATTAATACGGTCAATTTCCCGTATCCTTTCTGCTGTCTCAATTTGAGTAACCTTCCAGGCCTCATTGTATGCTGCATATACAGAGGCTGCTATGAAACGTTTCTGACGCTGTTTGCGTGGTCCCATAATGAAATCACGCAAGTCAGCACCATCAGTAAGTAAAGTTAGGTGTTGCTTAATTTCTGCCAGTGTGGAAGTTTGTAGCCATTGAAGGCATAATTTGCCCACACTGTAGGTGGTTATTATCCCTGGGTGATGTCTTTGGGAATATCTAGGGTCTGGCCTGGTCATTTTGAACCCCTGTGTTTTGTTCAGGAATCTGTTTTGACAGTTATTAGTATCTGTGGGCCAGATCAACCACTGTTTCCAATCTGGATGTGTTCTGTTTTAGTTTAATACATACTTTACGTCTATCTCTTCATCTGTAGAGCTATTGCTGTTCATTGTTGGTTTTGGAATAGACGGTTTATTTAAGTCTTTGATTTTGGCCAAGCCAAGACAGGTAGTTTGTTGAACAGTGTCATTTAAAAATATAATTTGTTCTGGGATCATGCAGGCTCTAAACAAAGATTCTATACCCTGTACTTGCCATTCTTTTGTGCCCCAAACACTTTTCAATTCAACATTTTTGTCCCAATAATCAAAACCAAAAGTATTCATTTGTTCAAAGAATGAGTCTGAATATATCAATTTCGTGTTTGTTATCATGGTCTTTGTCCCTGTCTTATTTGACAATTTGAAATAAAATGTTTCAGCATTACTTATGTTAAAACCTGAAAAGTATGAATATTTGTCGTAAACGGTTCTTGAGCTTCCTTTTGGAGGGGTTGCACAATGTTCCCATTGATTATAATTTAAAAACATTTCTAGGTTGTGCAGATCTATGTAAAAAATGGTTACCATAGTGGTTGTAGCAATACATACTATCATAATTTGTAGAACCCTGCAAATAATCATGTTTGGTAAATTTAGCAGACATTACTAAGTCAGACATCATGTTATTTATACTTTCGAAGTCCCAATCATCAGCAAATGAGCTTGGTTTTACAAAGTCACTCAATGAGATCTTAATTTGGTGTGGATATTTCAGGATTTCAACCGGACCATAGATTTCGTAGTCTGTGTTGTCCCATGCTACCCCACCCGGTATAGGATTGGCTGTGAAGTTGACTGAAGAAAGTTCTCTTTTGCCTCGACGTGTGAAGATGTGTGTGGTTTGAGGATCAAGTTGATTTTCTGACTTGCTGTGTCCATTTTAGCATATTTTCCCTCAATGAAGCGTCCCAAAGTAAGTACCATGATGAGCCAAAGTATGAGGATAAATGCACCAAAACCCACCCAAAATTCAATCCATGGAGAAATTAGATATGTTTCTTTCAGTTGTTTCAAAAGTTCTTTAGCTTTATCTTTAAAGGTTTTTGATGATGGCTGTGTCTTTGATTCAGTGAAACCTTCAGAGGAATCATCAAAGTTTATGAAGTAGCCGGATGCAGTTCTGTCAATAGTTCCAATTGCTTCAGGATTACTGTTTCTTGCATAGTCGTTTGTTACTTCATTATAGGTTGGTGTGTCTCTGCTAAATGTTTTTATTTGGGTTTTCAGAGGTCTAAGTTCCATTGCATTGTTGCATAGTCCTTGTTGTTCTTCTGTAGGCGTTTCGAATGTGATTAGCCTCTTTGTTAGGACCTCTGTACTGGTAGCAAACCTTGGTGTTCTGCTACTTATGGGGAGTCCACTTGGCCTACTATTTGTTATCGGCCACATGATTGTGGTTTTACCAGGTCGATGGATACAACTCGGTTCTCCTTTTTACCAGCAAGCGGCGGTAGTACAACTGATCTTGTCCCGTTGACAGACAAGACAGGAACTGCTTTTCTGTAAGAAGGCCCAAATTCCTTCTTTACCGCGATCTTTTCTCTGACTAGATCCCCGACTTTTGGAATCCAGACAGGTCCTGCTGGGACAGGTGGTGGTTCTTCAGTGGTTGTTGGCTGTTGTTTCAACTTTATGTTGCTCAGGTCTTTTCTTGTTTCGTTTAAGTCCTGTAAAATAGCCAAACGGTCTTTGATATCAAAGCTTTTTTCCTTTACCACTGAAGTCTGACTGTCAAGGTCAGAGATTAACATCCTAGTTCCAAATAATAATTCGTACGGACTGAATCCCCTCAGAGAATTTCTTGGCAGGTTATTTAGACTACGTTGGACACTTATTAGATGTTTGACCCACCCAGCTCCCGAACCTAATATCCTTTCCGTTATAGATTGCTTTATGCCTTGGTTTTTTCTTTACACCATCCCGTATCCCTCAGGAAGGAAGTGAGAAGATTCCCGCTGTGCTATGCTCATTTGGCCATGTTTCCCCTCAGGCTGGAGGGCTAGAGTGAAACCAATGGTCAAACGTAGCATGCTCTTAGCGTATATGCCATTTAGACTCGCAAATCTTTGTATAACAGTCCAGACGTCAGCCGAGTGCTGGTGATCTACATTATAAGTGGAAACTAGCCTGTATATGTTAATCGCAAGCCTTGCTTTTTACTGTTGATTTTTGCTGGAGTGAAACGACACGGTATTACACCGTTTCTCTCACCACTGCGATTCCTGTTGCAGTTTGGGCAGTTTTTTACAAACATGGTGTGATGCAGGCTCATGCCTGGCCACCAGTACCTTGATTGTAATTCTTCCAGAGAATCTTTTAGTTTGAGGTGTCTGAGACCCTCGCCCATATGTGCGTCTGCGATTAACAAGTTTCTCCTGTCCATGTTTGGAATCACTCTATCCCCCACTCCAGGGATTCGAGCAAAAGGGACGGAGTTTGCATCGATTATGTATGTATAATTGAGTGGATAGGTGATCGGTAGCGCTGAGCAGTCGCCTTTTAATGACGTTTTCACCGCCAGCACTGTTTCACCGTCAATATACTTCACTGTACGCTTTTTTCGAACTACGGAAGCCGATTTAGTTGCTACCGCTGTGGCTGTCTCAGCCAATGAATTCCCTGCAACGTGAACGCCATCACGCTGATGACTCAGTGAGTGTGTCACGTGAGTCTTTGGTAGTTCTTTTTGTAAAAGAGCTATTTGTTCCCAGAGCAGTTTCTGCTTTATTGTTGCATCTGTGTCATCTTTGTAACCGTTTTGAATCCATGTCTGCAAATCGTTGTTATATGATTTGACGCAGTAATATGAATCGGACACTATAAGTGTCGGGAATTCGCGATCCGCATTATCTAGCGCCATTTTCAATGCTATTATTTCAGTCTGTTGTTCTGAATTAGTTTCTACTGAGTGTGTTTTTGTTAATAGAGGTCTTAGTTTACCTCCGCGCCACACTTCTTTTGTAATCTCACATGTGGGGTTGTATGCTTGTTCTCCCCAAACGGAGGGTTGAGCATGTCCGTCTGTATAGATTACACAAGCGTATTGTCGTAAGGGCAGAATGTCGATTGGCAGAGGGAATGTTCTTTCATAGTCTAGATTTTTTAGTTCCTCTAGTTCTGGATCAAAGTAGTAGTATACTTTGTCCGTTGTAATGGAATTCACCCATTGTATCCATTCCGGATTCAATGTTGTTGTTGGTAAATTACACGGTGTTGTTCATGCCTCAAAGGCTGATTCTGCTGTTATAACTGTGATACGTCTACCGTCAGCTTGATCTTTTTCTCTAGCTATTGCGGTTTGAACTGCATGAACAACGTTTTCCTTAATGCTGAATTTCTTTTCAGCTTCTGTGTACAAGTGTGATTTGAATGCAATTGGTACCTTTTCTCCCTCATTAGAGGTCAGGTATGTGAATCCGCATCTTCCTGGGATGACTCGAATCACAAGATTGCGTGTGTTATCACGTGTTTCTAATTTTGTTTTTAATTAACATGTCTGTTTTTAAGGATCTCAGAATTTCTGTGTGTATTTGAGTCCAATTAGTTCTTTTGAAATCAGGTTTTATTAGATCATAAAGGGGTTTGACCCTTTCTGCGTAATTTGCAATGTATGTTCTTCCGAAATTTAGGAAGCCTAGAATTGACTGTAGGTTTTTTAGTGTTCTAGGTGATTGGAGTACGGCACATTTCTCTAGAAAATTGTCAGCCAGGCTTTTGCCTTCACTTGATAATTCATATCCTAGGAACAGGACTGTCAGATGGGCAATTCTGGATTTTTTAAAGTTGAATTTGTAACCCTCTGCTGCGAACCCAAGTATTATGGTGTTCACTCTCTTTAAGTGAGTCTCCAAGTCATCATCTGTTAAGTATATGTCGTCGACATATGATAATGCTTCGTCATCATATGTTTGTAGTAATTCTGTTACTCTCGCTGAGAATACTCCCGGGCTGTTCTAGTACCCCTGGGCTAACCGACAGAATTGTTTTTGAGTGCCATTTATTGAGAACGCAGACAAATATCTGCTCTCTGGTGCTATGTTTTGACAAAAGAATCCATTAGAGATGTCTAATGTTGTTTTGTATCTTTTGCGCACTATGTTATTCATTAGTGCAGCACTGCAAAAGTTTTGCAACATGAGTTAAGGTGTCGGTAATCCAAAACTAGACGATATGAATTGTCTGGTTTTGAGACCGGAAACAAAGGGTTGTTCATTTGTGAGGTGCAAGTTTCAATCACCCCCTGGTATTCTAGCTGATCTAGGATTTCTTTTACCTGTTTTTTAGCTTCTTGCTTAATTGGGTACTGCCTCTGTGCAGTAGGTTGTGATTTTAACTGGATTTTGTGAGGAGGAGAGTCCTCATCCCATCCTACGTGATTTTTATATAAAGCAGGAGCTAGAGCTACTGCCCACTTTCTAGCAAGTGTATATTTTTTATGAATTGGGATATGATTTGAGAAGGCAGGCATAATTATTTCTTCGCCATGAGGGCACTCCCTGACAAACTCTGGTGGCCAGTCTTTTTCAGCTAGAAGGATGTCATAGCCCTTGGAGAGATTATCCCAAAATAGTCCCCTTATTTTTCTAGTCTTATCCCCCTCTATATGTAAAGTTATTTCATATTTTTTGTGAGGTTTGCTAACTCTGGTGTCTGCAGTTTCCACTTGAAGATATTCATTCGTGTCCACTGTCTCCAGATGATTCATAAGGACTTTGCGAGCTATGCTCACTTCTGCTGCGCTGTCTAGCATTGTCTGAGCCCATTCTCCGTTTTTCAGTTGTGTCCTCAGAATTCTCGGCATTGTTAACTATTTTAATGCTGGCTACCTTCTTTTTTGTAAATTGTAATTTCTTTTTTAGCTGAGCAGGTTCCTTGTCTTTGGACTTGGCGTGCTCTTCTCTTTGTTCTGATCGTCCTCTTCTTTCCGATTTCTGCGAGGAAGTCTGAAAAGATTGAGAGGGACGTGTATCAATGTCTTGATATCTATCAGGCTTCTTTATATTATCCCTATTTCTAAGGTTATATCTTTTCCCAGAGGGGTCACTCTGGGGTGACCTGTGTCTTTGGTTCGGAGATTTTTCTCTTCGCCTAGGAGACCTTCCTCTGGACAGGAATTTCTTTTCTTTAGGATTGGATTGTTTGTTTCCATCCCAGCTCTTTTTTTGTGATGTTGAATTATTATTAAAAAATATTTTTTCAGGACTTTCAATCAGTTGTGGTTTTACTGGTATTCCACCTAAACTATCTCTACCTAGTTCCTCATAGGATTTTTCTATGATTCTGGCAATTTCAGCTGGTTGGTCTGCTATATCTGTCTCCTTTAACCTCTGGCGGATCGCCACGTTTGCTGCTTCTCCTTTTATGTTGGCTAATAATATAGCCGAGACCTGCTTGAAGTCTTTTAGTAATTTCATACCTAGCGTTAAAGCGGGTTCTGGACCGTATTCGTCTTGAATTTGTTTTAGCACATCTGGTATTACCGAAATGGATGGAACACCGTGCGTTTTTGTGTAAATGGAAGCAAAGACTGTACCCCAAGTGTCACAGTCCTCAATGTGTGGTGCGATTCCCATTGGAAGACAGATAGTCAGAATCCTGTGTTTTTCTAACGGGGTGGTGTCTGGAAACACCGCCTCTATTTGGGTGATTTTTTGTGCTAACCAGAATGGTATTTGTTCCCTTTTAGCTGGTACTTTACCTAGGCAGGATTGTATGTTCTGTGGTGTAATTTTATTTGTGTTCCCCTGGTGAGGGGTCAGCTGTGGAATTTTAATTGCTGGTTGAATTGTTGAAGTCCGCATCACATATTGGACTAATTGTCTATGTATTTTTATTAATTGTTTTAGTTGTACTAAAAGATCTGCTGCAGGCATTCTTTCGAACTCCGGATGCGGTGTGTATCCGGCTAGGACCGGCCACGTTGCTCCTGGTCTACCTAAAGGACCGAGCCTGGTGATGTGATTATTATGTTTTAGGGCGCCATTAAATAAGAGCAAATGCTCTTGAAATTTAAGTGGTACTTCCACCTCCTCGAAAGGAGTGTACATTTCAGGAGGTTCCTCTACTTTGTAATAGTGGAAGTACTTTGTTACAGCATTTGCTGCTGGAAAATGTATCCATGAATAGTATACCTCTGTCTGCCGATATTCGTGTGCCTCAATTACAAATATGACTGTACCACCTCTAGGTGTCAGTCCATTTTCTATAAGTTTTAAAGTTAAAGATTTCCTTTTGATGACCGGGATGAGTATTATATCCCGGTCTGCTTCTTGCAGTGCAGTATCAGCTGCTGCGAGTTCAGTTGCTAATCTAACTGCCTCTCTTTCATCATCACTGTCTACCATTTTGCCGACAGGATGCTTATTTTGTTTGTTTGCAGATCAGGTTTCTTATGGAAACAAAGATTAGATGCACAATATTTTGGAACGGTGTATCCTTCAACGTTGACTAAACCAAGTACCATACATAGGAGTTTCCTCCTGCGAGGTTTGGCGGATATTACCTTTTACCCACTCCAGACGTCTTTGGAGTATTATGGGAAAAAAGGGGTCTGAGTGAGAAAGCACGACTGAGTTACTCTAAATGTCTTACGTTAGTTTTATCGCCCTTCCAAACGCGTTGGGCGCCATGTAGTGTAGTTCCTATTATCCCAATAGGCTCTGCGCATTGGAATAATACCTTCAATAGTATAGGCCTAGACCAGACGTTAACTAGGTCTACTACTGTCGATATTAGACTTAAAGTTTTGGGTTTGCCAGCTAGCTCAGAGTTCACTAGAAACTTTCTCGAATAGGCAAGGAGGAGTTGAACCTCCCTGGATAGACAAGAAGGGATTTAGTTTCTGACAACCATAGAACATGACAACTTTGCTCTCCCCTAATCAAGAGTGTATCTCGAGAGTCGTGTGAACAAAAGGCAATTTATTTTACTCAGTCAGTACGTGCATTCTTAGTCTCATCAGATTGTAGAGAAAAGGAAGAGACGGGCGTGTTCAATAAAAGATGTTATTTATTGATCAGTCTCTTTTCTCATACAAGAGAAATGGATCGATATTATTGCAATACTTATGGTTAAGTAAAGTGCATACATTAAAAGCAGAAGTATAAAATAATACTGTAAAAACATTGATATGGTTTCTAAGCCATATGAAGGTTTAAAATGAATAAAATGAATACATACACATATACATTTGACTAATCGTACTCAACTGGTGTTTCTAACTACGCCTACCCCGTGTACCTGACCTAAGCCTAATACGTGGGCGGGGATAGAAAGTTACAGTTTTAGTTAAGTTTGTTTTTGCCAAGTGACTGACTAAAGAATTCTCTGCAAGGCGTTATTCAGTTCTGTACCTGGAATCTAGGATGGATGAGGGATGGTATCTCTCGTCTCTGGTCTCGATATTCCAGGCTGCCTGCGAGGGCTACCCGGAAGCGCCGGAGCTGGATTTCTCGGCAGGAGAAATAGGCAGCTTCTCGTTCTCAGCGCGTCAGGAAGGCGGGGCTGCGCCAGCGGGGTCTGCTCTGCTCTGGGCTTCGGCAAGTCTGGCTGCTCTGATCTCGTCACCACCGCGTGTGTTTGCATAGGGCGATATCGGTAATATTTATACCTTTAAGGTGCCGAGATTGACGTAAGGATGGACATAGATACGTCAATAAGGATGTCATACGACTAGGTCGTTAGCACATTCTTTTGCTGAAGTTCTCGGTGAAATCAAAACAATGGCCGCAGGGTTTTTCCCAGGTTGTCATAGGTTTGATTTGTTTTGAGAACTCCGTATGCCTTATCAGGGGCTGGAGGAATATCGCTTGTCTAATTAGATGGCAAGCGTTATGACCTAATCAGATAACACGTTCCTGTGCCGTAGTGTGGCTTTATCAGATAACGGTTCCTGCATCATGGGGGTTTTCTGCCTCATGGGATGGCTGCTTAGTTAACTTGTTAGTTTGTTAACCAGAATAGGGTCAGGAATAGGGGGATCGATACAGAACCTATAGGAATACATCACAAGACGTGAGTCCCTTGCTCACTTGGCCACTGGATTCAAGATAGCCTGGCTGATGAGGAATATGAATCCAAAACCGGTCCCAGGATGCTTGTTTCCGGTACATGGAAGACATGGCTTGGCAGTTCGGGCTGGACTGTTCCCATGAGGCACAGGGTCAGACTGATTTGCATATAGCCATGTCTGAACTGGGGTGGCTGAGTGGGCTAAAGAATGGTGATGGATTAAACCCAGATCAGTTGACTGGGGGTGAGTGTTTGATTTGCTCAAACGCTCCGTCCATCATCCCCTTTTGTATCGCTCTATCTACAGGAGCATCTTCTCTGTTTTTCTAATCCTACTTCAAGGACACTGTAAAAATTGCGAAAGGTATAGAACGTTCTGCTTAATCAGTTCAAAGTGTTAGTGGGAGAATTATAAATATAATGGTGCTGGTAAGACAATGACATGTTACAGATATGGGTTATTCAATCATTTAGGGAATAGCTCAAATTGTCTGGCACAAGATAAAAGGTGTAATAAACGCAAGAAGATGGGTTACTTTTTTAGGGTTTGTAAAAGTGGGGATACTCTCAGGTTAAATACGTTCCTGAAATTAAAAACAATCCCTCTCAGGTGCATGATATCATGAATACAGCTACTATATTAACTCTGGAGATTGATCAGACCAGGTCTTTGTGCTAGGAAGTGACTGTGATATGGTGTTAGCTGCAAAGAAAAATTTACCTTTTTGCAATGTTAAAATTGGGAATGTGGATTTAAAATATTGGTGCATTCAGGTTCATATGTTAGTATACTGTCTAAAACTTCTTTCAAGTTGTACTGGTGTAATGATTTACTGAAGAAACTGGATATTAGCGCATATCCCTTAGGGAATACAGAAATGAGACTATTGGTTTTCTGAAGATGTCCTAAAGATTGCTGATAGGGAGAATTTTACAAAAATCTATGTAGTGGTTAATGGGTGGGACATCATGGGTGGATTGATCAAGGAAGATTGGGAATTATATTAAGACCTAGCACCACTGTCCCCATGATATTAGTAGAAAACACCACTGAAGGGGTGGAATGCTTTTTGGCAAAACATCCTACTGTGTTTTCTGATGAAATTGGTACTGTTAAGGGAGTTTGCTCATGAGCATTTTGAAAAAGGGGGCTGTACCTGTTACACATAAAGATGTTCCTTTATCAGTATGGGATGACCTTTGAAACCCCTGGATTAGCACTGTAGTGTAAATGTAGTATTGACCACTCGTCTATAATTGTAAACTATGCAAATACCCCCCTATATTTCATTGCAACTTCTAACAGATTTGACACTCTCTCTAACCTTGCTGGGGTAGATTGACTCAAGGATGAATTATTGGTGGCTACTGCAATGCAAAATCCTGATCCTGCAATCTCGACTACTGTTAACATTATGCAGCCAGATATAAGCTCTGAAGCTATAACGATCTCTGTACAACCCCCACCAGGCAAGGGGTTGATTGTGGATTCTGTGCCTTAGATTCAAATAACACCGCAGTTTTATCCTGGAATGTAACGGAACTGCGTAGTAAGCTTAACTCTCCAGAGTGGCTTAACTTTATAGTCAACTTTACTATTGCCTGCTTACAAGAAACTTGGGTGGTTGAAACTTGCCATCGTAATGGTTTTAAAACTTTCAACTCTCTGGCAATTCCATCTAGACATGGTAGGAATAGAGGCGGTCTTTGTACTTATGTGTCAAACAAACTACCGTCCACTACTGTAAATCTTAAGACACCTAGCACCTATTATCACATTGGTAGTTTTGATTTCTCTGTATCTCTCAAACTGATTCGAGTTAATTTCTACAATAATGCTTGCGAGTCGGAAATATTGGCCATACTGCACTTATTCAATACTGATCTGGTATTCATTTTCTCAAAGGGAATGGGGACAAAATTTGACTCTGGGTGGGGGATTTTAACATTCAACTTTGCAAATTGCCCTCAAAAACTATTTAGTGGTATGGTTTCGCCATTAAATGAAGACACAACCCATTTTTTTACACTCAGATTATGGTAAGAAGCTCAACAAGCTTATTTTTAGATATGATGTAGTTTTCAGTAATGAGTTTGGTAATAGACCAACTGATGTATTTTGTACTTTTGATGGTAAAAGCGCTATAGATATTCTACTCTTCCCGAACCGTTACTCAGCACTCAGCACCAACTACACTTTACATGACTGTGCTATTAGTGATCATTATCCTCAGAGCGTGGTATTAAACTCTGGGTTAGTAAAAAATCAGAGGGTCAATCTCCACAGTCTAGCCATGGAGAATTGAAAGCTCTCGCGCATCAATGCGCTGATAAATGATTGACCCCACTGATTTCTTAGAGAACCTTATCCAGTAGAAAAAGAGTTCCTTTAATGTTTGTTTGGATTCTACGGAGGGGGCCTTAGCTATTGTGGAGTCTTTGAGACAAATTACCAGTGATATTAAAATGGGGTTAACATCCAAGCAGTAGTTGGGAACGGCAAAGAGGAAGGGTTAGTTTGATCATGCATGCAGTGAAACCCATGCAAAAGTTATAGAAGCTCTGTAAATCAATCCCAGGAACAATGAGGAGGTTCAGCACCGGCGGAAGGAATATAGGCTGACCTTAAACAATCATAAAAGAGCTCTAAAAGAGGAGACTTGGGAGAAATTGTATGACGCTAATCGTAGTAATGACATCACAGAATTTTGCTGTGTTTTTAACTCCAGTTTTCTTAGTGAAGGTGATAAACCAAAAAGAGAGGCTGTAGTGACTGAAGAGGACTGGGCAATACATTTTTCCACCTTATATTCGGCTACTACAGACTGTTCTACTCCCCAACCAGTTTTAATCCCTGTGGTAGCTCCCCCGATAATCACTCTGATTGGTTTGCCCTGAACTTTACCCTAGAAGAGGTTTCTCTCGCTATCAGCTCGAGTAAGAGAAATAAAGCACCAGGGCCAGATGGGGTCCCAATTGACCTGTTTAAAATGAATTTGATCCTTACACACGTCCTTAGATCCTGTCAGAATATGGGGTTCGCTTTGACAGATTGTTAATATATTTAAAAAAGGTGATTGAAATTGCCCATCACACTGCATACCAATTTCTCTACTAGATTTGCTGGTCAAAGTGGTTGGCAGTATTCTTCTAGCCAGATTTAAAGTTGGGCGGATCACAATAATAAGATCTCTGACTTACAATATGGTTTCCGCCAGGGAACTGCCACCACAGAGCAGGCTATCAACTTGACTTTGCTATTGGGCAAATATGCACATATCAAAAGTGGTAACTTATATACGATATTTGTTGACTTATCGTCAGCTTTTGACTGTGTAATCCACGATAAGCTGTGGTCAGTGATAAGTTCAATGGGTATTGATTTCACTATTAATAACCTTTAAAGACACCTATACGCAAATAGCTACTTAAGGGTACGTTTTGCTATAAAAGGTGAGTGTACTCGCCCATTTAGAATCGAAAAAGGGGTTCGCCAAGGGTGTGTATTCGCCTCTTTTTTATGGAATCTTTACACTAATTACCTGGGTAACACACTGGCTAGTATGTGCGTGGATTTGGCACCAGTTAAGCAAAGGTCAACACCTTTTCTGCTTTATGCGGATTACGCGGTAGTTATGGCGCACACCCCCATGTCTTTGTAGCGTCTCCTTGACAGTTTTGTTCTATTTATGGACTATCTGGGACATAAACAAGACATTTGTCATGAAAGTGGGCCGTAATGCAGCTAAATGTTTTAACATTTATATAGGAAAAGATATTTTACCTATTTGGGAATGGTATTTGTTTGTGAAGGGACTTGGAAAAGTGCTTTTAATTCTAGAAGATTACAATTCGTAAGATCTATTGTGGCCCTATGCAATTTTGCTAGGAAGTTGGATAATATTCAACCAAGAGAAACCATATACTGTGCAAAATGTAGAACTATTGCAATGTATGGTACTAAAATAGGGGGACGTAGGAATCTTGAATTAGTGCAGGTGGTGGAAAATGCCTTTTTTTTTAAAGCTATTAGCACTTTCTTCCAGTTGTTCAAATCATGTATGGCACTCTGAATTGGGAGTTAATTATTTAATAGACCTGGTCAAGATTCAGCCTGTCCTGCTTGGCACAATATAAGGACCTAGGACTACATGGATTGAACTGTGCCATAGTCAAGAACTGTTCCGGTACAAAACTGGCCGGGTCCTCACGTGAGTCCCTTTGATCTATTCTTTTCACCACAATTGGGTCACGCCACTTACATTAAGCTGCGCCACACGACATCAGGTAAATGCCTTCAATCATGGCCCTTCGCTAGTTTCTCGCATATGTGCCGTTAACTGGGCCTAATGCTATTCTTATCCTTTTTAGATGTCCCCAAATAAACAGTCCTTCGTGGGTCGGAACGTCGTCGACAACCTTAGAGAACAGACCAGCAGACAGCCGGTGTCACCACACACCTAGGCTGTTGATAATTGTATAAATTGAATGGTTGATTCTTGTTTATGGAAACTCCTTGTAAATAGTACACTGTATCCATTCACACTTGTTTTTGTTCCATGCTTCACTTGGGGACACAACGCACAAAGTGTAGCGCTTTTTGAATTTAAGAAAGTGTCTTATACTATTTAATTGTGTATTTATTAAAACGTCAAAGATCTAACTGTGTAGAGTGTCCATTCTGCTCTCTGATGTTAATAGGGTCTTTACAAAACTTACCGCCATTGTGCATATTTATTGCCATAATTGTTTGTTTACTAGCCACCAGAACCATTGTTTTCTTGTATAAACCTAATACCCTGGTTCCTAGTGAGTAGGGTTCCCCTGTCCTGAGCTGTGACTGGATTTATGAAGGGTGATGCCCCAAAACTGGTCCCACGATGCTTGTTTCCAGTCCAGTGAGGACCTGGCGTGGCAGTTCAGACTGGACTGTTCCCATGAGGCACAGGGTCATGACTGATTTTAATATGGCCGGGTCTAAACTGAGGTGGTATGGTGAGCAAATGAACAAAGGATTTAACCCATATCTCTCACTAGGGGTTAATGTTTACTTTGCTCTGGATTCCATCCATCATCTGTGTGTCTTTTGTTTCTCGCCCTAAGTGCGCTGGGTATGCTCAGGCGTGGGTCCCGGGCTCACCCTGACACTGGATTCAAGCCAGCCTGGTTGATGAGGGGTGATGCCCCGAAACCGGTCCCAGGATGCTACTTCCCAGTCCAAAGAGAACCTGAGTCGGCTGGACTGTTACCATGAAGCACAGGGTCAAGACTGATTTGCCTATTGCTGGGTCAAAACTGGGGTGGCATGGTGAGCAAAGAACGATCAATTTAAACCAGATCTCTTGACTGGGGGGGAATGTTTGATTTGTTCTGCATTTTGTCCATCATCTGTTTGTCAATTGCTTTCTCACCCTAAGTGTGCCGGGTATGCCCAGATGTGGTCCCTGGCTCGCTGTGCCACTGGATTTAAGCTAGGGTGGCTGATAAGGGATGATGCCCTAAACCAGGTCCCAGGATGCTTGTTTCCAGTCTAGGGAGGACATGACTTGGCAGTTTGGGCTGGACGGTGCCCATGAGGCACAGTGTCAAGACTGATTTGCATATGACTGGGTCTAAACTGGGGTGCAATGGTGAGCAAAAGATCAATGGATTTAACCCAGATCTCTTGACTGGGGTGAATGTTTGATTTGCTCTGCATTCCGTCCATCACCTGTGTGAATTTTGATTTCTCCCCCTAAGTACACCTGGTATGCCCAAACGTGGGTCCTCGGGTCACTGTGCCATTGGATCCAAGTTAGTCTGGCTGATGAGGGGTGATGCTCTGAAACCGGTCCCTGAATAGATGTTTCCGGTCCAGGGAGGACTTGGGTTGCCAGTTTGGGTTGGACTGGTCCCATGAGGCACAGGGTCAATACTGATTTACATATTGCTGAGTCTAAACTGGGGTGGCATGGTGAGCAAAAGAACAATATAGAAGAATTTAACCCATATCTCTTGACTGGGAGTGAATATTTGATTTGCTCTGCATTCCGCCTATCATCTGTGTGTCTTTTCCTACAGAGATTGGATGGCACACCGCCACGAGGAGATCATTACTTACAATTACGGATGCAGGGATTTGGCCACTTAATTTGGTACTGGTACAGAATATCTGTTCACTCATGCATGACCCACTTTGCAGGTCATGTAGATAAAATTGGAGAGAGGTGGTTCACTAGGAATTTGAAATACTACAACGGTTGTTTTATCCATGAAAGGATTAAGAGAGAATTATACAAAGTATTTCGGATACCTGCTTGTCGGGATGCATACATTAGTGATTGTGGGAAATCAGAATGCACTTAGTTTTCGATGTGGTGTATAGTTAACAGGGTCAAAGGTCTGTAGAAGTCTTGGGGTCCTCCGTATAAGAAGACACATGTGTTGGCTATAGAAACAGGACAAGAGTAAAGCAAGAGACCAAAGGAATCAAGAACAGAAAGAACTCCAGAGCACACGCAAAACACTTGACTTGATATGTATTAATTTACTGTTTGCTTTAATTTGTACACTCGTAACAGTATGTGCTAGAGATTTTTGGGGTCATTATCCCATTATTCTAATCAGCTTTGGGGAAGTAGGGTGAATTTCCTACTCCTCTTTGAGCACCGCTTGTAAAGATCACTGACAAAGAAACCAGGTAAATACTTTTAGTGTACTTGTCCCTGAGTGCCATTGTCCGATAAATCATCCATTTCTATGTTACTGGCATGACTTTGGCCTGAGAGCTCTGGACTGGGTGAGTACATTTGCAGGAGAACCCTCTCAAGTTTCCATACGCCACTGCCCTTCTGTTCTGTCTCATTAGCCCTGCGAGCCCCTGTATTCCCTTCCTTCTGTACATACCAGTCTGTTGTACTACAAAGTACTGATTTATATTACTTTAAAAGTTTCCACAGTGACTTCTACGCCCCAGGTTGGCATTAAAGTGCTCTACAATGAGGCAACAAAAGTTAATGCAATCATGAAATGCAAACCTAGTAATGTGCAGATTACTCCAGCACAGGTTTTGAGTGGTAATCAAAACTAATTGAGAAAATCCCAAGTCGTGTATTTAGATACTGCTGAAAAAAGCAGAGAATCTTTTCCCAAATAATGGCGCTGATGGTAGATATGCTGAAAGGATGAGATCTCTTTCCGGATGCAACATCTAAAGAAAAAGATTTCGATCATTTTTTATCCAAGTGTCTCAGATTCAAAGTAAGAGTTTTTATGAAACTTCATGAAATTCCGCGGAGTAAAACTATGCGAGTGTTACCCACTACTACTATTTTGTATCCCTATAAATCTATTTTATACCACCAGCATATATAACAAAAATATATTTATTTATTTATTTTATTTCTAAAGTTTCATATAGCGCAAACATGAACCACAAGGCTATAAGAGTGCTTTACAATATACAGTTATTAAACATTATATGGTTGTTGTAGCATACCATACAAAAATGACAAACTGACCAAAAATATGCAAACTTAGGGTAAAATATTCAATTTATAGAACATGGGGTCAAGAGACCCCCATGCATTCTGTAAGAAAAAATCAGTAATATCTACAAATCTCAAATAAAGGGATTTCCCCAAACATTTGTCTGAAATGCCCTTAATGTTGTAGAATATAAGAACTACATACTCTCAGGTACCTTAGAGTACGATGTGTGATACAAGTGCATATGTGATGGGTATTCGGAAGAGGGTTTTGTTAGCATGCCTACTGGAGGAGGTCTGTAGCCTGCCTGGAAACAACTACTATTGTGGTAACATAAGTTAAATCAAGTGCCAAAAAATAAAGTTCTTCATAAATATTTAATGTGAAAAGGGCCTACAGAAAAAAAATGAACCATTAGTAAGGTAGATGACTTGACCCTGACACAGACTACTAAAATCACCCCTCATGCATGCACCACCACTACAAAGGAATAGCTTATTGTATAGCCTTGTGGAGACTCAATAAGTATCCAAAAAGATAATAATGACTTGGGGAAAAAATGCAAAAAGATCTGCCCTCTCATACCATGCCCTAAGGAGAATTGAGTGGTAGCCTGGGGAAGCCTCTGAGATGGTGAGCATGTTCCTTTCACAAATGTGAATATCACAATAATTCACTTAATCCAGTTCTGCTACAATAGTTTAGAAAAGTGGCATAGCTACTAAAATATGGCTCTCTTCAGCTCTCCCCCTTCGCTGCCACACTTTTGACTGCCTAGCGCCAAGCAGGCACCCTTAGCTGGCACCCTTGCACTATTGTGCTGGGATGCCTCCATTAAAGGCAGGATTGTTTTTATGCAGGAAATGGCACTGTGAAGAAGTATAAATCCACATATAGGAATGTGAATACTCCGTGTTTTTATTCATGTATTTAAAGCTAATCCGAACTGGTCAGCCACCTTTTCAATCCAACTCCTAAATGACCACCATCTGCATAATCCTCCCAACATTTTCAGAATCCTTCTATCACAACCTTCCATAAGAAGGTTCTGTAAAGATCAAGATATGCCATGTATCCTCACCCTTTTCCCCCTAAAAAAAATATATATATGTACACACACACACACAAGACAATAGATACAACGGCAATATCTAGCTCATATATATTAAAATCAAAAAATTGAAGACCTACAGTAGTAGACAGACAATACCTGAAATTGCACAACAATATAGCTATACATCCCAATTAATTGTTACATTCAATTTGCACATAGTCTTTCATAAAAAGTAGTCTTTATACCAACATCCCACTCCTTCTAAGCCCAACACATTATCAGGTCCAACCCTTCATCAGAACTATGTTACAGTACCATATTTAGGCTTACATTCCAAATACGATTGTCTTCCAAGTTTACAGCATTACGAAAGAATATAACACCCCTGAGTGAAGTTTAAAATCTTGAAATGTTCCCAACCCCATGGGGTTTTTACAATCTCACCAAATCACTCATACTTACTTCGATTTGACATGCAGTGTTTGCACACAAAAAAACTTTTCCTTCGATACACCCTTCCACGCTGTCTTTTCTTCCACTCATCCTGCGCCGCTATGGCACCCTCAATTTTATTATTATTCCAGGAAGGACACATGAGTTAATTGTTTCCTATCCTACAATAGTTTGAAGGCTACTTTACCGGTAACAGAATGAGGTCAGCCAAGACATTTCTAGTCATTCTTGTATTTCATTCTGCCAGTTTGCCATGCAATTTAGCGACCTCAATAGATTCTTTCAATACCCAGTTGAATCTGTCAACCGTACCATTGGATTTGGGATGGTGAAGAGAACACTTCTGATATTTTATGCTCCTCTCAGATAAAATGTCTTCCATTTAATGCAAGCCTAACTGCAATCCATTGCCCGTGAGGATCTATTCTGGTATACCTTCCATGCCTAAAAACTCTTTTAGAAAGGCCACCAAATTGTGTGTCTCTATGCTCTGAGGTAGGTATGTTTCTGGCCAACAAAAAAACATGTCAATTAAAACTGTCACATAAAACTGAAGAGTTCTAATTACGGGTCCCAAAATGTCCAGAGCAACCTCTTGTTATGCATTTTCTGGAGAATTCCTCACGATTAGACGCTGCACTCTTGTTTTGTATACCTTGTCACTAGACATACAGTCCTGATACTCTCTGATAGACCTCCCCATCTGGATATCAAGACCAGGCCACCAGAAGTGTATTCTAAACCTCTCCTTGGTTTTAATAATTCCTTGATGTCCTTGATGAGCCAATTGAATTCATTTCAATTCATTTCAATTCAGAACCTGTTTCCTCCTGAGGCAAAGTAGCCGGGAGTTTGTTTGCTCTGAATTTTAAAAATTTGTGTCACCATTACCTGTGTATTTTAGAAGCACGCCGCTCTTGGCACTTAGCAAAACTGCTGGGAAGTCACTCGCTGCACAGCCGATTGGAGCGCTGTCGGTGAGAATCACTTGCCCTCACTACTCTCGCCGCCATCGACCGCGAGACGCAAGGCCACGCCCACTCGAGGCCACGCCCCCCATCCCGCACTTAAAGCGCTGACCACGAGCGCTCTGAGGCAGAACCTGTTTCCTCCTGAGGTAAAGTAGCCGGGAGTTTGTTTGCTCTGAATTTTAAAAATTTGTGTCACCATTACCTGTGTATTTTAGAAGCACGCCGCTCTTGGCACTTAGCAAAACTGCTGGGAAGTCACTCGCTGCACAGCCGATTGGAGCGCTGTCGGTGAGAATCACTTGCCCACACTACTCTCGCCGCCATCGACCGCGAGACGCAAGGCCACGCCCACTCGAGGCCACGCCCCCCATCCCGCACTTAAAGCGCTGACCACGAGCGCTCTGAGGCAGAACCTGTTTCCTCCTGAGGCAAAGTAGCCGGGAGTTTGTTTGCTCTGAATTTTAAAAATTTGTGTCACCATTACCTGTGTATTTTAGAAGCACGCCGCTCTTGGCACTTAGCAAAACTGCTGGGAAGTCACTCGCTGCACAGCCGATTGGAGCGCTGTCGGTGAGAATCACTTGCCCTCACTACTCTCGCCGCCATCGACCGCGAGACGCAAGGCCACGCCCACTCGAGGCCACGCCCCCCATCCCGCACTTAAAGCGCTGACCACGAGCGCTCTGAGGCAGAACCTGTTTCCTCCTGAGGCAAAGTAGGCGGGAGTTTGTTTGCTCTGAATTTTAAAAATTTGTGTCACCATTACCTGTGTATTTTAGAAGCACGCCGCTCTTGGCACTTAGCAAAACTGCTGGGAAGTCACTCGCTGCACAGCCGATTGGAGCGCTGTCGGTGAGAATCACTTGCCCTCACTACTCTCGCCGCCATCGACCGCGAGACGCAAGGCCACGCCCACTCGAGGCCACGCCCCCCATCCCGCACTTAAAGCGCTGACCACGAGCGCTCTGAGGCAGAACCTGTTTCCTCCTGAGGCAAAGTAGCCGGGAGTTTGTTTGCTCTGAATTTAAAAAATTTGTGTCACCATTACCTGTGTATTTTAGAAGCACGCCGCTCTTGGCACTTAGCAAAACTGCTGGGAAGTCACTCGCTGCACAGCCGATTGGAGCGCTGTCGGTGAGAATCACTTGCCCTCACTACTCTCGCCGCCATCGACCGCGAGACGCAAGGCCACGCCCCCTCGAGGCCACGCTCCCCATCCCGGTCTCCCCTTGATAGTATGTGCCTGCACCGTACGCGCAGCAGACGGGCGCAGCGGGCGCGCCGTCAGCGCGTCGAAGGCAAGCCAAAGGCAAGCCCGTCTGGGCCCGTCCGGGCACAGCCGGCCCCGGGCCCAGACACTATGCCCAATTTGCAAAAACGTATATCCTACAGCCAGGATACGCTCCGAGCCTGGAACACAAAAAAACATCCACAGTGTGAATTCATCCTTAAGGATGACACCCCGTTTACAGGATGCATCCTCTGTAACCCCTCAGAGGTAACGGAACGCGGCCAAACGTTTCGCTTTGGCCTTCTGAACTGCAGGTCCCTGGTAAAACATGCCCATGAAATAAACCTCCTCGCCCAAAACCTCACGTTAGACGCTCTGTTTCTGACCGAAACATGGCTGACTCCCAACAGTAACTTCGACATGGTCAATGCAGCCCCACCCGGTTACCAAATCTGCTGCCTGAACAGACCAGTCGGAAGAGGTGGCGGGCTAGCCATACTTTATAAAGACCATCTCAGTTGCAGGATTGAATGTGGCACGGTCAAAGACTGTGAAAACTGCCATTTCACCCTCCAGATCTCCCCAACTACTTCACTATCGGGACTCTTAGTTTACCGACCGCCAGGCTCGCTAGGAGAATTCTCAAACTCCCTGATGGACCACATTCTATTAAAAACAATCTCAGCCCCCAACTTTCTCCTCCTAGGGGACCTAAACCTGCACTTCCTAAACCCGGCGGACAACACTGCAGCTAACTTACTAGCAGACCTCATATCAGCTGACCTTCATCTCCTAAACTCAAAAGCCACTCATGAGAAAGGACAGCTTTTAGACCCGATCTTCACTAATATCAGGAATCTCAAAACCCAAGACCCCATCCCCCTTCCATGGACCGACCATCTACTGATCCCTATGCATTGGTCCCCCCAGTCCATCCCTCCCCTCAAACAGAAAACCAAGATACGATCCAGACGATGGCACAAGCTAATACCAGAGGAATGGGAAGCGAAGTTACGGGAATCCGCTGGCCCTCTCTCCTCCGACCCTAACACAGCTGACAGAGAATTCAACAGCTGGCTCACTCACCCCCTAAACGACCTTATCCCACTAACCAGCTCTCTCAAACACGTCAAAAGGATCAACCCCGCTCCATGGTACACACCCCCCCTTAATGCATTAAGGAAGGAATGGAAATAGACTGAACGCACTTGGAGAAAAAACAAATTGACGACGGATAAAGTCGCCTACCTAACAGCTATGAATGCTTACAAACAAGCCCTCCATAACGCAAAATGTACCTTCTACGAGGAAAAAATAAAGAATGCCTCTTGCTCAGCCAAGGAGACTTTCTCTATCCTCAAAGAGCTCCTCCACGTACCGGACCCCCCGCAGAAACCCATGGATCCCAAAGCAGCAGAAGAAAAATGCGTCAATCTGGCCACCTTTTTTGACGAAAAAATCAAAAAAATCCTGGCCTCCCTTCCTGCGGCCAACCCTGACACCACAGAGAAAGCTAACGATTCATCCCCCCTAGCAGGTATCTCCCCCGGGAAACCCGATACGCCTTACCTAGCGTCATTCGGCCCAGTCACCGAAGAGGAAGTGGCAGCTACCCTGGCATCTACCAAGAGTGGCGCCCCCAGTGACCCAGTTCCCATACGGTTCGTCAAAGACATCACGCGGACCATAACGCCCAATCTCACTGCCCTCATTAACATCTCGCTTGCCCAAGGAGAAGTCCCGCTAAGCAGGAAGGAGGCAGTCGTAAAAGGGCTTCTCAAGAAACCATCGCTAGACCCAGCTGATCTATCCAATTATAGACCTATCTCGCTCCTCCCCTGGATAGGTAAGGTCGCCGAGAAGCTAGCATATAAAAAGCTGTCACACTTTCTAGAAACAAATCATCTCCTTAAAAACTCACAGACAGGCTTTAGACCAGGTCAGGGCACTGACACCGCCCTCCTTGCAGCAGTAGAGAAGACCAGGGAAATCATCGACACAGGAGGATCAGTGGCAGTGGTCCTCCTAGACCTGAGTGCAGCCTTTGACACGGTCAGCCACCAGGTCCTAACCCAATGTCTAGATAACATCGGAGTGAAAGACAGCGCGTTGAAATGGCTCACGTCCTTTCTCTCCCGACGCTCCTTTCAAGTCTGGGAAGGTGAAAGTCGCTCCCCCTCCATCCCCCTCCGGTGTGGTGTGCCACAGGGCTCATCACTAAGCCCCACGTTGTTTAACGTGTACATGGCCCCACTGGAGGAGCTGGTCTCACCATTCGGAGTCACCATCGTCAGCTATGCTGACGACACTCAGCTGGTGGTAACGCTCTCCCACCCCAAGCTAGAGCCTTCCAATCTCCATGACTCCCTCTCCAATATCCATCAATGGATGAGTGACTCAGTTCTGAAATTGAATGGATCAAAAACAGAGATCCTGCTCCTAGGACGCAAAGCAATGACCCTCCCCCCCAACATCTGGCCCGCTTGTATGGGTGAACCCCCTACCCCCAAGACGGAGGTCAAGAGTCTGGGAGTATGGCTGGAGACAGATCTCACCTTTAGAACACAGGCATCTGCTATGGCCTACTCAGATCATGTAGAAAGGTGCTCCCCCTATTACCATTCCAGTCCCGACTCCTGCTGATTCAAGGCCTAATTTTATCAAGGCTAGACTACAGCAACGCCATTTACCTCGGAGCACCGGAATCCACTCTCCAAACACTACAAAAGTCCCAGAATGCCGCAGCCCGATTACTCACGAATACCCCAGCCACAACCTCAGCCAAACCCGCACTGAGGAAACTACACTGGCTCCCAATTAGGGAAAGAGTAACTTTTAAGGCCCTCTGCCTGGCCCATAAGGTCTTGCACAACGCTGGCCCCCCAATCCTCAACAACTGGATCATACCCTACAGACCAGCGAGAGCCCTTCGGTCAGAACATGGAAACCTTATCACGATCCCTAAGGTGAAGAAGGCCCGCGCAGGCGGCCGTCGCTTCTCAGTCAACACAGCAAAAAAATGGAACGCGCTCCCCCTGAATCTCAGAGCAGAACCAAACCTCCTACGATTCAGGAAGTCCCTTAACCCCTTCCACACTCATGACGAGCTGGGCTCGTCATGAAGTAGCCTCCTCGCACGCTCATGACGAGCCCAGCTCGTCATGTTGTGTGGGATTTCAGATTTCTCAGCACAGCAGGGGAATATGCTGAGCAGCCAAGTGGTTAAAACCCTACTCTTTCCCTGAATCGTCAACACCCTCTCCCCTTAGGAGGCCTAGGTTCAGCGCTGGGATACCCACGGGTGACTACGCGCTCTATAAAAACCTAAAAATAATAAATTTGTCTGGGACAAAGAGGGGAATAAAAAAGCCTAATATCTCTCCACACTAACCCTTGCCATGTGGATAATTAATCCTTAACATTCCAGTATTTCAAGCCATCAACACTCGCTCCTTCTTTAGATTTCCATTCATTCTCATTCAACTTGTTAATCTCCTGTAGATTCATACCACTCGTAACCAAATTGTGCCACTCATCTTCATTTATGATGCCTTCTGTGAACTCACATACATTGCATTCATCAAAATCCCATACCTCATGTTCATCACCCCTTCCTGTGTACCAGAAATCAATCATGAGCGATAGTCCACCGCTCTATTTTCACCCCCGAAATATATTCATTCTTAAAATTAAATTCTTGCAAAGAGTTTACCCATCTACAAAGTCTACTAGAAATGGCATTTAAATGTTTTTTCCCCAAAACATCCTTGAGTGGTTTATGATTCGTTTTCGCAAAAAATTCGTTCCCAATAAAAATGTTTAAAGTTTTTTCATGACCCAGTATACACACAGAGCTTCTCTTGCAATAACAGGGTATCTGTACTTGGGACCTACTGAACATCTGGAAATGAAAATTATGTTTTTTGTTCACTGCTTTGTCATTGTTTTAAAACTGCACTCACCCCTTTGGAGCTAGCATCAGTAACTTAACCCCTTCGACGCTGATGACGAGCTGGGCTCGTCATGAGATAGCCTCCTGCTACGCTGATGACGAGCCCAGCTCGTCACGTAAAGTGCGCTTTGAAAAATCTCAGCGTACGAGCGGAATTCCGCCCGCACGCATGCGGTTAAATAGATTTCTCAAAGGAGTTACAACTCTATATAATGTAGGATCTCCATACATGGCATTTTGTATAGCTTTAAATGTATGATGCATTCAGGTGACCATGTGCATTTTACCCCTTTTTTTTAGCAGCAACCTCAGATTACAAGTGCAACTTGCAAAACGGGGAACAAATGTATTTTTCATATTTTTCGGCCATGTCTAAGACTTTTATTAAGACATCTTTGTTTTCAGATATAGGTAGTTCCTCAATGGACTTCACAGATTTTCATTGTGTCTTACTCCCTCACTTGGAAGTTAATGGCCAGGATACATAATTTCTCTGCAATTAATTTTACACTTTCCCTCTTTCAATGTGAGTCCCCTCTCTCTAAACCTTTTCATACCAGATCGTAATCAAGCACATCATCTTGATATATTTTCCCTCCTAAAATGCAGCTCAACAGGGAGAATATTTACAAGCATGGCGATAAATAAATGCAGAAAGCGATTAGCGTTTTTCTACTTATCGCTGGATTACATCGCCCTGTTAGCGCGTTATTTTACAACGCGTTTCCCTAGGGCGATAAATTACCAGCGATAGCGGGGCTATCGCCGTTTTGCAGGGAACATCGCTGGTGTTTCAGCAATATTCCCTGCAAAACGGCGATAACCTTGCTGATACGACCCATAGGGTCGTATCAGCACAATCCACCCCCATATTAGGTATGCCTAAGTCTGCATTTTAGCAGTTTTTAGTTTTCGGCGAAAACAGCGGTATTCGCTCAAAACTAACGACTGCTAAAATGCGTTGGCAGTTTTGTAAATATCGCGATGTGCACATCAGCAATATTTACAAGGTTGTACTACCCAGTGACGCCCACTTTGCATCTCATTGTAGATGCAAAGGGAGGCATTGGGTAATAGGGTGCTAACATGCGCTAATGCATGTTTGCACCCTCTTGTTAATAGGGCGATAGTTTTATCTCCAATTTTTTGGCTTTGAAAGCCAAAAAAGCAGAGATAAAGCCCTTGTTAATATGCTCCTACATCCTGCATAGCTCTCTGAAAGACAGAGGCTGCTGATATCAAGCCAAACGACATCCTTGTAAATCTGAACACGCTAAAGGGAACGTTAAATCAAAAGACCCCTCCTCCAATCTGTTTTGGTCATAGGTAGACCTTAGATCTAAAGCGGAAATGACTCATGCACCCTCCAATTGGCCCAACATCTCCGTAATATTAAACAAGAGTGCTGCCAATCTGAAGAAGTAAAATTCCATATACATGAAAGAGAGAATACTCCTTGTTTTTATTCATGCATTTGTAGTTAAACCCAACGTCTGTCACCTCTTCTTTCTGACTCCCAACTGGCCACTCTCTTCACAATTCCTCTTACATTCTCATAATCTTTACATCTTGACATTCCATAAGAAGGGTCTGTAAAGAAAAAGAGATACCACAGACACCTTCCTGCACATAAGCAATCAAACAATCCCTACAGACATTTTCCTGCATCATGCATGGACAGAAGAAGTAACGAGGAGAAATAAGGATATTTCTCCTCGTTATTCCTGGTTAAGGGAGACGTAGGGGCATATTACCAAGAATAAGCGATAATTATCGCTAAGCTTGGTTAGCGGCTATAATTTTCTCGCAGTGCTTTGCCAATTTTTATCGCTTAGAAGCCTTGCTTTTATCAAGGTTTATCTCCTAAGCGATAAAAATCGGCCAAAATGCATGAATATCGCTGAAAAGTCAGCGATATTCATGCATTACCGAGCTAATGCTCTTAGCCATGTTATCCACCTCCCATTGGATAACATGGCTAAGAACTGCTCAGGGCAGGCGTTAGCTTTTGGAGATATTCGCGCTTAGTGCGAATATTTCCAAAAGTAGGTAATAGGAGATAGCGATGTTAGCGACTGTTTCCAGTCGCTAACATCTTGGCACGCCCACTTTGCATGTCATTAGCGATAATTATCACTGACATGCAAAGTGGGGCCCAAGATGATCGCTATCTCCTATTAGCTGTCGCTAACTGGTGTTAGCGACAGCTAGGTAATAGGGCGATAAAATTATCGCCGCTAAAGCTGCGATAAGGCCCTTGGTAATATGCCCTGTAGCACTATGATGCACATGAAGGTTTACATGTCTTTGTAAATCTAGAATGCACCAACACACGTGGCTGGATGCATTGGAAAGCCCATGCTCCACCCATGTACCGCCTCCCTGATGGAAAGTAACATAAGGGAGCAATTTACGCTGCCTTCAACTCCTTTGCATTTACCACACTGTGTAAAGCTACGCAAGGTGGCTTTCCGTGACTTAGTAAATGCTAAAAGAATTTCGCATTGGGCTGTGCCATAAGTGAAGCAAACCGACAGAAAACCTTAGTAAATGTGCATGCAACTCGAAAGGGTGACTGGCACATTTTTTGTGTTGCAGTAACAGTGGACTAGATATTAATATTTGACCTCAGTGACATACTCAGGGGCATGTTCTGCATTAATAAAGAATCATTATTTAGAAGAGGTAATAAATCCAGTGGTCCAAAAACATTTTAAAAAGCAGGACACGTGCTGTTAAGATCAAATTTCGTACTCGTGGTGGATGTAACATAATTGTATTACATGCCTGCTTTTAAATTTTACTTTAGAATAATATAGCGAATTGCGAAATTGGCAGAAGTCACACCACAAAACATTGGGGTCTATAATGGTAAACATCATCTTTCATCTCATTGCAAATACAAGCTTTTGTTAAACATTAGAACAGAAACACAGAGGCCTAAGTACAGGGTCAAGGACTTTTTGAGGTCAAAATATAGGTTGTGAGAATGTAAAAAATGTTAATGAAAATGTTGCCTGGTCATGAACTTTAGTGAAGGGCTCGTTTAATGGTGTGGTAAGTACCGCTAGCCACATACTTGTCTCTGTTGAATGTCATCGCCTCTCTAGTATCATAGTTTAGGAATCACTGAGCCCCTCGGCATGATGTCATTTTCAAAGACTGGACATTAATGGTGAAATTCATATAGATGTTATGCATCCATCAATAGACATTGCTATTTCAGGCAGTTATCATTGTAAGTCATATACTAGACAAACATTTCTATGCCGAGTGTCCCTTTAATACCGACGGGGCCAATAATCGAGGTTAGCAGCCCTACTGGAATTCAAGGTAAATCAGCAGATGGAATCACTTTGTGAAATATCGAGGGTTCCTGAGGCATTATTAAGGGAAGCTAGAATGGAATGAGCAATTTACTCAGCAGTTTCTCATTTCTAAGTGGACTATTAGGATTGCACTTGTATTCCCTGGTAACTCTGCTCCTGGAAGTTGACCATGCCGGCGGTATCAGTAAACCCAAGGAGGGGGGGACGAAGTTACCGGGAAGAATATATTGGAGGTTTCATAAATGAGTCCCATAGTGAGAATAAAGCTCCAAATTAGACAGCTGTTTAAACATTCCTTTTGCTCCAATGGTGTTATGTCTGGGGGGATTCTGAGCGGAATGAGAGCCTATATTAAAAATGTGTCATACTCTGTTATATCTCACGAAGGTAAGTGTGGCCTTATTGGCACAAAGTCTCTCTAATTGCTTGTCTGGCACTTGCTGCTGACTGCAGTACAATCATTTCACTCCTTTTCCAGTAAGATCAAGATAACAGATGCCATAGCTTTATATTCTCAGAAGGGATGTAGGCTTTCAGAAATGAAACAGGAGCGGCAACAGCACAAAAGAGAAATGCTGCAACTAAGTACAGAACCTGTTTCCTTCACTAATCGCCTATCATCCCAGAAGGGTCTGAGTCATTCATTCAGCAGAAAAAAGGGCAATGCAGGTCCATTTGTTAACTCTAGAAAGGGTAGATTGAAGTAATGTAAATGATGCATTTCATTTTAAGGATATTTATAGTCTAGGATGCCAGATTTGTACAGCCAAAGAGAACATATAAATGCACACATCTGTCCTGCACTGATTGCTCATTGATTTTGTGATTATAAATAGGAGCTTTATAGTTTTCTGACCTGACACATACTTACAGCCTTCACATTCAATATATACAAGCTAGTATGTTGCTGCTGGTATATATCTCTGCTTTACTTTAATTAAGTTAGAGATACCGAGATAATCCTAAAATGGGAATAGACTTGCAATAGTCGAAAATATGCTATTTTCAATATTGCTTTTTTGTTTTTCTATTTTCTTGGAACACAAACCATAGATTAGAGGCAATTTTCAAATAGGTGTGTAATGCCATAGCCATAATAAAAGGAATACCCACCTTATTTGACAAATCCCCAAAAAATAATAGAATTTAATTTCAAGATATTTTGCGGAATCTTTACTTAGATGTGTTTTCAAGAAGTTGATTTTGGCAGATATTACTCACCTGCACCAATTCCAATATCCTGCAAAGTTCAGTCTTGGGAGTTGGATCATGTTGAAGCGTGATAATTGATCCCTTGTGTCTTAAATGATGACTGATTTCAATTGCAGATTTGTAATGTTTTACTATTGAGATTCCACAAATGCTCATTTCTTAAATAAGCAAAATAATTTTTTTTTTACACTAACTGGGAGAGCAGAGGTTTCAAAGTAGTTTGAGAATTTGATATATTTTAAATTTAACAATCTGAACAATTACTACTGGCAGCTACTGAATCAGAAAATGATTGCTAAGAGGTATGGCATGTCACATTTTGCTGTTCCTCAGCATCAGCTTAAAGACTTGATCATGATACTGTACTAAATATTTAAAAAATCTGGACAAACTGAAAGTTGAACTGTTCTGGCATACTACACAGTTTTGCAAATTATGCAAATTCTATACGTAGGCGGATGATACGCAATTTATCTGTCTCTAACGTCAATTCTCTTCATAGTCAAGTTGTTGTTGGAAAGTGGGTTTTTAGTAGTGGTAAATATGTAGTGGTAAATATGCATCTGCCACTGGCAATAAGGCCACTAACAGTGTCTAGGGCTCAGAATAGGTCTCGGTAAAAGATTCCGGTGCTCAACCATTGGTAGCTTGGCTGCGAGCAACTAGGCTTAACTCAAGAGACTGGTATGTAACGCTTTTAAAAACACCAATTCAGTAAATAATTAAGACACAATGCCCAATAAAAATCCCACACCAATTTATTCAAATAGGAAATATTTTTGTATTTAAAATAACTAAAAAGTAGCAAAACTCAATTGTAGGGTTCTAGAGATATGAATTAGTTAATATTTAGCACTATATAGCATTTAGAAACATATGGCACAATCTAGGAACCTCTGGTTGTGCTTGATTGGGATAAAGTCAACGTTTCATGCTGACCGCAATGGAGCCCTGCTCAGATACCCCTTGTGGTAGTCCCCGGTCAAGGATTTACCTTCTGATTTTGAAACGCTTCGGGGTCCTTTCCTGCCAGGGTCCCTCGATGCTCTTCACCAGTCTGGGTTCGGAGAGTGTTTGCTAGCTTGCTATCCAGGGTGCTCCAAGTCAACCTCTGGAAGTTGGAATTCTGGAGCCTTTCAGCAGGACGGACAAGCAGGCCAGACAGGTTTGCGGTTGAAGGTGAGCGACTTGGCTTGCGGTTCATTCGGTTCCCTCATGGAGCTTTTTTCAAACGTTGCTCCAAACGTCAAACTTCTTTCTGAAGTTCCTCTTGAGGGTCCAAAGTGTCTAAAAAACAATCTGGTCTGGATTCTCCAAGATGGTCCTTGAAAGGTTGGGACCACAATGCACCAGAAAAAAACCTTATAAATACACTGGGTGCACTCCAGGCAGGGGAAGCTTGGTGATTCTTGGTGGTGAGAGTCCAGGTGAGCTCGGTTAATCTGTAGCTTGCAGGGAGTACACTCTGTATTCCCCTTGAAGCAAGATAGTTCCAATTAATGCAGCATGCATAGTCAGAAAGCAGGGTCTACTGGTACTGGGATACGGGTTAGGAGTAGTTGGATTTAGCAATCTCTGTCTGTCCTATTCCTCTGTGAAGCTCATGTTTGATGACCCCTTCCCCCTTCTCTGGCATTCCTGCATACAGTTTGCCTCTCTCTGAGTGAACCACTTGTCACTTCATCAAATCAGCCTGGCTAATCCTGTTAACTATGACCAATCAGGAGAGACCATAAGAAGGGTGGATTTTGGCTGACAGACAAGAAAGTCTTATTCCTTATTTTCTGTATTATGTTTTGATAGCACTATAGCCACACAACTTCTTTGTAACTCGTCTATTGAGTAGATGTGTCCCTGACATACAACCCTAGAGATTCTCTTCCATCAGCAGCTGCTTGCCTTCTCTGCTGCCATTCCATAATCCAGAATCCAACAGAGAAAGCATCCCGTGGACACTTGCTGCTGGGAGGATGTTGCCTAAGGAATAGAATACGACACATCTCTCTTCTATACTGAAATAGGAAATAACATAAATGATAACTGATAGATAATAACATTTAGCCTCTGAACCTCCCTAAACATGCATTACTACATGCGTATCTTTCAATCACTTTAGCAGCATCAATAATCTAAGTGCAAATATAATCTTTCTGCCAAATGGGTTTACATTTAGTGCCACTCCCTGCTCTCAGATCACGCTTGACAACAGGATCGAAAACGGGGAAGGTAGAAGACTTATTCTTCAACCACAAATCACACTCAAGCTGGTTGCATGGAGTCCAAGTGTTCCACCTTTTTACTTCATCCACCCATACCCTGTTGCCCTCAACTCTCATTACTTGTTTAGGTTTGGACCATCTCGAAAACCCTGCCCTCTGACTCCCCATGAGAGAAGTCATCACCCAATCACCATATCAAACCTACGTGCATTTCCCTTCAATCTCTCATAATTATCTTGATACTCCTCCACCTTACAAGCCAACACCTCTATGTCAGCGTATTTTGAAGTAGTCCTGTTCATCCAGGCAGGTGTCACCATGGTGCATGCCTCATGTCCCTTTAGATGCCTGAACAGAGTTTCCTTAGTAATGTATTGTGGTGTGTTGCGATAGATTCACAACATTTCCTTAACAGCACCTTTACAATTTTCAACACTATCCTCCGATAACTGCACACATTACTTTAACACATGGTTGAACCTCTCGGATAAACCATGCTCCATGGGATTTTAAACTGCTGTAGTTTTATGAGACATCCCCAACTTTGTCATGTAGTTCCGAATCTCTACAGCAACAAATTGTAACCCATCGTCCGTCACTATACATTCTGGATAGCGCTCTCTGCAGAATACTTCCTCACCTAAATTTATCATCCCAGATGCTTTGACCTCCTTCACAAAAACAACTTTTGGTAATTTAGAGAAGTAATCCACTAATAACACTGCATAAGTATTTTCAATTCCCCTGGCCCTGAACTGCCCATATATGTCCATTGCTAGCCTCTGCCACGGTTTGTCAGGCATCATCATGGATGATATGGAAGGTTCTTCCAATTTGTGAGATGTGTCACTGCACATGCACCCCACATAAATCTTTATGCCTCTCTCTATTTCCCTGTCCATGCCTGGCCACCAAAAATCACACGTGGCATGCCTCTTCATAATGGATATTCCAATGTGACCCTTATGCAACAGTTCTACCAACCCTACATTCAAACCAAAGGCACTACCAATATGTCTGCTCTCCCTATAATGACATGCACAACTGACAATTCGTCCCACACTATACTGTAACCCGGATACTGCATTTTTACGATCAAGTTCAGTCCGGAGTTACTGATCAAAAACACCATCATCCATCTTTGTACATCGTTATCTAGGAAAAGCTTGTTTCCATTAACCTATACTCACAGCACTCCCCCATACATCATTCACACTCACCACTAACCACTCACACCCATCCTCCTTTTCACCTTCATCATCCACATTGCACAATGGTAGTTGGGACAGACAATCCGCATTTATATTCTTGCAACTGCGGACATACTTAAGTTGAAAATTGTATTCTGCAGTCAATAAAGCCACTTTGCTATTCTGGTTGTGAAAACATCCATTATGCGTCTGTGAACAGAACTCAATTAAAATTTGGTTCCCACACATATGCTTTAAAATAGTTGACTGCCCACCAGCTGGCTAAGGCCTACTTCTCAATAAAAGAATAAGTGTTTCCTGCCCCCTTGGGTGTACATGAAGCAATTGCCACAACATGCATGCAAACATCCCTTCTCTGCATCAATACTGCACCTGACCCACACTCACTTGCATCTACTACCACCATGGTTTCATCATGTGGATCACAATGTTTAAGGATCACAGCTCTTACAATGTCAGCCTTTACCCCATCAAAAGCTTGCTGACACCTATTGGACCACACAAACTGAACACCTTTCTTCATTAGGACTCTCAAACTGTGCACTTTGTCAGCAAAATGGGAAACAGACTTGGAATAATATGCAGCTAATCTTAAGAAGGAGCATAATTGTTCCTTTTTCATCGGCGATGGTGCATTCTCTATCGCATGCTCCAATTTTTTCTTTGGCATGACACCCTGGCCCGACAGTGTGTGTCCTAATAGTTACCCTTCAAGATGCCAAATTTGCAGTTATCAGCACACTGTTAGTCTTGCATCTTGTAACCTTTTCAAAATGTCATCCAATTCAGCATTGTGCCTATCTACATCCGCTCCCCACACTAAGATGTCATCCTGGAATACCTCTACATTTTTTTAAGTCTTTCAAAATGTTTTCCATGAAATATACCTTGCAGTTCATGCTCCTGTTTCTGTATGGCAAGTGACACTTGAAAACCCCCAGTAAAGACATTTTTTTTCCACAAAACCCCTCCAGTTCTACATCGGGAGGATGTAATTTGTCCACGCCTATCTTTTTCCTCACACATCTGTCAATTATACTGAAGAGGGAACACAAATTAGCCCACAATAATACATCGCTCCCATTGATTTTTAATGGGCCCTTGGGAGCATGATAACATTCAGATATATCATTGACAGTTTCCCCACAAATTACCAATACCTCCACATCATCACCATCGCCTTCATCTGAAACGTCTTCATGAACAACTATCTGCCACATTCTTCTGTTTTTGTAATTACTGGTTGCTTTCCCTTCGAAGGTCTTGACCTGTACTCTTTCCTGGTTTTCAAATTCAATCGCAGGAAGAATCCTCACACGTCACTGATGCAAGCTGCTGACTATGACGACGGCGTACACACTGCGAAGCCAGAAATACTGGGACCCTCACCATTGAATGCATTGTGCGTGGCGTGTTTTCCTTCTCATTTTCCCCAAAGCTACTTCCAATACTGCTGTGCCAAGCTCACCATTCCGCAAAGGGCCAAATGACCAAAAGCGCTCTGTGCCTCAAACATGTACTCCCAAACACAACACTGTGCCAGAAACTCTGTCGCTCCAGAAAACTCTCAAGAGTTGTAGTAGGTTTGTAAAATCTGTCTTCCGCTTCAGGCTAATGGTGCATGGAAACACATCCCATCCTTGTCACCACTTTTGAAAGCACCATAGCCACACAACTTCTTTGTAACTAGTTTATTGAGTAGATGTGTCTCTTACATACACACCTAGAGAACTCCTCTATCAGCAACCACTTGCCTTCTCTGCTGCCCTTCCACAATCCAGAAGCCAGCACAGCAAGCATCCTGAAGACACATGTTGCTAAGAGTATATAGCTTAGGGAACAGAATACAACATATTGTAGGCTAATTTCGACACTAGCGTATTGTTGGATTTATCAATACCATTCTCCTAAGTCCTTGAATGACATTTCTTGTTAATTCCCAGCAATACTTATGCATTAAAAAAACGATTGCAATGTTATCCTATGTGGCTGGGGATCTACAATGGGGAAAATGACATTTGCAATTTCTCCAATCCCAGGGCATATAAAACATACGTTATAAAGACCCTGCATATGGCTACATGGCCTCGCATCCCTGAGACACCTAGAGGAGACTTTAGGGGTGCTGAATATGCAAAATTACTGTCAATCCACACTCCACAGTACTCTTGGCACCAAAGTATATTTACAGATGCACTTTACTGCAATGGAGGAAGTTAAATGTGCAATCTCTCTATCCCCAGGTCATGTAAAACCTCTAGTGTAAGGGCCCTATTTACAGGTGCATGTTCCTCTACCCCTGGGACATCAAGGGGAGACCCTGACAGTACCTAATATGCCAAAGTATTGTCGATTATCACTTTTTAAATGTCCCCACCACTAAAGTCAGGTTTGGGCTTATTTTACATTTCAAAAGCAGGGCTGCAACACAAGGCTGCTTTTAAAATAATCTCAGGCTCTCAGCAGTGCACACATGCATGTGCAGAAAGGGCTTCTGGCCTCTAAACTGCCTCGCTCTATTATATACTCTGGATGTATAGGTAGTTTTAATACCCCTGCTCTATTATGTACTAGGGACTCATAGGGTTAGTCATGCCAATCATAGGGGATCCCTAACTCATAGTGTACCCTTATGCATGTGATTTCAACATAGTACTGGCCCTGGACCTGGTTAGAAAGAGCCCAGGGACAGTCAGAGTCAGTCACCATCAGTACCAGTCAGCAAGAAATGGGGGAGCACAGGGCATGCAGGATGACTTTGCAGCACTAGTACAATCCTCTGATACCACATTGCTGTTTTCCTTTGGCCTAGAGCTTCATGTTCAATCTTTCTGCCCCATCGATCCCCGGCGCCGGCGGCTGATCAGCCCACCACTCTGTGACTCTGGGCAATAGCTCGCCTAATCTTCCTGACGGCCCCCAGCGCCTTGATACCTTCCGGTAATTGTTCACGCTTTACAAATACTGGACATTTACATTTACCTTTACATTTGTTAAAAGTTCAGGTGACTGAATTACCTTCAACTGGCTCAATCAAAACTTCAGATCAAGCAAAGCAAGTCTGATAGCTCAAACAGTATTTTCATGACAATGATCTGAGGGCAGACAAGTGTGAGTCAACAATAGAATTCACTAAGCCGCGACCTGAGATATATACAAATAAATATTACAGTTTTAGTAAATAAATAAGAAACCATTTTGCAGAGTTTTTCTCAGTCTTCTGGGTCTCGAGTATGAAAAGAGTATGAATAGTGTTGCAACGCTGGAGAAAACAACGTTGCAACTCTTTTCATTGTGCCCTACTTGCGACACCATGGATCTGCCGTATTTAGACTACAGTGCTCCATGTCGCAAGGATTAACCAGATATGTCTGGAGTCCTGACGTATTTCGTGGCGCAGTAATGTCGCATTGCTGGAGTGTGTCGGTAACCTGACACAACTCCAGAAATATGTCATTACACATGGGGTGAGACCCATGTGAAAGGCCTGGCGTCAGTCCTTATGCCTGCTTGAAGCAGGCGTAAGAATTGGATGCAGTTACGTCGCAGAAGAGGCACAGTGAAATCTCATTGACCCCTTCTAAGAGCCTTTTTAACGTGGGAATGCCCACCCTGCATACGTTGTACCTAACACAGCTGTACCGCAGGCATTTACAAAGTGACGCACCTGCCTAAAGTTGTCAGTTTAAAAATAGGGGGCACTACAGTGCATTGAATATGCCGCTGCAGCGTTACTAAAATTGACGCAACAGCGGTGTAAGGCCTTCATAAATAAGGTATTTCAATCAACAGAAGAGTGACTATATCAATTCGAACGAAGACAAAAGAAAAAGGAAAGTCAAGGAGTAGTTTAGTTTCTACCACCAAAACAGGTATATGGACAATAGGGGGATAGAGTGAGAAACTAAACTACTCCTTGACTTTCCTTTTTCTTTTGTCTTCGTTCGAATTTATATAGTCACTCTTCTGTTGATTGAAATACATTAATGCCAAGGGGAACAAGAGTGACCTTTTGACCCTTTCTCTCTTGTTGATTGCATTTTCTTTATAAATAAGGCCCTTCATTTCCAGATGGTCCACCCCCTTTTTAAAAATAGGATAGGCATCAGATGAAGCCTTTTCTCTGATATGATGGCTGGTAACAAACAGGAGGGACCAACTAACATGGGTTATGGTCAACAACTGACAATGGGAGAAGTCCTGGAAAGGATTGATCCTTAACTTTTGAAGCACCGTGCGTTGAGCAGTGGCTTCCTGGTCAAAAGCCAAAGATTTTCAAATCAAAACACTAAGAGTGCAATAAAAGACATATGCATCTATTATCTTCAATCAGGTTAACTTATTATATCTTACTCTGGAGGTTGATAGAAGTGATTGTGCACAATGTAGTGGTTGGAAATTCTCCTGGTAGCTGGAGCTCACCACTAGGAGCAAAATCATCTCTCCTGGGCCAAAATTATGGTTGTCTAAAGATTTTGACCTATGATCCCCAGGAGGAACAAAGTGCCTAGAGCTCTTCTGATACTTTTTTTTAACTTTATTTTCATTTTGTAATAAGTACGTAACACACTAGATAACTCCCAACAGTGTCACAATGAATCAGTACGTTCCCACAATATTCTCCCCCCTCAAGTGATATAATACATCATCATTCAAAACATAGGCAGTGGCAATGCATACCATAAACATCAGTGGATTCACATTATGGAACACAATGTTATGTTAGAGATGTCGGAGGCTCCATTGGTGTGCCAAGTCCAGAGCTCATGGCCTGCTCGACTGCGATGGAAAGAGTTTCACGTGTTAACAGAAGACTCAGCTCCGGGCTCTGCTTCACTGTGCAATATAAGATATTCCTTAAGGGGCCCCCAGATATCTTTGGGCTTAGTAGCTAAAGGCAATAACTCAGCATACGTAGTGTTTTGCTCCTAACAATAAATCAGATTAGCCATACATTCCTTAAATTTCGGGGCACGGCCCCTACTCCATCTACACGCTACTCTCCTTTTAGCTAGTAATAATGATAGTGCTACACACTTCCTGTGCAAAGCAGGTATCTGTGCCGTATGTCCCATCAAAGTTAGTAGTGGGTCCCTCTCCAATATGCCACCAGTCATACTGTCCAGCGCTGTTGGTACCTGCTCCCAGTAATCATGTATAGCTGGGCACTCCCATGCTAGTTGAAGGAAACCCGCCGCTGACTGCTTGCACCGATCACATCTGTCTGTATCAGCCAACTTGAACTGAAATGTATTCACTGGCGTGTAATATAGCCTGTGCAGAAATTTTTAATGGATAATTCGCAGGCTGCAGCTGGCCGAAATTTGTCCCGTTTGCATACAACAATAGTGCCATTGGTCTTCCGTAATTTCTCGCTTTAATTCCTCATCCCAGTGTGCAACGGTTCTGTTGTGAATTCCTAGTCTGTTCGCTCGGATGCTGTTATATATACCTGATACAAGATGTTTCCCATCTGTGGACCCCAGCAGTTGGTGTAGCGGGAGGAGACATATTGACGCGTGTGGGAAGTCAGGATGATAGACCGTATTCCCTGCCTAAGATGGACATAAGGAAATATATCTAAAGGCGTAGCGTGCACTCCTTGAAGAAGATTCTCAATTGAACGGAAAGTCCCATAATGGAAGAGATCCCTCCAACTAACTATGTTCGCACGTTTGCATAGCCCCTGAAAACCCCTATCTTGCAACAGCGACAGACCGGGATGATACGACAGGGGAAGTCACGGGGAGTAGAGGACCGGCAGGTCCAAAAGAGCGGCTATCTGATGCCATGCATCTACCGTGCCGGAGACAGTGGTGGGTGGCGTCGCCCTCGTGCTGCTAGGCACGTGTATAACTCCAGTCAATGACACTGGATCCATAAGCCAGTCTTCTGTAGCCATCTGCGGCATATAACGAGGTGGGTGCATCCAATAATATGTATAATGCACCTGCGCGCTTAGAAAATATGTCTCAAAATCTGGAATATCAAAACCACCCTGCTTATATGGCCTTGTCAGCATCGCCCAGATGAGTCTCGCCTGTCTCCCTCCCCACACTAGTCTCATCAGCTCAGATCGTAGCGTTTTTAAATAAAACGTCCCGGTGCATAGGGGATGTTGAGGAACAGGTAGAGGAACTGGGGTAGTACAACCATCTTAATTAGGGAGGCTCTCCCAGCAAGGGAGAGGCGCAAGGACATCCTATGTGTGACAGCGTTAAGGCGTGTTATAGCCAAGCCATAATTTGCTCTTATGGTTTCCTCTCCATCCCTGGTCACTTGTATTCCGAGATATTGTAGTTCTGTCTCACATGATTCTATCGGGAAATCAAGGGGGAAGTGCGTTACCACCAATGTAAGAGGGAAAACCTGAGATTTCCCCCAATTGATGCCTGTTCCAGATAGGCAGCCAAATCGTATGAAGTTGCGTAAGATGGGATTGATATTTTGCTGTGGGTCTCTAACGTAAAGCGTGATATCGTCCGCATATAACGATACCAATATGGGACGGAGGCAGCAACGGAATGCCTTTTCCTGGTGTAACTGCCTTAATCTACAAGCCAGAGGCCCCACCGCAATAGCGAAAAATAGCAGGGACAGCGGGCACCCTTGACGAGTGCCTCTTGAGATCGAAAGGAGCTCAGACAAGTGACCATTTATTAAAACCTTAGCAGTGGGGGGGGGGCAACACAGCAGTTCAAGCCAAGACATGTACATCTCAGGAAAACCCATTCTTCGCAGCACTCCAAATAAATAACCCCACTATACCGAGTCAAACGCCTTAGTGGCGTCTAACAATACTGCGGCGAGTGGGAAGTCAGGTGCCACATTGTGGATTAATGAAAATAGGGTCCTAAGATTGTGAGAGATGGCCCTGCCGGGCATAAAGCCTGATTGGTCAGGCAGTACAAGCTTGTCTAGTAATAGTGACAGCCGATTGGCTAAAACCTTTGCCAACATTTTCGTGTCACAGTTCATCAATGACACTGGCCTATATGAGTCACAGGACTCAGGTGGTTTCCCAGACTTTAGCAGTGATGTGACTATTGCTTCTCTCAATGAGGAGGGGAGAATACCCACCTCCAATGATTCCTCATACACCTCCTTCAAGACCGGTGCCATGATATCAATATAGGCCTTATAAAATTCAGCCGGAAGGCCGTCTGATCCCGGTGCTTTCCCTTTCTGGAGCTGCACGGTAGCTTCCCTAATATCATCAAGCTCAAACGGGATGCTTAAAAATTCGCGCCATGCCTTTGGGATGTATATAATGTAGTGCAGTGCGCGGTGAACGCCTCTAATATGCTCTGCGAATCTCGATGTGGCAGCTTACCCGTCTCCTGTATTTCCAAGACATGCGTGCTGAACCAAGGGCCCTGTGTTACCGCAGCCCTCTCCATATCTACGTGCCATTCAATACTGTACCCGGAATTTCGCCTCCCTATGCGCTGCATCCTCATATTCAGTTACGTTCGATCGAAAATCTTTTAGCACATGCTGCAGCTCCCCCCACCCCATTCGTCCCTCCATCCCTCTCAGATCCTGCTCCAATTTGCGTATCCTGTTTTGTATGTCCCTCAGCACCCCAATACCCTTGGACATGCAATGCCCACGAATCATTACTTTGAATGCTTCCCATATCGTTTCAACGTTATCAACTGAGCCTTTGTTGCGGGCAAAAAAATATTCAATTTCCTCACCCAACTCCGCGCAGAAAACCACATCCGATAGGGTCGTAGGTTGTAATCGCCAGAACTGCTTAGTCCTATCATACCCCGGAGGGGAAAGTGATACCTTGACTGGGCAGTGGTTAGAGAAGTATCTGGCAAGATGTACAACATTTTTAACAGTCGACCCAAGTCCCCTAGTGAGGCGGTATTAATCTACGCGTGCCCAGGTCCCTCTGTGTGATGTAAAGTGCGTACCTTTGTGCATATATTTGCATATATTTGTGAGGAATTCCGGGCAATCTGTGTTGGGGCCATAACAGTTGGCTATTGTGATAGTGTCTTTACCCAACTGCCCCCATAGGATGACATATATCTGCGGGTCCTCCCGCACCCCCATCTTCTCAAATCGCGTGTGTTTGCTAAAAAGTATGGCCGTGCCACGGGCATAAGAGGAGTAGGAAGAGAACACACAGCAGCTTCCCCATCGACTAGCGAAAGTGTTTGTAGTATTCGGTGCAATGTCAGTTTCCTGTAAGAGTGCCACGTGAATCTGCTACCTGTCCAGGTATGCCAAGACCTACCTCCGCTTTCTCGAATCCCCAAGCCCCCCAATATTCCAGGACATTACCCCAAGGGTATTGCTATCCTCCTGCGTCATGAATCCAAGTCTCCCTCCCCTGATCCATATATTGTGGGAGCATATACACCAATATCCGCATGCATAGCCAAACACATCTGATAGAAACAGCCTGCGCACTCATTTCACTGTGACATTTAAACTCCCCCCCTCCTCACACCCACTGAAGCATCCCAATCATGCCAGTAATAAGCAGCCCTCCCCCCTCCCTAGCAACCCCCAACTTCTCAGGTAGACCAACTGGGTCTGACTCATCTCTCGCAACCTTGAGAGGAAACGAGCGAGAAGCAACAACATACTAGTAATAACCCTGGGGTTCTCCCAAGTGGGGAATACGCCTATGTAGCACACGAATAACTCTCATCAGCCCGAGCGCCGTGCTACATAGCGATGTCTCAGGTCCAACTCGAGGGTGACCGACAATACATTAATCTCTTTCGTCCCCCATGATAGCTACAAAGTAGAGGCATCTATGCAAATATGCACAGTATCTTCTCCCATATTTCTATAATGAGTTAGTACATCGGCCATAGTTACGAAGCATAAGGTGCATCTCCATAGCGTAGTGATCCCATGCACCGCGGCGTTCACTCTCCTTCCGGTGACTGCGATCTAGGGGAATCCTCCGCTTCCAATTGCGAAATCTTCTGCCGTTTAATTTGTTACAGGTACTCTTCTGCCTGCTGTGGATTAGTGAAATATTTTTGTGACCCCTGGTGGGTAACTCAAAGGCGAGCAGGATAAAACAGTGCGTAGTCAATTTGAGCTTGTCTGAGTTTTTGTTTGATTCCCAGAAATTTACGACGTTTCCCTTGCACATGGATCGTAAAATCCGGATACATCGTGATAGGCATGCCATCATATGTCAATTGCTTTTTCTCTCCAGCAATTCGCATGGCAACATCCCTATCCCTGTAATTTAATAGACAGACAATAATAGGTCTAGGAGCAGTGCCAGGGGGAGGTCTGGGCCCTAGAGATCGATGTGCTCTTTCGACCAAAAAATGAGGGGAAAGCAGTTCTGCGCCCACCACATCCTTTAGCAATCGCTCCACATACTCCTCCATCTTACCCGTATTTGTGCTCTCTGGTACACCTAGTATGCGTACGGTATTCCTCCTGCTTCGCACCTCAATATCCTCGTTTTTTGCCTCTATTATCTTAAGAAGCTTGTCCATTTGGGCTGTCGCCTTTTTCAGTTGGGTGGTGGTGTCTTCCACATCCGAGACGCGTTGTACGGTCTCCTTGATTCGCGTCTCATGGCCTTCTATTGTCCGTACTATGGCATCCATCCGTGTTGAGACCGTGTAAATCTTATCAGCCATGGTCGCAAATCCTTGTCTTACTTCATTGAGAAGCGACTTGAGATCATCACTAGACACTTGTTGGTGATCTTGCTGATTGTTTGACGTTTTGTTTGGCATCAAAAGTCAGCCGTGGTTGGCAGGCATCTAATCATCCCATCGTGGCTCTGAGTCCAAGCCCACACATTTCTCCGCTACCCGCCTCTCCCAAACGCGTTTTGCAACTGCGTAGGTAGTCCTGCAGCACTCAGGAATACCTAAAATTTGCTTCATACTAGATGCCAGTGATGTTGGCCAAAGCTCCAGGTTTCACCAAGGTGTGCGCGTCACTAATGCTGACGGCGGCAAGGAATATGGGCAGTCCGAGCAGGCCCCTACTCAAACGCCAGCTCTTGTGACCAGCTCTCCTTATTGCTCTCCCATCAAGTTTCATCTCAATACTACTGCCAATAGGAAGGCACCACACCAGTCCCACCACAGCTCTCATTACAGGCAGAGTCTATTCCGCAGCGCCAGGTGCACTCCCAGAGTCTGCATGTGGAATCTAGTGTCACTGCCAACTAGCTCAGCACAGAACCAGTCATATATCCCACTGGTGCCCCTAATGATCTACTCAGCAGCCCACAAGGTGGCAATCAGCACTGTCTTTCCCTGCCAGAGGGCTCATGTATAGGGCTGTCTCCTGCTCCGTTCTCTGCTACTACTTCAATGTGGCTCCTCAACCCACCGGCACTTTACAGTATGTTGGCAGCACCCCCAGGCTCCAGGTCTCACCCGCTGCGTCCCGCCCGGCCGATTACAGCCCGCAATCACACCTGTTCCTCTCTCGTAGTTCAGTCAGGGCCAAGCGCCGGCAAGAAGGTGTCTCCTACTCGCCCAGTCGTCCACCTCAGCCGTTTTATGGTGGCACTCGCGCAGCGTGCTCTTTCCCAGCGAGCGACCACACAGGAGACCCAGTCAGGAGGGGGGAGGTCACTCCTGTCTCCCGGAGTGTTTGAGTGTGTGTCGATGACAATGAGCGGTTCCCGCAGCGCCTCGTTACCAACAGGTCCAGATTTACAGGCAAGAGCTGATTCTGTGATTCCCGCCTCCGACATGACCACCCTGTGCGTCCGTGAGCTGTGCCTTCCCGCGTTCAGCTCTCCGGGACCGGCCCTCAGCCCATGGAGCACAGTCACTTAATCACCGCTGAGCAGATATCGTTGAGCACTCTCACAGAGGTCAGTCGCTCCACAGGCCAGGTCGATGTTTCCTCCCACTGGCCTAGCTGTCACGTGGGAGGCCGGGACCTCTCGTACTTAGCCGTGTCCCTTGTCCACTCCAGGGGTAGCAGGCACAGCTTCTCTCACCCCTTAGCCTCTACAGACTCCGCCACCAGTCCAAATTTCAGCACCGCTATTGACACAAGGTCAGTGGATTGTCACCTCACACACTGTCGCTCATAATGTGGACGAAGAGCCGGATAAATGTCGGATTTGCAGTCGGTCTGCGGGAGCCTCACTCCATGGCAGCCATTCGGCTCGTGCGCCACCTAGCGCCCCAGCTCTTCTGCTACTTCTAAAATTACCCTCAGGGTGGGCCAGGGACTAGGTTTTAGAAAGCTTTATTTATTTAGTTCCCTGGGTAGGGGTGTGCATGGGGACCCTGCCTCGAACACAAGTTCACACTTGGTGGCCTCTGTCTTCCTAGGGCCGGCAATAGTGAACCGAAAACAGCACCACTTTGCTAATCATTGCCTGCCTTAGAAACACCCTCCCTCCAGGCAAGAACATTTACATGACATTTTGCGTCCCCCTGTGCCCATGTCCAATGGAGCGGTAGCACTCAAGAACAAAGATTTGCTGCCGCCCTGGGGGCTGAGGAATAATGTGCTCCTGGTGTGGCAGGAGCAGGCAAACTGAGGGTGACTCCTGTGCAGCAGAGCAGGACCTGCAGGCAGGAAGCCAGCTTCCCCGAGGGAGTATTTTGTTTCCTCCTGCAGCACCCAATCGATGGATGGCTCTGTGGGTGGCCAGGGTGGGACCACGGAACCCCACAAAAGGAAAGCTAAGGACACAAGTTATAACGTGGAACAAACTGGCAGGAAACAGATACAAAGTGGTGCAGCCGCTTATTATATATTCACACTCCACGGAGGAAAGCCCCATAATGACTGAATAACTGAATGACTGAATTCTGGCTGCTGACCCAATGAGAGAACATAACATAAGCTGGAAAACGATACTTGCTTAATATAACATAGCTTAGTAAACTAATCTAGCTATATATATTACATGGCTGACAAGAGGGACCAGCAAGCTGTGGCAGTGATTGGCAGGGCTTTGTCCTAGGCTCTCAGAGAAGGTCTTTCAGGAGATCATTTGAATTTGCAATGTTGAAAAGTCCCAAAATGCAGTGCAGGTAGGTTGAGACAGAGGTGCATTGTTGATGGGTAATTCTATTAATGAGCAGCGGCACCTACCTAGTGGATATTTCCACCTGCACTTAAAAGAACCCTGCAGAAGGGCAAGACATTTTAAACCATTTTGGACCTGGAAGAACCTACACTGGAGGAATGCCCAGCTGGAAGGGAAAGATGCTTGACACCTGGTTAAAGGTGCTCAAAGACTCCTCACTCCTACTGCAGAGATAGGACTAATGGACTTCTGACTACCAAGGGAAAAGTGGACTCAAAGGCTTCTGACTTAATCTGACACCCAGGAACTAGGATTTGGTTCTACATGGCCTTCCCACAACCTATGGGGCGGTAGAGGAATATACCTGCTGGATATACCCAAGGGGGTAGCTCCTGGTCTTCTCTGCAGTGGTCACTTAGTACTGTGACTATTAAATGGAGGTGCCCCCTACTAATGCACAGGTGCCCTGCAAGTGTCCATGGGGAGGTCGTTTGACCAATAGGCTACAGAAATTGGTGACCTCAGGAGAGTGTTTCCGCATCATTAAGCGTTCTCAGAGATGGTGTTTTTATCCTTATGGTACTAGGTTGCAGGGACTGTTGTTGTTGGACCTTAAGACTGGTTTACAACATGTTTAAAAGTCAAAAAAAAGATTCATGCACACGGTTTATACAGTAATACTTTATTGACAACGACGACAGTAATTAATAACTTCATACATTATTGAATGTCATTGTTAGATGGTACCCTCCGAAGAGGTTTGCATTAGGTTCTAAAGGCATATATCTGATTTTCTTATTTTTGTTACTGTGGTGACACCCTGGCAAAGTCAGTAGGCCTGACTTTTAATAACTGCACACAATTATAATGTGCCCCATGTCTGCGGGGGTGAAAGAGGGAGGGTCATGCCTCATTATGTGCAGGATTGGAGCTTATGGGGTGTACACCAAAGGTATTTCCATCTGCCACCTAGTACATATTTGTAAATGTATTGGTAGTATTGAGTAATATGTGTGTAATAAAGGACACTTTCTTATAATCAGTAAAAGCACTGGTTGGAGTGTTATTGCGTGTCGTTGGTTGTGATCTGGAGGATAGGAGTACTAGCCCACACCATCTCCTCTGAGAAGGCCTTTGGCTGCTCTTCCAGCTACCCTAGGAGAGTCCAGTGCCACGCAGGAGTGCTTTGACCCAAGTAGGGTGAAGTTGTGGTAAGATACCCATCCACCCGATTTCCAACAGCTGCCATTTTATTATTCCCTGCAGATAAGAGATGCTCAGGCAAGTTTGTCTGAGCCCTCCAGTCCCTATTTAACGATGCATAGCTCACTAGAAAAGGAGTAAGGAATCCGCTAGTCTAGCCAGTTCTACAGCTGATTCCTGTTTTCTCCATATAGGGTACATTTTCTTTTATGGCGAAGGGGATGAAGCAGATGTGACCTATTAATACTGGGGTGAACAGGACAACAGCATGAATGACTATGACAGCCGCATAAGCATCTAAATAAAAGATATAGTGACGATAGAATAACTGTTATTCAGCAAATGTGTAACCTGTCGCAGGAACCGTACGGAAACTGAAGCACATGACAATGAAAATGAAATACGAAGGCAGGGACTCACCATGGAGAAGGCAGGGGATCATCAGCAATATCCTTCTTCAGGCCAGCTTGTTTGTGAGGTAGACCTCTCGTCCTAAATGGGACACAGACTGGTGCCACACCAAGACCTCACCAGGGCCTCTTTAGTTGTTAAAGACACATAAATGATGGATGGAATGTGGGACAAATCAAACATTCACCCCAAGTCAAAAGATCTGGGTTAAATTCATCATTCTTTAGCTCACTTTGCCACCCCAGTTTGGACCCAGCCATTTTCAAATCAGTCTTAGCCCTGCTCCTCATGGGAACAGTTCAGCCCAAATTGCCAAGCCAGGTCCTCCCTGGACCGGATACTAGCTTCCCATGCTCTCTGTCACACTGGATTCAAGCTAGCCTGGCTGATGAGGGGTGATACCTCGAAACCAGTCCCAGGATGCTTGTTTCCAGTCCAGGGAGGAACTGGCCATATAAACATTGTCAGGGCTTATGTGGCTACAAACCTTAAGTCCCTCTGACAAAACTTCTGAAACACATATATGGAAGAAATAAGCGATTACCTACAGCACAATTTGTCGTCTTCGGATGAAGAAAGAAAAGAACAAGAGAGGCTTTAGGTCAGGCTAAAATTGTTGTTAAGGAGGGTGGGGCGAGACTATATGGAAAGGGAAAGGGCTAATCTATAGGGTGAATGAAGTACAAAGCTTGTTTTCCCATTTCTATAACATCAAATTGGGGTGCATATGTACAAGCCCAAATGGCCACCACAACTTCACTTTTAACAAAGTTGTGGTAGCGATACGGGCTTCGCTTTAACGCTGCCTTGTCAATAAGGTCCCCTTCAGGCTATGCTTAGCGTGAAAGAGGTGAGAAGCGGGTGTTGCGGTGAGCGTTTCACCGCAACACCCATTGATTTTGATGCTGCCCTCTATGTACAAGGGCAGAGTACATAGGAGGCAGCACCAACATTAAGGCTAGGTAAAACTTGCCATGGATTGTTTTTGTAGAGGAAGATCCTCCTTCCTGTATATAAACAATCTGTAAAAAAATCCCCTTTTATGACTGTACGGAGCTGTATGATGCAGCACACATAGAAGTGACAAAATTGCATTTTAGGATTGTTTATTTGCAGGAAGTGACACCTTCCTACACATAAACATTCCCCCTCTGCACGCAGACACCCTTGCACTATGGTGCAGGGGTGCCTAAATTGGCACTACAATGCTTAGTGTATCACCAGTGCAGGAGGAAGCGCAACGCTGCACCATATCCTTGTAATTGTGGTGCAGCCTTGCGTTTCAGAAGTGGTGGAGTGAGGCGGTAAGCCAAGGAGGCTAACGCTGCGATCTGCCACTACCTCATACACATGCCCCTCAGTATGTAAGGCGTATGCAGAGGAATACAGTTGTGGAGGTAATAAATTCTAGTGCAATACACAGGGAATGTGAAAATGAGAACCTGCAAGCGGTGTTATTTGGAAATCCGAAGTACTGCTCCTAAGAGTAGTGTTTCTTCAGTTCGCCCCTCCTTGGCAAAGAAATTAAGCATTATTGGATTCCATCCCACGTCTCTACCGTGACAATGTGAGAGGAAGGCCAGGAACTGTCTGCTAATGAGTAATTGAGCCATTCCATTGCCTGACTTGAGCCTTTCATCCATACTGTATAAGCAAGAAAAGCTCCAGCGAATAGATTAGTGAAACCGCTTGCCCTTACAAAGTGGTACCCGGGAGTCGCTGTTTCTCCAGCTGTGCAAACACAGCGTTTTGGACCGATAAGAGGCAAATAATTCTGTGTGAGTCCCTGTCTAGATGATGGACGCTATTCATAAAGTGATCGGTAATACAAATGCTGAGAATTAAAAATGATGGCAAATGTATTTAGAGTATCCCATGTCTGGGTTCCATTTATGCATCAAAGCTGTAGCCAGTGTTACACAATAAAGGGGAAAATACAGGCAATGGTGCCAAGTGCAGCACCGGAAGATATTATATAAAAATATTGGCACGACTATTAGAAAAAGCATTTCCCACGCAGAGCCCACTCCACAGCTTGTTAAACCAGTGATGATTACAGTTTTGCCGTGGCGTAATAGGCAGAGGTCTGGAATAGATACCAATTTAGGCCGTGCATTCAACACCAAAGCTTTTGTAAGAACAACCCAATTGTAAACAAGCATCGGTAAATGCAATATGTTTCGCCTACATGATTAATAATAAGCTGTTGTATGCAGGAAAGCACAGGAGATGAGAAAATAAGGACCTGTACTAGAAATGCGCTTATGCATGCAAGAGATATCCTCATGCATGACAGTGCAGGAGATGTCAATATGCATTGAGATGCAACAGCTGTGCAAAGCCCCAGTACACTTTGGAGCATGCCGGCTTGATATTTGCATGGGTGCACAGAGCCGTACTCTTTTGTCCCAGGTCAGCCTGTGAGCTGGGAGGCAGAAGAGGGCAGGGCCCATCCCACTGTACGTAAGGTGTATAATGTGCCATTTAGCATGCTGTACAACGGGTTGAGTTTCACCATCTGCTCAACATCTGAGATTCTCGGCAAATAACTTAAGCTCCCAATAAAAATTAAACACCCTAAAATGAAATATCTCTCTGTAATGTCAATGTAAAGCACTCCAACAACTTTGGTTCCAGGTTGTGCTACATGAAAGCATCAAAAAATGTATTAAATACAAATTAAAGGCCCTGAATGGAGGTAAAAATGACACGAGGAAGGAGGGTGGGGGACACAAGAGGGGAGGGTAGTGGACACAAGGGAGGTCACGGGAGGTGGATAAAGGAGGGGGTGGGTAAAACAAAGAGTAGGGAGGAGGACGTGGTGGGATAAAAGCAGGGCTGGTAGTTGAGAAGTGTTGCGGTGGCGGGTTAGCACGCCATGGATGAAAGAAGATGGCTGCAGATGCACTCTTATGCAGTGTTCTCTATGTGTCCCTATGTAATGTGAGTGGTGCTCATGTAAAGCACTCCAGTCCCTTTGGGTCAAGTGTGTGCTTCATAAATGCGCCTAAAATAGAAATCAATAAATTAAGGGCAATGCAGTGCAGGAAGATGACACATGTGTTTACATGCACTCTTAGGGAGTGTGGAGAAGGAAGTACTTTACACTTAGGGAGGGACAAACTCACTATAGACTGTCTAAAGCCAGAACTCATAAATTGACAGGGGTAGCCCTGTGGGTCAAGGCAGGACGCCAGAGATCTGCTCATTCTTTGAAGGTCACATGTTTACAACTAACCTCTCAGCAGCAGCATTCCTGGTGACCTCTGTAAAAGGAGTGGAATCACGTCGTTTAATGACACCGATGATCAACAGTGAAATGATTTAAAATCTTTGATTTGGAGTGTCATCCCTCTGTCTTGGCAAGTAAAAGATTAAATAAGTCTACTGGCGCTGATCAATCACCCGTTGTCACTTTGGGTTTCTTTTGCTGTCTGTGGATGGAGAGACTCGAGTCTGAGAACATGTTTAGCTCTTTAACGAAACAAGTGCAAAAAGGAGATTTCTAATCGCAATAGGGGTGTCCTTAAAAGGGCTCCCGAAAAAAATGCAAGAGTTTGGGGTGATATGAGCTTTTATCTATGGATTTGGGACAAATGCCATGTATAATGATAGGGTGTTGTTAATCATTTTATTAGTGGATGTTTTAGGATATAGTTATATATGTATCTATGTTGACTGTTTATAGACCAAGGTCTAAACAAACAAAATATTTATCTGATTTAATCTGAGTGCAAGCAAAGCAACGAAATTATGTCTTCAAAAAAAGGAAAAGCTGTTTTTTCTAAATTAAATCTGTTACTGTGGGTTTCATAGCTACAGGCATGCAGTGTGCAAATTGGCAAATTTCGTAATTATAAAAACTCTCATTTTTAATAAAATGACATTGCAAATTGCCAATAGTTTTGCCACTCATAATGTCAATTTTATAATTCGCGGTAACTCGCTTGCAAAAGGAGTTGGAAATGGGCCCAAGAGCAACGACCCCCCCAACCCACCTTGCCAGTTATAAAAAAAACGTATCAGTGATTTGTGATCATGTCTATGGTGAGGAAAGCTCACCGTCTGCTCAGAGCAATCACTGTCCATTGGCACACTGGAAAGAGTCAGTGAGAGACAGCTTTAACTGAGCAAATGGCAGCTGTCAGCATCAGAGAAAGCAGAACGTTTCCCAATAGATTGTTCAAGACCCCCTATTTTGTCCCTTCCACCCTCGTTATGAGTTGCGCAGTAAGGGCAACATTATCAAGAAAGGGCAGACCAGGTTAACACCAGAACCTGGGCTTCCATGGGAATTCACAAGGGCATATTATCAAGCCCATTATCGTCGCTATAGTGGCAGTTTCCTGCCGATAAAAGCGGCGATAATGTATCGCCCTTTCCTTATAATATGGCCCTAAATTACTCAGATGTCCTCACCCCCAGAGTTACTGATACCAGTTTACTAGTAACTTCAGGGATGGGGAAAACCTGGCCCATTACCAGTTAGACCCTGAGGATCCACTAAGAAATGAGGAATTACTGGGAATTATGTAATTCTGTGTCCTGTTCCCCTGGTAATTTCTGATCCTGGAACGGACTGTCACCCAACTGGTTTAAAAAGTTAGGAGAACTGCAATGTTTCCCAGATCTCAAAATTCCAATGGTGCTGGTAACCAATGTTAACGACACCATCGAAATTAATAAGCAACTTGTAATGTAGCATCTTTTTGTTATTGTATTAACAGTCCTCTATCGGACATGAGGGTGTAATGAGGGCACTTGCAATAGAAAGATGTCACCTGCAGGCCTCCATCTCTGCATTTACAGCCACTCACAAGGATTCACCAAAATAAGTCACGCCACACGTATAATAATGGGACACAAGTTCTGTGAGTACCAGCAAATGACTGTTTTGCACTGCTCTGGGTTATAATTGGCACAGAAGGGTCAATTGAGCAGGTCGCATTGGAAACCCTGAGCAGACTCAGCCTGTGCGGTGCAGCACCCCGGCTCACACATCGGGCACTGAGTTGCAGAAGCCTGTAGGTATTAATGCTGTGTTTTAATAGAATGTGGTTCGCCCAAAGTTTGACTTGGTAATGTAATGAACAGCTGCATATTGTCCAAAGGTAAATAAGACTGGTATAAATTAATGTAAGGCAAATGCAAGTTATTTAAAAGTGGTCATGCTGTGTGTGTATAAAATGTGAACATAAGTAAGCAATTGTGTTTCTCTGTGACAATATGATTGTCAGACGTACATGTTGCTACACAGTGTAAAATAATTATTGTTTGAAGGCAAGAGAGTCTTTAGATTGGATACCGACCACTGTGTACTTTACAGATCTTGGGCACAACTAGTCAGCCACTAAAATCTGTGGTCTTAGATTAAAGGCCCGGCTGCTGCTAATGGGGTGAATGCTGAATAGTTTTCTATGGTAACTGCAATTAAAGGGACAGGGGAAGATGCTTGAAATAGCACAGTCGTGTTAGGCTGCTGAGGTTATTGCATGATATATTGAATTATGCAAATAATCACCTTTTGGGTGACTTTATACATCTGAGCCAAGATTGGCATAAAGCATTCTGAAACAGTTTAAGGGTGTTCTAGGGAGAAGTCGAGCAGATGTGTGGAAACTCAATAGCATTCAGTGGTTTCCACGCACTCCCATGCCATGCTGCCTAGGTCATTTCAACAGAGAGATGTTTGTATTCTTGGCTTTGGTGTCATGGGTCACACCTGACTTGATAAGTGATGACAGTGGCTGTGTTTGTGTTACTCAGGTGAGTGGGAGTGGCACCTTGAGATGGTGTGGATAGAATCATTCAGCTTCAGTTTGATTATTATTACCTGAAACTTTGGTCTAAACTCCTGATGGAAACTTAACAGTGGGCAGATGCGAGGCTTTCAAGAAGGGATGTTTATTTATTCTGACAGTAAAGCTAGGGTACACCATCCTGGATCTGGTAGCATGACTCAAATGTCTTCAAGAATAGAATATTGTTAAGTCCCCGCTGAGGAGTAAGAATTAAAATTGCTACAAGGTGTGCTGGTTTGAATGCGATGAAGGAAGAGAGAGTATCCGACATGTGACCTGTTCCACCTGTGGAATATGGTTGTATGTTGTTTATGCAGAATAGATTGCCAGACTCATGTAAGAGACGCCGAAGGGCCTGCTGAATCTTCCAGCCTTAGCGGACCTTGAACCTTGGGATACAGAACTCGGCTAGCACATTCTTATAGGGGTGTGTAAATGTAGACAGACTGGTTTATAGGGTGTGGTCAGGCAAAAACATACGTGGTGCACACATTTTATTAAATCGATCTTTTTTTATTTGTTTGCAGGTATGCAGGCACACAGTAGCCCCGGCTCCTGAAATGTGATATTATTTGTTGGATTGACAATCTAAGTTTAATGTTCTGAAATACGTTACCAGTTCATAAACAAAGGTTATGAGGTGGCTAATCAATGGGGTAGGACAGGTATACCACACGTGATAATCCGTGCATTATAAGGCAACGACGTCTTGAGGATCTATATTACCTTTGATAAACAAATGGAATTAAACTCTAGCAATATGTATAGCATACTTCCTCCACGCCTGGATTGTAGTTTAAAAAGCAGGAAAATGTATTAATTGCACAGTGTGCAGCAACTGTGTTATAAAAGGAAGGCATCAGGAACTTCCCAGCATCTCTATATGTCACCTGAAGAGTAGGAAGGTAAACATTGCTGTTTCCATGAATCCGGGCAGTGAAGTAGACCTTTTCAGTACTCCTGGGCGGAATTTGGATTACGCTGGAGTAATCAGAGTAATTTCGGTAATTCTGCATTACTATTTAACACAAAAATAAAGATATTTATGCATTTATTTCTCCTCACATACTTAAGAGTAATCAGGAGGCAAAATCCTACTGCTAAAACAAATTTAGCAAGCGTGGTTGGCTGCCTGAGCTCACTTTTTTTTCTTCTGCGTTCTGTGCTGCTTCTTAGCAAAAATGCTTACAACGTGTCTATTTTAGAAGCAAGGCTGCATTTAACGCTAATTAAACAGCGCTAAATGCAAGTAGTAAGCTGGTGAAAAATTCAGCACCAAAAGCACATTTAGCAAGCGAGAGCTCACTATTCATATTCTGTTGCATTTAACACTATTTATTAGCGAGAAATACATCCCCATATCCATTTTGTGCACAAAGGGGCATTTTTGCACTAAGCCATAGTACTAAATGCATAATTACTACTCCCGCATAATTCAAGCATAATCTTGTGGAACTTGAAGGTAATTTTGCATGATGAAGCACACCCGACCCTACTTTATAGTAGTATACATAGCTATTTGTAACTTTAGCCTGTCCATACAAGTCTACGATGTCCCTGTGAAGCAAGTATTACTTCCACTTCACTCTACAGTTTTGTCCTTGGTATTTCAGCTGGCAGAGATGAATAGCCAGCCACCTGTTTTCAGAACTTTTAGGGAGTTTGAAGCTGAGAGCTTGGAAAGCGGTCACTTTATAGAGCGCACATGTAGATTATAAAATGACCAGATGAACAGACACTTCATTTTATTATTGTAATCTGTAGATTCTTCACATGACAGAGAAGTTATTTTTGAGTGTAGATAAGATTTAGGCCCAGATGCATGACAGGGAAATCTGGTCGCAAAGGGGCAGATTCTCAGAATCTGCCCCTTTGTGACCGGTATTTTTGCATTTGGGATACATCATCCCAAATGAAAAAATCGCAATTTAAGGAATCTCTAAATTGAGATTCCTTGCATTTAAGGAATCCCAAATTGAGATTCCTTAAATGCAGTGCAACAAAGTAAACAAATTAGCGATTTCGCTAATAGGGGTAGCAAATTACCATGAAGGTGAACTTCATGGTAATTTGCAAAAACTTTGAAAAATGCACTTTTGTGCATTTTTCAAAGTTTCATGTTGCGCACACACATGCCCTTAGGGCATGTGTGTGCGCAACATATGTGCACAGATTAATTTCAGGGGTGCAACAGGGTGCCCTTTGGACACCCCTGCACCCTTGAAATTGCATTCTCAATTTGCGATTCGCTAATTAATAATCGCAAATTGAGAATGTCTTCCCATTCATTCCTATGGGCCTCTAGGCCAATAGGAATGAATGGGGAGGTATTCCTTAATGGCGACTCACAATTTGCGAGTCGCAATTAAGGAATATTAAGAAATCACAATTTTTTTAGCGATTTCTTCATGCATAGCATTTTGCTATTCCTTATTAGCGAATCCTTATTTTTCGCTAATAAGGAATAGCAAAATGGATGCTTGATGCATCTGGGGGTTAGTGTTGTAGTCTATACTCAGGTGAGTAACACAGGCCCCTGCAGCCCACGAGGTGTGGGGGGGCGCCTAGCTCCCAGGGGCCCCCTCGGCACTGAACTCTGGCCGGGAGAGCTCCTGATTGAGCCCAGAGGGGGCCCCCCTAAGTACCGTGCAGGGAGGACCCCTCACTTTTTGGTACACCAGTGTCTATACTAGATGACAGAAAGCTGTAAAATTCTGGGAGTTTGTGGATAGCAATCATACCTGCTTTTGCTCTCGATTTTCCAGATAAGTAATATGGCTCTCTGCCTTCTTGTGTACCTTCTTTACGATTTGTATGTGTGTTTATGACCCTGTTTATGTACCTGATAGACTAGATGTGTGTCTGTTAAACCGTCTAAGCATCAATGGTCTGTTTATGTGTCAGCTTTCATGTCTTTTTATTTTTGGCTTTCTTACTGTATAGCAACAATGACACACAATCCAAAATTCATAAAATACATGTACATGAGGAATTGGTGCAGGGCAGCACCACAGGTGGTCTTGCTGCGCTGCTTTCCGCCAAAATGAAACAGCCAGACTTCTCCATAGTTATGAAATACAGTGCACACCTGTCCTGTCCCCTATGCAGTGGTGCAAAATATGCTGCCGGCGGCAACATAGGCACTTTTTCACCATGGTTATGGTGCCTTCATTGCAGGCAGGATTTTTTTTCTGCACAAGGGGTATAATCCTGCACAAAAACAATACAGAGGCGTTTTCCTCTTTCCATGTGTCAGCAGAATGCAACACATGTTGAAACAGGAGAAAGTGTGCAGAATATAAATATTTCTCCCCGTTATGGTCTGCTTTGGGGAGGCATAAGGTTTTGGCGTTGCCTCAGGTTTACGTGTTTAAGTAAATCTGGGGCAGTGTCAAAATCCATGGAAATTGCATGATAGAACCCACCACAATGTCAATGGATTTCCTCCTTGACATAAAGTAAGGCTAGGCAGTGACTTGCGTTGCTTTGTCATACTCCATAGCTATGAGGCCATGCTAAAACACACAGAGTGGTTTTGCATCACCCTATAGATATGACTGAGAGACTTGCACCACCAGAATGTCAATAGTGACCCCCTGGCAGTGCAAGCCTTTCATCAGTAAGACCCTTGGTATGCGCATATAATCCAAAATATGCTTGTTTTAAGGATACAAATAGTAGTATTTTTATTGTGACATGTTATAGTACCTATTGGTACATCTTGTTATGCTAGAACAGGACAAAGTCAAAGTTTCAGGCCAACCGCTATGGAGCCCTGCATGGCTACTCCTCGCGGTAGCTCTTCACTAGTCCAGACTCAGAAAGGGTTCGCCGGCTTGCCTTGCGACGAGCACCCGGTCAAACCTATGGAAGTCAGACCACTGAAGCAATCCAGCGGGGTGTACTAGAGATCCAGGCCGGCTCATGGTTGAAGGTGGGTGGCTTGAGGCTGGTCCCAGTCACCAATTCTACCTTCGGACTTATAAACTTTTACAGTGCTTTTTCTTGTGGGGTCCCTCAATGCTCTTCACCAGGCCAGATTGGGTGGGGGTTTGCTTGCTTGGATTTCTACCAGCTCCCAGTCAAACTATAGAAGTCAGACCACCTGGGCTTTTCAATGGGACAAAACGAGAAAGCAGGCCAGCTCATTGTTGAGGGTCGCCGGCTTGGCTGGTCAGGTCGAGTTAGTCCACTTATGGACTTTTTTTTCAAAGTTGCTCCAAACTTTCTCCAAATTTCAGGAACTTGTTCCTGAAGTTCCTTTGAGGGTCCAAAAGTGTTCAAAACCTTCTCCATGTGTCTGAAAACTCCAAGATGGTCTTTGAAAGTTTGGGACTTCAATACCCACAATCCACTTGGACAAACCCTTACAATTCACTGGAGTCACTCCGGGCTGGGGATTCTTGGTGGTGATGGTCCAGGTGAGTGCTGCTAACCGAGAGCTTGCAGGGAGTCCACTCTTTGGTCCATTAAGGCAGGTTTGATGCACAAGGCTGTAGTTCCAGATTGTGCAGAAGGTGCATTCAGTCAGAGTGCAAGGCCTGGTTGGGGCAAGTCAAACTTGCAGCATGTACACTTCTTCTTCTGTGGTTTCAAGCAGCAGATCTGAGAGGCACAGTCCCTTCCAGATACTTATTCAATGTTCTCTGGGGTCACATAGGAGGGCACTCCTGTCCAATGAGGTTCAGGGCAACAGTCCAGAGCATGACCATTTCCTCTAAAGTGTGGCACAATGTCCTCCGAGACATCACTTATTCTCCAAACTTCTATATGGCTGAAGTCTCACCAGAGAGGCAAGAGATGGCTAAACCAACCTCCATAGTCTCCCTCCCCCTGCTATTTGCACATTCCTTCTTTAAGCCTGCCATCTGGCTGAGTTCAGAGGGGATGGGCATACATGGACCTGGGTTTCTCTGCCTGTCCCCCTGGGCCTTAGAAGCTCATGGTGTACGACCCCTCCCCTTTACTCTGGCATTCCTATGCAGCAGAACCCTCTCCTCCCAGAATGGATCTTCACCCCAGGTGGCGCCTTTCACTTCATCAAAGCAGTCTGGCTAATCTGCTTAACTCTGACCAATCAGGACAGACACTGGAAGACTGAATTTCAGCTTACAGACAAGAACGTCTCATTACTTATTTTCTGTACATTTCAGGATAAATTCAATAATAAATTCAATAACATATTGTTGGATTTATCAATACCATTCTCCCAAGTCCTTAAATTAATATTTTCTCTAATTCCTAGCATTGGTTATCAAATAAAAACAGATTGCCATGTTTACCCATGCGGATGGGGATCTACATTGGGAAAAAATGAACTGAGCAATTTCGCCAACATCAGGGCTTTTAAAACATATTTTATAAGGACCCTGCCTATATCTACAGGACCACCATCCCTGAAACTCCCAGAGTAGACATTTGGGGTTCTGAATATACACAAATATTTTAGAGCCTCACTCCACAGTGCTCCTAGCACAAAAGTAGATCTTGGGAAGCACTTTACTACAATGAGGGAAGTGAAATGTGCTATGTCACCATCCCCAGGGCATATAAAACCTATTTTATAAGGGTCCCCCTTATACGTACTGGACTACCCACCCATGGGACACCTACAAAAGACCCTGGGGGTACCTCATATGTAGAAATATTGTAGTATATCAATTTGTAAGTGCCCCAACCACCAAAGTCAATTTTGGGTACAACCAAAATGTCAAATCAGTCCTGCAACACATGTTGGTTTTAAACTGACCTCAGGCTTCAGCAGTGAACACAGGCAAGTGCAGAAAAGTTTGCTGGTCTCTAAACTGCCATGCCCTAATCTATACTAGGTACTTAAAGGTAGTTTTAATCACCCTGCCCTATTCTGTACCAGGGCCTTATTGGGGAGGCCATGCTAATCATAGGGGTAACCTACCCCATAGTGTACTCTACTGTATGTAGGCATTTTCACTGTATTCTAAGGCCCTGATTATGACTTTTTGGTGGAGCAGTGCACCACCACACCCTCGCTCCACCAAAGCGGTAAAAAAGGGGGTGGTGATGGACGGAGCATTTGAACCAATCAAACACTCACACCCAGTCAAAAGATCTGGGTTTAATCCATCACCATTTTTTATCCCACTCTGCCACCCCAGTTCAGACATGGCCATATGCAAATAAGTCTGACCCTGTGCCTCATGGGAACAGTCCAGCCCGAACTGCCAAGCCATGCTTTCCCTAGACCGGAAACATGCTTCCTAAGACCGGTTTCTTGCATTTCAGCCGTCTTCAGCCAGGCTTGCTGGAATCCAGTGGCAAAGAGAGCAAGGGACTCACGTCTGAGCATACCCTGCCAACTTATGTCAAACAAGGCGGTACAAAAGGGGGTGGTGATGGACGGAGCATTTAAACCAATCAAACATTCACACCCAGTCAAAGGATCTGGGTTTAACCCATCACCGTTCTTTAGCCCACTCTGCCACCCCAGTTCAGACATGGCCATATGCAAACCAGTCTGACCCTGTGCCTCATGGGAACAGTCCAGCCCGAACTGCCAAGCCATGCCTTCCCTGGACCGAAAACAAGATTCCTAGGACCGGTTTCTGGCATTTCAGCCGTCTTCAGCCAGGCTTGCTTGAATCCAGTGGCAAAGTGAGCAAAGGACTCACGTGTGAGCATACCCTGCCAACTTATGGCGCACCCAGGCTCCCTGCTCCATTTCCCTGGAACAAAATATTGGTACCTTTGCATGGTCCCCTGAGGCAAAAAGAGCTCCTGCCTGGACCACCCATCAGAAGCCTGCACATCCAGGGATGTAGAGCAAACTGGACAGAAGATGGTATCTCTCTCTATCTGCTACAGACTTGTTGATTCCCTGAATGTGAATGGCCCAAACAGAGGTCACTGCTCCTCACGCCCATTTTAATAGCCTGTTAGAGATTCTGCCCAAAGAGACAGTCCTTGTTTCCCCCTGTCTGTTGATAAATACTTCATACCTTATCAGCACACCAGCAACCCTGCAGTTGACAAACTCCCATTCAAGCCACCCAATCCTGTAGGACATGCAACTGTAGTCACAATCATCATTGGCAAAGGATCTGAGAGTACTCTTTTCTTCAGATTCCTGTCCTCCAGCTACCAAGAAAGTCATAGTCTTTTCTGTGGAGTCATTGAGACTCATTTGGTGAAATCCAGAGATTTTAGAGACCAATTTCTCAACAGAAACCTTATCAGCGGATGGAAAAGAAATCTGGCCTACAGAGCTAAAAAGATTGTGGCCGCCAAATCCCTCTGTATGTGCATCCCAGATAACATATTTGAAACCCTCTAGGCCAAGAGATCTCTTACGTGAGTCTTTGTCTTCACAATATGCTTTTCTGGTAGTGTCACAACACCCTTATTCATACCAAACCGCAATGTGATGAAACACAGGTCTTCACAATTTACCAAAAATCTGTGATCCTGTAAGATAGAAAGAACCCCTTCTGTATGTTGAGAAACAAGCTTTCTTGAAGATCCGTGGTTTAGGAGATCATCTAGATTGGATCGTAAAAGACCCCTTCTTTGTGAAGACAAGACAGAAGAGGGGATCGCCTCCATGTAAATACCCTGAACAGCGGCATCCTGAAAAGTAATTACGCTCTCATGGGGTACAATAGAAATCGCTCATGAAACTCTTTGATCAAAATGTGCAAATATGCATCATGTAGATCTTTGGAAGCTAAAAACTCTCCTCTGGTGGCGATTGGAATTATAGACTGCAAGGTTACCATCCAGAAGTGAATTGACTTATTTTAGTTCAAGCACAGGACAACAAAGATCCGAATGCTTTTTACACCAGAAACAAAATGGAGTAAGTACCTTCTCCTGTCTTGGTATCCGGCACTAGGACGATTGCTTCCTTGTTTAATAATGCCTGCATACTGTCTTGAAGGCCCTTTCTCGTCCAAAGATTTCTTGGAAATGGCATTATATTTTTCCTGCCAATGGAGACCACTGTGCAAACTCAATTGTGTAACTTTTGTCCACGGAGAAAGTCCAGCAATCATGCACTATTGTTTACCACACATGAAGAAATCACTGAATCTTTACACCATAAGGAGAGTGAGAATCTCTGTAGTTGTCAGGACTTTTTCTATGTCTGCACTAGTTGTTTAAAGAAATCATTTTTCTTCTATGATTTTGTTGGTTGAAATTGTTTCATTTTATCCTTGCACAATTTACAGAGCTTCTTAGGAGAATTACTTGGAAGCATAGATTCACTTGCTCCTGGTTGATGAAGATGAACCCTTGCATGGCAAAGAATGTTTCTAATTCTTAAAAGCCTTATCAATCATGCTATCGAATTGATCCCCAAATAGCATTTCCCCATTGAAAGTTATTTTCAATAAGCTATTTTCTCTGCAGGTTTGGCCTTCCAATCTCTCATCCACAGCTTCCTGTGTGCTGACACCACAGACCCTGTTCTCATCTCCATAGAGTGAACCATACCTGATGAAATGTCTACCATAATTTAGCTTGCTGCTCCATCTTCACTTATAGCTCCGCACAGTCAAAACCGTTTTGGATGACCTCAAACAAGTTGTCAAAATCCTTGACCAACAACTGGGCTACATAAGCTGAATATGTGCTTGCCATTAATGCCGGATTTTAACCAGGCAAAATCTTTCTTAAAGCTTCCTCCACCTTTTTTATCTGTAGCCTCCGTTAGGGTAGAATACTCTTGGTTACGAGCTGTTCTACAAATTAAGATTGCTAGAATAGCATCCCCCATAATTGAATGGGGCATAGCATCATCTAGTTGTTTCAGCAGATATTGTTTTTGGAGAAACCTGTGAACTGTTTCTTTAGTCACTTCATATCATGATGAATTAAAGCGTGAAAGTACAAAGGAGTGATTATCTTTAAACACACTAAAAGAAAAAAGAATTAGTAAACAAATCCAAAGAATGTCATACTAAAACACGAATATCAAGTAAATGTATGTAAGACCGTTGAGAAAGTTTTCAATAGCAAACTCAACTGAACAAAACACGTCTTGTAAGGACCTTGTTTATGGAAAGCCAGTGATAACAAAAAACAGTGAACTATAACCTCAGGTATGATGGATGATTACTATTTGATTAGAAACATTCAGTTCCGAATAAATTAACTGCTTTGCCGGGGTGACTTTTTTTTAAATTTAATGCAATTAATATTCCTTACTGCTGGGATTTTTTATTTAATTTTCTTCCAAACAAAGGTGATTGTGCTACAGTTAAAAATAAGTTGCATTTACTAGTGTAGAAACAAACTTTTTCCATCTTACCCCGTGGTAGTGACTCATCTGAGAAGGTCAATTGTTATGTCCATTACTCAAATGTGTCCTCTCACGGGCAACATCATCATAGCATGAAGCATTGCTTTCAACACTGTGTGACATGCAATCATCTTATGAAATTACTATATTTTTCAGACATTGATGAATGTTCCTTACGGACCCACACGTGCTGGAATGATTCAGCGTGTGTTAACTTGGAAGGGGGATTCGACTGCCTCTGTCCCTCGGGACCATCCTGCACTGGTGATTGTCCACACGAAGGTGGCTTGAAGCGAAACGGTCAGGTGTGGACGATGAAAGACGACAGGTGTTCTGTGTGTTCCTGTAAGGTAAACTCAGACAAGATATTTTTTTATTGTAGTGAAGTAGACCCTTGGCTGCTTTGTTTGCATTTATTATAGTTGCACAATACCACTCTCTATAAATGTTCTATTTTACTAGACAGTAAATATGAATCAAAATTTGGCTTAATCTTTGTGTTTGTGTTAATGCGGAATTATCAAATTTGAAATGAGCCATAGTCTTAAACACTTGATTGTTTGGTGTACCACCCATCCCAGTGCAAATCCATTGTTTTTGTTAAATATTTATAGAGCTTTTTAAAATAAAATATATGCCAAAGTTGTGTCTTTGTTGACCCGCATTTTTGAGGATAATAAAGGTACACAGGGTTTGTGATTACCCCTGGAGAGCAGCGATAACATAAACAAAATGTTAGGATTTTCTCTGTTGTTCGAAATATGTTGAAAAAAGTTATCTGCAGGAAAGGTAGTGTTTTTCTCCCAAAAATGGCATCAAGAATCTCATCTTCCTACCTTTCAGAAACAGGAAGAGTTGGAGGAAACCTTTTTTCACATTAGATTTTGAAGTTTTCTAAATGGTGGTCAATATTTTCTGCTATGTATGCTCTGTACTTACTTGCAGTTTGAGAGTGAAAGAGTTTGAATCCCATGAGTGAACCCAGAGACCTTTACATTTCTGAAAACTAGGCAAAATTCAGAAATCGGAAAAGGGTATTTGCATAGCACACTCATAGTTTTCCTCAATGAACTTGTAGTAGAAAGTAAACAATGATGAAAGTATGTATGAAAATCTTTTCCTCTGCATTTTGTTGTTTTTCCCTCAGATCCTGTCTATACTGGGGCCTTTCTAATGGTGAGGTATACAGTGTTATTGAGATGGCAAAAAATACACAGGGGCAGATTTACAAGCACCGTATGCCACCTTTGCGCCGCCGTTGCTTCACTTTTGTGACGCAGCAGCGGCGTAAAGCAAGCGCCATACTGCGGAATATTTACAACGTGACACTTCTGGGAGATGCATCTCATTGTAAAGCCCTGCACCATATGTGGGTGTTCCGGCGCAGGAGGGGCGTTCTCCTAAAAGTGTGAGTGAAATCTACAAGATTCCACTCATTCACTTTGAGGGCCATGCTGCGTCGAAACCCTGCACCTGCTTGCGACGCGACTCCTGCAATGCGTCACCTTTACGGCAGCAGATGCGTCACGCATCTGTCTACTCTTGCCCCATGGTGCACTGCATTGTAAATGCGGCACATCCATGGTGGCGCAAGAGGTGTCTGCCGTGACGCAAAATAACTGGCGCATCCCTGCTGATATACAGGGATGCACCAGTTATTGTAAATCTGCCCCACAGTACCTACAGCTCTACTTATGATACTTATTCATTGCATTTCAATCAAGCTTCAATTTTTATGCTAAAATCTAATGAAGAAAAAAAGGTATGAAGAAAAGCTATGGCCAGTAATCTGAATTTATGAACAGGGGTTATTATTTAGCAGAAGTAGTTTTTATTTGCACACTGACTTACATTTGAAAGGCAAAAATAAAAGAAATTAAATCCATAATAACAAAATACAATGAGATGCACAAAGAACAGGAAAGGCTCTAAAATACACCATGTAATCATAAATATTGTTATCTTGAATTAATCTAATTCTTGGAATTGAGTCTTGTACTTTGGCCAGAGGTTTACACAGGCACCCATAATACCCTATTGTAAAACGTTGGGTTACTCATTAAAGGGGTTAAAGCCCCAGTCAGGCAACAATCACAATCCTTGCAAGGTGAACCACAAGAGTCACTAAATGAACCTATGCTTAACCTTCTGGTAGCTTGGCACAAAAGCAGTCAGGCATAACTTTAGGCAATGTGTAAAGTATTTTGCAGTACACAAACAGTAAAAAAGTAAAAACACAACACAATAAAAACCCCAAACTAATTTAGAAACATAGAGTCTATTTTAATAAATAAAATATTACCAGAAGAACAAAAACTTATCAATTATGTATTATATAGATGTATATTGAATTTAGTAAAAATAGCACCGAAAAGCACAACGTGGCATTTGTGGTTATCTGATTGTGCTAGACGGGTTGTAGCCGACCACGATGAAGCGTACCACTGAAGTGTTACCTCCTCAAGTCCGGTGCAAAGAGTTCGGTTCATGTTGGAGAAGATAACAAGGAGCCCAATTTCAGGATGTTCACCTTTTTTTGTCTTAGAGGAGCTTCCACTGATGCCAGCCAAGGGTAGAGGCTAGCAGCAGGGCTCAGGTGGGCACAGTTTCAGCTAGTCATATGGGCAGTTGGAGGAAGGCCGCTGGAAGCTTGTTGTGTCCCTGCTGCTCCAACTAGCCCTTGGAGTCACCCTGGGTAGCCTGAGATAAAGGCATCCAGATTCACTCCTCCTTCTGACAGCAAGGCTGACCTTCAAGAAGCAAAACAAATCTTCTCGCAGCAGGACAGTCCTTTCAAATCTTCCACAGGTGTGATAAAAAGAAGGGCAGACTTGGTGTCAGGTTCATTTGTGTGTGTTGGAGTCAAAGCTCTTTGTAGTGTAAGGTGTGCTGGGTACAGCTCTCACCCAGCCATTCTGTCAGGACGGCTCTCCCCGCTACACCCATGTACCATTGTTCACTGTCTAGGCCCAATATTCATATGTATTGGGGGAGACATTAAATGGCCCAGATAGCCAGAAACTCCTACAAAGCCTCAGAAACTTGTAGTCAGGAAAATGTCAACTTTCTAAAAGTGGCATTTTCAAGATTGTAACTTAAAATCTGACTTTATATTTAAAGAGTATTTTTAAAATTACAATTCCTCGAACATCAAAAATAAAATTCCTACTTGCTCCAACACAAAGGTTGTAACCTATTATTAAATATAGTAACCCAAAGTATTATGGCAGATTAAGGTCTTGCAGTAGTGAAAAATGACTTAAGGAGTATTTCACTACAGGAACATGTAAAACATAAAACCACATGTTCTATATTTAAAATACTATACACCTTTTGCCATAAGCTTTTAGTGCCTACCTTAGGAGTTACTTAGGTGTATTTAAAAGGATGGTTTAGTACTGGCAAAAGGTTTATTTTTCCAACTTTGAATTGCAATTTAAAACTGCACTGGACAAGATGGCCGCCACTACCGGAGCTCTGTAACTTCGTCAGCCTAATGAGCTGAAAAACAACGATTTTGCCTCAAGGTTTGCTCATTTCTTGCAGCGCTTGCATTCTATGCTGGCTCCCTACCTTATCTGTCAATTCTGGCCGTTTTCAGCGTAAGGGGGTCCCTCTGTCTGCTTTCTGGCTCCTCTCCCCAGCCTCTGCTCCGGTTCTGCCGATTACCTCAGCACAGGGGGCGGTGCACTTCTGAGGAAAGGGCCTGGCTTGGGCCTAGCCACTCCCACGGCTCGCCTTAACTCTTCCACTGCCTTTTCCTCAACTACTTCTGGAGCTTTTAATACCCTTTTCCCTCATATTTACTAAAATTTTGAGGTGGATTTGATTTTTACATTTTTATGACGCAAAAAGTTATTTTTTCTCCTCAAGATGGATAACAAAAATTCAGCTACCAACAAAAGGAAGCAGCAGGTGTCTCCTCCCCCAAATAAATCTAAGGTTGTTGAAACTTCGGAACCTTCACTTACTCTAATACTGGAAGAAATTAAAGCGCTGCGCATGAATACTGATGCTATTGCAAACGAAGTGAAAAATGTTCGCAAAGATATGGCGTCTATGTCCATGAAAGTTTCTGATAATTCTATTAAAATTCAGGACAATAAAACTAAACTCAACGCTTTTACACCTTTGATGGCTCAGATAGTCCCAATGCATAACCAACTATTGGAATTGGAGAACCGTAATAGACAATATAATCTCCGCATTTTCAATTTGCCGGAAGAAGTTGAGGGCGCTGACTGTCGCCTGTACCTGGAATCTTTGCTGCCTGGTCTTCTAAATATTAAATTTCCGGAAAAATTTGAAGTGGACAAAGCGCATAGAATTCCCTCACACAGGAATCCACGCCATACAAAACCCAGGCAAATGATTTTCAAGGTCCTGCGTCACCATCACTTGGTCCTCATAAGGAAAGCTGCCAGAGACATTCCTTCGCTTCTGGTAAATGGCTCCAAAATATTTATCCATCAAGACTTTTCTAAGGAAACGGTTGCTATTCTCAAGGAATTTTCATCTTTGCGTCCACAATTGAAAAGCCTTGGTTTTAAGTATGGTCTATTTGATCCGTCTACAATGCGAGTTTGGAAGGACACCTTCTCAAAATCTTTTCATCGTCCTGAAGAATTAAGACTTTTTCTGGACCAACAAGCTTCGTCATCGATGGAGACACAAGCTCCCATTACCTGAACGCATTTAGTTTGAGCATTCTTGGTGATTCTTCTTTCTTCATGGGCTCCAACAGTCTCTGGCCATGCTTGTGGAACGGGTGTGCGTCTCTGTGTCCTTATTTATGTGCCCTGTTTGTAGCTTTTTCTTCCTTTTTTGTTTCTTCCTTTTGTGTCCTTCCTTGCCTTTTCTAGCTTTCTACGTAGAGTTACTTTTCTTCCATGGCTGTTCACTCTCTTCTCTTCCTTTACTTCCTCTCTTCATCCTCTTTTTACTTCTTTATGGCTGATATACATGCTGTTAAAATTGTTTCTCTTAATGTTAAAGGTCTACGACATCCAGTTAAAAGAACTAAAATTTTAGACTACTTGGGTGCTTCTAAAGCTGACATATGTTTTCTTCAAGAAACTCATGTTGATGATACCATTTTACAATATATGAAGAAAAAGTGGGTGGACAATATTGTCTCGTCGCCTGCTCTTGGTAAGAAAAATGGGGTTGCGATTTTCTTTGCTAAGAGATTACACTGTCAGATTATTAGTAAATTTACAGATACTGAAGGTAGATTTATTGTTGTTAAAGTTAGAATTCATGACTCCACCTTCTTTTTGCTTAATATATATGGCCCCACGGCCGATGACCCATCGTTTTGGTCTAACTTATCTACAGAAGTTCTCAAGTTGGGACAAGTTCCTTTGATTGTTGGAGGGGATTTTAATGTGATCATTGATCCGCTACTTGATAGACTTTCTACTACCAAGTTTAGACCTCCTAAAGTTTTTCATGCTTTTAAAGCTTTCCTTAGTACAACCAAACTGGCTGATGTATGGAGACTACACTTTCCCACTGAAAAATGGTTTTCTTTTTTCTCTAATTCCCATAATTCTCATTCACGGATTCATTATTTTTTGATTTCACCTTCCCTACTTCAGTCAGCTAAGAATCCTGTTATAAGCACTATAGACATTTCAGACCATGCTGTAATTTCATTTGTCTTAAATATCTCCTCTACTTTTACTAAACAAAATAGGTGATGTATGAACTCAAGTATTGTCCTTACTGATAAGCATAAACCTAAACTATTACAAGCTATACAGGACTATTTTTTGTTCAATCCTGAGGATTCCACATCAATTATCATTATGGGATGCATTTAAGGCTTACATCAGAGGTACCACTATTTCTATTATGGCTCACGAGAACAAACAATTTAACGCTAACATTAAACATTTGGAAAAGCAAATTGCTAAATTTGAGCGTTTGTTTATCTCTTCTAATGACCCCCAGTATAAACTTACACTTCAAAAACTCAGCTATGAATTTAATGCCATCCTTAGTCAAAGAGCAGGAGTTCAACTTTCGAAGTCTAATGCTAAATTTCGTTTTAATATCAATAGATCGGGAAAACTCCTTGCTAATTACTTACAAATTAAAAGAGATAAGACTCAGATTACCTCAATACGAGGATCCCAAGGCAAAGTGGCCATTTCTCATAATGATATTGAGCAAGAATGTTTACGTTTTTATTCTACCCTTTATAGTAAACCTGACTCTTTAATCGATTCTTTTCTAAGTAAGTGTAATTTACCCCATATTTCCTTATCAGATAGAACAGGTCTAGATTCACCAATTACATCTGAAGAAATTTTGCTTGCCATCAAGTCACTTCCTAAGAATAAATCCCCAGGTCCGGATGGTATCCCAGCAGAATTCTACAAAGAATTTCAATCTCATCTCCTCCCTTATTTGAATACCCTTTTCTCTCATTTTGGCTCCTCTGGTACTATCTCAGGCTCTTTTACGGACGCCTTAATTATTGTTTTGCCCTAGCCTGATAAAGATCCTACCTTGGTCTCTAATTATCGCCCCATTTCCCTAATAAACCAGGATTGTAAGCTTTATGCGAAAATCCTTGCTTCTAGATTAGCTCCTGTACTCCATTCCATTATTCACCCAGATCAATCTGGTTTCATGAAAAATAGATATTCTGCTAATAATACTAGAACTCTATTACACATTATTGAACAAAGCTCTCACCTGACCTCTCCTGCGGGAGTGATGGCCTTAGACGCTGAAAAAGCATTTGATAAGATTCACTGGCATTTTTTATTTAAAACTTTGTTGTCCTTTGATTTTGGTGCCCCTTTTATTCGTATGATTTCTGCTTTATATTTTGCCCCTACTGCTCGTTTGTTCGTTAATGGTCAAATTTCTAGTCAATTTCCTCTTTTTAGAGGAACTAGGCAAGGTTGTCCCCTTTCTCCACTGTTATTTCTTATAGGCATTGAACCTTTTCGTAATTATATTCGCCTTTGTGATGACATTCAGGGTATTACGATCAATGATGTAACTGTTAAAACTTTAGCCTATGCAGATGATGTTTTATTGTTTATTAATAACCCTCTTTCTTCTGTTCCTTCCCTATTAGACATCATTACTCAATACTCTAAGGTATCAGGTTACAAATTGAATATCAATAAGACTGAATTTTTTCCTTTAAACATGTTTTGTACCTCAGAGATGCTCCCGAACACTGATATTCTTTGGCAACCTACCAAAGTTAAATATTTGGGTATTCTATTTGCTTCATCGCTGCCAGCTACGTTAAAACTTAACTCTGATTTCATAATTGACTACATTAAAAACAAAACGTCCAAGTGGTCTGCCCTTCATCTCACTTGGTGGGGGAGAATGGAGTCTATAAAAATGAATATAGCGCCTAAAGTTTTTTACTCTTTAGCTATGATCTCCACCCAATTTCCTCTCAGTTTTTATAAAACTGTTGACACACTCTTTTTTTATTTATTTTTTTATTTTTTTGTAAAAACCTTTATTTGCAAGAAATAAAATACAGAGATATGCCTACAACCCATTGGGCCGGCTAGTGCAATACCGCAAATCAACAGTGTGATACACAGCTCATCAGCCGACAACCAGGGGTCCGGCAGCCATAGTAGTTAAGATCGGTAAGTTCCAGAATGACAGGATATAGAAAGGTTTCATTTTTATAACATCTAAACGAAGAAAAACAATGAAGAAAGAACAAGGCTATATTCCAGTTATTATATCCGTTCCATATGGTGCGGGGAGAAGCAGTCAGATAACAATATGAAAAACAGGAGATTCTTCAGGAGATGAGAAAAAAAGGGGGGGGGGCAGAACGGGGACCCAGAGCCAATGATCTATCGGTGATACAGTACAGGAAGGAGCCAAAACGTACAGTCAAGGGGAACAAGGAATATCAGGGGGATCAATGAAAGGGGGTTCACATATATCCCCTCGGAACGCGTTCCACTGGTTCCATATCCTACCCCATTTTTTGGGCCTGCCACGAGATATATAAACGATCTTCTCCCTGAACATGCACCAGTCCATATTGTCTTCCCACCCGGAGACCGATGGAGCCCTCTGAGACCCCCACAATTGTGCAATGTGCCTCTTCGCAACCACGTTCCCCAGTGTCACCCACTGAGTCTGGGCAACATTACAATCATTCGGTTCCCATACATTCAATAGACAGCGCCTGGCTTCAGGTAGCAGCTGAACATTCGTGACTTCACTCATCACCTCATGTATTCCCTTCCAAAAGGACACAACCACCGGACACTCCCATACAATATGGAGGAAAGTAGCAAGTATACCACATCCCCGCCGACACAGTCCATCCTCAGAGAAACCCATATGCATCAATCGGGGACCCGTGACATAGACACGGTGCAGAATTTTCAGCTGAACCAGTCGCAGACGCGCCGGAATCGCGACCTCCCTAGGAGAGGATATCGCGGCCTGCCAATCTTCATCATCCAGTTCCAGCCCATCGGTAGTCCAGGCACTACGCAAGTGAACAAGCAAGTCCGATCAAGTATTGATAAGTTTCTTATAAATAAGAGAGATAGTGCTGTCCGGAACATGTCCGTCCAGCACCCTATCCTCCAGGGGGGAGCTCTCCGGGATGTCAGAACCGGCCGGAAAAACCGACCCAATGGCATGGCGGACCTGGAGATATCGAAAAGATTCAGAATCCTTCAAACCATACTCCTGCTGTAGTTCAGCAAAGGTCTTAACTCTATCTTTGACCCAGATGTCATCCACCTTACTGATCCCGATGAGGTCCCACTTATCAAACCTTTCTGAAGTCCATAGTTCACCCAGCTTCTCCGCAGCAAATAAAGGGGTCGCTCTGGTAAGCCTATCCGTCCACCCAGTAGCCGCAGTCGCGCTGCCCCATACTCGCACCGCCACTGCCGTGGGACCCGTCAAGGTCTTCCTAGCACCTCTAGAATAGAATGCCCTGTAGTAGTCCCCCCCGGGTAAGAGCCATCGGTCCATTTCAAAAGCAGGATTCGGAACTGGACCATACATAGCATGGTTCACAGCACTCAATTGAGACGCCCAGTAATATCGTCTGATATCGGGTAATGCGATGCCCCCGTCATACCAGGGTAGCGTGAGTTTAGCCAATGCAATACGGGGTCGACCAGCCCACACCAGTTTCCTCTGGAGGCACTCAATTTCGCGAAAGTAGCTAGCCGGCACCAGATCGAGTGTGTTTTGTACGGCATACAAGAACCGGGGAAGGGACATCATTTTAAACAATGCTGCCCGTCCCAAGGGGGATAAGGGCAGATTACACCACGCCGCGATGTCCGACCGAAGCGGAGCGAGCGGAGGCAACAAATTCTGATCATAACGCAGCACAGGGTCAAGCGAAATATAAATCCCCAAATACTTAAAACCATCAGTGCGAACCGGGATCGGACATACTCGGGGCAAAGAAAGAGGGTCATTGGTGAGCGGAAAGATACAGGATTTGGACCAGTTGATAACCAACCCGGAGTTACGGCCGAAGGAGGGCAGAACATCAATGAGAACTCCCAGTGACTTACGGGGGGACGTCAGATACAGCAGGATGTCATCGGCATATAGTGAGACACGGTCTTCAAATTCTGGAGACCACCGAATACCCCTTAGGGAGGGTTCCCATCGGAGCCAGACGGCCAGCGGTTCAAGCGCAAGCGCAAACAACAGCGGCGACAAAGGACATCCCTGCCTCGGGCCCGCCCGAGATCGAAGGGCTCCGAGGCTCTACCATTAACCACCACCTGTGCCAGTGACTGCTCATACAGGAGTTTAACCCATGCAATGAAGTTCGGACCAAAGCCAAACTTGGCGAGGGTGGCCCACAAATATGGCCATTCGACCGTATCAAAGGCCATCGAAGCATCAAGAGAAACCAAGATGGCCGGTTCACTAAGAGATCCCGCCCTCGCGACGACGCCATGGAGACGACGAAGATTGAGTGCAGTATTGCGCTGGGGGATAAAACCGGACTGATCCGGGTGGACCAGTCCGCTAATCACCGTGACCAGTCGGTTTGCCAGTATTTTCGCCAATATCTTGGGTTCAGTGTTTAAAAGTGAAATCGGAAGATACGATGAGCAGCGCTCGCGGGGCTTGCCGTCTTTATGAATGACCACAATGGAGGCCAGCCTCTGGTCCCTGGGAAGAAAGCCAAGATCTCGCGAAGCCGCAAACATACGCAGCAAATACGGCGCCATTTTGTCTGGGCATAACTTATACAGCTCAACCGGTATACCATTAGGGCCCGTAGCTTTCCCCGAACGAAGAGAGCGAATAGCGAGCGCGACCTCATCGATAGAAAAATCAGCCTCCATTAACACCCCGTCTGACTCCGAGAGACTGGGCAGGTCAAGATCCCGAAGTAACAGGCACGAGTCCTCCTCCGGCAGGCCCGAAACCGGCGCATACACGACCCGAAAGTGCTGTGCAAACACCTCAACTATCTCAACCGGGTCCACGACTCGCACTCCATCATCTCTCTCAACCACAGGCACCACATGATTCAATCTGTCTCGTCTGTCCAGCCAAGCAATCAACTTTCCGGCCTTATCACCCACATCATAGAGTCGCCCCTGCTGCATACGATGCATGGCCTCAGCCGAGGCAGTCACCAGGGCCCTGTACTCAGTTTGCTTAAGAGCCAAAACATGCAATATCTCAGGCGTAGCCCCAGCCTCCAATCGTTTCTCCAACACCGCAATCTCGGACTCCAAACTCACCACCTCTTCTTGGTTACGCCGTTTCTCATCGGCAACCAGGGACAGCGCCTGACCACGGATCACAGTTTTATAGGCCTCCCACAGTGAAACTGGGGAAGACACCGACCCCTCATTTTCGGAGAAATAGTAGTTCATACACTTGACCACCTCAGATCTGATTTTGGGGTTATGAAAATGCCATGGATTGATCGGGGCAATTCGGCCCCCAGTCCCCAAATGGATATCTAAGTGGAGCCACATCGGGGAATGGTCTGAGATCCCTCTAGCCAAGTGTCTGATTTCACGCACAGAGATCAACTGCACCATCGGCACGAGGATATAATCAAGTCTCGAGAGACTGCCATGGGCCCCCGAATGAAAAGTGTACTGTAGTTGGCCAGGGTGCAGCTGCCTCCAACAGTCGGCCAACCCAAAGGCATCTAGGAACCTCCCCAGCCACAACTGCGATGTAGGGAGGAGCCTGGGGGGGCTACGATCACACTCTCCATTCGCCACAGAATTAAAGTCCCCACCCAACACAAGCAAGCCATCGGGTAAGCCCAGAATGACCTCACCCAAATCGGCGAATGTGGTAGATTGCAGCCCAGGCGGAACATAAATAGACAGTATGGAAATCAATTTCCCCTCCCACCTCCCCGTAATGCCAGCATAGCGGCCTCTATCATCTAGCAGTGTGGTATCTATCTCCAGGGGAAGGGAATTCCTGACCAGGATACCAGTCCCTCTCGATCCCGAGGTAAAGCCGGAATGTGCCTCCAAACGATAGCCTCTCCTATTCAATGCATGACATGTATTGCCCACCAGATGAGTTTCCTGGAGCAAGACCACATCCGGGGAGCACCTCTTAAAGTATTGCAGCACAATCCCACGTTTTATCCTGTCCCCAAGACCGTTAACATTCCAGCTCAACACCCTAAGTCCCCTACCCCCCATCCCGGAAGGAGACTGACTGCTCACCCCACCTCGAAACAGCCACATGAAAGCAATTGTAAAGCATAACACAGCCTCGGAACAAACAAAGAGAAAAGAACCCCCCCACCACCCCCAAGAAACCCAACAGAGTCAAACCCCCCTCCCTGCACCCCTGCGGTAGACCTAGAAGCCACCCCAACTTGCAGTCTGCCTGTCGCCCCATTAAACTAACCTACAGAAAGAGAGAAAAGTCCCCAGAGGAGGAAGATCCCCTAAACCCCCCCCACCCCCGGGCATGCACATCATGCTTGAAACATAGTCTCTTAGCCACTGCGATGGATTCTGGCTCGCCGATATAGACTCACTGCTCCTGGTCCTCTACGCCTCCCTCAGCGCCTCTCGAATCTTCCGGGCCCTCACTTCGCGTCGGTAAAGTGTCCAACCAGTCACTCACCACCTCAGGGCGGTCAAAGAAAAACGCGCGATCAGCATGTTCAATTCTCAGGCGGGCCGGGAAAAGCATAGCATATTTCAGTCCCAGTTCTCTGAGGCGCCTTTTCACACCCGTAAAGCCCATCCTTTGTCTCTGTACTGCCTGTGTGAAGTCCGGATAAAAACGTATTAAAACGTTCTCAAATTTAGTGGGCCCATTCGTTCGCGATGCTTGCAGGATAGCGTCTCTATCGCGAAAATTGAAAAGTCTAGCGATTATAGGCCGTGGAGCGGCTCCCGACTTTGGCTTGCCACCCGGGACACGATGGGCCCTTTCCACCGCAAAGAATTTACTCAGGCCTTTCGGTACCAGATGCTTCAACACGAGGTCCTCCACTAGGATATCGACAGGCGTGTCGGCAGAATTCTCCGGGACACCAACGATGCGGACGTTATTGCGCCTGGCCCGGCCCTCAAAATCTCCCAACCGATCGGCAAACAGGTCACAAGTAGTCCGAAGATTACGGACCGTGGTCTGGAGGTCCGAGACATCCGTGGTCAAACTTGTGGTCTTGAGGTCAAGAGATTTGACACGTTAGTTTGTCTTCCCAAGATCCGCTCTGATGAGGGTAACATCAACCGCCACCGTGTCTATCTTTGCAGCCAGGGTTTCATATTGCTGGCCCATGTTAGATTGGACACTCGCAATAGCGCCCATAACGTCTTTCAATGTTGGCTCTTCGTCATCAGGAGTACCATCTCCAGCTTCCTCTAGGGCACCACTCGATCCGCCCGGGGAGCCCCTTGGTCGAGTAAATCGATCAATGGTCTGAGATTGGGTGACCCCCCCTCGGGACGAACCTCTAGTGCCGCGTCTCTTGACAACTGTTCTGCCCGTCATGACGGGGGAGATGCTCCAACAGGAATTGCGGAGACCAGGCAAAACAATCTTTGTCGTGGCAGGCGCGGAACTGCGAGTGAATAGGGGCACAGCGCTAGCACCAGGCTGGCGGTTGCAGAATCGGAACTCCGATCGGGAATTGGGCGGTCACACAAGATGCTGAAACGAAACCGAAAGTACAGCAGGGGCAGTGGGCGTGGCGTATCAGCCGTTGTTGTTCGATTGCCACCTGGGTACCTCAGGGACTCCAGCCCCCGGCTGGCATACGATGTAGGCCTCAAAGTTCAGGGCGCAGCAAGTCCAGTGTCCGGCGGCCAAAACATATTTTGAAAAGGACGCTGGCATCAGCAGGGCATCAATGAAAAGTACCCGTCGTCGTAAGCAGGATAAAGTACACGATAGTCGCGGGAGGCGGAAGGGGTCTCGGGAGCCCTTAGCTCACGCGTCCATCTTGGAATCGCGCGAAGCTCCTCCCCCCTGTTGACACACTCTTATCTAAATTCCTTTGGTCTAACAAAGTCCCTCGTATTGCTTACAAAAAGTTAAAAATTCCTAAGTCCCAGGCTGGTTTTTCCCTGCCAGACTTTCACCTTTACCATAAAGCTTTTATCTTAAAGCAGAGTGCCCTTTGGTTTAATACTTCACATATGATAAAACCTCCAATTTGGTTGGATATTGAAACATCCATTGTGCGGCCCTTTTCTTTCCCTTCCTTGCTGTCCATGTCCTCCACAGCGAAGGTTGTTCATCTTTCCTCTATTATTAATCCTCCAGATTGATAATTAATGATTTAGATTCTAATTTTGAATTACCCCTACTCTCCACAGTCCACTTGTCTTTATGGCACAGTGCACTACTTAAATTGAACAGAAACATTACCTTCTGGTCCTCTTGGATTTCAAAAGGAATTTTATATCTTAAAGACGTCTTTAATGGTCATGCTTTTATTCCTTTTGAACAGTTACAGTTAAAGTTTGGTATCCCAGCTACTGACCTTTTAAAATATCAATTTTTGTGTAACTCTATTTTGGATTCCTTCCCCAATGGTATTCCCTCTTCCACTACAAATGACCTATTAATCTACCTCACAGCTGTAACATCATCCCCTAAAGCTGTCTCTGTTTTTTATAAAAAACTTTCCACCTCGCACGGCTCCAATGTTCAGATTATTTCGTCGTTTTGGAACAAGGAGCTTTCCATCTCCTTCTCAGATGACTCATGGTCCTCTATATGGCTTGACAGTATCTCAGGCTGGCTCCCGGTGTCCCTTTATCAAACCAATGCGTATATTTTATTTAACACTTTATGGACTCCATCTCGTCTATTTCGTGCAAAGCTGTTACTTTCTGATGTTTGTTGGCACTGCAATGCTAGCCCTGGTTCACTTTGCCATATGTTATTTGAGTGTCCAGTTATTAAGAAATTTTGGTTGGAAGTATGGAATGTAATTTTGAAAATTTTACCTTTACAAGATGATATTTCCTTTAATTTATTGATTTGCAAATCGATTGCCCTAACTCATCCCCTTTCTGAGTCAGAGGCAAAATTGTTTAATTTTCTAATCACAGCTGCCTTAAAATCCATTACTTTCTGTTGGAAAGATGCTTCTTCTCTTTCAGTCCATGCTTGGTGGTCATGGATCACCTTTACGAGAAGAGGTGCGCAGCTATCTCTTAAAGGCGTTACTCATAATCCACACTCATTTCAGTCGTTTTGGTCTCCTATTGATTCATATGTTTTGCAATGATATTGTTATATATTCTCTTATGTTCTATTTTTACATTACATTTCAATTGTAACTCTGTAGTTTATGAATTTATGATCCTATGACATGTTTTTCCCTTCCCCTCTCACTCCCTTTCCTCCTTGCCCTTTCTCTTTAATTGCGATTCTCGTTTATTAATATATGTTAATATTGTGTATTTTAGTTTAATGCATTTCATGTTGATTTTTGATCATTTGCACTGTAAATTCCTTCCTCTTTTTTGTATTGTATTTATTCTTTTTCGTTTTGTCTTAAAACGTAATAAAATCTTACTGAACATATAAAAAAAAACAAAAAAAAAACTGCACTACAGGCTGCAATGACAGGTCTGAGACAGGTTTTAATGTACCATTTTAGTGGGTGACAAAATTAGTGCTGCAGGCCAATAGTAGCAGGCACTAGATACATTTAGTACACTTTAATATGAACTTACACGTAATGTAAATGTGCCAATCAGGTGTAGGGAAGGAGCACAAGCACTTTAGCACAGGTTAGCAGTAGTAGTGTGCAGAGACACCAGAAGCCAACAAAAATGGATTTAGCAAAGTAAGAGAGTGAAGGCAAAACTGTGGCATTTCCCTGCAGAGAGGGTTGTGTCCAACACCAACCAAGCCCAGAAATGTTTGACAATTAGATTCCCAGAGGGGACCTAGTCGGTGTGGCTTGCATAGTTCTCACTACATTTTCTCTTACCTGAGTGCCCTGTAAATGTAAAAGTATGGGTAATAACAAACTGTTTCGACATATTTATGTGAGAGATGGTTTTGAAACTTCCAGATTACAGCAAAAGTTTTACTTTTCTTCATTGCCACATGTTTTACAATGTAAATGGCAGCCCACATTTGTGGCTGAGCATAGCATGTCAGAAACAAACCTATAACATTTTGGACTGTGTGAATTGTATGCAGTGTCAATGTGTCTTCATGTACCTACTGTTTTGTTCCATTCTTCTCACATGTATAATGCCCACCCACAATGTGAGGTACTGGATAATGTTTTGGAACAGGTGGGAGCACAGGATAGTTATAGTTTTGCTATTCGCAGGAAGTTCCCAAGATACCTGTTGAACCTAGTTTTGAACCTAAACATATGACACCTGTGTGGAGTCCGCAACTGCTCAATGAGCGCCTTTTGGTTCTCAGCCTGGAGGGCACATCTACCTGGACTGATGCCTGCTGACAATACATAAACTACTAATAAAATACAAAGCCCTGAAAACATAACTGTAAATAGTTAAGAAAAAAATAATTAAAGTCAACATATTTAAATCGACGCACAATAGAAAATACCATCCGGTGCATTGATAGAACCCTGCCAAAATACTTCAGTACTACACATAACGGGTACATAAATTACTACTAGTAATATTAAATTTTCTCATTCATGTACAGGCAGCTAACAGGCACCAAGAGAAGGTGAATATTACTCAACTTATGGTATTAGATTTAATTACCCCTAAGTCATGTTTCATCCTCTCTATGCCTTTGGTGATCAACATGCGCTTCAACCAATTCATCCTCTGAATGGCATAAACTAGATAAATGAACAACACATGAGCTTCATCCCCAGCTTGTGCTGGGAGTATACAATTGTATTTTGATTTTGTATTAACGGTACTGAAATATAGGTGAAATTGTGAAAGTGTAAAATTCTGCACTTAAATTAAGGTACAAAACTTTAGTCGGTATAGATTACATTTCTTCTAGGCAATGTTCATACTTTGGGGCTGATTTTCTGGTTTGAAATTTCCTTACTTATCAAACTTTCAAAGAGTTTACAGCTAATGTCCCCCAAAGCCGGTTTTTATATGCACATTTAACCTCCAGGGAGTGTAAGTAAGTAAAACTTTATTTGATTTTACAGGAAAATCACAAAAGTATACATGTTAAAATAGAGGAAAAACTCTGGATCACATCCACTCCAAATGATAAGCAAATAGTGGACTGTGAAAAAACATGATAAGTTCAGAGCATAAAATCAAGCTCAAGGGACAAATCCCACTACAAAGACATATACTAAAAATCATCGCCCATGCATAACACCAGATAAAAAACAAATGAGGAAAAAACGGTTGGTGGGTGATTTTAAAAGTTGAAAGAAGAGAAAAACAGGCCTCACATAATTGAAATTTATCGGCAAAAGGAGTGGAACTTGTAACAAAGTTAGTTTCAGGGAGATGAACATTGTCACAAGAATATGACGGAAGGGCCAAGACTTTATACCAAGACCCTTTAGGTAGCAAACGTTGATGGAACATGTTAAACTTGAAATGGTTTTACAACCTACAATGAAAGTTAGACATCTAAAGTGACAATTAGCGCTCCATCAGTTTTCACCATGATAAAATGGTGCATGGTGCGCTTGTGAAGGACTGCAGGCTCTCGTTCCACAGCTGTCCTTGCAAAGAAGGCCTGCTTTATTCCTGAGGTATCCCTCTTTACTATACATTCTGGTTAAATAAAAAGCTGAGGATGGCCCAGAGATTTTTAGGGTACGTATGATGTATGAACGCCATCGGATACTCAACATACCGTCCAAGGCCGTACAGTCATGTAGGATGAGCCTATTTAGAGACATGTCCTCCTTTAACCAAATGGCCAACCAGAGTAACAGGGGGTGCAGTCCAATCAAGTCAGAGATGTACCCCAGATCCACTTCCTTACGGAGCATATCAGCGGGGTGTTCAGTGGGACTTTGAGAAGACCTTTCAAGAAGGAGTTCTCAGAGAAATGAAGTAGGGAGGAAGATGGATAACCCCAGATGTCGCATTCATAACAAGCCAATGAAAGACACTTAGTCCTATGAACTTTGAGCATTGCCTCAACACTGGTATGTCCCATGTACTTAGCAAGGACACCAACTCAATTAATAGCCGATTTGAGCCTCATGGTGTTTTTCTTTAACAGGGTTTGCCAGTAGAGACTGGAGTCCAGTGGGATCCCTAAATATGGAAAGTGATCGACCCTGGTAATGGGCAGTCCCTTATCCAAGAAACTTTTGGCTCTAGTGTTCCAAGGGCCCACCGCCATGACATGAGATTTAGAGTATTTTCCATTGGGATCAAGCCCATCCATATAGGTAACAAAAAGGTCTTGGAAACGCTGTAGACCCTTAGCCGTGTGTGACATAAGGACAGGGTCATCCAGGCTGCTTATATTAACAGTGAAGAGAAAGGGGCCAGGGAACACCTCTGAGGCACTGCTGTCTTCAGCTTTAGTGGCAGAGTGCATTCTCCATCTGCCCGTATCTAACAGGAGTGGATAAACTCTCATGAAATGTATGCAAGAAGGAGACTAGGGCCAGTTCGACCACCCAAGGACCCAAGTGTGACCCAGAGCTTGGCTCTGCTGATTCTATCAAAGGCGAGCTTAGATCCATGAAGGCTAAGTGGACCAATCCTCCTTTGCCCTGGTATACTTCGTGCTTAACGTGTAAAAGTTCAGGGTCTGGTGATAGTTGCAGTGTCCGGCATTAAACACATATTGGGCTTCTGAGAAGACGTTCTTATCTTTAGCCCAAGAAGAAAGCTGGTCCAACAGGTTTCTTTCGAATACCTTAATCTCACTTTCTGCCAATGAAAGCAAGTAGGATCAGGCCTGTTACCTTTCTAAAAAATCAGGACAATAATAGAATGCTTCAACTAGGGTGGAGCCCTCCTCTGATGGACGCATTGAGGTGCTGTGTCAACATCCTGGGGGCGATTGATTAAAGAGAAGTACCAAGTTAAAGCATAGCCTAATTATCAAGCAGGATACAAATGTGCCTGAAGCAGCACAGCGAGCAGCAGCCATCAAGGTGCCTTACTTCCCTGAGGGCCTCCTGATCATCATTTAACTTTGGTGTTCCTCACATGAGACCCAGTACAGGACTGTTAGACTTGGCATCTTTTGGCGTGTTTCCCCTGAGTTTTTGCTTTCTGCCCTCCCGGATTTTGACTCTGTTTTTGCTGGTATAATGTTTCTGTGTGCTTTTCGCACTGCTGATAAGTGGTAAAGCGCTGGTGCTCCTCTGGTAAGTTGTGTTATGATTGGATGTGTGACTTACTTGTCAGTCCCCAGTAAAGGGCACTGCGGGTGCCGTGGCTTGTGAGTCAACCACTACTCGTGAGTCTGCAGCAAGGATTGTGACACTCACGTACGTAGCCCAAAAAAGGTATGTGAATGAAGTTTGGTTTGCCTGAACTCAGCGTCTAAAGATGCAGCCTTTACCGAGGGTGCCCTTTTCATTCTGAGTTCATAGAGGCCACTTTTAGAAAGTGGGTATTATTTTGTGGAATGTGGATTGACTGTCTGGTTTTTGGACGACTGACGGCTAGGAAGCAGATAGGCTCCCGTTAACTAGGTAGGTCATGAGAGGGTTAAATTGACCTGGGTTACAGTGGGGGAAGAGGGAGGAGATTTCCTTGCACCTCAAAGTGCCTGGTCTGCCTCTGGCAAAGCAGTCTCCACCTCCTGCCAGGAATTCACGCCAGAGAAGGCCCAACTGGATCTGGCCGGACACCGATATACTCTGCCTGGAAGTTCAAAGGATTTCTGTGTACAAATACTGGGTCCCAGACCCCTGAACTTTAAAACTCATCTGGATCAAGAAGATTACACAAAAGAAGAGCCGAAGAAGCTGTTAAAAGGAACAACCACTTTGCTGCGTGATTTGCTTGGCTGACCTGCAGTGGCCGCTTCTGTCTTGGGCAGTGAAAGGCCAGGACTTGACTTTCTGTAACTGAACTGGTGGGACTCTCCAGGGGCTTTAGATAGAGCTTGCCCCCTGTTCACAAAATCTCAGGAACCGCAAAGACTTCAGGTTCTTCGAACCGCAGCACTGGGGACTGTGTGTTTTGTGCTGCAACCCGAAGAACGCCACTCAACGATGTCTACGACGATCCTGCTGGACCCGTGTCCTGAAGGCACCGCAGAGGGCACCACCGCAATGCTGCACCGCAAACCTCGTCTCACTGACGACGTCTACTGATGCCATTACCAAGCCGATGCTCGCATCGCAACCCATGGGCACCGCTCTCCGCACCTTCTTGCTTCATGCGGAACCTTTGGCTCCACAGAGTGCACTGCTGCCATGCCACACCGCGACCCTGGCCTCAACGATGACGCCTGCTGGTGCCCTCCACGAGCCGCTTCTCGCACAGTGACCTGTGGGCCCACACTCTGCACTGCCTTGCTACACAATGATGCCGTGGACTTCCTGACACCGCCACTTCCCGCCGAAATCGACGCCGCTGCTTGCACTGTGGTACTGGGCACCACTCGTAATTTACATGATGCACCGCCCTCATCTCAAAGCGCAGCCTTGGCCCACTGACGCCGGTGTCGTCGACTCTCGTTCGTCAGCTGACAACTCTTTTTAATCAACATATTTTTGAACTGTGAACTTTTAAATATGGTGTTGTGGATTTTCATCGTGTTTGGTCTTGTTTTAATTATATAAAAATATTTGATATTTTTCTAAACTGGTGTGGTGTCCTTTTGTGATGCGTACACTGTCTTACTGTTGGTCATGTGCAAATGCTTTACACACTGCCCCAAGATAAGCCTGGCTGCTCGTGCCAAGCTCCTAAGGGGGTGAGCAGGGGTTAATTTAGGCATGTAACTCCCTTATCCTTACTAGAGTGGTGGTTTTTGCCTGGCATTGGCCCGCACCCTAGCCTACCAAAAATCCAATTTCTAACAAGAGCATGTCATAATTTCCTGATTGACACATTGACTATAAGCACAATATTCATGAGCAGTGGGAGTGTGGTGTCCCTGGGGAGAAATCTTAGTAGACCTTTAGAAAATCTTCCTCACTGCTACACAGATCAGTCACAGAGGTATGGCGTCAAGAGTGCTGCACTTTGACATTCCACTAAATACACTTTATTTGCAGGATAGATCAGGTGCCCACTTATATCATATGTTAAGTGTGAAGAATCTCTGGAATACTGATTTAAAATAATTCTCTTCCTTCTTATTTGCTTTTCCCTATTTAAATCTTGAGAAAAATTGCTACCAGAATAAGGGCCCGATGTAGGTAAATTACATTTACCGTTTCATAAATACCGAATTTTACCGATTCGGTATTCATAAATCGGTAAATGTAATGTAGGTAATTTTTCGGTAAAAAATACCGAATCGGTAGGATTCTGTATTTACCGATTCTGTAATTACAGAATCGGTATTTGCTATTGAATCCTATGGGCCTTGAAGACCATAGGATTCAATAACAAATACCGATTCGGTATTTACAGAATCGGTAAAAATACCGAATTGCAAAGGGGGACAGGGTGTCACTTTGACACCCTGTTGCACCCCTGTAACTGGCTTGTGCGCCATGTGGCACACAGACATGCCCTTAGGGCATGTCTGTGTGCCACATGGCACAGGTGTACATGCACAGATGTGCATGTACACAAGAATTCGTTATTTACCATGCAATTGTATTGCATGGTAAATACCGAATCCCGAAAGCCCTGTAGCAGTGTTAAGAGTGCTAGCTACATAGGAAAATACATATTGGGTAATTTTACTGATCGGTATATTTACCTAATCGGTAAAATTTACCGATTCTGTAGTTTTACAGAATCGGTAATCTTACCGATTTGGTAAAATTACCGAATCGGTAAAATTACCCAATATGTATGTTTTCTGAGCCCCTACATACCAATGTCAAAATACCGGTCGAAAACGGCCGAAAATCGGTATTTTTGGCCGATTCCGACCGGTATTTTGACACCTACATCTGGCCCTAAGTGAATTCCAACACTGGTTAAAGAAGTAGTGGCTTTTGCCTTGAAATTATTATTAACACCTGTAAGCAGTTGAATCAACAGTATTGTTTTGGTTATGTTAATTGATAAACCTTTGCTGAAGCAGAATTTGCCTAACTTATTTGATAGATTCTACAGACCTGCTAAGGTTTTGGAGACCAAAAGAGCACTGTCAGAGAAAAAAAAGTGTTGCAATCATTTCACCTCTGATGTAGGGGAAGTCTTTCTATACTAAGATGTCAATCTAATAATTGGGCCTATTGGTTGTGTGTTACTTTCTAAACTCCCGCATCCCCCCCCCTATGGCTCCCTGTAAAACCAAGATAGGGGCCCAGAGGCCTCTGACCCCATACAGCTCCCCAAAAAGAATGTGACAGTAACCTACTAATCCTTAGTGTCTACATTTTATTTCTTCCCCCTTTGATGTACAAATTGGATTTAAATCCTGAATTTACCTCCCAAGGGTGGAGAAAGACTCTGGGGTCCATGAGATAGCATGTTGCACCCAGAAGCCAATACGGGCCTGCTACCCACCCTTTATATAATAAAAAACGTAATTTCTGGTACTAGTGGTGCTCTTGTGGTGCTTTCTGCCACCCTGATGGCAGAAAGACTCTTTAGATACTAATAGTGTCGGGCAGTCCAATTACAGACATTCCAGTTTCTCCACCCTGTTAAGTTGTATTTAATTTACTACTCTGGTGTTTTATTTAACTTTGTGTCCTGCTGGGATGGGTAGAGTGTGACAAATTCCCTAAATCTGCAGCTCATCCCCCCACACGGAGGAAGATATACTGTTTGTGCTCTAGAGTATGGGGCATATTCTTTTTAAAAATAATTTTCATAGTGTATAGTGAGCGTGCTGTCATCCTAGTTTCTGCAGATTGGAGGCAAACCCTCAAATGGAGTGCAAAAAAACGATGGATTTAGGCCCAGATCTCTGTACTGGGGTGAATGTATGACATTATTCTATTCTGTCCATCAACTTTTGGTTTTGCAAACCCTCAAATCTGTCCACCTGCATTGGGGACAGAAAGACTGTGTGGGCCGTCTGGGAGAGGGGCAGTTCAATGCTACAGGAGCCTCTCCCCCACCCCAATATATATTAATGTTACTGGAGCTAGTGTGATCTCTGTCCCCCTGGGGTAGGTATATTTGGGGCAATAACTCAAATCTGCTCCCTTAGGATTTCAGACAGATTATATAGGGCTTAAGTGAAAGGGGAAGCATAACCCCATTAGTGGGTAGATACTCGCTTCATGAAAAACAACACTGGTGGTTTAGTGGTGCTTCCTCCTGGTTTAGGAACTCCCTCCCCAAGGAGTAATCTAATAGGGAGAAGTACCATTGAAAGGGGAGAATCCCTCCTTTCCAATGATTCCTCTCTCATTCAGTGCTCAGAGGTAATTAGTTGTAACCCAAACTCAATCAGCGCAAGCTAAAAGCCCTTTAAACATTTCTCCGGTCTGCCATTGCAGCCTGCATGGGCAGTTTTAAATTGATATTTCCACCTTAAAAATAAACCTTTGCCAAGCCTACACCTTCCTTTTTAATACATATAATTTACCCCTAGTGTAGGCCCCAAACAGCCCTAGGGTCGGGTAGTATTACATTAATAAGTGATAACATTTGATTGGGAATAGGTAGGAATGTCGAGTTTTCTCTCAAAAGCTTTGTAATTTAAAACTCGCTTTAATGGTAAAATTGTATTTCAAGTCTGTTATGAAAATGCCACTTTTAGAAAGTTGTCATTTCCTTGTCCTAACCATTTGGTGCATGCAGCCTGTATCCTGTGTCTCATGAGTAGGTGTAGCTGGCAGTTGGTCTTTGTGTATTTCTCCCAGACAGTGATAAAAGATGGACTAGGTGTTGGCGGATGGGCCATATCTAGAAGGACTGGGGGGTGGCAGTGCTGTCACCTACTGCACTTGCACTTTAAATGGGCTGCCTCAGTAAGCTCACAAAGGGTTTCACACTTGTCTGTTGTAACCCTAGAAAATCTGGGGCCAGGACAGAGATGAAGGAAATTCCAGGCACATTTGGAGGGGGGTGCGGGGGGGATACTAGAAGCTTCTCCCATTTCAAAGCTAGTACCAGGTATAACGAGTGACCATCAGACCTAACTCTTCAGATCACTTCTGGATCTTTGGAAGACTTGGACGAAGGACTATTCTACTCTCTTGCTGCCTGAGGGAGAACGAATAAACCTACTCATTGAACCTAGAACCACCAAAGTGACTCCAAGTGCTAGCTAACTGGCCTCCTATTCTAGGCTACAGGGACATAGCATGCTCCAGAAACATGTCCTGCATCTGCCCAGACTCAACTGACCTGCCTGTGCCATTCTGCTGGCCTCTGTTGGATCCTTAAGAGGTGCTCCCCAGGTCCTGCATCCTTGGCTGACATTAGAGTTTACTTCTCCTGGCCAAACTGTGGTTTCCATCAGAACTGATGCAACCCAATACAAAGCAACACAGGACCTTCGATTACAGAATCTCACAGCAATTGATTGACAGCCACATCGTAACTGATTCAGCGCATCACATCTTGATGGATGACTTTGGGCAGATCTTCCCCTCGTCTCTACGTCCTATCTTCCTCCTACCCCTTTACCATATCCCCTTACCCTTCCTTGCTCCATTCACCTTTCCCCTATGTTTTTTAATTGCTTTTCTTGACACTTATTTAATTTTTAACTGATGTAAATTGCAACATTATTGTTCCTCATGTAAAGCTCTCTGTTTCCTTCGGGTCTAGCCAGCGCTATATGATAACTCATTAATTTAAAATTGTTCCCATTTAGTACTCTTTCTCTCTTTGTCTACTTCCCTAGCTCCAATCCCCTCTCCCCTGAATCTCTCACCTTGCCTGCTAGTCTGCCTAGCCCCCTGTCCTGTGTGCCCTTTGACTAAGCACTCCTTCTCCCCTTGTTGGGGAAAGATCCAATATGTATACTCTGGAGTCTCAGCAAACCTGCTGAGAGAGTCCACTGCGCCAAGGGAGCCACTCACAGCTGAGGTATGGTATGGCACCCCTTGCCAAAGCACTCCCGCTCCTCTTTTTGTGGAAGGATCCAGTATGTATGCCTTGGAGTCTCAGAGACCCCTCTGAGAGAGTCCACTGCGTAAAGGGAACCTCCCACAACAGAGATAGAGAAGTGATACCACTTCCCCTGGGATCACAGCTTACTGGACTTTGGACGTTGCTTTGAATCGTCTACCGGTTTGTGTCCCTGTCGCCCTTCCCCTCCTCTTTCCATGCTGTGTCCGTCACCCTCCTCTTTTCTTTCCCCCCCTCATTACCCCACCCCTGAATCTTTACCCTTGCCTGCTTTTTACTTACGTATCTGTGCTTATTATTTTATCTCGTCCTTACAAGTAACTATGTTGCCATGCTCTAATAACTGTGTAACCTTTGTAATGATGTAACCTGTAACTATGATCTGATGCTCATGTAAAGCCCTTTGATACCTCCGGGTCTAGCCAGCGCTATATAAAACCTTTAAAATAAATAAATAAATACATATTTTCAGGTTCTCTATTTCATAATTGGTAGTGTAAGTGCACATAACTCACTGATTGCGAGAGGCTGGAATAAGAATGATAATGGTAATGACAACCTGAATACCTGGTTGTTTTCCAACCTCTAGCCACGCCTGACCTTTTCCTGTCCATAGCGCCGGGACACCCCCGTCGGGGGTAGCCACGCACTTTATAAGCTTCTAAATAAATTAAATAAATAAATAAATAAATAGTAAACACAGCAATATAAATTCTTACAAACATTTATAAATGTACCTCGTTGAAGTGTTTTTCACCTATCCCTGTTAACTAGTGCTGTAGCACAAATGCTTTAAATATATGTTTGATATTATATTGTAATGCCACTTATATAGCGCTTTATACCCTTGATGTGACAATGGAGCTCATTGGGAATGGGTATTGGCTTCTGCTGTAGTGGGGTGGATGGTTGTAAGAGTGTAGGATCTGCACATGTGCATTAGTGACCGACAGGTTGCATTTATCATGTCGTAGATTTCAACATCCAGGCAAGTGATGGTGTGAAAGGGCGTGAGCAGTACTGAACACGAATTTGATACTTTTTATTTTATTTTGTCTGTTTATATTGTATACTTAACTGGTCATAGAAGACGTGGAACCAAAATACCGTTCACAGACTCTGACATCACAAAAACTAGCAGTCGTACTTAAACCACTATGTTGAGTTTGGCCATGTGCAACATTGTAAAGTTTTTCCTCCACAATTTTTTCAACTCTTTTCTCACAATGTTACAATTCATATGAACTTTGTAAACTATATGTAGGTTCTGTCACATTTCTGCTGTCCAAACTTGTAGGACAAAGAAGGACTAACCAACAGTTAATTATTTGACATATTTTTTATTTACTCTGCTCTCCTTGTGATCATTTAAGAAACAAACTCCTGCTCTGCCATTGAATTTACACAATTGTCAACACAAATGTCTTAGAATTTATGCATGTTTACAGCTACGTTGCAAAGGATCAGTGAAACTATCATTTGGAATTAAATAATTACTTCAACATTGAAGTTATGTATAACAATGCCAAATAACTTTTTGTCACTTACTGAAGTTACTTCAAAATAAAAATGCAATCTAACACCATGTTGACCCGCATGAGTGTAAGTTTTAAATAGGACATGATGCATTGCTACTAGCTTTGTTGTCACCTTCTGCATCCCTTTAGAAAAGCAAAATATTTTTACCATGGTTTGCATGCCATTTATGTCTCTATTAGCCCCAATTAGAAAATGAAGACTTAGCACGATTTACCACGAGGATTGGAGCCCAATTGTCCAAGCTCTTTAGCCATGGTTTCATATGGATGTGAAGCTGATGGGAAATAGGTGTTCCAATGCATGCTACCAACTCTCGAGGGGACGATAAATCGTGGCGAGTCGCCGTGATGCAACATCATCATCATTGTGGAAGGTATAGTGGAGGTGATCCCACTCCTGTTGTGGACGGTATGGCTGAGGTTCTGCTCTATGTGTCCTTACCACCCAGAAGCCGATTACAACCCGCTGGGTATTCCTGTTTTCTGACGATAACCAGATTACAGGTATCCCGGTGATTCCCACCTTAAATCCATTCGCTGTAAATAGGTGGAAATGAGCCGGAGTTTAGGGAAAACATGTGATAATCGGTATAGTAATATAGGGGCATATTACTAAGGGCCATTATCGTCGCTTTAGCGGGACTTTTTCGCGCTAATGCGGCGATAATTTTATCGCCCTATTACTAAACTGTTGCTAACACCAGTTAGCGTCAGCTTGTAGGCGATAGCAGGCATTTAGGGGCCCACTTTGCAGGTCAGCGATAATTATCGCTAATGACATGCAAAGTGAGCATGCCAAGATGTTAGCGACTGAAAACAGTCGCTAACATCGCTATCTCCTATTACCTACAAAGGCGTAGTTTGGGAAATATTTGCGCTAAGCGCGAATATCTCCAACAGCTAACACCTGCCCAGAGCAGTTCTTAGCCATATTATCCAATGGGAGGTGGATAACATGGCTAAGAGCATTGTCACTATAATGTGTGAATATCGCTGTATTTTCAGCGATATTTATGCATTTCGAATGATTTTTATCGTTTCTGAGATAAACCTTGATGATAGAAAGGTATCTCAGCGATAAAAATCGTCGTAGCGTAGCGCGGCGATAAAATTATTCCCGCTAACCCTGCTTAGCGATAAATATCACTATTGCTAGGTAATATGCCCCATAGAAATTAGCATGTTATTCCCCAATTTAGACTGGGACATTTAAAATAGCCTGGTATTAGTAAGAGCAGAAAAATCACTGTGAATTGGTAATACCAAATGCAAAAATACTATACCCTCCTTCTATTATTGTCACCACAAAAACAGACATTCTTAAAAAATATATATTTTCCCTTTTCACTTAAGAAATAGGTCTCTAAAATCATGAATGTCTAGGTAAGTACCACTTCAAAATGTATGGAAAATATTCTTGAAAAATACTCCTAAAAAGTCTAAATTCTAGTTTTATATTTTTTATCTAGGATTGGCAGTAATTGTTTTTATGGATAGAAATATAGCTCGTATTATCCCCCATGGCACATAGAGCACATAAGAATTGAAACCCATCATTGCATTGAAATTTATTGAGAAATTCTCCGAATCAATTATGCGGCATGTAGGGCAAAGATTAGCTTTGTTTCCATAAAAGTGTCAGCCGATCCAGAGGTGACCTGGTAATGATTTGCAATGACATTTTCATGCAAATATAGAGGCGTGTGCGGTGAAATTTACCCTTGGCAAAACTCACCTTATCATTACATTAAATGCTAATTATCCTGGGTACTGCACAGACTGTTTGTGCTGCAGGATGAGTTCAAATTCTTGCATGAAAAATGTAAAAGAGAAGGGCTCCAAATGTCATGCAAATTGATTCAAGCTAAACCAAATGTCAAAATAGTCCACCTTTTGTTACAGGACAATCTTTGCATAATACTCTGCTATTTGTTTACTTTTGTTATGAAAACACCAAAGTATTATACAGACAAGTGGACGACTGTTGACCCTGTACAGGCCTTTCACATCCATTGTTGTGTTAGGGTCAGAAACAAAAGCAAATATTTGGCCTGCCTTTTCTGCAGTTAATAAGTAATTTAACTTTCTTATGTCCCCTCCAATTATCTATGTATTTATGCACGGTTTGTTTGCGCTGCAAGGTGCAATAAGACATTTTAATTATTTTCTGAAATGAGATGTAATATGCTAATATTCGCAGAAAGCCTGCAGGGGCTGCTGCCATGCTGTTAACCGTCATGATTAGTATCTGAAATGCCTTGCCAGTGCAGTGGGGCGTTTTGTCAAAAGAAATCAAGCCTCGGTAATCCACCTTTTTGACAGCTCCTTGGCAAAATCATATGAATGTTTGGATGGTGCTTGTTTCCACAAGAGTACTATTTAGTGCCAAAAATGTGCCAAAAGGTTTTGCTACTTTGCTCCAATTCATTTTGATAATTATTTCAGTTTTGTGAAAAATAGTGTTCATAATTTGTCCATTCTGAAAACTGACATTACATTATGATACAGGCAAACAACCCTACCCACTGTAAAGTAGCACACTCTTAAAATGAGTAATTTGATGCTAGATGGAACTGCACTGCATTACTGCTTTTCTGTCTGGTGTAAGCAAAAACTTTTTTACCCAGTAATATATTATATAGTGTTAGAAAGTCATGGTTTTACCCTGTTCACCTCGATTTTTATGACTGGTACTGGTGGTAACTAAATCTGACTACTGTGCCCTGGGCTCGGCTTACTTGGCCCAGGGGCAGTGCTCTGAATATTTAGGTACATGCAATTGGGTACACTTACCATTGGGAATGACAGACCCAAATAGTTCTAAGTATATAATAGGGCAAGGGGGATCAAACTAACTATAAATCCCTAGTTTATAATAGGGCATGGAGGTTTAGAGGCCCAGCCGATTTGCTGAACTTCCATGTGCGCACTGCTGAGTGCCTGCTGTCACTTTAAGAACAGCCTTGCTTTGCAGACGGGCTTTAAAAGTACATTCAATGCAAATTCCACTTCAGTGGTATTGGCATTCTAAAAGTTATAATCTACCTTCTAGTTACATATAATTCGCCCCTAATGTCTCCCCTAGGGATGGAGTGCTATGTAACTATAAGCAGGGACCTTATAAAAGATGTTGTGTGTGCCCTTGTGAGGGAAAACTGCCCATTTCATGTTTTCCCAATTTAGATACTTAGCTCCAAAGGCTAACATTGCAACATTTTATTTAGTAGGCCAATTGATAGGAAAGGAGTGATATAACATTCACGGACTTTAAAGTTTGGTATTGATGAATTCAACAACTTGCCACTGTTTAATTTGTCATAACTAGTACAGAAACCAGTTATAAGACTTTATTTTTTCTCTGAGCCAAAACCCAGCCTTCTAACAGTCTTCCCTGATTTGTGAACTCTAACAGGCTTAGCCAGGCTCCTTTGATCAGGTGATAAGTGGACTGGCCGGAGCAGAGGTTATCTGATGAATGGAGCTCTGCAACTGCAATGACCAGGCCAGGCCACTTATCACCTGATTAAAGGAGCCTGGCTAAGCCTGTTAGAGTTCACAAATCAGGGAAGACTTTTAGAAGGATGGGTTAAAAGACATGGGCTACTAAGTGCGGAGGACAGTAAAGGAATTCCAGGCCTACCGACCCCCACATCCTGTACCCCGAGTTAGTCAGTAGGCTTAGAACAGAATTTGCAGAGGTAAAGAGGGGGAGGTAGCTAAGGGAAATGAGCCAAACTGTGGGTTGGTTTAGCCAGGCCTTACTCTTCTGGAAAAAATACTTCAATGTTAGATTTTGGAAGTGCAATGTTTTGTGGGACAAAATGAAAACACACTTTACAAGAAGTTGTCATACTTTTCGGTGGCACACAGCATTACATTGGACAGATGTGCCCCCCTGCTTGGCTCTGCAGAACACTCTGCAGAACACTGAAAAAATATGTAGCAGCCGCATAGCCTTTCAGATCTGCTTCCTGAAAATAGAAGGAGAAGAAGGACTGCCCTACTGGAATCTGGAACAGCACTCAAATGATTGCAATCTGAGTGACTGCACCTGCTGCACGATCTGGTACAACTGTCCTAAGGGCTAGCTTTCTTTCAAGAATGATTAAGGAGCGGACTCCCTCCAAGCTACAGGTTAACAGAGAAAACTGCATCATCTCCATCAAGAATCCCCAGCTTGCAGTTCATCCAGTGGACTTTTAAGGATTTCGCTAGGGTGCAAATGTTTTGGGTGGGAATTGTATTCCAAACATCCCAGAGACCATCTTGGAGATTCCAGACCTTTGGATTGGTGTTTTCGACACTTTGTACCTACAAGGAGACCTTCTGGAAGGACTTCCAGAAGTTTGGAGAAGTTTTGAGAACTTGTGTGCAACAACTCCATAAGGTGACTTGACTAACTCGATGTCTAGAGTCTAGCAGGCTACCTTCATTTGTGAACTGGCCTGGATTTCAGGTTTGTCCTGCTGAAACCTCCAGAGCTTCAGACTTTCAGGATTTGACCAGGGCCTCACAGAAACTTAGGCCAGCAAACCCTCACAAAATCCGACCTGACAAAGTGATACATTTTGACTAAGGCCTCCTGCTTAGTGCACCTGACCAAGGTTCATCCTCAAGCCCCGACTTTGTCCCGGCAAGCAAGAGCAGATGACCCAAGTGAGCGCTATTTGTTTTTAGGCACTTTAAAGTTTTTAATATATGAAATGTCATATCTTTGGTTACCTACATTGGATTTTTGTCCTTTTAGTGTCATTTTAAGATAAAAATAAGTCCTATTTTATGAAGTGCTGTGGGGGGTTTTTGTGTGTTGTGTCTTACTCATTTAATGTTTTGGTGTTTTTAAATGTTTACATACATGTCTCCTTGGTTAGGCCTGACTGCTCGCATCCTGCTACCAAGGGTTGAGCAAGGAACTAATTTACTGATATCTTTATTGGGCCTTGTGTTGTGTTGGTGGCCTCAATACTGGGTGTACCAATAAACCACTTTCCAATATATAGATACAATGAGCTGTGGGCCCGCCTACTTCATCCATTATATTCTCTGGGTCAGGGACCATAGCCACTGGCCCAACCATTGAATCAATCTGATATTGGATCAGTATGCAATTACATTTTTGTCTCACCTTTCTTCTCCCTTTATCTGTGTATCCTTTTACCTCCATAAAGCTGTAGGAGGGACTAAATAACATCTAAAAAGTACAGTCAAATTTGAGTCCAGTCATATTTTTGTCGCATTCAATTAATTATTTTGGATATGTATTACTATTTTATTAATAAATTAATCATTTAATTTATTCTATCTGTAGCTTCAATTTGTCAGAATATTTTATCTTTGCGCAAGTGTGCTGCTCCTAAATGCCATCTTGGGTGGTTTACTTGGAATGGTATTTTTAATGATATATGATTGTTTTACTGTTCTAATCCATGTTTTTAGCAGTCATCCACCACACCAGTTTAGAAAAATATACAATATGTATCTGTGTAAAACAAGCCCAAAATGATAAGAATCCAACATACAGTAATCAAAATATGTACTTTGCAAGAATAACCTTAAAAATGCAGTTCCTTGAAGGCGGTAGCTCCGTCCGGTGCTACTGCGGTGCTGAGCACAACGTAATCCATCAGTTTCAGTCAATCACCTCAGTGTGGACAACGTAAGTATTACAGACTTATAAACAGTACCTTTTATTCGACAGATCGCGGCGGTGTGGGCTAGCAGTGGTGGTCATCGAGGTTGGGATGTGAAGTGGAGTGGTGCGGTGCAGGAAGCATCTCGGTGGTGGTCATCCACCGGCATCGGTGAGACAAGGGCTGTGGTGCAAAGCAGGGCGGTGCTCGTTCTGCCTGTCACGGTGCAAGCAGCTGCATCAGTGAAGATCAGTGGTCGATGGGGCTAGCATCAGTGGGCTGTGACTGCAGTGTGGGATGGGGCGGTGGTACATGTAGCTGACAAGCAGTGCCCCCTAATCAAGGTGCCATTGTCACCTGGCAACAACATTGTCAGTGAGACCAGGTCAGTGAAGAGAAGTTAGGCAGAGCGGAGTGCAGTGCCCACAGGTCGCAGTGCAAGCAGCGGCTTGGTAGCGGTTGTCATCCGTGAGACTAGGGTGACGGTGCAAAGTGCAGCAGTGCCCTCAGTTCACGAAACCACCAGCGGTCTTGGTGATGGCGTCGGGTTGCAGTTTTCCTCTGTGGAAACTTAGACATGTGGTCGCAGAGGCGTTAGGTAACCAGAGGGAGGTGAAGTCTTTACTCTTCCTGAGACCTCTAGAGCAAGGGGCAGAGGCTACCTCAAGCCCTTGAAGAAACTCAGACACAGAAGTTGCAGAAAGTTCAGCCCAGTCCTTTCTCTGCCCAAGACAGAAGCAGCCATTGCAGGGCAACACAGCAAAGCACATAGCAAAGTGGTAGTTTGTCCACACAGCTTCTCCAGCTCTTATTCCTGGCAGGTGTTTGAATCCAAAAGAGTTCTAAAGTTATCTGGTCTGAGCCCCAATATTTATACCACTTTTCCCTTCGTTCTCTTGTGGCAAACATTCTCCGTGCTCAGTCCAAACCAGTTCTGGCCTCCCTGGCCCAGCTTCCTGGCAGGAGGTGGAGACAACGTTATGTTAGGCAGACCACACCTATTCAGGTGCAAGGAAATCTCCTCCCACTACTCTAAATTCAGCCGAGGTCTACTCAGACCAGCTCTGGCTCATCCAAAAATATGGCAGGATACACCTCAACCCCGCCAGTGGCTGTCTCTAGTGAATGCACATCCCCAGCCCCTGTCACTACAAAGCCAGACAGTCAATCCACAAACCTGCAGAGGCACACAGGATGGTAAAGCAAGAAAATGCCTTCTTTCTGAAATTGAATAAAAAAGTGTGTTAGGCCCAACGGACAGGACCCAGGTAGGGCCATTTATAAATGCAAAACTAGGGGGGACCTGGTATCCTACTCAATTTTACACTTGATTTATCACAACAACCACACTATATTCCTTTGGTGATTGGGTTATTTATTCAACCTATTCTTTCAACAACTCTGTTTTATATATTACTAGCTTACCCGTCGTGCGTTGCTGTCATCTCCGAAGAAAGGAAATTCAAGGAAACTCGTTATGATAACATTCAATTTACATTGGGTCATTTTTATTGAAACGTATCCATTTTAATATGGAAAACATTTCAAAGTGTCGTTTTAATTCTATTTATTTATTCGAGTGCTTGTGGATACATGATTTTTTGGTTTTCCGTCTGGTGCGTACACCAGTATTCGAAAGATCATGAGGGTCCTGGGAGGCCGATATTCAAAAAGAATTTACGCCAGAAACCTTTGCGGGAGTGTACTCAACAACTTCCCAAAGTTTCCTGGCGATCGGATGAATGCAGTTTTAAGTCTATTTATTTATTCGAGTGCTTGTGGATACACGTTTTTTCTTTTTCCGTCTTGTGCGTACATCAGTATTCGAAAGATTATGAGGGCCCTGGGGGGCCGATATTAAAAAACAAATGTATGCTAGTAACCTTCGCGGGAGTGTACTCAACAACTTCCCAAAGTTTCATGGCGATCAGATGAATGGTGTTTTAATTCTATTTATTTATTCGAGCGCTTGTGGATACACGATTTGTTGTTTTTCCGTCTGGTGCGTACATCAGTATTCGAAAGATTATGAGGGCCCTCGGGCCGATATTTAAAAAAATGCCAGAAACCTTCGCAGGAGTGTACTCAACAACTTCCCAAAGTTTCATGGTGATTGGATGAATGGTGTAGTAATGCGGTAATGGAGAAGTGTGGCTCACTGGTTAGAGGAGGCAGACCCTGAAGCAGAGGTCAGACCCGGGACCAGGGTTCAATTCCCGACGCGGCAGGGTCTTGAGCCCAAATATCCACGGACTCGATAATTCTCGTTTCGGTGCCTACTCGAGTCACGGGTTCACACTCTGCAGCTCTGGGCATTAGCTTGCTTAATCTCCACTACAGCCCCCCCGCGGCGGGATGCCTGGCTTTCACCTTGGGGATGCTCAGTTCGGGTATCTCACAGGGAATAGCCAGGACGGGTTCCCAAGGCAAGCGCCGAGATGCCTACGGGTAATCGAGCGCTCTATAAGAACGCATAATAATAATAATAATAATAATGCATAAAGGACAGACAGACATACATTAATTTTTATATATATAGATGTAAGGACCTCACATCTTTATAGTGAAACACATATCAAGTAACATATACATATTTATATATATGCCAATTTACACAACATTTTCACATTTATACAATAACCACAATTTGCACAAACATTAATTTGACATCATAAACATAAATATAACACAAAGACCAATGTATTATATATACTCCAAAAGACACCAAAGGATTTTCTTTGGTGTTCCTACAACTCAGTCCATTATTTCACTTGAAGTCACAGAAGAAGAAGTTTCAGAAAAAGTTGTGAATCTATTGCATGAGCGACCCTGGTAATTCGTCAGTGCTCTACGTGATTCAGTGCGGACAAGCACCTGGTACTGAAAATCACTGAGAACAGTATTTATCTAACGGACTCCATTGCTTGCGGAGCACCGCGTAGCGTGGCAGAGTTTTTTTGCACTTCTCGTACTTCCGTGTACCGGAACTCTGCAAACTCTAACTTACTATTCCTACTTCATTTAGCCCAACAGCAAGAAGATGTTGGATTTAAAATCCAACACATTCCCTGGTATTGCACGCCACTTAGCGCAAGTTGTATAAACGTCTTGGGATCTAATGCCATGCTTGGTAACAACGTGGTCGTTATAACAACCGCATTGTTACCTACCTGCGTGGTATTGACAGCGTTGTAAACGCTGTTTTCCAAATGAACAGAGTCTCCCGATCAGAGATGTGGGAATTTAAACAGCAGTGAAATACTTAACTTCCTGTAAGGCCTTAGCAAATGGTGCAGGAAGTAAAATACATCAATGGAAATTAAAAGTCATGTGCAGACTGGAGATGTTGTGCCATCGAATAGACTGACAAGGAAAATATGGCTTCAGGCCTACCTAAGTTCCCTTACTGATTCATCTTTTAAACCTGCAGGAGAACCTATGAAAATGGTCCTTTTTTACAGGAAGAAAATTGTGCATGCATGATTTTAATGTTGGATTGTATCCATAGTGACAAGCCCCAAAACCTATTTGCACTGTAAAGGGCTAGAGCTTCCCTTTGATAAAAGTTTAGATGAGGTATTATTTCTGGTTAAGTCTGGTTTGGTATATGCTACATGAATGATATAACCAGTATATTTATTAAAAATTTTAGTCACTAGTAACGTGAAAAATGTAATAAGTATTTAGGGGGAAAAACTTTCGAAAAGTTAAACTTTGAATGTCTGAACCTTGAGAAAACTAATTAATGTTAGAAACCAAGCAGCTGGTGCCTTTCAGTGCCCCCTTAATGAGGCCTGAATACTGCTTCCACAGCAGAAAGAAGTGCTTCGACCTTTCTGCAGGAAGAATTTGGCATGAGGTATGTGCTAAGCAGTTGGAAGGGTTGTTATGGGAAACTTTGGTACATTAGTTAGAGGGTGTTCATGAGTTATCTTCACCCACTAGTAGATTCCCATCTCCTTGGTACCAACTCTCAGGTCCTTGTAGCCTGATAGGAGACTAAGAAGAACTGCTCCAGAAACCTGAGGGCACCTGACTTGCAGCAAAGATGTCCAATTTCAAGAGGACCTTTTCGAATATGGCTTCCGGGCTTGCCTTGCAGAAGAATTTTGAGCTAAAAAAAATAGACTAAGTCCAGAGGTAGAAATCTTTATTTGCACATATGTACAAAAAGTATCGGCTTGATACAAGGACTTCAGGGTCCATGACAGAGCAAGCAGAGGTTGAGCCTGTAGTTATTTACTGAACATGTAGATAGGACCCAATATGAACCTGGACTTATTAGAATTCCCCCAAAAAGTATGCATGTTCTGAAGGAAAAGAGCTACATGTACTGACTGTTCTGTTTCTGAACACTCTGGCCTAAGTCACAGTTATTTACAAACTCGCCTGGAAATGAAAAATAGAATTGTTGATTTACAAACTCAGGTAGTCCATGTAGAGACTGATTTCCTTGACCAGAATTAGATGCTCATCTCAGCATCACAAGTGATGTCACAATGAAAGGGAAAGTGGCATGGAAAATGTTTGAATGATCCATAAAATTAGGGCTTCATGGATATTCTCATACATTTTTGTTCTGTCTTTCCACTGCTAATAAACATTAAATTTGCACCTATAAAAAAGTGCATTCAAGGTGGAAATGTGAAATAAAACCTGCCATATTTAAGCAAGCGGGAAGATGTTTATCCACGGTGAAAATACTTTCTTATTCAAGTGGGTCGTTAGGAGTTTTGGGGTACGATAGACTGTCAAACCTGTGATGGCAGTGTAGTTACCACCGCAGCAGCAGTCTAACAGTTATATTTCGAGTTTGGCAGACGGACCGGCATAAGACCGCTGCTAATGCCAAGGATCAGCGATCCTCAGTGGTTTTGTCCGCAATATGCTGGCGGTGCTGCTGCTGTACGTGGCCAAGCACAATATGAGTTTTCTCACCACTTCAGTTTTCATGGTGGTGATGAAACTAAGGGGGCCCTAATGGGTACCTTGTTGGCTCTGGGTGAGAGTATGCATGCAGGGGGCACATGGTGCACCCCCCTGCCTGTCTTTATGTGCCCCCTGTTCCAGCACAGCATGGACTACCGTTCTGGAACGTGCTGTGGTGGTACCACGGTGCCCCCTGTCTAAGGCTCACATACAAGACTATGAAAGGCACCACCATGGGCCTGCTGCCGCAGGACCGCCCAAATTGTCTACCAGTCGGCGGGAGGCCAGACTATGGGTTTGGTGATCTTGAGCGTAGCGCTGGCCAAACTTGTAATAAGACCCTATTTCTGTTTTCATTCTTACATGGTGTGCCAATGGAGATCCATGACTGTCAAAGATTTTAGAGTCTGTGTAATTACTTGAATTTTACAAATCTTACATATTATCAGAATTTGAGTGAGCAGTCTCAAATCTTAGCAAGAATAGGCATAACCCCATTCCAGCTGGTCATACAAACTATTTCTCTGGAATAACATTTAGGACTCAGATAAGACTCAGATTCAGCTGATTCAGAAATCCAGAGTGGTAGTAGATCTAATAGTACTCTAGGGCAAAAAAACTGAAAGTAACTTAATAATAAATGTGTGGACATCTACAGAGTAGGATCAAAATGAAGTGGGTCTGGGTATGTTATTGGTCGACACCGCATTATAAATATTATTTTGAAGGTACAAATATGTTTTATAGAATATATAACTGATTAGCAAATGTAAAACTTTCAGATTCATGCTGACCATGAGTAAATGCAATTAACTAATTTAATGTTAACTCTATTAAGTTGTGTTGAAGACTGATATTAGCAGACGTGCATGTTTTAGCTAGTCTTTGTAGTCATTTGAGAGGTGCATTGACTAGCGAATGACTTAAGTAATTAGGTGTACATTCAATTGCAATGCAATATTTTATGTTGTTCTCAGAAAACATTAAGTAAGGCCAATTTTCAGTTAAAAGATAAAATAGTAAGATGGTAGAAAAACAGCTAGCATATCAAGTGCAGCACACTTATCCTGTGAAAGCAAATTAGCTGTTGAAATATATGACACAAATGTACCCAGCTGGAATGGGGTGAGAAGTCTGGAGAGAATATTGGATTGTAGGAACGTATTCAGTATTGTCTATAAACAAGGTACAAATCATTCAAGACACCATATTTCGAGTGCTTCTGAAACAGACAGTTGGGAATGAATATCTGATGTAATTTGAAAAACTTGCCCTTTTACCGGTTCACTGTTACCTTTTATCAAAACACTCTCAGCTTAGACATTCATTCTCCAAATCTCAAGGTACTGTTTAATTAACCATTAGGCAATTGTTAATAAGTCTATGTCATGAAGTTAGTCATTATTTGAGGCATTCCTTAGCAGGTGTCGATCTATAGACATGCATCTCATAAAAACCAACAACTTTTAAATTGTACATATAAAGATCTATTCATGAATACCAATGGACCTTCTCCATGGAGATCTTATCCATTTCGACTAAATCATTTGTGCCATCTGGCAAAATGCATGCTTTTTTTATGGTAATAGAAATGTTCCATGCTGAGAAGGTATTTGTACATTTGAAGCTAGAGGTTCTATGGGTGGTCTTGACTCTGATCTCATAAATAAAAGACCAAACTCAGGATGTGATAGAATTCACATTGTCAAGCCAGTACTTCAAAATGAACTTTCTAATGAAAAGTGGCATCTGTCATATGCGCCTCCCCATTTCTGACCATTTTTGCTTTCATATGTCCCCTCTATAAGAGGCAGATATTACACTTTGAAAGGTGAGTCGTGGATTAATAGGGTCTCACTCTTGGAAGTCAATTCGTTTATATACATAGCAATCTTGATCAAGCTCTTTCAACTTTCGGTCATATAATTTTGTGCTGTCAAAAACAGAGTGAATGAAAGGAAAGGAGAGCTAATGACATGTGACACTGATTGAATGACCAGATTTGCAACTAAAGGTTGTTTATATGTTTAGACTTAAAAATTAGATGTGTCATGAAAGACACACGTTAATAAAGCCACATCCATCCAAAACAATACATTATATGACAATTATTTTGAAAAATGCAACCATCTTTCCAGATCTCATTTAATGGCAAAGATGATGGAACATAGCAGCCAATTTGTTAGGAGTGGTCCCCACCAACAACATAAATGCAATCTAGTTGGGTCCCAAAACATTTCAAAGCAAGCCACTGTTTAACACATGGTACCAATGTCACAAGCAGCAGGCAATTCCTTTCAGAAATATGCATTGAGTTCAAGCAGTAGCAACCAACATTAAATTAAGGAAGACAACACAATAAAATGTCAAATCTGTTTTATAAAAGTAAGGTCAGTCTAAAGGCAAAATGACACAAGAATGGTAAAAAAAATAAAAGGAATCAAAGATGTGGACTTCTGATGAAGTTTTAAAGCAAGCAGTAGCAGTAGAGGTAAATTAGATGAGAGCAGGTGTTTGGACAAAATGCTGAGTTTTTCATATCTTGATACGAAAATTGTGACAAGAATATTGTGGCGTGTAAAATATCATCAATAAGAATGTTGCAGGTATGATTATTGTTTTTTAATGTTGTTTGTAATGTTGTTGTTAAAATTATCATAGTTACAAATATATATATTTTTTTGTGTTTGACTTAGAGTTCTTTTTTTTGTGTTCTCTTGAGTTTTTGTAGTTAGTGTCCTTTCAAAATAGAATATTATCATTACATTTTTAATATTTTATTTCTTTAAACACAGAGGGCCTTATTACTATGTTAGTTGGAAGAGCATCGGACCAACACTGTAGCGGGATGGAATCTGCCCGACTATTAGTCGGCGGTTCCACCCGCAGAATTAGGATGTGACCCCCCAACGGGAGGTCGGAAACATACATTTTCCTATTGCAGCTTATGTGGCAGCCGGAAAAGGGCAGAAGCGCAAGCTGAAATAGAAAAATTGGATGTTTTCAAACATCCCTGCACCCTACGGCGGGCACCTTCTGTTGCCTGCCACATGGTAGAGGGATGTTTAGGTCCCAATAGCAGAGGGCCAAGGGGGAAGCGGGCGTCGCTAGGGGCCCCCAAAGTCACTTTCTGCCTGCCTTTTCATGGCAGGCAGACCGCCGTGAAAGGGCAGGCGGAAATCGACACTGTAATCCCGATAGCAGAGCCCAGGCTGTTTCCGCTGCCATTTTAGGATTACAAAGCAAAGTGGACGGAAATCGATGATGTCAGGTGGAAAGCCTCCCACGAGCTCCAAGTTTCTCTTAACTACAACCAATACTGACCATAGGATCATTCTTAGTGTGTTTCTTTTGTTGGTAGTGTTGTACTAAGGGTGCACCTTGTGCTACACACTTCAGTCTAGACCAATGTTTCAGAATTCGTATTTTCACTGGTTGGCGGTCTGTCCTGTATAGAACAAATCACACTGGCATTTTATGCTGTAGATCTAATTTTTTGTATTACAATCGGAAAATCTATGTTGGTAATGAGTTTTACCTCTGATTGTAATAGAGTTAGTGCTCTTCATTAATTGACAAGCAGCATCATTACCACATTTGTAATGCCCTATAACCAGTAGAAGCTCCAACATCCCTCGTAAATCCTTTCCTTTTTCCCGCGATTGTGGGGCTTTGTTCAATTGCAGACCTAAGTTGCTCCCCTTGCAAAAGGAGAACATTGCTTTGGGCATCTCTGTGATTGAGCATTTTCCAAATCTGTAATATTACCTTTTTTAGTTGGTTAGCTTTAGGATTGTATGTGAGTACATAGGTCAATAGATTAGATTCAGATCTATTCTTTAGGCTGAGCAGTTCCTCCCTCGGAGTATACCATGCCTGTTTCAGTGTCTACTTGGTCAATTTTTTGGGGGAGGTCTCTGTGAAGAGGTGTGGCGCCGCGGCCAGGGCTACTGACGCTGGAATCTGGGGACCACGGTTCGATCCCCGGCTCCGGCGGCAGGTTAGCCCAGCACCATGTGACTCTGGGCAATAGCTCGCTTAATCTTCCCGACGGCCCCCAGCGCCTAGAGACCCTTACGGGTGATTGTGCGCTTTACAAATGTGGACTTTACTTTACTTTTTTATGAGTTTATTCTTGAGGGTCTCTACATTTTAAAAATAATCCTCTCTATTGGTGCAATTTATCTGGATTCTGAGGTTTTGCCCGTAAGGTATATTCAAGTGGAGCAGAGAAATCCATTCAGTGGATTTTCTGTATAGGCTCACTTTCAGAGTGGCTGTCACAGATTACAGTCGATTGAGATTCAGATACAGCAGTAGGTATTTCCCTCTACTCTTTTCCACTGTACAATACTATGCTACACTCTACAGCACTGTATGGTACTCTACTAAACTTTATGACACTCTGTGCTCCTCGTCTCTATGAGACTGTAGTACACCATAGTCCACGGTCTGACCAGGGCCGGACTGGGAACCAAAACCGGCCCTGGCAAAGTGCTCGGCCGGCCCACCCGCTCCCGGGCGGGAGGGGGGCGAGCGCTTTGCCAGGGCCGCTTTTCAGCCGATTTTGTTACAGGGCCGATTTTGCAGCTATGCTGCAAAAACGGCTCTGCAACAAAAACGGCCCCCAGGGCCCAAAACCGGCCCCCACCCTTGCGGCCGACCGGGGGATTGCCCGGTGCCCACAACGGCCAGTCCGGGCCTGGGTCTGACACTCTACCCCATTCCATAAGACTCTACAACACTCTACCGCACTGTAAAACATGGGATCTATGTAGCATGTACCCAGCTGGGGAAAAGCACATATCAATAGTCTGGTGTGGAGGTAGTGGATAGATGAAAGGTTTTGAAGCCAGCTGAAGATTAGAGACACAAGGCAGTAAGACGATACACACATAATTATACAGAGTGCAGCACCGTCTGTAGCATGCATGCATGGAAGCAATAGCAGTGTGAACATAAGAACAAGTAAGGTGGTAGAACTGGGGGTAATAAAGCAACACTCAAAGTGCCACAGTAAGACAACAATTCAATTAACATAAGCACCTCTCTAAAATGAAAGTTTCAAGCTCAAGCAAGTAAGCTGATAACCTGGCACTCTTTGCTTGCAGAGAATTTTCAGTACATTTCATTGCACAAACAGAAGTACTTATGAAAAGTGATATTTTGTCTCAAAGTATGCCCAATACATAACTGAACAGCCTCCCCAAGGCTCTGAGCAGTATCTTCACAGGAGAGCAATGCAGCATCACTTTACGCCTCTCACCAGTGAAGCCCTTGTATTACCCTACACATCCGTGGCAATAATACGTTTCAGGAGGAAAAATTCAAGTGGGTACAGTGTTCACTGCAACCTGGAGGAGTTGATCAGTGCATGAGGATCCGTCGAGTGTGATCGAAGGCCTACGGACCCATGATCCGGTAGCTGTAGCAGATGCGTCCATCCCCTGTCCTGATGATGATCATACTATGGCTGATGATGACCACTGTAACCATCCTGGCAGCAGACGGAGCTGGGTGCTCACGCTTGGCTGTGCTCCATCAGGTGGTGAAGTGCAATATGACAGTGTACAGCCCAAGTGGGTCTTCTAAAGTAAACTGAGGCAAATGCTGCTGTCTTCATTGCCTTGCTGGAGTCATCCCCTCTTTACAGGGCTTTGGCGCTTGGGTGTTTGCAACTGTAAATTGGCCACTTGTGTGCATGTTGGTGTTACTGCAGTATGTCCAACATGAGCTCCAGCACTTGCTCAGTCACTAAGCTCTCAGAAAGTAGGTGGTGAGGCAGAAGGAACTCGGTTTTATATTCCAGAATTACATGTAATTCAGCAAAACACTTGACTTGAACCTGAGTAATGCATCAAAGACAACAATGGCTGAAGTGGACTGACCAATTGCCGCACTGTGTTCATGCTCACTGTGGACTGAGCCAGGATGTGAATGACAGTCCAACACAGCAATGAATAAAGGGGTTTGCCCAAAGCCCCGTCAGGTTTTCATGTATCTTATTGTAGTGTATATTATTAACAAGAGATCTGGATGGATAGCTAAAGCTGTCTCTAGTCCTGACCGCAAAAGATTTTGCATGTGAGGAGTGACATGGGAAGGAGCATGCAGTTGTTCCTGGTGCACTGCTGGCTCTCATAAACGTCCCACCAACCTTCACAAAATGGTATCTCTCCCACAGGGACATCTGTAACTTTGCTATCTGGTTATAATCCCATAGTGGGTGTTGGCAACCTTCCAATTGTTTGTGCCTGCAATTTCTTTCGCGAAGCAATGATATATTGCATTGCAACCCAGTAACAGGAGGAAACACAGCTTTACACATCCTCCTACTTGTGAATTTCTATGAGTCAGAAAAGCAATTTTACAAGAGAATGGCTTTTGGACATTTGGGCATTGCAAATTTTGTGAATCAAGTTTTGCTCGAGCAAAATCACTTTATACATGGGGCCTAATATTTAGAAATTTTCCACGAGTGACAGATATGTAGAAACAATTATATAATCAACATCTTAATAACACGAAGTTCCATTTATCAAATATGGTTTGTAACTAAGGACTGTGGACACCATATTTTTACTGGAAAAATGACTGCCTGCATTATCATTCCTGCGGAGCAGTTCCTTATTTCTTCAATATAGTAAGCCTCAAGAGCCTGGCAGAAAACCCACACAATGGGCACTTGCTGAGAAAGCTGAAAAACAGGAACAGCAGCAGAATGAAGGGAAATGAGCAAAGCCACAACAGAAGAGAAGCAAGATGAGCATACATTTTTGAGCCAGTCCTGCGGCCTAATTCCTAGTTCTCCATAGCAATTCCCTGGAATTTGGAAATTGGCCTAATGCGGTAATCACACGCTGTACTGGAACTGGTTATTCCAGGTTCAGCATGTTATTCCCCTTTCCTAATCCAACAACTCACGGAGGCCTGTGCCTGGACTGTAGATACATGCTGGAAACAGTAACTGTTGTCCCGTTAGCTACTTCTGCAGTGACTTCGCCTCTAAATCAGTACCATAGGATTTAAGTCAATATCACGTTCCCTACCGGGGCTTTCGTTTCCACATTTCTTATTTAAAAATGTGCTTATTTAGGGTGTCTCTTTGCTCAATGTCTAATGAATCACTTGATAGATAACATTTTCCATGGGGTTATTAGAAAGTAAAATATTGCAGAAAAAAAAGCAAATTCGGAAAACTGACTTTTTGAGCATGTTGGTTGTTGAGATCCGTATTCTGGTAACACAGGTTTTCCAAGGGCTATCCGGAATGTTAAACTCTAACATGAAGGCAAATAAAAGCACAACTTTATATATGATCGAAAAGAACATTTGTGTAACCTGGGCTGTCTTTAAAAAGCCTGAAGAATTTTTAACTCACTTTTAATTAACTTCCCCTGGGAAAGAAAGCAATTCAAAGTGCCTTATCAGATTAACGATCACCTGGGCTAATAAAACAACTGCCTTCCCAAGCATCTATCATGTCTAATATATTTTGTTGCCAAGACCACTGTACCTAACTCAGTAACCCACATGAATCTCTTGAGCATCAATAATCTTAATAGGAACTAGATACACATCTGTGAAGGACCACAGTGGGAATTAAAAACACAAATACTGTGTCAAAGGAAACATGGGTTTACATCATTGTAAATATCTGGAATAAGGTATCAGATGAAAGCAGGCAGCGTGGTCCCTTGAGAGATATTATATTATAATCCAATGTCATTACCCCTTTATACTGCAGAGGGGACTTTAGGGGTATTATGGGATTTTGCTTTCCTTTGACAATCGCATGAAAATGCTTACTGCCAATCCATTTTATGAGTACACTTTCAGCTCAAATTCCTAGCACATTAAAAGACACATTAATACTGTCAAACTAGAATAATTATCCTCGTAATGTTAGACCTACCCAACACATTGCAGTTAGCATTTTAGGAAACCAGACTTTGCCATTTGCATTTCTTCCTGAAGAAGCTATATCTTGCCATATTATTATATATCAATTTATCAGTCTACTAAATATGTTCTATGCATCTGTATAATGAAACACAAAAAACTCGATTTAAGAGACCTTATAGTTAAGATCTAGGACCAGATATATAAAGCCATTTAGCAATCTCAAAGCCTGCCTTTCACTAATTCACAGGGCTTGCGACCCATAAATGGCTTGTATAAATATAATAAACCTTTTTTGAGATTCAGCAACTGATTATCGAATTACAAAATGGGTTTAGAAAAGACTTACAAACTACAATTTACAGGAACGTATTTAGTGCGTGCTATCTAAATTCACAAAGTTATGTATCAATAGTTTGAGATCCCAATGTTGGCCACATCCCATTGATAGGTTACCTACTCGTCAAAGGAGATGGTAACTTATTTGCAAAAGGAAAGGGGTCCACATTGGACCCCTTCCCATTTGTGAATGAAAACAAAGAGTGTTTGGCAGTGGCCCAGGGACCGGTGTCAACTCATAAGCAGACTTTTAATTAAAAGTACTCTTTTTCTTAACCCCTTGGCTGCGGGGGTAATTCCGCCGCAGCGCTAGGGGGGGAGGAAGGGCCGTGCGGCGCCGCCATGCTGGTGACGGAACCACTCCGTCACGAGCCTCGGGCGCGCTGTGCTTGTGACGGAGTTGTTCCGTCAGGGACCCACCCACTCAATAGAACGCGCCACGCAGGCGCGGCGACCGGGCCGTGACAGAACCACTCCGTCACCAGCACAGCGCGTCCGTGGCTGGTGACGGAGTGGTTCCGTCATCAGTATCGATGAGGTTAAATGCCGAACAGTTTGGTTTAAGGAAAAACAACAGCATTTAAAAAGTAAAGCACTTTACTTGAATTCAATCTGAGACATCCAAAAGGAGTAAGTCACAATTTGCAACCTACCTCATGAATACTGATGAGATGGGTCGAACTGCGAACCATTCTGAATAGTAATTTTGTAAACCGAACTATTAGTAAATGTATCTCTTAGTACCTCTGGTCCCTAGTGCGTAGTGTCAAAAAAAAATCTCCAGTTATGCTTATCTGCACCCTACTAACACCAGGAAAAGAAAAGCACATGATCTCATGGAGAGCATCATCGAGAAAATTGCAGGCGCTCCTTTACTTATTGTATGCCATGCTTGGGGAAACCAAACTGTAAATGAGGTCCTATTTGCCTTTAAATGTGTTTCAAATCTTTAGCACTTGATGAATTCCTTTGGGTATGTGATTGCACTTTTTCTAGGATATTAAGTCACTTTAAGGGAATAGTACAGCACATTGCAGGCATATCAGACTACCACATCGGCATATAAGGGTACTTTTGCATATAAAATAGCATGTGGGTTGTTAAAAGCCTTTCATGGAGGTTTACCTCTGCAAAAGCATCTTTTGCTGAAACAGAAACCTTCAATGTACATGCAGTAGCTGCAAACACATTGGAGGGAAGAAATTCTAAGAATGGATGTGATTTTAGTTATTGCTTTAAGGGCAGAAGTGAGGAACGGTTCTTATGAGGAGGCTAGGTGGTTGTTAGCATTTCAGAAGTTGGGACGAGAAAAAGATCAAGGCGTTCATCCTATTTTAAAAGCTTTTGCTTATTGTATTTAAAAAATCATTTGCTTGAAGTCGAGGAGGTTAATGACCAAAATATTGTTGTGCAGCAATATCATCACGAAAAAAATAGCATGGGGAAAAATAAAGAAGCTAATAATATCGTGGTTTTGAAAATATTATTTTTACATCGTATAGTTTTATATAATTGTATTAGATACTTTAAATATTTTATGTTAATTAATTAAATATGCGTTAGTTGTTATATGACTTTTAGGTATTGGTATCAACATAGTCATCATTTTATTTTTTTATTCTAGTTTTGAAGTCTTATGGGAATTATATTTATTTATATTTAATTTATAATTTTCAAATTTAGTAGCTCAATATAGGGTTTGAAGGAGATTAGGGTGGAAATATATTAGTGTTTTTTATTTTAAATCATTTTATGACCCCTCCAAAGCCCAACTCTGCTTAAATTGGCTTTGAAATAATACATTTGACTGCTTTAAAGTCTAATACTTATAGTACTTTTATTTGTAATAATATTTATTTTGTTCAATAAGGTTTTAATTGTATATATATATATATATATAGCGTACCACAGTGGGATAACACCTAAATCAGTATTTAACCCAAATGTCCCGCATGACAATATTGAATCTTTCAACATGATTATGATTCAAGAAATAAGCAAACTAAGGGAACAACGTCCCAATAATCAACAGGATAATGTGACTAAATCACTGAGAAACGCCCTGGAGGGTCTGATCAATGATCCCAAAATAATTATGAAACCATCCGATAATGGCGGGAACGTAATCATGATGGACTTGGAACAGTATAACAACGAAGCCCTGAGACAATCGGGGGACATTAATTGCCACGAGGAAATCCGTTGGGACTTCTATAGAGGTTCTTGTTTTTAACTATCACCTAAAATCCATAATCACCCCACTATACCACTAGGAAGGGCCATTGTTTCCTCTAATGGAGTGCTCTTGGAAAACACTTCAATCTTCCTAGATCTGTTCCTATCCCCCTCTGTTACCAATCTGAGGTCATATTGTTGGGCTAGCACTGACTTCCTGCATTGCATTCATGACTTCAGGTGAGAAGAGATTTATCTGATGATAGCACTGAATGTATGCTCTCTATACACCTGCATCGATCAGAGGCAGGGAGTGGTAGCATGCATGTATTTCTTTCGGGGGGGGGGCAAATATCCCTTTCAGAACACAATGCCATGTTAGAGAGAATGATGCTGTACTGTCTAAATGAGAACATCTTTATTTTTGCCAAAACGCTCTATCGACATAAGTCTGGGACCGGGGCGTTACACCGGGTGGTGATGTCATGCGGGGGAGGGGTAGGGTGGGGGGTTGTAAAATGCGGGATATGGACGATTTCAGGTAAGTACCGGAAAAAATAAATAAAACGAATTTCGTTCCGTGCGCTGCATAGCCAAAAGTGATGCAGCGCGCGCAGCAAAATTCGTTTTACTTATCTTTTTCGTGACTTACCTGAAATCATCCATATCCCGCATTTTACAACCCCCCACCCTGCCCCTCCCCCACCTGACATCACCGCCCGGTGTAACGCCCTACACGGGCCGTGCCTGGGGATGGGCACTTGCTTTCCCCCAGCCTAGCTAATTCTTTTCTGGCTGGAGGGAGCAAATAAGGTCCGTAGAGAATGAAAGATACACCGAACACATCCCTATCTGGATAAGGTATATAGACGACCTGTTCCTGATTTGGGATGGTCCCAAAATCATGGCACAAGAATTCATCAACAAACTGGGTAACAATCAACTTAATCTCAGTTTTACATATAAAATCAGTACCTCATATTGTGAATTCCTCGATGTAGCCATCAACATTGAAAACAAGCAGATTGTCACCAATTGACATCTTTGCAGGAAAGATACATCCGGCAATACTCTATTGCACACCAAAAGTAATCATCCAGCGCCATTACTTAACAGCATCATCTTTGGGGAGTTTCATAGGGCCCGGAGACATTGTAGCTCCGAGGCTGCCTATAGGAAGAAGCTACAGGTCATGGAAGATGGATTTGCCAATGTGGCTACAACAGAAAAGTGGTGTCTGCAGCTATTAAGTTAGAGCAGTCAACCACAATGAGGTACTTTTTCATTCCAGGAGAAACAAAACCACAGTGAGTACTGTTCCCAGGATGATTACCACATTCAATACCGAATCCAATGTTATTAAAAGAATCCTGAAATGCCATCGGGGCTTACTGGAAACAGATCCGGTTATTGGCACTAGTACGGTTAAAACACCTCAAATAACATACAAAAAATCCAAATCACTTAGGGACACCTAAAGGTTTTATAAAATGCAGCACATGAAAAGCATACAAATACAGCAATAGCAGGGACAAATACAGCACATACACTGGTAAGACTAAACAGATCACTAAACTAAAGACTTGCACCAGTGATTATGTTGTGTATGCATTGGAGTGCCCTTGCGGCCTCAAACACTGCAACTCAAGACCAGATTTTTACAACACATGAGGGCAGTGACTAAGCAAGATCGTAGCCACCCTATAGCCAGGCGCTATCAGGAGAGACATCAGAGCAACAGCAAACTGATAGAATTCTATGGAATAGACAGAATCTTACAACACCCAACAGGATAGAGAAAAACTGTTATGTATCACAGAATCCGGATATATAATTGTGCTCAACACAAACATTACACATAGGCTCAATAGTGAAGAGGAGCTAACTACTCATATAGGGCATGGCTGACCCAGCAGTATTGTCTTTTTTACAGTCCAAGTATGTGATTCCAGTCAGCGTTTGCTGTTTTAATTCACTCTCACCTATTACGGGGGAAACCATAAGTGGTCGTAGTTGGACTATGGATTTGACTACTGCCCACAGAGTCTAGTTGTTACCCATCTGATGGATTCAGTTAGTACCTGTCCATCGTTGTGCCTTTTGCGTTACATGAAATCATATTCTGGAGATTAGAGAAAATCGCCCTCATCCCCTCTTTTTGTGTTTTATACTCTCACATTATTTTCATTACTTTATTATAACACACACTCTTGTGAGCCTGTCCCCTCTGTTTAGGTATAAGGTTTGTGGGTGAGTGGTATGATTTGAGCATTCATCGCATGCATTTGCAAGTGGCATCCACACACAGTTACTGGCTGTTATTTGGTATTTTACCTAACATCAGTATTATATACAGATCATGTTCTTAGGATAGCCATTTACGAAGGGGTACATTAACCTAGATTATTTGTGTAGGATGTCTGGTATATACCATTTATTGCTTTTTACCTGGATTATCATTTGGATGGAGTGGCCATCATATTTCACGTAACGAACAACAATTTACCAGTCTTTGATCATTCATTTTTACTTCTCTATTGTGGGTACAAAATTGCCAGGACTGTATATGCATCACATTTAATGAAATATTAAAATTAACATTGATTGTCATGCAAGCATACACACCAGCGAACCTAACTCCATGTCTATTTGGGAGCATTCGCTAGGAAATATCATTGCTCACTAAGTATTGTTCCCATATCATAAATCGGGTACATTCCTTGGGGAAACAGTGTTGGACATTTTATCTATTTATCTTCATTTGTTTTGTCTTGTACGAATTGCAGGATTTGGAAACATTTAGATGATTAAGTATCCGTCCATGAATAACAATGGAATGACTCATTAATGCATAGCATGTCTCAATCTGCAATGTTGGGTGTATATTTTTTCAAGCATAAAGTTTTGTCAACTGACATTGTACTTTATATAACGACTAACCTGTGCATTTTTGAAGCATAAGCTGATTGTAATTAGAGTATTTTCTCTCTTTCCATGAACTCAGTTTTGTATTTCTATAGGGGATGGTACTCAGGTTCTTCACTTGATAAAGGTTTTGCTGAAACGAGTCGTTGTGTATGTGTGTGTGTCCACAAAAAACTATTGTGCTGTCCTTTGGTGTTCCACTGTTTTCTTTGGAATTTCCGCGTAGACTACTTCTCCCCCCCCCAAAAAAAAAAAAAAAATATATATATATATATATATATTCACTGAAAAAACCTTTGTTTTTAGGCACATTTTAGTAGAAATTAACATTTAAAAAACCTTACAAATTCACAGAAAAAAACATAGGTTTCAGCGACATTATAGTTAGTTGGACATTTCACTTGTACAAAACCATAGAAATTCCACTGTTATAGTTATTTCAGCTAACTATAACTCGCACCCCCACAATGCACTGCTGATGACATCACATATTACATCATTCATGACATGGTCAGTGACATCATTGATGAAATCTCACAAAATGACATACCTGATGACATCACTGATGGCATCATCCAGTGTTTCTTTACATTTTAAATATGTATTATATATATGCCAAGGTGTATTGAAGAATACATGGGTGTATAAGTGTCTGGATGTTGGATTTAGTAGGTGCCTGACTGACTTTTTCAGTGAGTGATTACATGTGTCTTAGTGAATGCATGGGTTAGTGAGTAAACTGTTTAAATGTCTGTATCAGTCTGTCTGTTGTTGCATAAGCTGCTGCATGGGTAGGTCAGTAGCTACATGAGTGTCTACATGGGCTATTGATTGGTTGCCTGACTGTGTGTGTGGGTGGCTGGTAGGTGTGTGACTGTGCATAGATGTTTGAGTGGTTGATTCACTTGGTGTATGGGTTCAAGAGTGCATATGGAAACAGCTTTATGGGTGCGTGAGTATGTGTATGGGTGAGTTGGTGAGTGAATGGATATCTCAGTGGTACATGTTCAAGTAACTACATATGTAAAAGGCAGTGTATGTGAGAGTTGAATTATATGAATGACTATACGTGAGAGTCATTGATTGTGAGAGTGGCTGTATGGATGAGTGGGTACTTGTATCAGTCATTGTATAAGAGAGTAAGTATGTGTTTGTTTCCGTTAGAATATGAATTGTGTTGTGTGTATAACTGTTTAGGTCAATAAATTGAAATGTGATTGATTCTTTGTATGACTGACTAGATGTGTAAGTAACTCTGGATGAGTGGTTGAGTGTGAGTGTCTTTATAGGTGTACGAGTGCATATGAGAGTGTTGTATTGATGAGTGACTGCATGTATGAGTGATTGTATGGGTGAATGAGTCGATGTGTGTGTAGACCTAGTAATCAGTGAGTGCATATGTAGGAACTGGTATTGGTATGTCGATGGTTTTGAAAATGGTAGTCTGTATTTTACCGTGGGTGTATCACACATTATATTAGAGTGTGAGAAAGTACATCAGATTTTCAAGTGGATGATGTCATCAGTGATGTCATTTGAGATGTCATCAGTGATGTAATTAGTGATGTCACTGAATATGTCATGAAAGATGTAATATGTGACGTTATCAGCAGTGCATTGCGGGGGCACGAGTTATAGTTAGGGGAATTAACTATAACAGCGGAATTTCTATGGTTTTGTACAAGTGAAATGTCCAACTAACTATAATGTCCCTGAAACCCATGGTTTTTTTAGTTCGTTTGTAAGGTTTTTTAAATGCTAATTTCTAATTATAACATGCCTGAAACCTATGTTTTTTTCAGTGAATGTTAAAAAAAAATTTAAATGCTAATTCGTAAGTATGACTTTCCTGAAACCTATGTTTTTTCTGTGAATTTCAATGTTTTTTTCAATGCTAATTAATAACTATAATATGCCTGAAACCTATGTTTTTTTCAGTGAATTTCAATAGTTTAAAAAAAAGCTATTTTCTAACTATAATATCCCTATATTAAGTCCCTTTTTACACCTCTCTGCAATGTAGCTCTGTGGCGCTTACTGGAGATACCTGGTGGGCTAGTTGGCTCCAAGGGCCCCCTAGGATTTAAGGGGCCTTTAACTGACTGTTAACAAAAAAAAATGTAATAGTGGTGAGCATAGCGTGGCCCCCTCCCATGTTGAAGGGTTGGCAGCCAATCAGATTTGAACACAGGGACTGTTAGATCTTAAGAGAATCCACGTCCCTAGATACACAAATTCATTTATTTAAAATGTCTCTAAACTACTGAATGGATTTATACCAAATAACAGAAATCATTCTTTCTGAACCAAGTGCTAGCGTTCTGCCAAGTTTGGTTTTATTCTGTCCAATAATTTGGACTGCTGTTCTGTTCAAACATCAATATGGAAATTAACATTGGAACACCCCGATACTTTCTATGCACTGCAAGCATCATGGGAAACTTTTTGGGGAAAAAAGTGCCAAAGATAGAGGTAAGTTAAAAAAGGCTTTTCCTATGGAAACATGATCCTGCCTATAACTACCTACTAGCTATCGCCGGCAATATGTATATACATATTTATCTATAAATAATGCCGCCACAATGCTCTGTTTAGGACTTCACATATTACACCACTCATGACTTGGTCAGTGACATCATTAATTACATCATTGATGGCATCACAAATGACATCTCAACTGACATCACTCATGACATGGACCCACTCGCACATCCAATCACTCATTCATAGAGGTACTCACACACCCACTCACCCATACGGCCACTCACCTGTGCAGTCATTCACACAGCCACTCACTCATGCATCAAGTTACTAACACTGCCACTTATTAACCTATACAGCTACTCACACATGCACTCACTCATCTATATAGCCTCTACACAGAGCCACTCACTCACCCATACAACCACTCACATATCCACTCATGCCTATAAAAGCACTCACACATCTATTCATCCACTGATTCAGCCACTCACACAGTCCCTCAATCTCCAATACAGCCACCTGTACACCCACTCAGTTAACCAAACACCTAGTCAATCAGCCACTCAAGGATACTCAAGAGTAGTTGTGCGCGCTACAAATCCCAACATGACATAACATAACATAACTCAGTCACCCATACAACCACTTGCTCACACACTCACTCACCAGTACAGCTATTTACACAGCCACTTAGTCACCGATACATTCATTCACCTACCCATAGAGCAACTCACACATCTACTCACTCACCCCCCACCAGCAGAGCACCAAGAGGCACGTTTGCAGAGTGGTGGAGAAAAGGGGCATGGCCTCCGACCACCTCTCAGCAATCCCACGGTGTGGGGTTTACTGGAGGTAACAGGAGACCTTGTAGGCCCCTAAGAAGCCTCACCACTGAAGGGAACTTTATCTCCCAAACAGCAGTGTACCAGAAGTTGTGTTTGCAGGGTTGTGGAGAAAGGGGGCAGGGCCTCCAGTGAGTTGACACTTTTTTACAACTATTTTTTGTGACGTTCTCCCCCCTTCCCTAGGCTGTTTTGGGACCATTTTAATAATTAATGTTTTATTTTCAAAAAAGGAAGGGGGATAATTTTGGCCATATGCCCCCCCCCCCCTTCCTGGGGCCTGCCACTTGTTTTTAAAATGTTTTTCCCCCAAAAAAGCAAGGGACGGGGGCTGCAGGGCCCCCCTCATGGGCCAATTTCGACATGGGGACCCTATCCCCCAGGGCATAGCCTTTTATTTCTTTTAAAAGGGAGGTGGGCCTCGCAGCCTCCAACCCTGGCCGATTTCAGCCTTGTGGCCCCCATTCCCGGGATCTGCCCCTTGTATCAAAGATGGTTTATCAAAAAACAAAAACAAGTAAGGTGGGCTTGCTACCCCCCTACTGAGATCAATTTTGTCATCAGGCTTTTATATCTTTTTGTAAAAAAATGGGGAGGTGGCAGGGCCAACTTTAGCCACAGTTACCTCAACCCTCGCGGCATGGCCTCTCCGTTGGGGATAATTGGGGGGTGCCTGAAGGCCTCCATGGTCCCTGCTGGCTTCACACGCCTTGTGGGAGCTAACACTGGTACGGGATCCAGTGAACTTCTAATATGCAGAAACATGGATCCCGAAAGCAATGTGTCTTCTTTCCTGCTACCCTCACTTCAGGCAGGGAAACAGACACTGCTCTGCTTTCAACAAGTGAGAGCATATTTTCTCTCACTTGCTTAAAGAGGAGAGTGTGCTATGGCTTGGCGGGAGCAGTGCTCCTACACAGCCATAGCAAACTGCAATGTGCTGGGGATGGGCACTGTTGGAAATGGGGGTCTCTAGTTAGCAGAGGTAGGTACCTTTGTCCTAATAGGGGCCCTTGATTCTAGTCAGTGTAAGGGGGATACAATCTAAAATAACCCCTGCTCACACCCTTGGTAGCTTGGCACGAGCTGACAGGCATATATCCTTAAAAATAGGTTATTCACTTAAATGCAGTCTCTAGCAACAAATAACTCCACTTTGAGTTATTACGATGTTGTGATAGAAGAAATCTCAAAGTACGGCGCCGACTGCGAGGTGCGCGGCCTCGGGCCTGGGGTCGAACAGACCACAAAGAGCAGTAACTTGGAAAAGTGATGAAAAACAAAGAAGGCTCAGGGCGTCGGGGAGGTGAGGCTTGTTAGGCGCTGCGCGGGGTCAGCTCCTTAAGGTCCCAGGGGAGGTGATTCGACAGTTCCTTACTATGACAGGGAGGTGACGTCACGATGGTGCAAAACCACTATTCCTAATATTGTCGCGATATCGATGGATTCTGGGTCACCCACGTTGAGGAACGGCTCCGCAATGATGAATTTGGCTACGGAGTCGATGCGGCACAGCAGCAGGCATCCTGCCCACGTCGCAAGTTGGAGGAGCACTCACGGCTTTGGGCAGGTTACGAGCCACTCGCTGGTGTTGTTTTGGCCCGGCGGCCGGCAATGGGTCGACTTCACAAGTCGGAGCAGCGCTCACGGCTTCGTTGCAGATTACAGTGTCACTCGCCAGCGTCGGTTTTGCAATTTTCTGCTGTAGCAGCTAAAACAGCAGTACTAGATGCAGGCAGACAGAAGGGGTGTAGTGTTCCTGAGACTTCAGAACAGGCGGTAAGCTCAGTTTCAAGCCCTTGGAGATATTTTCTATAAGCAGGTGACAAGCAAACATCAACGTCCTTTTTCTCCTTTCCTTGGCAGCAAGCAGCCAACCCCAGAGAGCAAACCGCACATGGGCAGTATTCCTCCTCAGCTTCTCCGGCTTTTTTCCTTGGCTAAGGTTTCCTCTTGATTTCCCAAAAATGATCTAAAGTTCCGGGGTCTGGGCCCTAATATTTATACTACAAAATCCTATGTTCGCATAAGGAAGAGAGTGTCTGTATCCAGACAAAACCAGTTCTGTCCTCACTGATGCAGCTTCCTGGCAGGAGGTGGAGACAGACTTATTGAAGGCAGAACAGGCCCATTCAGGTGAAAAGGAAATCTCCTCCCCCTACTCCAAATTCAACCCACGTCTATTCAGCCCAGCCCTGACTCATCAGACTTCTGGAGCCGCAGCCCTCTCCAGCCCCCTGTCATCCAAAAGCCAGACATGCAAAACACAAACCTAGAAGAGACACACTCGATGGTTAGGCCAGAAAATACCCACTTTCTGAAATTGGTATTTTCAAAAACAGAATGTAAAAATCCACCCTCACTAAAAGAAGCACTTTACCATTCTGAGTTCTTGCATACTAAACTTTATTTTCCTATCTTGTTCCTGGGGTATTGTAGGTAGGAGTAAGGCTTGGGAGAGCACCTTTCGGAAGCCCACTCTGACGGAGACCTTCCTGGCAGCGATACCGGCGGGTGCAGCACAAATCCAACCCTATTATCAGGTAGAGATCGGTGCAGGGGAAACTCCTGAGACTGCTGCGACTCCTCTTGGTGACGATACAGTGTTGCAGCCTCAATCCGGGCTGGTTGTCAGGCAAGGGGAGGCGAGTGAAGAGAAAGAGGATTGGCTGTCTCCCCATTCTGGCCTATGGGAACAGATAGCCTTGCAATAGTGAAAACAAAATGAGCGGTATTTCACTATCAGGACATGCCACACACATTAGGGCATGTCCTACCTTTCACATACAATGCACCCTGCCCACAGGGGTACCTTGGGCCTACCTTAGGGGTGACTAACATTTAGAAAAGGAAAGGTTTTGGGACTGGGAAGTGTATGCTCTTGCCAAGTCGACATGGCAGTTCCAGACTGCACACTGGCTCTGCAATGGCAGGCCTTACCAACATTTTACAAGCTGCTTCTGTGGGTGGTACAATCAGTGCTGCAGGACCACCAGCAGCATTTGATTTACAGGCCCTGGGCACACATAGTGCACTGTATTAGGGTCTGACAAGTAAATCAGATCAGCCAATCATGGAACCACTAATCCATCACATCAATTTACAAACGGAGCACTTGCACTTTGGCACTGGAATCAGTGGCAAAGTGCCCAATGCATCTAGACCAGAAAATACACAGGAGGCAAAGTGGAAGCCACGCCAATGGTGCCAGGTCTAACAGCCACCCTGGGAGATTGCTGGAGCGGCCCTGGGGAGTGGCAGTCCCCTGGGCCATTTAGGGCTCCACAAGGGAGGGTGCCCTGGGGTGGTGGTTGTCCTCTGGGCGGTGGGTCTGCAATGGACCCCCTTCAATGCCCAAGTGAGGTGGCATGTGGGAGGGCTATGAAGGCCACCTTCCATCAACAATATGATTTGTTAATGAAAGTCCTAGAAAAATGATTGATTTATGTATGGGTGTGTGTGTGTGTATGTGTGTATACCTTCTTATGTCTTACACAGCGATTTGTCCTGTATTAGAAGATACATTTGTGAATTGTAAGGATCCTGAAGTTTATGCTATGGAGCAAGCTGGGACCACACTGGAATCCTGCTGTTTTCTCTAATGACTGAAGGGATTGATTGTTGCGGGCGGCGCTGATTTGGGCTATTACGCTCCTGTAGTCTGACTGATGGGGAATGTGTACACAATGTCAGCAGTGTGACTCTATCACGTTAGTTCATTGGAGCCATTCTGTTCATTTAAATGGGCTCCATTTAAGGTCATACACAAATCCGGCCTCTGTTATATGCTGATCTGAGCTCTGCGTTTACGTGTTATAGATTGGTCAGGAGCAATGTATTGCATTCTGAGATATTGTGCGTGCACTCTTCACTTTTATCTACTTTTGTGGTTTGCTTTAGAATTATGGCACTTCAGTGAAAAACACTTGTCTGCAATAAATACTGTTATTATCATGCAGTACTGGAGTGCAATTGTGCAGTGTAATTGTGTAACACTTGTTGATACAAATTTGAGTAGAAGGTACAGGGCCTTGCATGAACCTATCCAAAATCAGAGTCTCCGGATCTTCGCTTGGCACCTTGCTAATGTTATATGTTATAATGGATTTATACATCGCTCAAATACTCAAGTATCGTGGCGTGCAAAATAACAGTGACCTGGAGGAGAGAAGAATTTAAAATGGCTGCTTAAAGAAGAAGGTTTTAAGTTGCTTTTTAAAAAGTCTGAGGTCCTGAATATTCCGTAATTTCAGAGGCAGGGTGTTCCATGCCATAGCCGGAAAGAGTCTGGCCCTCCAGCCGCGTTCGGCAGAAACGTGGGATCGCCATCGGACGTTGGGTGGCTGAGCGCAACGATCTGTTAGGGACGTAGAAAGCAAAATGCTTCCTAATATACATTGGTCCAAGATCTTGAAGGTCTCTATGCGCCAGAGTAAGAGCTTTGAATTGCACTCTCTGGGCTACAGGAAGCCAATGCAGACTGAGTAAATGCTGTTTTACTCTAGATCTTCCCGAGATGTTAGACAGAAGTGTAGCCGCGGCATTCTGTATGGTCTGAAGTTTTTTCTGCAGATATCCAGGAATGCCCATATACAGAGCATTGGCATAGTCAATGCGGGAGAGAATGAGCATTTCTTTGGCCTGCCTTGGAACCTTCTTAGTGACTTAAGAGTGCCAAAGTAAACTCCAGTCAGTTTCTTAATTTGCAACGCAAACTTTGCAACGCAAACTGCAGGTCTTCACCTAAGCAGACCCCCAAGTTCACCTAAGCAGACCCCCAAGTTCTTTGCTGGAGCACCCTCTGACTTAGGTCGAGGGAAGTGTGGAGGTCATAGAGTTGCTCTGAAGGTGGGTGGAAACTGGCCGTAAAGAAGGACCTCGGACTTGTCCTCGTTGCATTTTGGTTGGGCCTGAGCCAACCACTTAAACACAGACGCGAGACAGTTCCGGGCAATTTCTGTCGACAGGTCGGAGTCCTTCCAAGTAAGAAGGAGATGGGTGTCATCAGCATATACGATTATGTTTACACCTAGTTCCTCGGCCCAAAAAATCAAAGAAGTCAAATAGATATTAAAAAGCAGCGGGCTCAAAGTAGAACCCAGAGGGACTTCAGTGTACATTTGCTTGGCAGCTGATGAAAAAGGAGGCATCCAAACCTGCTGGGTGCGCTCTTCCAAAAAGGATTTCAGCCAGTCCCAGGCGGAACCAGCAATGCTAATATTTGAGAGTCGGGCACGGAGCAGTTGGTGGGGCACCATATCGAAGGTGGCAGAGAGGCTGCTCTACTGCCCGCGTACAGGCAGTCCCTAATCGCCTCGCCCATTTCCACCAGTGCGGTCACGGTACAATATGTTTCCCGAAACCAGACTGCACCGGATGGAGAAGACCAGGGCCCAGATGTAGGTAAAATAGATTTACCGATTTTTAATTACCAAATTTTACCGATTCGGTAATGAAAAATCGGTAAATCTAAGGGGTGGATATTTAGGTATTCCAGATGTGCTGGAATACCGATTCTGAAGAATTCGGTATTTATCGATTCGGTAAATACTGAATCGGTAATGCCCATTCATTCCTATGGGCTTTGAAGCCCATAGGAATGAATGGGCATTACCGATTCGGTATTTACCGAATCGGTAAATACCGATTTGCACAAGGGTGCAGGGGGTGTCACTTTGACACCCTCTGGCACCCCCAAAACAGGCTCGGGTGCCATGTGGCAGGCATACCTGCCCTAAGGGCAGGTCTGCCTGTCACATGGCATAGGTGTGCATGCACACATGTGCATGCACACCGTAATGGGTATTTTACCATCAAATTGGATTTGATGGTAAAATACCGATTCTGTAAGGCCTCTGGGACTCTGAAGAGTCCCACCTACATCTCGGTGCCTCAGAATCGGTAAATTTACCGATTTTTAATTTTACCGAATCGGTAAAATTACCGAATCGGTAATTTTACCGATTCGTTAAATTATGCCCTCTACATACCTGTCACCCATATACCGGTCGGTAACGGCCGAAAATACCGATTTTCGGCCGTTACCGACCGACCTACATCTGGCCCCAGATGTTTCCACATGGGCCTCAAGCTGTCAAAAGAACACCTTCTCACAAATCTTTGTCAGTGCTGGTAAAAGAGATATAGGATGATAGACAGTTTAGACGGATCTAAGGAAGGTGTTTTTAGGAGTGGTAAGAGCTTAGCCTGTTTCCAACTCAAAGGAACAACAGCGGTCAGTAAGGATAGATTAATATTCTTAATGACCTCTGGTTAGACCACCTCAGCGACCCCCGCCATCACTCTGGCCGGACAAAGGGTCAGTCGGAGACCCTGACTTAAGGGATTTGAGGATGGCCGGGGTATCCAATCCGGTTGTGGGCAAAAAGTTCATAAATGGAGGAGCAGATAGAGTGGGAGCTTGAAGGAGACAAAATTGTTGAAGGCAGACCAAGCCCATTCAGGTGAAAAGGAAATCTCCTCCCCCTACTTCAATTGATTGATTGAAAGAATCCCTTGGAGCCAGAGAGCCTGACCCAAGACTATCTTGGATATTCTGAATTTTTTCAACAAAGAAAGAGTATAGCTTCTCATATAATTGTGATGATACAGGGAGGGCCGTTTGTTCAGCGCAGGGTGATAAAAAGCTTCTTACAATGGAGAAGATGTCCTTGCTATTGTTGTTAGCTATAGCAATCCGCTCCACATAAAAACTGCTTTTCACCTCCCCAATGGCTGCATTGTAATCTCTCTGTGCTTTACGAAGATAATTTTTAGGCAAGAGAAATACTCCCGACGCCAAACGGCGTTACAGTGTTTTACAGCCCAATTTGAGGTCTCTAAGAGTGCCTGAGAACCATGGTTTAGATGGACTAAGTCTCGGTCGCCTGGTGAAGAACGGCTTTAACAAAGAGCCAGCTCCTTGACTGATCCAGGTGGAAAAACCATCTATCGCTCCTTCAAGATCATAAGAAGCCGGTGGGCATGAGATTGAAAGATTTTGAGAGGGCCAGAATGTCAATCTTCCAAACCGGTTTATTCTGGACCGGCACTATAGATGACAAGGATTTCCCTATTGTCGAGGAAAACTGGACCAAATTATGGTCTTACCCAATTGACTTGAAGGGGTTCAAAGGCAGACAAGGCAACATTGGCATATACCAAGTCAATTATATCTCCCCCCTTATGCAAGGGAGACTTAACCCACAGGGCTAGTTGTGCCAGATCAAACAGGTCCATTAGTTCCCTGGAACCAGTAGCCTCTGGACAGTTTAAATGGATGTGAAAATCACCCAGAAGGAGGAAGTTTGAAAAACGTAAGTCATGTGGAGCAATGACATCATCTAGGGCTTTCAGGAAAGCTCCAGGGCGACCGGGGGGGTGGTAGATCAATGTTCTTCCCAGTGTATAGAGGGGCGATATGACAATAAAAAATTCGAGCACCCCCCCTCCACTAATCCTACTGGAACCTCGCTGGAGAAAGAGTCCCTGAACACCACTGCAATCCTGCCCCCTCTCCCGGGTTTATGGTCAACTCTTGCAATTTTAAGTCATGGAGGGATAGCAAGCTCAACCACCGGGGCACAAGATTCGTTGAGCTAGGTTTCAGTAATGCATTACTTCAGGCTACCGTACCTCGTCTGTAGTATGTTGACATAAATGCTGGGCATTTTTGAACAGTGAGTATTAAAAACGCTTAGGTAATCGATGTTAGTGGTTTGATGTGCTCACACAGGTATCGGGTTTTGTCTATTTTTTCTAATCATTTCCAATCATTTTAAACATGTAGCTGAGGAAAATATGTTTCAGAAGGATCAACACCAAAACTAAGAAATTGGCATGCAATATCCTGAGGGACTCACTACTCAAAATAAATAGAAAAAAAGAGACAACATCCCTCATCTGTGCAAGCACATACAACAGCTCGTCCAATGCCTTTAAGAAAATCATAAGCAGACACTGTCATATCCTGATCTTCAACCAGCTGTCCTTTGACATACCTGTTTTCATTCTAGAAGAATAAAAGTATCAGGGGCATGTTGATCCACACCAGTGCAAAGGACACACAATCTCCAAGCCCAAGTACCTTGTGGAACATCCCACCTGCAAAAAACACTTCTCATGCAGCCAGTGAGCTCTGTGTCCCCTGAGTAAACATTTCAAGACACTTGACTTGGGTTTACCACTCTCTGAGAACAGCGGACATATACCAATTGTAATTTGGGGAACATGGCCTACCTTATCGAGTGCCCTTCTAGGCTATGGTATATAGTTAAGACGATATAAATTGAAGAACACTAGAGTAACATCTGTTGCAAGAAGACTAACAGCTCATTACCTTGAGAAGAGTCACAGTAAAAATGAGATGTACTGGACAATCATATAGAAAATGCCACACCAGACAGGATCACAAAACCTCTCCTGGGAAAAGAGCAACACTCGGTGTACACGTTTAAGACACAGAAGTTTGGCTTCAATGAGGAGATCCCATGCAACCAGCTCTTTACTAGAGGGGCAGTGGAAGATGTAGGTTAGTACCTGCCTCTACCTATGCACATACCCTGACCTGTTCGGAAAGAGAACAAACTATTTCTTTCACTTCTCCAGACCATACAATATGGTCTAAAGTCTAAGTGACCAATATAGAGCTTAAGTTAACTCTCAACCTTCCTTCATCACAATATTTCCCCAGATGGGTTCTTTTTCCAATTGTATATAACTTGCAGGTACTGAATTTTCCGGAATTCACGCCAAAAAAACTTGCCCATAGGGGCAATCCATTGGTAACCTGTCTCCATCAACTTCTTGACCAAATATGGGTTGCCAAATATTTTTAAGCATATACATGCATAAGATAAAATTATCTATATGTGCTATGAAAATCAACATACACACACAGCATTAGATAAATGATCCCATAACTTTCTAATTCATAGCATCCCACCATTCACAGTACAGAGAAAATCAGAATGGCAGAATAACATCAGCCCATATTGGGTATATTATTTTCTCCTTCTATTTTGTTTTCCACATTCACCACAAGTAAAGTGACTTCTAAAAAAATATTTTAATCGTCTGGCAGCACAGCAGTGTGTTATACGCATGTCCATATCAGCCAGGCACTCCATTTCCAATGAGCTCCCCTGAAATCACATGACATGGTGATGACACTTTGTGTTATCACGTGACCAAGGCGACTGGCCACCGGAACAACCAGAGAGCGTTTTAAAGCCGGCTTGCTCTATACACAGAGCTAAGACAAGCCACTGAATTTTGTGTTGGTGAGGCATGTTGCCCTTAAGGACGTGAGTACAGGACTTGCGCCCCATTTTTGTCATCTACCATGCACTTTTCTTAGATTTACTCCTTTACCACTTGTTTACAACTTGTCTGGAACTTTTGTTCTCCTTTTTACTTCACAGTGGTGATTTTAAAATTATGACAGTGTTTACTAGTGGGGCAGTCTCCCCAGCCACTGAGTGACAGGGCCAATATCTCAAAAGGGGTTAGTGACAGTAAGGTTGAAGGTGTATGCACCTCATGTATGCTATTCTGCTTGTTATATCACTAATGATTCATAGTTTGCGATTAAGGCATGACAAACATTAGGCCCCAAACTATGTGTCATCTATGACATGTGAAATTCAACTATTGAGACACATGGTGCATGATAGAATTAGGTTGCTCACATGACCTTGACTCTAATTGTACACAAAGAAACACAGTGAAGCACTATATAGTTGATGGTTACCAATACCACCCAATACATGCCCTGGGAAGAAGACAAGGATTCATTTTGTTTCTTCTCCACCTAGTGGTTCCCAAACAATGTTAACTTTGATTAGTAATGTTAATTATGCTTTGCTCTTTATTCATTTTCAGGAACTGAGACCATACAATACGACAAATAAAACTTCTCACCTTGCATACAATTTAGCATTGCATGCCCTATATGCCTTTAACAAAGTGTGAGTGTATATGACACCAGGCCAAATGAAGAGAGCCAGTAGAATAGGGGCTGGAACATGTTGGCAGTCATATTAGTGTCATAGGACAATTGTATCCTAAACACTCATTAAAACAACTTTTAATCTAGCCCCAACAATTAAGGGATACCTAGGTCTGTCCGAGGTATTTTTATTCTTTCTAAACTCCCCGGTAGTAAGAATATCAAAATCCTGCCTCTATTAGAGCGGGTAAGGGTCATACTAAAAATAAGATACCTTTTTCCTTAATTGACTAATGATTGGGTATCCACGTGACATAGAAGAACTCCAGATAGGCAAGGGATACCCCAAGTTTCTTTTTGTGTTGTAATATTAGAGAGAGTGCATCCTTTGGGCCAATTCAATCAAAGGTCTGCCACTCCCTTCCAATAGGTGGGGCTCTGCTAGGCCCTTCACCAAATTAATGTAAAAGCAATAACAAACACTTGCAGGCCTATGATAATTGTACACTAGCTGGTTATACAAAATGGCCGCTGGCCATATGTTCAGGCAGCAACAAGCAAGAGGGCTCGAACCACTTGGAAAAAACATACAGGCCTATGGCAAATTTCACACTGACTTGCTACACAAAATTGTCGCCAGCCAGATCAATCAAGTTGAATGTAGAATAGTCACTCGAAAAGGTATTTTGGAAAATCAACTCAAGAAACAAACACAACCACTGGCAACCAACTGCGTCAAAAAATGAATAATAATAAATGACAAACATTTATAGAGTGCGGGATTCACCATTACATGTGTCATAGCATTATAGTCTTGTTTCCAATTCACATCTACACAAACACTGATGCTTCTGCTGGTTGGTCTGGGAGTTTTTAGGATTTTCAAAAAAAATTCAATTTTTCACTTGCTATAAGGTGGATTGGAAGTCTATTCCACATCTGGGCACCCTTAATCTGGAAAGTCTTCCCACCTACTATAGTTTTCCTGAATTTCTGTATACAGAACAATTTAGCCTATGTGGAGCATAAGTTCCATCTAGGCCTGTAATGGCAAAATTAATTTTTTCACAGTACTAGTCCAAATCCTTTCAGTGCCCTATATAAAATGCATAAAGTCTTGAAAATAATTATTTTGCACACCAGCAACCAGTGTAGGGCTTTCAGCGCACCTGAGGAAGAATAAGTTCGCAATTTATTTAAGGTCAATTTTGCAGCAAATTTCTGTACCCTGAACCGTCTGACGATTTGATAGTCTGGGGCAAGTCTAACCTGCTGAAGCTTGCCTCTTGTACCACCAACTTTCTTGCTGGTTGACACAATAGAGAGAGCCATTTTTCCTCATGCTTCTCAATAGAACAAAACATAAAGATACTGTTTTATTAATAGGTTTTTCTAAGGAGAGTTTTTCATCAATATACACTCCCATATTTTGCACTACCTGTTATGTTTCTGAGCCCTAGGAACTGGTCCAGGGCCAGAAATTGTTTGAGAGTGTGCTAGGTTTTGGAAGGAGAACAACATAAAAACTCTGTTTTAGCTCTGTTAAGTTTCACGCAGTGGGGGGGGCGTGGCTAGCCAGGCAGCGAGATGGCCGCTCTGTGAGCGAGCTCCGCCGGCTGAGCAATTAATTCTGCATTTATCTTGCTAAATCTCCGACCCTGACATCCCAAACCGCTTACTGGTGGTGCGTGAAAACTGGTGAGCCTGTGGTGTGATTTCTAGCGACTGGAGTTGCTGCTGAGGGGCCTCGCTGCCAGATGTGCAACTGTTCGGAGCCGATCAAAAGGAGTGGCCGGGAGCGGTGGTGCGGGGCCCGGCATCGCGCCGTAGGCAAGATCGAGGACCGAGGGCCTACCTGTGGCTGGTGCGCGGTGCGGCGATGCCGCTCGTGTGAGGTCGAAGATACGGCGGCGGCTCCCCGCTGCGCGGTTCGCCTGGCCTGCTGCTTGTTCCTCGGCTGCTACTACTGTGACCATGCGGTGAGTGGAAGGAGGCCGTGTACCGATTGCCATTGCACACTGCGGTGCATGGCGGTGGCGGCGCGGCTGGCCCCAGCGTGACTGTCAGTGGCAACTGTGCTTTTTCACTGAAGGCCCCCCCGGCTCAACTGTCTCCTGGGACTCCCATGGGCCACGTTGCTGGCTCCTTACATGGCGCACGACCTCCGGAGGTGCAGTAACCAGCTATTGAAGGGCATATCTCAAGTGGGTGCCCAGGCTGGAGGCGCGACAATTGCAGTGAAGGCAGGACTGTGATCCCGGCACCCTGGGCCGATGTGTTATGTGTGTCCGCCATTTTACGACCTGAGTGGCGCGAAAATGTGAGACGTGCTGTTGGTGGCGGGCTTCCTAGCCACAGAACTACTGTACGGTCCCTGGCACGACCATCTGGCCCTGGCCTGATCCTGTAGCCGTGGGCGCGCCTGGAGTGCTCCCGGACTTACTGCAGGGGATCTTTATATCACACCGGTAAAGCTGCTGGTCTGCACCTGCGTTCGGTGCGGCTGGGTGCCCACTGCCCTTGTTGCCTTCCTTTACACGTGAAGTGCCGTTGAGATCTGTGTGCACCCCGTCCAGGGTGTCCTTACCTGTCATAGGCTCCGTATCTGTGGGGCCATGGGCAAGTTGGAGGCTCGCCAGCCAAAGATCACCTTTGACAATAGACGCGGTGCAAAGCAGTCTGGTGCTGAGCGCGAGAGCATGGGTGTAGCAGGTGGTGCGCCAGCTGAGGACGCTACAAATAGAGACCTCAGGTCGCTCATGTTCGAAATGAAATCCATAGACGCCAAGCTCGACACCCTCACATCGCAACTGGATCAGGTCAAATCCCAGGTCACAGCGCATGAAACCCGTCTGGATTGCCTCGAAAATCGACACACGCAGTAGCATGAATTCCAGCAAGACACCAGGGCTCAGATCTCAAGCATGGATAAGCTACTAGCTGTTAAACAGGCAAAGAATGATGACCTGGAGGCGCGGTCTCGGAGGAGCAACGTCCGCATCGCGGGCATTCCGGAGACGACGGCCATTTCCAAAATGGAGGTGTATGTCACCGACCTCCTCCACGAGCTGTTTGACCCTCACCTCTCTTCCGTGTTTTTGGTGGAGAGAGCCCACAGGGCGCTGGGCCCGAAACCTCCAGTGGGAGGCAAGCCCAGGCTAATATTGGCCAAACTACTGAACTACAAGGACATAGATGTGATACTGCGGCTGGCGCGTGAGAGAGGTAAAATAACGCATCAAGGTAACAACATTTTATTTTATCCTGACTTTACTCCGACTGTACAAGCCGCTAGGCGTGAATACCTTCCGGCTAAAAAGTTATTGCTGGAGGCAGAGATTCCCTATTCACTCCTTTACCCAGCTAAGCTTAAATGTAAGTGTAAATGTAAATGTAAATGTCATGGTACTTATAGAGCGCACTGTCACCAGACGGTCACCTTGCGGTGTCGCCTATTCGGCTTCCTGGCGCTGATACTCATACCGCTGTGGAACCCCTCCTGGCTTTCCCTGTGAAGTGTCCACTCCTGGGTACCCCCAGGGTGAAGCCAGGCATCCTTTTTTTTTTTTTTAAACTTTATTTTTGTTGCAGGGTAAACACGGATCACATCAGCCCACATGCTGCATTTCAAATCTGCCGGTATTACATTAATATTATATCACAATTGTATCACAATTATTATCACGGCCCATCAGCCCACATCCCTGGGGCCGGGCGGCGCAGTGTCTTAGAATCAGCCAGCTGTATAAAGTCATTGACATTTCGGGCTTTCCATATCCAATCGGTGACCTGCATTTTGTTTATACCGCACCCTCCCTCTCCCCCCCACTGTGTCCATTATAACCAAGATAACATTCCCCAACATGTACATTGCCACATCTAGTCCAGAGTATTCCACGGCGTTCGTGTCAGCCGCCCTGTGGCCTTTGTTCTCCCCCCCACCACTGCCTCCCACCTAGCACCTCCCAACCGCACATTGTCTTTCCAGTCTTGTGTTTTAAATTCCTCTTCGGGCGTACATCTGTCCCCTCACGACCACATCACAATTGGTCTTACTCCCGTGACTTACTCTCCGTTCTCAACCCATCCTACCTCACTGCCCTCCCTCAAGACCATGGTATTGCCTCCACTTCGCCCACACTCTTCGGAACTTTTTGGGGCATCCTCTCGCCTTATACCCTTTCTGCCACCATATAGAGATCTAGGCCCCTTCTCCATTCCTCTATGTCTGGTGTCTCTACCGCCCCCCAGTGTTTTGCTATGTCCCTCTTTGCCACTACCAGTGCCAGCACTAGAAATATGATTTGGTTGCGTGGAAGGTCTACTTCATTCGTCATTCCCAACAATGCCAATTTTGGATCCCGCTCTAATTCAATCCCTAAAACTTCCCCTAGTTCCGTAAAAATGTGTGTCCAATATAGCTGTATTTTATCGCACGACCAGATGATGTGATAGAAGTCGCCTATGTGATGTTTACATCTTAGACACATGGGGTCAGATGTTTTCCCTGTTCTGAGGAGGCGCACCCTATCAAAGTACGTCCTGTGGAGTACGTTCAGTTGAATGAGTCTCATCCTAGATTTAATCGCTACCTGGCGTGGGTGCATCAGGACTATCTCCCAGTCAAAATTTTCGATTTCTCCCACGTCTGCCTCCCACATCCTCCTTAATTTAGTGAAGTCCCCCAGCATAATATTGGTTAGCGTCATGTACGTGAGGGAGACCGCCTGATGCGTTAATTGTTCCTGCAGGAGTCTACCTTCCAGCGGTGCGTATTCCGGCAAGTCCGTAAGTGTGATCTGCTGAGCTCTCCAGGCATGTGCCAATTGTGCATGTTTGAAAAGTTGCGAGCGGTGTAGAACGAATTCCTCTTGCAGCCTGTGAAAAGACTTCAATTCCCCTTTATATATAACATCCCCAATATGTGAGATGCCGATGTCGTCCCACCTTTGAAAACCCTTTAATTTTTGTAGTTCCGCTAGCCAATGGCACTGCCATAGTGGCGTCTGTCTAGTCGGTCTCCCGTGCCATCCCATACGTTTTGTCGCTCGTACCCATGCTCGTAGCGTGATCATTGTCGCAGGTAGGAGTGATCTGCGCATCTTTCCTCCATATAAGTAATGATGCACACTGTGCGGGGACATCTTCTGTCTCTCCAGTGCATATGTCGGGTGGTCGGCCGGGGCATGAATCCAGTCGTTTATGGGTGTCAGGTGTTCCGCCCAATAATATGCTTCTAGATTGGGTAGGGAAATCCCCCCATTGTACTGGTGGCGCTGGAGTGTCTGCAGGGCAATACGCGGCTGTTTCCCCAGCCATAGATAGGATCGGAGGTCTGCGTGCACCTTAGATAATGCAGTAGCCGGAAGCGGGTAGTACTCATTTTGGAGTGCATAAAGGAACTTTGGGAGGGTAATCATTTTATACATTGCCGCTCTGCCCAACAGGGTGAGCGGCAGTTGCCTCCATCTATTCATGTCCTCTATCGCCTCGGTCATAACTCGCTCTACATTTCTGTTGAAAGAGAGTGCTCTATCTAGCGTAACATAAACCCCCAAATACTGAAACCCCTCGGTAGTGGTGAGCAGTTGCTCAGGCAGCGTCCCCCACCTGTCGCCCCCTTGGGGATCGTATAGTACCGACTTGTTCCAGTTGATGGTGTGACCCGCTCTTGCTCCAAAACCCTCTAGTTCCCTCAATAACGGCGGGACCGAAACCTCTGGTTCGGTAACGTACAGCAGTACATCATCTGCATATAGTGAGATTTTTTCCTGTGTTTCCCCCGAAGCCTCCCCCGAGAAGCCATGTATGTCAGGGTTTTGTTTAATTTTGGCTGCCAGGACCTCTATCGTGAGCGTGAATAGTAGGGGGGACAGTGGGCACCCCTGCCTCGTGCCTCTGGACACCCGGAATTCTCTCGATAGCTCGCCGTTTACCCAAACACGAGCTGTCGGTGCTGTGTAAAGTAGCTCTATCCATCCCTGGAATTTTGGGCCAAGGCCAAACCGTCGCAGCGCCGCCAGAAGGAACGGCCAGTGCACTGCGTCAAACGCTTTTTCGGCGTCTAAGGACAGAAACCAGTGAGGTTCCCCTCTATCCTTGACTTCCTGTAGCAAGTTGTGTGTGCGTCTCAGGTTTAGTTTAGTTGCTCTGTCTGGCAAGAATCCGGATTGGTCTGCATGTATGAGGTCTGGAATCACTGACCGCAGGCGGGCCGCCAGCACCGTTGCCAATATCTTCACCTCAATGTTAAGGAGTGAAATCGGGCGATATGAAGCACATTCATCTGTGGGTTTGCCCTTTTTGTATATTGGGACAATGGTGGCCAGAGTGAGGTCCAGTGGAAGGCTTCTGTCCTGGTATGTTTCAGTATACAGGGCCTTCAGGTGGCGTGTCAATAGATCTGCTGTACGTTTAAAAAATTCCGCCGGGAATCCATTGGGCCCCGGCGTTTTCCCTGGTTTGAGTTTGTTAATGGCCTCAGAGATCTCATCGAGTGAGATGTCGGCCTCCAGCGCCGCGCTGGATTCAGTCGCTAGCACAGGAAGATCCACCCCCTCCATGTATTGTAGCGCTTCCTCCACCGTCCCAAGGTCTCTTGCCGCGTAGAAGCCTTCAAAATGGGACGCAAAGGCCTCGGCAATCTCCTGTTCGGTGCATACCAAGTTGTCATCCGATCGTTTAATCTGTTCCACCCACCTCGCTGCCCTTTCTTTCTTACTTAACCATGCTAGGAGCTTGCCTGATTTGTCGCCCACGTCATACAACCGGTGTAGGGTTGCCAGCGATTGTGTCCGTGCTTCATTCGAGGCTAACTCCCTATATTCTCGCTGCTTGTCTAGCAAGCGCCTCAACACAGTTTCGTCCTTACGTGCCTGGTATTCCTCTTCTAGCTGCAGTATTGTGGCCTCCAGTTCTGCTACCACTGCCTGTTGTTTCCTACGGTCTTCTCGCAATCTACTGCGTGCCCTATCTCTCAGGACCGTTTTCATGGCCTCCCAGAAAGTTACCCCGGAGTCAACTGTGCCTTCATTTTCTGCCACATAGACCTTGACATCTGCCCGTAGTCCCCTTATTATCTCTGGTTTCTGGAGATCCCAGGCTGCCAGTCGCCATTCTGCGCCTGCCCTGCCCCTACTCGCCCCAACCTTCGCGTACAACGGTGAGTGGTCAGAAATTCCTCGTGCTTTATATGTCACCTCATCCCCAGTTGTGAGATATTGCCTGGCCATGAAAATGTAGTCTAGTCTCGAGAACACTCTATGGGCCCCGGAGTAGAAGGAGTATTCCTCCATGGCAGGGTGTCGCCATCTCCATACATCAGTAAGACCTAGATTGTCCATGTGTTGTGACAGGGCCGTCTTCGCCCCACCTCTACGTGTTGGCCCCGTGCGGTCTAGCTCTTCCGACATGACGTCGTTAAAGTCACCCCCCACTATTTGTATTGTATCTGTAGTCTCTAGAAGGATCGCAGCTATCGCCTTGTGTGTGTTTGCCTGTAGTTTTGGTGGGGCGTAGACCGAAAGTATTGTATACCTTTGCCTCCTCCACATTCCCTGTACACCCACATAGGTCCCCTGTGGGTCGCTCCATGTACGGAGTATAGTAAATGGAAACGCCTTATTTATCAGTATGGCAACTCCTCGTGAATCTTGAGTGTACCCTGCGTGTGCTAGGACCGCATATCTCCCTCGTGCTATGAATGTGCATTTTCCGCTTCTGAGGTGAGTTTCTTGCAGTAGAGCAAAGTCTGGCGCCACCCTCTTAATGTAGGCGTTCACTAATCCACTTTTAATTCGTGATCCCAGGCCATTTACATTCCATGTGAGGATTGACACCCCCCTGCCTTCCTGCGGTGGTGAGGTCAGTGTACCTGCCATGGTGGTGGATGGTAATCAAGTTCAGTTGGTGTCGGTGCTGAACGCCCGCAGTGGTGCTGCAACTTTCTCAATCGTGGCTGTCTCCCTCCCCATCTCCCCCTCCAGCCCCAACTTGTGTAACTTTTCCCCCCGATGATCCCCCCCTCCCCACCTCCCTCCCCTTCCAGGCTCATCCCAACCGAGGACCGAGCTGTCAGTAGGAGTCAGTCTGTCGCCCGCCCTCACCCACCCACTATGTGGTTATGAAGCACTACCACACAACCCTATAAACTAGCAAACAAACACAATAAAAGGGGGTGGTTACAACTTGCGTGCTTCTCTGCAGCGGGCTGCCTTTTCATTCCTGCCTGTTCACTCGGTTCTTCAGTCCCCATCTGTTACTCCGATGCACTGTAGATCTAGTTTATTATCTATGCTGGCCTCGCACCTTTTAGGATTTGGAGTCTTGAGATTCCGACTCAGGTGCACTGTGTTGTTCTGACATGTCTTGCTCCAGTCCCCTGATCTCTTTAACCAACGGATGATCCGATTGTCCTGCTTCTTCCTCTTCTTCTCCGGCCGAAGTGTGGCTGTCCAGTATTTCCTCCTCGTCTCCTTCTGAGCGTGACGTGTTTTGCAGCACCGCAAATCGCGATCCTTGCACCGTGTTACCTCTTGGAGAGGCCGAGCGCCCCTTTCGCACTCGCCCCGTGTCGCGGCCTCTATATGGCGTTGCCAGTGTTTGTCTCTTGGATCTTCTGGATTTCAGTCTTTGGGGTTTCGGAAGTTCCCATTGCGCCGCAGTCCTCAGCGACCTGTTCAGCGCATCACGCCTCGCCGTTTCCCTACTGTTGAGGATCGGGCGCTCCTCCAACCACTGCCACGCGTCCTCCGGGTGAGTGAAGAAAAGGGTTTTGTCGTTGAAGATCACTTTTAGTTTCGCCGGGAACAGCAGCATGTATGGTATTGTCAAGTCCCTCAGCTTCGCCTTAACTGAGTCGAAGGACCGCCTCTGCTTTTGCACCTCCTGGCTGTAGTCCGGGAAGATCATAACATGTGACTTTTCCAGCCGAATCTCCCCCTTCTTCATCGCCTCCTTCAGTATCAAGTCTCTGTCCGCATAATTTAAGAAACGTGCGATCACCGGACGCGGTCGAGCCCCTTCCGGAGGTTTTGCAAAGAGGGCCCTGTGCGCCCTTTCTCTGATGAAACACGGCGAGAATTGCGCTTGTGGAAAAGTGTCTCGTAGCCACGTGTGCAGGAAAGATATCATATCATTCTGTTCAATTCCTTCCCGAAAGCCAACAAAGCGCAGGTTATTGCGTCGCGACCTATTTTCGGCGTCGTCCACCTTCCAGGCCAGCTGACGGTGCGAGGCCTGGAGTTCCGCCATTTCCCTACGGAGAGTATTGATCGAGTCCTCGGCCTCACCCATTCTCGTTTCCGCCGATGTGACCCTGTCGGACAGCTTCCGAAAATCCTGCCTCAGTAGCGTCATCTCCGACCCAACCTCGCCAATCTTGCCCTCCAACACCGCTCTGGACTCCTGGATTTCCGCGCGGGAGGCCTGTATCGCCGCCATCAGTAGTTCCGTGTCTGTGCGAGTGGGCTGCGCCGTTTGGAGGCCCTCGGCTACTGGTCGCGGTGCCGGAAAGTTGTCCATGGGACCTTGTTTTGATCCCTTTGGCTGGATGTCCCTTTTCCCCATTTTCGTGTCTCAGCTACCGCCTGGGCTCTTCTGCCGCCCTTCGATCGCCTTCACCCGGGTGGTTAAATGTGGCCTTCCGGCATCCCCCTCCTGCCCAAGGTCTTCTCCACTGGCTTCTGCAATTGTCCGGCCGGGCACCTCCTCATGCGTCTTCCTCGTCAAGTCTTTACCGCGTCGGGGCAAGGGCTTGGGGCCAGCGTCTTCCCCTTACACGCTGCGACCGTTTCCCCGTCTTACCATCTGCTCGTCAGCCTGTCCCCTTGCCCTACCGAGGGGTAGCCGTGTCCAGGCTGACCCTCAGGCTGAGGTATCCTCGGTCGTGCGCCCTTCCTTGTCTCTGGCTCGCCAACCGCCGCTCTGCGTCTCCGTGTCGCGCTCTGCACATGCGGTTGCAGTAGTGCGCTGTTCCCCTGTAGACCCCCCTCCGTCGTCGGTGGCGCAGGAATGGCGGGTCGCCCACAGTTGCACTGCCAGGTGCCCCCCCGGGCGAGCGCTGTTGGCCTCTCTCCTGTGGAGCGTGGTTTCTTCCTCTGCCCGTCTCCTGGCTCTGGATCGTTTGTGGTGGTCAGAGTCTCTGGGTGCCCTTGCCCCTCCCTCCTATGAGGTGATCCACTGTGCGTCGGTTTAATGGTGCATGTGCCCCACCGCCTGGCAGAGGCTCCCGTTATGATGCCCCACTGGAGCGGGGGTGGAGGAGGGGAGGCCCCGGGGTCGGGTCAGCACATGAGACACTGTCCAAGACGCACGGTCCCGCGGGGAGGGGGGGTTGTGGGGGGGGGAGGCTGGGCTCACCACCACCGCGTTGCCCTCTGCTCTAGCCGGTGAACTGTCGCACACCCGCAGTGGCAGTCCTTGCCCTTCGCTGCGCTCACCTCCCTTCCTCGGCCGGCCGGATACTCCGTCCACGGCTCTCGGCGAGGACTGCTCGGCTAGACCGCTCCGGGCGCCATGTTGCTAAAGGTCCCCTTCAGGTGTACCTCCTCTCGCCGCGCTGGGGTGTGAGGGAGGAGTTGTCAGCATGGGGACTCACTGCGGGTTCCAGTCGGTTCGTGTATGCTCCCCGCCGCCACACATAGGAGCGAAGAAGGCTTTCGTGGTAAACGGTCACTTCGTTCCGCCTCTCAGGAACCGACGTCCGCCATGTTGGTGCAGCCGGGCAGGTGAGTCAGTCGGACCGAGGCAATTTCTCGACTCTGGGGCCAGCAACCTCCGCTTTTTTCGCCTCGTATCGATGCCGGACACCTTTAGCCACAGTTTGGCATCCGTTTGTTGCGTGCAGAATTTGGATTATCGCCGGATCACTAGGCAGCCTCAGCGGAGCTTTGCCGCAGCACGTCTTACCCGGCCATGTTGTTGGCCACGCCCCCGAAGCCAGGCATCCTTAGCGCTGTTGGGGCCGGGTGGAGGCTACGCAAGCTATTGCCCAGAGTTGCAGCGTGGGGCCCGTGATTAGAATAGGCACTGAGACGAGAATTAATAGGTCCGGGGAAATTGAGCCCGAGACCCCGCCGAGGCGGGAATCGAACCCTGGTCCCTGACCAGAACTCTGCATCAGGGTCTGCTGCTCTAACCATTGAGCCACACTCCTCCAGCTTAAGCTTAAGGTATCCCATGATGGTACGTCGCACTTCTTCACCGATGCAAAATCGGCACTCAAGTTTGCAAGATATATTTGTGGATCCAAATCCAGGAAATCTAGGGTGGAAAGTCGCACTATGGACGATCGTCTCAGTGACAATTATTACCGCACTGTCATGTCTGCTTCCAGATGCCTTCAGCTTATGTCTTTGTGTATGGTAGTTCTCGAACTGCACCTCCTGTTATGTGTCACACCGGCACTCATTTGTGTTGTATTACTTGTGCCTATGATATGACATTCCCACTTGCCGGGTCTGCTGTGCATAGGTGACGCTACCGCCTGATACCGATATATTCCCCGGTGGGTGGGTGCCCGTCCGCTCCCTGGAGCCCTTTCTGTACCTGCTGCCAACAGAATTGCAATGTATCCTGTCATGTTTCCTATGGTCATTGCCGCCTGCGGGTCTGTTACTCCTGGTCCGCAGTTAGACATGCTATGTTTGGGGAGAGCCTGTGGTGTTTACTCAGCACATATAATATTTTCATGTAATCCACCGTCACCTTCATCGTTTTGCTCGCCCACCACCGGGTCAGGCATAGCTATGCTCTCCCTGCCCTTCATGGGGGCGTATGTCCCCTATCCTTTACTGTCATAGTCTGTCGCATTCTGTACATCAGATGCGGTGGTCCTTGCGCTCCGTGTAGCGCTGCCTGACTTGGACATGATACTGCCCTTATCCCTAACTCTGTCTACCGTGAGGTGTTGTGCATAGTTCCTGGAGCTAGTATGTCCCTTACACAGCTGATAGGCAAATTGTTCATTTGCTGTTTCTTCTTACACGCTCATCACGTCTCACCAGATTCTTTTACATCGCCTGATGGAGGCAGGAGTTGGAGAGGTGGCACTCGAGTGCTTTCGTTCCTTTCTTAAGGATCGAGCCTTCAAGGTTTCCACACCTCCTTTTGTTTCTGCTTCTCGTCCCATACTTCAGGGTGTTCCCCAAGGGTCGGCCCTTAGCCCTACCTTGTTCAACTTATATGTTCAGCCATTAGCGGAGGTAGCCCACAATTTTGGTCTCTCCTTGGTGTCATACGCCGATGACACGCAGCTGGCGGTGGCACTTAATGGCGACTCCAATATGGATGCCCCCACTTTCCAGTCAGCTCTAAAAGCTGTGGCAGGCTGGATGGCGAACAACCGGCTCCAACTAAACGCCTCTAAGACTGAGGTCATTATCTTTGGTAGGGAAAGTGGACTATGGGGAGATCAGTGGTGGCCTTCTGATCTTGGCCCCGTTCCTTCCCCCGTGACTGAGGTTAGAAATCTCGGGGTTTGGGTCGATAATAAGCTATCTTTTACCTCCCACACAAAACGGGTGGCTGGCACTTGGTTTGGTACCTTGCAGTGTCTACGACCAATTTTTAAGTTTTTCGATGCGGAGACCAGACAAATTATTGTCCAAGCTCTGGTTCTCACCAGGCTGGACTATGCTAGCTCCTTGTTTCTGGGCCTAAATCAGGAAGAGCTATCTCGTCTTCAGAGAGTCCAGAACGCGGCAGCTAGGATGCTTGTCGGTCTCCCGAAGTTTGTCTCGGCTCGTCCGACTATCCAAGATCTCCATTGGTTGCCGGTGGGGCAGAGAATTAAGTTTAAAGCTCTTTGCTTAACTTTTAAAATTCTCAAATCAGCTTCTCCTCCCATTCTTGCACAGACTATTCAGCACTATGTCCCAGCAAGAGCCCTTCGCTCCGCCGGATCCAATCTTGCCATTGTGCCACGTTTTAAAAAATCTAGAATGGGCGGACGCTCCTTTTCAGTGTTGGCAGCAGCACTTTGGAATTCTCTGCCAGCTTCTCTTCGCTCCATCTCTGACTTACTCCCTTTCAGGAAGGCACTTAAAACTTTTCTTTTTTCCACAATTTAGGCCTTTTTTCTTCTTCCTTTTCTGATGCGTTGTGTTATTGGTCTCCAGAAGCGCCGGGACGCCCCTTTGCTGTGGCATCTATGCGCTATATAAAAAATAAATAACATAACATAACATCTCTCGAGTATTATTTGTCTTAACATGTCTCCCACATATAGGGACTATGTGTACCTGCAGGTTTAATAGTGTGACTTAACTTCATGTGTGTTTTATTGATGTGAAGTTGACTGTTGTTGTTACGCAGGGATAGTACATGCGGTTGATGGAATGTTCACACTTATTTGATTTCATGCAAAGGTTCATATGGTCGACCTACATATATTCCTCAGCCACCCTGTGCAAACAGGGGTGTTTGCCAGAGCTCCCACGCCTCCACGGGGAGTTCCCAAATGTTTTTGCATACTTACTGTATGGGGGTGTTTGAGGGGGTATGTCTCCGACTGTTTAGGGGGTTGGAGCGGGTGGGGGAAGGACGGGGTGGGTATGTTGAAGTTGTTTGGACTGGTCCTAACTTGCTATGACTCCTGGATATATACAGCTGGAGAACTACTCTTGAGGTGGGGAGGTATTAACGGCTCTACTGAGCCCCGATCCACTAACTATGCATACTTATAGGATTCTCACGTGGAATGTGAGAGGCCTTAATGATTGTAGAAAGGCGCGACTGGTGCACGCTTATCTAGCACGGCAAAACATTGATGTCTGTTTCCTTCAAGAAGCGCATTTGAACACGATCCCCTCCCAGAGTCTCAAAAACAATAGGTGGTCGCACGTACATGCTGCAATATACTCGAACTACGCCCGGGGGGTTGCCATTCTGACACGCAAGGGGATTGACTGGAGGGAACATGGGGTGTCCTTGGACCCCGAGGGTCGATATGTTATACTACATGGTACATTGGGTGGTAGGCAGGTTGTCCTAGCAACAATCTATGGCACAAATATTGATTCCCCATTGTTTTTCCACGAGGTGTGGGCACAGATTACGTCTGCCAACTGTGATACTATCATCTGGGGTGGGGATTTCAACGCTATTTTAAATGATGAGCTAGACAGAAAGGGTGCAGCTAAATCACTACATCCAAATGCTGGCGCGACTCTCTGTGATTTAATGAGGGACGGCGCCCTGTTGGACATCTGGCGTATTCGACACCCTGGGCTGCTAGAGGGGACGTGCATATCGAGTACACATGCTACCTGGTCTAGATTAGACTTCTGGCTTGTTTCCCCCGAGGTTGCTACGTCGACGTCAGAGGTACAGCACTTGGCCCGTTCCCTGTCTGACCATGCGCCCACTCTATTGGTTATTTCTCTTCCTGACTCGCCTACCCGGGCCTTCAGCTGGAGACTTCTGCCACATGCTTTACTAGATGAAGTCTTCAAAGAAGAGATCCGCACCGACATAATCGGATACTTTGAACAAAATGCTGGATCGGTGTCCACGGAGGCGACCCTATGGGACGCCTTCAAGGTGGTAATCCGTGGTCAGTGCATAGCGAGACAGGCTGGAGTTTTAAAGGCAATTAGGGGCACCTTGTCGCGTATAGAAAGCCAGATCAAGGACCTCGAAAGACAATTCTATGCAGACTGCAGCCCCCAAATTGCAGCGCAATTAAAAGACAAGCTGTTAGAATATTCGGAGGAGGCCCAACGTGAAGTTAAATTCCTAGGGAAATTTGCCGAAGCCCGGCGCTACGGAGAAGGGGATAGGCCAGGGAAGACTCTAGCGAATATGATTCGCAAAACGTCACCGTCACCCTTTATACATACGATCAGAAAACCAGATGGCAACACAGTAATAGGCCAGTCTGAGGTCCTCAATGAATTCAAAGAGTTCTATGCTGGGCTCTACCAAACCAAACAAGTGGGTGACCCTGAACATTTGCAAGCCTTTCCAGACCCCATCGCATTGGTGTGGTTCCATGATGGACATCGTAAATATATGGACCTCTCTGTCTCAGTGGACGACATTAAACAGGTCATCAAGGGTCTCCCACTGAATAAGGCACCGGGCCGGACGGCCTCACCACTGCCTTCTACAAGGCATATGCTGAGGAGCTAGCACCCAGACTCTACGAAGTATATGGCGAGGCGCTGGAGGCCGGCATACTCCCAGACTCGATGAGAGAGGCCCTAATAATAACACTATTGAAGCCTGACAAAGACGAGACGGAGTTGGATTCCTATCGTCCCTTATCTCTCATTAATGTTGATGTGAAAATATATGCGAAGCTGGTGGCCAATAGATTACAACCCCTGCTCCCCATGATGGCCTTACCAGACCAATCGGGGTTTATACCTGGTCGAAGTACGTCCCATAATCTCAGAACAATATTTACAGTCATGCATTATCTTCACCCGAGTGTGAAGGCCACTGCAGTTTTTTTAGACGCTACCAAAGCTTTTGACACCCTTGAATGGTCATACTTATTCCCAGTTCTTACCAGAATGGGATTTAGCCCCATGTTCATCAACCAAATAAGACTTCTATACGCTGCGCCGTCAGCGAGAGTGCGGATAAACGGTATAACATCAGAGCCCTTCCCCATCACCCGTGGGACTAGGCAAGGCTGCCCACTCTCACCCCTATTCTTCGCCATAGCTATGGAACCATTGGCGGCCAGGATTAGACAACACCATACGGCCAGAGGCATCGGATTCAGCACCCGCTGTTTGTTAATCTCGTTATATGCGGATGATGTCACATTATATGTCTCCAACCCGTCGGAAAACCTGGATTCACTCCTCAGGGAGTTTATCAAATTTGGTGGACTTTCGGGTGTCTCCATTAACTGGGCGAAGTCGGTCATATTTCCTTTGGCTGACTCTACCCCAAAGGTGACTACGGAGTTCCCACTCCGATGGGCACCTAAAGAGGTGAAATACTTGGGCGTATGGATATGCAGGAACATGCAAGACATCTGGAGCATGAATTTTGGGAGAGCTGTACAGTGGCTTGGCGAAAAGGTGGAGATATGGTCTAGACTGCCCCTGTCAGTAGCAGGGAGAATAGCATTAAGTAAGATGGTGGTGCTTCCAAAGTTTTTGTATCTTTTTGCGAACATTCCCATCCCCTTAACGCAACAATTTTTTAAGTCCCTTCACACCCTTCTACTGTCTCTGATATGGGCTGGAGGCCAGGCCAGGGTGTCATGGGCACTTCTGACATTGCCACTGCGACAGGGTGGTCTCGGTGCTCCGGACCTGCAGCTCTATGCCCTCTGTGCTCAGGCCCAATATTTGCATTTCTGGGTGCATCGCACACCATACCAGCCTCACGTCGCTGTGGAAATAGACTCTGTGGCTCCCTTGGCACTAGACGTGGCTATCTATAAAAAGGCAGCCCGCCCCAGATTAGATGTGGATACTGCGGACATGCTGCGATGGGTTTGGGGGGAGATGCAGCGCAGAGCCCACCTCCCGCTACTGTATGCCCCTGCGGCTCCTTTGAGAGGCAATCCAATGCTGGCGTGTCTAGAGGAGGGAGGTGGCTTGTTAGAGCTAGATGGGATCCAATTACGAACCTTTGCGGATTTATATCCGGAGGGGAGATTTCGCCCCCTGTTGGTGGAGTCGACCAACAAAGTGCTAACATTTCGGGAGAAGTTCGAATACCACAAACTGAGGCGGGCTTGCGCTGCACTGTCTCCGGACTTCCCTGAGGCCCCCCCTATATTGAACGCACTGCAGGACATACTGGCTAGGGCATCACCACGTAAACAGGTCACACGTTTATACACAGCTATGCAGGACCAGGCCCCTATAGTAAAGCCCAAATCATTACAGCATCTGGAATGTAGACTTAGACCCTCCACTCTCAGACAAGCAGTGGGAGTTTTGTTGCGGGCAGCTACTTCAACTTTCGCCCAATTACAAGCTACGTCTAGTGCATTTCAAATTTTTACATAGATACTATAGGACACCGACTTCTGCATCGAATGTCACTCCTTGATGACGCGAGATGCTGGAGATGTGGTTTTGAGCCCGCTGAGTTTGTACACATGGCGTGGTGCTGCCATCAGTTACCGAAGTTCTGGACGGGAACCTATGAAGCCATAAATTAAATCCTGGGTAGAACAGGTGTCCCCACCCCACACCGCGGATTGCTGGGTTTGGTGATTGATACTGCACTCCCCACACGGAAATTGCATGCATTACTACTGTTATATGCTAAAAGACAAATTGCAGTGTGCTGGGGGCGTAAAGCAGCTCCTAAATTCGAGGCATGGTTGGCAGACATGACCTACGGTCACACACAGCTGGCCACGTTTTGGGAACTAATGCCGGCTTCCTCCAGACCCAGGGACATCTGGGAGCCTTTTCTGGCCTGGGCCAAGTCGCGAGGGGACACACCTGAAACCACTGACTCTCAGGTTGCAAATGTCTGTTGATTACTTAACTTATATATTTGCCTAAACCACTTTTGTCCTTCAGCCTTGGACGTGTGCCATACTGTGCCCAACTACAGAAGTCAAGTATCACATTTGTATTTTATTCATGTCCTCCTTATGGCTGTATTGCATTGAATCTGAACATTATGGTTGTAGCTCAGACCAATCCATGTTCTTGGGTTATGCGGCTGTTTTTGTCCGCGCCTGTTTTGTAGAAATGTATAAATCTGTAAGGTTGTTATATGCTCTGTATTGATGTATCCACTGGCTCGACGGTAAAATCTCAATAAAAACAATTAAAAAAAAAAAGTTTCACGCAGTGTTTTTTAAACCAACAGCCCATTCTTTGTATGCAGTTGACTGCTAGAAGGCTCCGTGGAAAGTGTGCCAGCCAGCAAACCTCACTCGCTCTTGAAAGTGTACAGTGATGAAGCCTCGTGTTGTTCCTGTGAACATCAGGAGGCTTGAGCAGCAGAATAATTCCACCACACATCGATTGGCGGAAATTGGCAGGAATTCCACGTTACAAGCTGAGCCTGGATCTACCACATTTCTCAAATTCTGCAAGCAGAATTATATTTCTGCCCTGGCTTGTTCTTGAGCTCCACAAGAAGCTAAAGACCTGACTCTTTGTAGTAGCATTGGGTACCACACACCAACACACCTGTCCAATCGTGTGTATAGCCTCTTAGATAAATAGTGCACTGTACAGATCAATATAACATGACATAACAAGAGGGCAGTAGTTCAGCCAGCAAAGTAGAAGTCCAGTAAGGCAGTAGATCAGGAGGGCAGCAGTCCAGCAGAGTCCCAAACCTTTTGCATCACAGCAGTCCATCTTCCTGGTACAGTATCCACTAGACCACTAATTATAGCCCCAGCATTTTGGCTGGATATCAAACTCTGTGCTGCCACCTTCATCACAGTTGACATATTTATCTTACCTACAAGTGCATAGTGTTTTTGATATGGTGGGTGGTAAACTCCACCCCCCACTCTGGAGCGCAGAGTTCGGCAAACACTTCTCACGCGCGGCTCACCAAAGTTCAGTTGACGAGTGCGAGCAAGAAAAAAACAGACGCTATACTCGCTCCTGGTGGTCGTGGCAGGTCACTTCCACTCACGTTGAGAAGGTTGCTGCTCATGTTGCAAAAGCTTAAACTCAAGAAGAAAATCTAGTCATGCAGCAGAAAGAAGCAGCACGCTCTTTACAGTGTGGGAAATGTATTGGTACTAAAAATGTTTGTGATCAGTATGACAGACCTGAATTCTGCCGCTTGCGGATACCACTTGCAATCTCACAGGGTATTTTAGGTAACTCCGCAGAATTCCATGCTCTGAGAGAGTGGTCGCAAAGTAGAAGGGATAAGGTTTACAGAGCCTAATGATGCTCTTGGATGAGGCTGCAGATCCCTTCCCTTTTTAATAAAAATGCAAATGGCCCGGGGGATGGGATCCCGAGGGCTTGTCCCTACAGCCAACCACTCAGCATGGTGTTTATGTATGAAGGGGGATTGGCTAAATGGCCGGACAGCATATATAAGGATTTTTTTTATGCTTCCAACTTAATTTAGTAAATGCATGATGAATCTTAATCTTACCTATTTAGAGATGTATTTGTTTTTATTTCCTCTACTTTAGAAAGGGAAGATTGCAGGTTTTTAATATTAGTTGGTGATATGAATTCTAAAGTCTCTTCGCATAGCATAAGGGTATTCTCTAACACTGAAAAAATGAAGCCCTAAAAATCCCCACTGCCCTCCCCTAGGATTGTGCAGAAAACCTACCCACGGCATGAAAGGTAAATGCCACCTGTGAACTGTAGTACCTATAATGCCATCCAGTGAGTAGGCTTGCAAAGCATTGATTCAGGACTACCATATGTTGATGAATGTAGCAGGCTAGAAACCTACTGTCAGAACTTGTTAAAATAACCCTTTCTGATGGGTGGGAAACTCTGCTTTAAGATAATAATAAGGCAGGGTGCTCAATGTTTAAATTGGAACATTTGCAAAGTTAAAGGTGGCATGTTGTCCCAGAAGCTAGCCAACAAAGGCTATTTTATGTAGTTGGTTCTTAGGAAAAATGTCAAAGCACATATTCTGGAGAATGGAGAAGGATGGCTCAATGGTTAGAGCGGCAGACCTTGATGCAGAGCTCTGGACCGGGACTAAGGTTCGATTCCGGCCTCGGCGGGTCTCGGGCTCAAATTCCTCTGACCGGATATTCTCGCCTCAGTGCCTATTCTAATCATGGGTCCCACGCTGCAACTCTGGGCAATAGCTTGCTTAATCTCCACAACGGCCCCACAGTGCGAGGATGCCTGGTTTCACCATGGGGGTGCCCAGGAGTGGACACTTCACAAGGAAAACCAGGAAGGGTTCCTTAGCGGTATGAGTACAAGTGCCGGGAGACCCGGTCTGGGTAGCTGCGCGCTATACAAGTACAAAAACATTTACATTTACATTTACATTTACCTTTGTCTGTAATGCTTGACAGAAAATGGCTTACATTTTCATTCAAAGTCTATTTTTCATATTTTTAAAAATCAAATCAAGTGGTGAAGTTGAATATTTAATAAATGTGTGAGAAAAGTAGCTTTTGGAAAGTTATACTTTTCTTGCTTGAGTCCCAGTTAGGCTAAATACAATTAGCTTGGGACAGCTGGCCAGTCAGTTACTCACTGACATTAAGGTGTGCAAAAATTCTCATGTAGCAGAGATAATAGCCTGGGTGCATGGTGGTGTTTTTATTCCCTTTGCAAGATGGGCAGTGTGATGGCCCCATGAACTTACTTATCTTGTAAAGGACCAAGGTGAGGCCTGCTCTTTTACAACAGTTTAAAGTGAGGTCTGCAGAAAGAGAGGCCTTTGTTCCTGGATGCACATATCTCAATCACAACTGGACCTGTGCTGGACCCTGCTCAAGGCCTTCACTGAATCAGGCTACTTAGAAGTCTGTGAGCCTTAGGCGAAGAGCTGAGGAAAGGGTACTTATCCCTGCACAGTTTTGGGACTTCAAAATATTCTGACTTGCAACCACCGAAGCACTGGGATCCACCACCAAAGCTGATCCAGTCAAGGCAATACTGTGCTGGGCTGAAGAAACAGGTACATCTCGCTTAACCCCTCCCATGCCTATGACGAGCTCAGCTCGTCATCAGCCACAGTGCTCGTGTGCTGATGACGAGCTGAGCACGTCACCGCCGTTAGAACGCTCACACGTGCGGATAATTCCCTTGCTGTGCTGGGCATTCTAAGGAACGGGCGTGGCCGTGACGAGCTCAGCTCGTCATCAGCACATGAGCACTGTGGCTGATGACGAGCTGAGCTCGTCATCAGCACCGGGCCACTGTGCGCGCCCCCCCACCCTCCTGCACAGCAGGGGAATTACCCCGTAGAGAAGGGGTTAAAGCTTCCCTACACCAGCAAATCCATTTCAGTAAGCAGAAATGTATCTGGCCTCATGAAACCCTCATAGAATACAGCCTATTACCTTGTCCTACTGAAAGAACATGACTTCCATTTAAGACACCAAGTCGCAATGAGAAAACCCTGAATGGCCGAAGGTGTGAAACGTATCTGCCCAGCAGTTATACCTCAACAGGCAGGATATTCAAGTTCCTGTTTGCATTGTCTTAGCCAGTTACAGCCTGCTGCAGTACCCCACTGGAATTTTTTTTCCTCTAAAGGGAAAATCCTTGAACAAGTGGTCTGACTTAGTATATTTGACCTCTGGATTCAGGGTATTTTGCCTCAAAGTGTGCATAGGTCACAGTATACTAAAGCTATAGATTATTAGTGCGCTTAGTGCTTTTTGGCACAATTTGCAATCAACACTTTTAAAAAACTCATTTGTCCACTTCCCTTAACAGGTTTTTGTCATTTTGGTGTAATTTTATGTATTACCTTTTACAAATGTTTTTCTAAATTGAAGTGGGATTTTTATTGTCTTGTGTTTTGACATTTTTACTGTTTTGGTACTTCATACGTTCTCTACATATTGCGCTAAGTTAAATCTGCCTGCTATATGCCATGCCTTCAAGGGGGTTTAGCTCATATTCATTTTGTGACTTTTGTGGTTTACTGCGACAAGTTAGTGTTTTTATTTCTAGGGGTGGGTGACTGTCCACCACAAATATTAATCCACTTTCTTACAAGGATTATATGAGAAATAAAGATTTAATATGTATATCAGTGGCTAGTAGAGGTGAAGTGAGACAGAAGTGCTCTAATCACTTTTTCCTCAGGACATTGTTGAAAATGGTACTCAAGAGCTGCACTTTGATGTTTAGCATAAAGAATGGACTGTCGCAGGTCCAGTTCTCTTACGTAGTACCAAATGCTCCCTTTGTAGTTCAACACTTGTCATAGTTGTGTCTAGAGAGTCCAGTATCAGTCCTCAAGGATCAAATCTATGCCGTCTTTACATACATTTCACAAAGCTAATTGCATATGTCAAAAAGTGCACACAAATATGTATTTGTGAATGCAGCCAATTTAGCTCCTGTGCTTAACCTTGTATATCTGCCTTGGAGTGGCCCATCCTGGACTGATTTTGGCGACTTTTGCAGCCACAGCCGCTGCAGGCGAGAGCGGTGGGGCGGTATTGCTAGCAGGGGGGGGATTTCGAGAGACGACCACGAGGGAAAATTCGTTATTTATTACATTTTCCGTAGTGGTCGTCTCTCGGGATCCCCCCCTACTAGCACCACCGCCCCACCGCTCTCTCCTGCAGCGGCTGTGGCTGCAAAAGTCGCCAAAATCATTCCAGGATGGGCCACTCCAAGGCAGATATACAAGGTTAAGCACAGGAGCTAAATTGGCTGAATTGACAAATACATATTTGTGTATATGCCGCACTCCCAGCTGGCCGCACCGCCCCACCGCTCTTACCTGCAGTGGCAGCGGCCGAACCTTTGGTCTACCACAGTAAGATGAGTCACAGTTCACCAAATTTGGAAGATGTAGCAACAATGCATTCCGTCAAAACAGAATTAATCTTCATGTAATTGCAATTCAGAGTGCCGAGATTTTCCAGTCAAACATTTATCATAGTAGCATGTTAAATTATAGATGCAACTCCTTTCTTACAAAGTCATTAATTACTGTGAGGGCAATTTTCAAGCAATAATTGTATGGTGTGATCCCTTGTGCCTCAGCTGACAAAATGTACATCAAGATTTCGAGAATAATGGAAAATATTTCAAAAAAAAGGAGGACTGAGTACTGCTGCTATTCTCTTACCTATTATAATTCGACACTGACAATGTACTTCGGGAGTAGTTATAGACAGAGTTCTTATTAAATTAATGAGGCCACCTACATGTTTTAAGATAATCACACTTTTATTCAAAAGTCCATAGCTTTGACATTGTTTTATAAATGGAAAGTTAATTGAAGACTTTATGTTACAACAAAAAAAATGATTAGCTGCGAATGCTTTCAGCGAGAATCATCACCAAATACATATATTTAGCTTTCTCTCTTACTCATTCTCTCTCACTCTGTACATTGATTCTTCTATCTATTTTCCTCTTCCTCCACATCTTTCTTTAAATTTCCTGATGCTCCTTTCATCTCTCTTTTTTAATTATGTTTGTCTCCATTTATTCTCAATTTTAACATTCACAAAAATCCTGCTTTTTTTGCCTGAGATTCAAATTGTCGGAAAAGACAGTGAATATGGAAGTTATATGAAAAGTATTGCCGATGTCATTTTGGAATTTGCTGTGATAGCCCTTTTTTTTTTTTTGTAATCTCTAAAAATTCATATTTTGAACTTTGTGTTAAACGTATGCCTCACAGTTAAATGTGCAAGGATTTTGACACTACAATAAAATATACATTTCATGCTATTTGCACCCTCTTTTAATAGGATGGAAAGATATTTTGTCGGAGAACAGAGTGCGATTGTCAAAATCCAAGCGTTGATCTTTTCTGCTGCCCAGAGTGTGACACCAGAGTGACCAGCCAATGCCTGGACCAGAACGGACACACGCTGTACCGAAGTGGGGACAACTGGAAGTATGGCTGCCAGCAGTGCCGGTGTTTGGTATGGAAGTGCCTTTAATATATGTTTGCTTTGATTATTGTGAACAGTGGTTTGCCCATGGTTAGAGCTAGAGTAAGAACAATGTAAACTAAAATGGCGACCATAGTCTTTTAAAGGGAAACATTTCATGAAGAAAGCATGGTCCTGGAGTTCACTCATTCACTTCTAAATCCCTAAAAGGTAAGTCCTAAACTTAGGTCCAATGCAAATCTACTCTTTGTAGGCAAATTTATTTTTCTGACGTACCCCAATAACTTTAACTGTTCTTGGTTAGGCTTCTTAAAATTGAATATTTTTAAGATGTCTAAATCTTGAGTTTAACTTTTGTAGTAATTGAACAGCTGATTAAAGCCTCGCTAGAGTAAATCGTGTTTCCTTGTTCCCATAATCAGTACGAAAAAAAAAAATGTTCATGCTAATTGATTTTTTGAGAAATCTAAGATAGAAACAAAAAGATTCCACCTTGGGTGTTCGTTTGCTGCCAGAATCATCTCGTTTTATAGTCATTAATAATGTTGATGCAATGAAGCTCTACTTTTGATTTTTCATCTGTTCCATTTTAGTAAACAAAACAAAGGGCACTCGCCAATTTTTCATAATTTTCTGTATTTAGGGCCATACACCAGTTCTGTGAATAGTTGTGTTTTTTGCTGAATACGATGCAACCAAACTCACTTGTTCTAGCACTGGATATGATTCTGCCAAATGTATGCAAATCGCTCATGTTAAAAGTATTATTTTTGCAATAGCTCCACTTTCTGAGCATATTTCTAAAACGCCTGAAATCAGTTCATCTCTTGTTTGCTTTGATCATGAATCAAGAATTTGTTGGCTTACAACAGGGCTCAAAGTGAACAATTTTCAAAGGACCATGATACCTGCTGTGTTTGCAGATATGTTATTTCCCCCAATTAATATGCAGATCCAGTATTTATGAACTGAACTTCGTTTGCGAGGAAGAGACGCTAATTGGAGAGCTTCTCATTCTGCCAAACATTAATGCAAAGTATCAGGCATGTGTGCAAATCTTTATTTTCATTGGTTCTCATTACATGTGTGGCAGAGTTTCATTCACAGGGTAGATCTGAAAGGAAGTGTTCAAAGAACATTATTTATATCTGCCTCTAGGAAGCAGGTTGAAATACAGTTATGTACACATATGCTGTACACCTGTGTCCTCAAGTGGTTGTGTAATAAAATGCAAATAAATACAACATTAAAGCACTTGCCATTGAATGAAACCAATCAGTATGCCAACTATTATTATGGTGCATAATATACTATTAACTGAAAAACTGACACAACAATGTAACTCTGGTTTCCAGAGAGTAGTTTTCCACAAAATGCTTCAGTGCCTCGCACGGTGTAGCAAGCGGCACAGAAATCAACAATACAATGCAATACAATTCAGCACAAGTAGTTCCAAATGTAGGTGCTTTGTACATTATGGGTTAGAATGCATATAATAATAACCTCAACCAGTCACAAGACTGAAGGTCATACTTTGTACTGTCTGTGTCTGTGCATTACACGTTGCACATCATAATTTCTTGGACCTGGCCATCTCTGCAGGGTAATCCCCAAACCTTTTGGATTTTTCCCTCCAATGTTTACATAATTATTTTTTGGGGGACTTAAAACTCTTTGCAATTTACCTCTGCTAACCAGTGTTAAAGTGTTCGTGCTCTCTCCTTAAAACATGCTCAATTGGCTTATACCCATTTGGTGCGTTTAATTTACTTATAATTCCATGGTAAAGTGGCACTAGATAAGCCCAGGGAGCCTGTAAATCTAATGCTACTAGTGGGTCTCTTTCTCTTTATTTCGGTCATAAACCATAAAAGCAATATCCATGATAATACAGTACAAATAGATTACTCCAATCCTGTGCTAATGCAATTCATAAAAGAAGCATAACGCATAGCAATAATAAAAGCCTGGTGTGATCTATAAAATCTAGTAAGTCTACTTAGATGATATATTGTGTAAACTGGTGTATATATACCACTTTATATATAATTGTCAGAATGATTTTCTACTTTTCATTAAGGACTTATCTAATTTGTTGAGTTCCACAGTTTCAATATCTTTGAGACTTATACCGTCTTCACAAAAATGGATGAGATTCTAGATATTCTTTACAGGATTGTGTATGATTATGATTTAACAGCCAGATTCATCATTGAAAATTGCGCTCCCAAAGGGCCAGATTCTGAGAATCTGGCCCTTTGCGAGCGCAATTTTTGCATTTGGGATTCATCATCCCAAATGCAAAAATCGCTAATAAAGAATTTGCTAATATGCGAGGATTAGCATTTAAGGAATCTCTGTTAGAGATTCCTTAAATGCTATTCATGAAACATTTAAAAATTGCGAATTCGCAATTTAGGTCCGCTATTTACCACGAAGTCAACCTCGTGGTAAATAGCGAAAACTTAGAAAAATGCATTTTAATGCATTTTTCTAAGTTGCATGTTACACACACACATGTCTTTTGGCCTTCCTATGGGCCTGTAGGCCCATAGGAATGCATGGGGAGTTATTCCTTATTTGCGATTAGCAATTTGCTAATCGCAAATAAGGAACATGTAGGAATCGCAATATTTTTTGCAATTCCTACATGAATCCCGTTTTGCAAGTCCTTAATAGCGATTCCTTATGAATCGCTATTAAAGACTTGCAAAATGGGTCTTTGATGAATCTGGCAGTAAGTCCTTTACATGAGACTTCCCTATTTCTTTTTGAAATACGTTTTAAAACATATACATTCTTTATTGAAGAAATTAATTCAAATTGAAATACGATTTGAATTGTGTTCTACTTCTAATTGCTTTGAAGAGTCCTTACTGATATTGTTCTGACCTGCATGTTATCGATCAGTAAGGTTTTGATCATTTGTTTAATGTTACATACTATGGGTTGTCAAGCAATCTTTATAGACATGGATATGTGGAGAAGTGTGGCTCACTGGTTAGAGGAGGCAGACCTGGATGCAGACGTCAGCCCGGGACCAGGGTTCAATTCCCGGCTTGGCGGGGTCTTGAGTCCTAAAATGTCCATGGACTCGACAATTCTCGCTCCGGTGCCTACTCGATTCACGGGTTCACACTCTGCGACTCAGGGCAATAGCTTGCTTAATCTCCACAACGGCCCCTCGCGGCGGGATGCCTGGCTTTCACCTTGCGGATACCCTGCCGGGGTTATCTCACAGGGGAATACCAGGACGGGTTCCCTAAGCAAGCGCTTAGAAACCGCTTGGTGATTTGCGCTATATAAATTCCTGTACATTTACATTTATATGTGATTACTGTACCTATAATAACTTTTCAATTACATATATTTTACCATTTTGTAACTAACATTGGGTGATGGAGGTCTATCAACACAAATCTGACTTTAAAAACACAGATCTTTTCTCTCAAAATTCCAGATGTCTATTTGATTAGTGATTCTTCATTGGTTAGTTATGATTCTTTTATAAATTATGTTTCATAAGATTTATTTATGTCCTAAAAATGGTCTCGATGATAAACTGCAGCAGAGACCAAAACATCAATTGATGGCCCACTCTTTCATTTTGATATTAAAAAAATTCAATGTTTTGAGTTCTAGATGCTATGTATAGGAGAAGCTCTATCTTTGACTCTTGGAGATGGGCAGTTATACATTGATGCCTAGTATATTCTCACTTTGACTCATTTGTGATTGCTGCTATCGATGTATGTAAGAAGTGTTTGCTTTGAAAGCTTCTTCTATGCATATTGATATAAACTAAATTACCAATGAAACACCTGGGTAATGTAGTTTATTTGCAAAAAGCTTTTAAAAGCTATTGCTTTAATTTATTTACGGTGTCATGTTATGCCATCTATATAGGATATATTTCTTCAAAAAATATGTTTCAAAACTATCCCTTGTAAGCATCTTCACCTGCTTAGCTGTATTACCCAAGCCCACAAGGGTATACTGTGTTGCCCAAGTTGACTGAAATATTAGTGTGTCTTCAGCACTGAATGCATCACACTCTCAAGTAGCACTTTAAACATGTCTGAGGCCTGCCATTAAAACCCTGTGTGTGTAGTTTTAAACTTCCCTTGTAGACCTGGCAAAGTAAATGATAGTATGCACAACCAAATAGTCCTTTATTAAACTCTTTTAAACAATTTAAACCCAGTCTCTAAGGCAAGATCTATGGCGTGCAGTGCCTGGTGTGAGCTCTGTCTAAACATTGAGAATCACTTTGTGTAAGCTGGTCACTAAGTACTTTGCCAGTCCCAAGGTGCACAGCCAATTGACAGGCCATAGGTCATAATAACTCCAGCAAAAATCATGTAATAATATTGATTTAGCCATTGTTATCATGTTTTTACCAGAATGAAACATTTATTGTTTTGTCTGCCATTCTTTATTAACAACACAATAATATCAATCTACAAAATACCTAATAAAAGTTATTTGAAGGTAGATTCCTCTCAATGTAACAATTCAGATTGCATCTATAATCTTATAAGCCCAATGCAATTTGGGAATGATTCCTCATTCAGTGGAAACTTCAGTATTGAAATGTTGAAAAGAGGTTTCTATCAGCTATAGATTCAAACAAGGAAAACACACTCAATGCCTCCATAATAATCAATTTCCTTTCTATGTGCATGATGAACATGTTTTCACTAACATTCTGCCCCTCAAAATACCGTACACATACACACTACCAATTTAAACACCGTTCTGTGAACCAAGACCAACTAAGTTACGTGTAGTTCAACCCTCCCACGCATAAGAATTAAATGTTGAAAAACCTGCATCTGAATAATTTAAATCAGAGAGTTACATCACATGCTAATGTGACATATTGAAAACTATGACCATGTGTATACAAAGTGTGAAAAAACTTTAATAGTGCAATGTCAAATTAGAAAAAGTCAATTTACAGAAAATGGAAACAATAATATGCCCATTAGCGCACAAAAAAATATATATATTCTAGCCGCCTGCTCCCGCCCCCTGCACACTGTTAACAAAGTCGAGTTCATCCAATGCCTTTCTGTTTTGTAAATTATTACCACGGTCAAACCTTCCTTTTTAATACATATAAACACCCCTAAAACAGGCCCTAGACAGCCTAACAACAGGGCACAGTGTTTTTAAAAAGTTAGTCATGTACTTTTAAGTTTTGCATGTCTGGAATTGAAAAACTTTTACATTTGATTTTCACTACTTCAAGGCCTAATTCTCCAATTGGATAACAGCAGAGTTGCTTTCTTACATTTTATAAGTGTAATTTCCAAATGGGAAGAGATACCCAGTTCATGTTAGGTGTCTATGGAACTGTGGTGAACTGCTATATTTAGTGGTGAAGTCAGGATTTTGATAACATTTTAAAAAATACCACTTTTAGAAAGCTGCCATTTTTCTGCCCCAACCCATTTTGTGCCTATTCCTCGCCTGGGTCACAGGGCTGAGGAAAATCAGAAAAATGGTCGGCGATTTAGTCGATGTTTCTTAAGTAATTTTGCCCGGCGTTAAATGCCTCTAATACCATACGAAGTTTATCAAATAAAGAGGCAGGCTCTGGAGACAGGAAGACAGGAAACAAGTTTTATTCCGACGGAGCAGAACACATCAGATCGGACAACAAGGTATCGTCTCGAGGTGCTCTCTAACAGCCTCTCTGAGGCCTGGCCTTTTTATACACTGGTTACGACATGTGACCGCTCTTTATTACAATAAAGACATTGTGAAGTAATGAAAAAGACATCCCCGGTACCCCCCAGTTCCGGCTCATTCCAACACGTGGCTACAGTAGAGGTCCTCACCCCCCATACAATAGGAGGGGGCTATCACGCAGCTGAGTGTTCCGCCGATTCCTTTGGAATGTGTGCGCCTGATCGAATCTCAGGGGGTGGGTAGCTCCTTTGAAGAGGGGCGAGTGCATACAGTAGTGGGCAATAAACTGTATCCTCAGGCTAAGGGATGACCAGCGGTCCGTGCAGACAATCGGGCTCAGAGGAAGGGGTCATCAAAGGAGAGATATTCATGAAAGGAAGGATCGGTGTGGACAATCGAGCGTAGAGGAAGGGTTTATCAAAAGAGGGGTATTTATGGAAGGAAAGGAGGTGTTGGTCAGGCGCGGGGTGTGATTCCCAGAGACAGAGTCATGCGGAAGGGGAGGGTTCATGACTTGTGTATGTGAGAGCGGGGGCAGCCAGGGTGCATGGGGGATGCTTGCAGGGTCAGGGAAGTGCGCTGACGAGCGATCGTGAACAGGGAGACCATGGTACCTAAAATGGCTGTCGTGTATGTTCATACGTGAGTCTGAGGAATGGGCAAGATGGCGAAGATGATGTTCAGTTCACAAAATAAAATTCCACAGTCCTCCCTTTTAACATGTCTCGCCAGCTTGTCAATTCGGATCTATCCCCATAAGACCACGTATTTCTATCTCATAGAGGGGACTCATGTGCTCAGTTCTAAAGTCCAAAGTCTTAGGGCACATACAGTTAGAAATGAGTGAACACAAAGGTGGCAAACATTGAATACCTAAGCAACACCCACACAGTACCACAACTGGCATCAGTATAAATGTAAACAACCTCCATCCCCAGTCCTTCAAAGTGTCCCAAAACCAGCTTCCAAGCGACCATCCTTCTTGCTCCCGGTGAACCTCTGAGGATAGTCTGTGGAGGTGTTCGATTGCTTGGTAGACTGAAGGCGAGTTATCTGGCACGTAGGTGCAACAGCTGGAGCCGATGATGCGGCATGCTCCTCCACGGTCGGCCAGAACCACATCTAACACAAGGCGGTTTTGGAGAGCCACCAGGCGGACTGCCTGAAGCTCAGCCGTGTTGTTAGCGAGGATGCCAGCCGTGATGTTAATGGTTGTTTCTACTGCCTGAGTCAGGTGTCGGATAGCGCGGCTATTTGCCATTGGGCCCCACAGAGGAACAAGTCCCTTCACCGCATCCAGGAACTGTGCTCCGGTGGAGTCGGCTTGTCCAATGTCTCCGGCGCGCTTTTGCCGGTGATGGTAGGCTGGGACCACATACGTGGGGGGAAGAATGAAGGCGATGTAGCACGTACCCCTCCAACCTTTCGGAAGCCAAGTGTAAGCTTTGGTGCCACAAACAAAGTACATATTCGGAGAAGCAACAAAGGAGGGGGGGTCAACTGAGACCAATGTTCTGGTGATGTGGCAGGAACTGTGACCCACCAGCTGTGTTCCCTGGCCTTCGAGGCACACGAGACCTGTGACATTGATGACAGACAGGGCCACAGTCAGAGTGGCAGCCGTTCGCTTCCGCAGGTAGGAGAAGGTGGGTCTAGCTGGATTGTGGAGCACTTGCATTTCAACTCGTTCTTTGGCAGGGATGTTCATATGGAAGGCGGAACCTGAGGTCACAGGACAAAAGGGGGCAGACGTCCTTCCTGTTTTGTTCAGCCAGAACCCATAGTAGAAGTGTGACACTGTTTGACCAGAAGCGGCGTTGTCCTTGTGGCTTTCCTGCAAGAGGATCAACCAGGCGAGGCAGGAGCCGTGAACTGAGAAAGGAGAAGGGATGAAGGGGATGGAGTGTCCAGTGGCATGCGGGAGCAACCCGCAGATCCAGCAGTTCGTGGCATTTGCAGCAAAGTTGTGCTGGTGCAATAGTTGCACGAAGGAATTGTTCCAGAACTCCTTACGCCTTTCTCGGAGCTGAGGCGAAAGGGAGATCTTGTGGTGCTCTTTCATGGTGGTTGGCTGTGCAGTGGTCGGCAATATCTGATGAGCGGGTGTGCTTTCCTCCAAGATCCAGAAGGAAGTCATGAGGAGGAGGCAAAGGAGGAAGACAATGAAGAAGGCGATTGTCTTTGATTTGTGCAAATTGTCAGCCTTTGGGTTCCTGTAGTGGGTATTTCTGGTTGCTTCCATCATCTTCAAGGTGCTCGGTAATGGGCAGAACCACAGACTTTGTTTAGCTTCTCTCCGGGTAACCCTTGGTTGTTTTAGGCCACCGTTCTGAGATTTTAACTTAGTCCGTGGTCTACTTAGCCGAAGCTCCCTCCTTTTTGACGCAGGAAATACCCTTCCCGGGATGGCACAGTGGGATCAGAGAATTTTGCAAGTTCAAGTGCCTCGGTATCAGGATAGCAGTTCAGTGATGGCCGGTCTTTGTTCAGGAGCTCTTCTTGGGTGTTGACGTTTTCTGTCGTGGCCAGGGTCGAGGAGACCTTCTTGCAGTGGTGTGCGTACAGCCAGTGCCTTTTCCCCTCTACTCGAAGAGCCGTCCGAGTGGTGATCAGTACTTGCCAGGGGCCCGTCCACCGGCGTTCCAGACTCTTTGCCCGTTGAAAATTCCGGACTAAAACATAGTCTCCCGGTTGGATATCGTGACCGGGACCCCTGGAAGCATCGGGGATGGCCTGCTGCACCTGTTGATGAATGACAGACAACGTTTGAGTTAATTTGTATAAATAATCTGACAGCAGGACGTCGGGGACGTCGTGAATGGAGGTCGGTTTGGGGGCAGTCCAGAGGTTCATTGGTCGCCCAAACACAACCTCGTAGGGGGTCAAGTGGTGCTTAGTGGGAGTGGAGCGCATCGATAGCAATGCCAGTGGGAGGGCATCTGGCCACTTAAGTCCTGTGGTGGCCACTATTTTTGACAGTTTCAGTTTCAGTGTAGCATTGTGTCGCTCAACTAGGCCAGCGGATTGGGGGTGGAAGACCGCATGAAACCTCTGCTTTACCCCCAGCCCCTTCAAGATTAGTTGGATAACTTCAGCTATGAAGTGGGGGCCATTGTCGCTCCATAAAATTCGACAAAGGCCGTAGCGAGGGAAAAACTCTTTCAGTAGTACTTTGGCAGTAGTCATGGCAGTGTTATCACGGGTTGGATAGGCTTCCACCCATTTGCTGAAGGCGCATACAATGACTAATACGTACTTCAAGCCTTGACATCTCTCCAGCTGGATGTAATCCATCTGGAGGACCTCAAAGGGGTGGTCGGGGATCCCAAACCCTCCCCGGGGTACCACAGTTCCTTTCCCGGGGTTGTGTTGTAGGCAGATAAGGCACTGCTGGACCAGGCGTTTGGCTGAGTCGGGGATTTTGTTGTTGTGCCAGACTTTGGAAATGAGTTCTATCATGGGGCAGAACCTATGTGTGCAGGGGAGTGTGCTATAGTCAGTATGGGAATCAAGTATGAGTCAGGCAGCAACCATTTGTTTGTGTCTTTTGTCCGCCAGCAGCCTTCATCGTCCTTTAGACCCACCCGTGCCCACTCAGTCAGTTCGTGAGGTGTGCTGGCCGACTGGATGTCCCTAATCGTTTCCCTAGCGTCAGTCCATTTTTCTGCTTGTGACCTGGTCACATACATGCGTGTCGTCGTCCTATTCTCAGCTGTGGTTCGGGCAGTGATGTTGGCCAGTGCGTTTCCCTGTCCAACTAAGTCCGTCACCTTCTTGTGTGCCTGGCATTTGATCACTGCTAATCGTTTGGGGAGGAGAACTGCTTCAATCAGGGCGGAGACTAGATCTCCGTGAAGGATGGGCGTGCCGTGGGACGTCAGGAATCCCCTTTCCTTCCACAAGAGCCCAAAATGATGAACCACCCCGAAGGCATACTGGCTGTCCGTGTAAATGTTCGCCGTGGTTCCTGCTGCTATGATACATGCTCGTGTGAGGGCAATTTGCTCTGCCGCCTGTGCGGATCGTTGCGTGATGCGGGCTGTTTCAACTACTGTTCGGGCTGTCGTCACCGCATAGGCAGCTGAAGTGGTGCCGTCTGGGAGTTTGATACAAGAGCCGTCTACCCATAGTTCTCCATCAGGGTCTGTAAAAGCAATGTCTCGGAGGTCAATTCTACTCCTGGTCTGTTCGTCCGTGAGGGTCACACAGTCGTGTATAGGGGGCACATCGGGGTCATTTTCAGGCAAGGGCAACAGTGTAGCAGGATTCAAAGTCGTGCATCTCTTCAGAGTGATGTGGGGTGCAAGTAGAGTCAATTCGTACCCCGTCAGTCGTGCACTAGTCAGGTGTTGAGCCTTGGTCTGGTTCAAAAGGGTGTCAACTGCGTGGGGTACTAACACCGTGAGAGAGTTCGAAAGTACAATTCCCTCACTCTGACGGATAGAGACAGCAGCGGCGGCTACTGCTCGAAGGCAGGCAGGTAAAGCTCTGGCGACTGGGTCAAGAGTGGCAGAGAAGTAGGCACAAGGGCGTTGTTTGGAGCCGATGGGCTGAGTTAGAACAGACAATGCGCATCCCTCCCTTTCGTGAGTGAAGAGGGAGAAGGGCTTGGAGTAATCTGGTGTTCCTAGGACGGGTGCCGAGCAAAGGGCATCCCGCAACTCCTTAAAGGACGCTTGGCATTCGGGGGTCCAAGGGAGTGGGAAGGGAACATCTTTGGCCAACAGGTAAAGTAGGGGTTTTATAATGAGACTGAAATTTGGTAACCATTGTCGGCAAAAAGAGGTAAGGCCCACCAATGAACGGACTTGCTTCTGTGTTTTTGGGATGGGGGTGTCTAGGATGGTTTGGATTCGGTCGGGCGTAAGTTTCCTCCCTTCTTTGGACAGGAGATGGCCTAGGTATGTCACTTGAGGCTGGCAGAACTGCAGTTTCTTTTTGGAGACTTTGTGGCCATTCTCCGCAAGAAAGTGCAAGAGTTGGATAGTGGCCGTGATTGCAAGTGGAGTGGTTTCGGCCGCCAAAAGGATATCGTCGACATATTGGATCAACACCACTCCATCTGGTAGCTGGACGGCGTCCAGCTGTCTTTTGAGGGCCTGGCTGTAAATGCTGGGACTTTCAGTGTAGCCCTGGGGAGCTCTACAAAATCGGTACGAACGGTTTTTTAAGGTGAAGCCGAAGAGATAACGGCTGTCTGGATGGATGGGGATAGAGAAAAATGCATTCTTGAGATCAATAACGGTGAAGGTGGTGGCAGTGGACGGGATGAGGGTCAGAATGGTGGTGATGTCTGAGACTACGGGGTACTGTGGCACCACCACTTTGTTGACTTCTCGCAGGTCGATGATGAAGCGATACGCTTTCTCATCTCCCTCACCTTGCTTCTTAACAATGGGTAGGATAGGGCTGTTGCAGACATTACTAACCACTTCCTCTACCACTCCTGCATCTACCAGGGACTGAATAATCGCTACCAATGCCTTCTCGCCTTCGGGCGATATCCGGTACTGTGGGAGTTTCGGGAGTATTGCGTCTGGTCAAACAGTTATGTGCACAGGGTCGATCATCATTCGTCCTACATCCGAGTCGTTTCTGGCCCATAGGTACAGGGGTAGGGTGTCGAGCAAGGATAGGTCAGCATCAGTTATAGAGTACATATGTCATGCGGGGCGGGATCTGGACATGCTCGGGTTGTTGTACAGGATGACTCGGACTCCATCTGGGGAACACCTAATAGTAGCTCGGAAATGTTTTAGTAAATCAATACCCATAATGGCGTCAGGGGAGTTGGAGGAGAGCAGAAATGTTGTGTCAGTGGGGTTGTTTCCTAGGTCAAAGGAGATAGGTACAGACAGGGGATTAGTGGAGGGCGTTCCATCGAAACCTATCGATGTAATGTGTGAGCCAGACAAGGGTGCCCTTGAATCAGTCGCTTTGATGATACACTACGTGTCGCTCCAGTGTCTACCAAGAATGGAGACCTTGTACCCAGGACCTTAGCGGTGACGTAAGGACCTTGCTGGTCAATACAGAGCTCGACTGGATCCCTCCCTTGCCCCTGGCAGTCCTATGCGAAGTCGGGAGTGTTCTCACTGTCAGATAGTTGGTACTGGTTCTGTCGGGGACGGTCAAATGTGTTCGATCTTCCTGGTCTGTCGCTGTTGGTGTCGTTTGTGTACCCCCGCCCCTGCCCTCTAGTCCTGGGGCCATTCGTCATGTCCCTCGTTTCTTTATTTTTAATTAGTTCCAGAAGAACCGGACATTGAGACTTCCAATGCCCGAATCCTTTGCAAAATGCACACTGATTATCTTCTATGTCCTTACGTCCAGAGTAGGGAGTGGGTGTGCGGTCCTTTGGGGGTGGATTTCTAGGGGCGATTGATTGGTAGCTCCCCCTGTGTAGTTCTTTCCCGACTGCCACCCCTTGTATCTGGCTATCATCACCCTTTCTTTCAAATCTTTCTTCTTTCTCTCGGTTGCCCTATCATTCTCATTCTTTTGGTGTTCGTAGTACTACTCTCGCTCGTTTGTAACTTTTGGGAAACCTCTCGTGACAGACCCTTTACGTAGTTTTGCACAAATAGGTGTTGTCCGGTTGCGGTGGTCATGTCTTGGCCACTGTAGTCGGAGAACACCGTTTCAAATCGGGAGAAGTATTCTGATACGTCTTCCTGGGGTTTCTGACGGCAAGCCGTGACTATTGACCAATCTACCTTTTTCTCTGGGATCAAGGTTTTTAGCTTCTGAACTATTTTGTCCGGAAGTTCCAGTATGTCTTTTATCGGTTTCCTTCCGGGCTCTCGTCGTCTATCTAGCTCACTGAGTTGATTCCAGGTATGTCCGAACAGATCTGTGTGATCGGCTTTCCGGATTTGCTTCCACACGTCAGCCGGCAGACATAACCCGAAAAACAAATCAATGTCTGCTAGAGTCATTATCGTTGAGCCCAAGGCTGTGCCTAATTCGGTGTAAAATGCTGTCGGGTTCTTCCTTAAATCAGGCAGGGTTTGCCTAAAGGTTAAAATATCTTGTCGATCCCATGGTTGGTAAACCCAATTGTACACAACCCTCCCTTTTGCATCTGCGTGGTTGATATCGTTGTTTGTTCCCTGACCTCTTGGGGGAACCCAGTAGGGGGCGGCTTCTCTGATAGGCATCATAGTGTTGGCTACTTCTAATGGGGACTCAGCCGTTTCAGGGACTGTGATCTTAACCTCCGGTTTCTGTTCCGTGAGGTGGCGGAAGACTTCAAGCGTTTGCATGAAGAGGTCCGTCACATTGCGCTCAGTCCCATCTCCAACATCGACCTTTCTATATAGAGCCGTCAGCTTAGCAGGACCCTTATTTTGATACCTATCCTCATATGCGTTCAGGGTGTGGTAGCTGAACCGTAAAATGAAATGCCGTCTGTGGCTACCGGCATGTGCATTGTGCATATCCATCGTATATTCTTCGCTCTCCTTCCGTTCTACCAGTGTCTTTGATATCTTGTCAATCCCATCCCGCTCGTCTTTGCTCAACCTATTTGGTCTGGCTGTTGGCTGCTTGCTAGTCTCGAGTTCATCTGATGTTGTTACCAATGTGGCCGGTGCGAAGGCCATAAGAGCCGGGGCACTAGCGCTAGGGTCACCCTCGCCCGCACTCAGAACTGGTAGGTGCTGTGCTAGAGGCTGGCAGGGGGCATAAGGAGGGGGCATGTAGATAATCGGAGGACCTAGCAGTAACTCGTCGTTTGCCCGTTGTTTGGAGGGCATTTCCGGGTAGAGCGTAGAGGGGGTCCTAACAGGGCATTGGCCTGCCGACCCTGATTCTTGCGTTTGTCTAACTTCCTCTCTCCTTCTTATTTCTTCATCTAGTTCCTTAGCGGCCAGGTGGGCTGCCTTTTCGTAACTCTTTCCCTATTTTTGCTTCTTCTCTTTTCCTTCGTTGCTCTGCTTCTTTGCGCCACATACCGATACTATCGAGCATGGTGGGCGTGGCCTTATTTGTTCTAACAGCTGCTTCTAACGTTTTTATTTTATGATCATCAAAGGAACCTATCAGTGACCACTGACTTTCGGGGTCCTTTTTTGCATATTTATGCCATAACTTACTATAAGCTATAGCGACTAGTCCTTGCTTAGTGAACATGTCCTTATTAGGGGTGCCTTCCAATGGAGCTGGATGGTTCATCTCTAATAAGCGGTCCGGGTTGTACCAACTACCAATCAGTGGGGAGAAGACAGGCATGACAGATTACAACGGGGGACAAAGGTCCGCACTACCTATCTTTCACTATTTGCAAAGACTAGACAGAATATTGCTATTCTACGTTATTTGCAAGCAGAGAACCTCAAAAGAACTATACTCCAAACAATCTATGTTCGGACAATCAATCAGTGGGGAGAAAAATAGGTACGGCAGATTACAATGGGGGACAAAAGTCCACGTTACCTACCCTTCACTATCCGCAAAGGGAGATAGAATATTCCTATTCCTCCCCGTTTGCAGGCAGCGAATATCTCAAAGAGCGACAAAGCAAATACTAGTATTTCAAACAATTAATCAATTCGCAATTAGTCGTGTGTCACGACCTTACCCGGACCGAATGGACAGTTTCTCGTCTTCCGCCTCCAGCGCCCGATCGTCCACTACTCTCTGTTGCTACCGCGGCACTCCTGATGGTTCCCAGTCAGGACCGTAGATCACTCGGGAGAGGTCTGCTCGGAACCAGTGAAGTTCGGATGATCGGCTGTCAGACGAGGGTCTATCGGACAGGAGCTCTCCCGATCGTTGCAGTCGTTCACTCTGTCGTCGGGACCTCTCCCACTGGATCCACGTGTCGCTGATGGGCCCCACGCTTGGGACGCCAATTGAGGAAAATCAGAAAAATGGTCAGGCGATTTAGTCGATGTTTCTTAAGTAATTTTGCCCGGCGTTAAACGCCTCTAATACCATACGAAGTTTATCAAATAAAGAGGCAGGCGCTGGAGACAGGAAGACAGGAAACAAGTTTTATTCCGACGGAGCAGAACACATCAGATCGGACAACAAGGTATCGTCTCGAGGTGCTCTCTAACAGCCTCTCTGTGGCCTGGCCTTTTATACACTGGTTTACGACATGTGACCGCTCTTTATTACAATAAAGACATTGTGAAGTAATGAAAAAGACATCCCCGGTACCCCCCAGTTCCGGCTCATTCCAACACGTGGCTACAGTAGAGGTCCTCACCCCCCATACAATAGGAGGGGGCTATCACGCAGCTGAGTGTTCCACCGATTCCTTTGGAATGTGTGCGCCTGATCGAAACTCAGGGGGTGGGGAGGTCATGATCAATAGTAGCTCCTTTGAAGAGGGGCGAGTGCATACAGTAGTGGGCAATAAACTGTATCCTCAGGCTAAGGGATGACCAGCGGTCCGTGCAGACAATCGGGCTCAGAGGAAGGGGTCATCAAAGGAGAGATATTCATGAAAGGAAGGATCGATGTGGACAATCGAGCGTAGAGGAAGGGTTTATCAAAAGAGGGGTATTCATGGAAGGAAAGGAGGTGTTGGTCAGGCGCGGGGTGTGATTCCCAGAGACAGAGTCATGCGGAAGGGGAGGGTTCATGACTTGTGCATGTGAGAGCGGGGGCAGCCAGGGTGCATGGGGGATGCTTGCAGGGTCAGGGAAGTGCGCTGACGAGCGATCGTGAACAGGGAGACCATGGTACCTAAAATGGCTGTCGTGTATGTTCATACGTGAGTCTGAGGAATGGGCAAGATGGCGCAGATGATGTTCAGTTCACAAACTAAAATTCCACAGTGCTGGGTGTAAATGACTGACGTTTTGAATTCCTCCCAGACGTTTTGAAATCCTCCCAGACAGTCACACAATAAAAGGATTAGATGTGCCTGAGTGGACCGTCTGCTGGCTGGATTGGGGCAGAGCTGAACAAAGCCCCACTTACACCTGAATATTGTGTGCTCCGTCTTCACACAAAGGGCCTAACGTCCCTGTCTTGCCACGTCAGCTAGCTAGGAGCCAGGGCAGGGAAGTCAGGAAATTCAATGCACTTCAAAGCCCCTGTCTAGAAGATTCTCCCGTCTTCCAGAACCAAGGACTCAGGGTTCAAAAGAAGGACCTCAGACACCAACTCTTTAGTACTCTTCTATACCTGTGGATACTCTGCCAGGAAGAAGAACTGGTGGGTTGCTACAAGGACTGACACTCTGCTGGACTGCTGCTGCAATAGAACTGCTGCGTTATCGGTCTGACCTGCTGCCCTCTTGCCTGGGGAAGAGGAGAACTGGACCTGCAACTTCCTCTAGAGCCCTGGACCCTTGAGTGACTAAAAAGATTAGTCTGCTGACCTCCTGATTTGAGCCTCAGGGACACAAAAAGCTCACCAACCAGCTCCTGGTCCCAGCTTTAGTTAGTTCCTCACCCCCAAGTTATGCTTCTCAGGTACGGGGCTACTCGTGTGACTCACAGGCTCTTTAAATCAAGCTTTTGGGATCTCTGCAACTGACCCCATTTGCACCGAAGCCACACCGCTCGTATTCAAATTTAGTACAAGTTACCGCCAGCTTGTCTCTTTGGACTGCAAGCCTGGGGAGGACCCCACCACAAAGTTCCATCCGCGACGGAAGGCCTGCTCTTCACTCCACGCTGACTACCACCCATGACAGTCTCCTCACTCCCTGCGATCCTCTACAACGTGAATGGGACTCTTTACACAAAACCTGAGAAGTTAAAACTCCAGCAGGACTAATCTTGGACTGCATTTGACCCACGTTCCGTTGCAGTTGGCCAGAAATTTTGACTTTCACCTGGTCCAGCAAGACCAGATAGCTGTGGTTGGCACTTTATGCTTTTAGGCACTATTGTTAGTTTATTTTAAAAAAAATCATGAGTACGGTTCTACTGATTAGATATTTGTTGTTTTGGTCTCGTTTTATTTATTACATTCAGAACTATTGTTCTAACTGGGTGTACAATCTTTTTGTATTTTCTTTTCACTACTTTACTGTTTGAGCTGTTGCACAAATACTTTACACCAGGGTCTCCAGCCAGTCAATTGCGAGCTACAGGTAGCTTGCCGGCAACCAGTCAGTAGATTGTGGCCTGATGTCCACTTTTGTGTCCTGGCATTGTCATTTTTTTTATTTTTAGGTCTTTTTTGGTCTCTTAGTCGTTCTTGCCCATTGTCTTACGAAGCAAATTCTCCCATTGGATATTAAGCTGAGCTGGGGGGAGGCGGAGTGAAGCACATGACGTCAGCCCAGCATGAGCACTGTTAGACTGCCCATGTGGAACCACAACGCCTGCCTTATGTTGCCTGGCACCATGCTTTCATCCTGCACAACTTCTGCGACTGGAGCAGCAGACTTGGAGGCCTGCTTGGAAAGCCTCTCTGTGCATGTCACCCTCACCTCCCTTTTACAGTTGTTCATGTTACTGACTTGGTTTTACCCTGTCCCATTACTCTGATCCATGATCCATTCATATACTCTTCTGAAGTGCCACCATAGATCAGTTTGATGAAAAAGTCTGTGAGTACTACGTCAAAATGAATCCCATCTGCGGTGCTGCATGGCAGGGAATGTCCTCTGTGCATGGTGGTTGGTGAGGGGTGGTAGCTGTGCTTTGCAAGAAAGAAGAAGAGAGACAGAGAGAGAGGGGAGAGGAAAGTAGGGAGGGAGGAAGCATGTTCCTTGTGCGGAGTGAGTAAATCTATCTTTAACAAAATGTGTTTTATACAAATGTCTGCCTCCTCCAGGTCACTCCAATACATTAGCGTTGAAGTGCTACTTAGGGCTAGCCCCACGTGACCAGAGCATTTTTAGAGGGACCACAGATGCATCAGTCCTAGTGATGAACCAGCTTTGGCAAGAGTAGCATGTTCATGATAACAAGGACCCTGCCTGACTATGCCTGCATTGTACCAATTCCTCAATTTCATTAGTGTTGGGAGGTTGTGATTTAATAGCTGCTACTTATAATAAAATCATTCATGCTTATTTCACTCCAGAGCCTGAATGGAATGTGGTGTGAACTAGTTTGATTTTGGGGCTCGGGACAATAACCAGACATCAGACTGGAGGAGAGGAGGTTAATTGGTGAGTGGTCAGGCCTGAAATGCAGTTGCAGAGATGTTTATGATTTCAGTGCTATGGAAGGACACAATGTGGAGAGTTTGGCAGCTGTATGACTTTAGGTAAGCAAAAAGGACGAAACTAGGAGTAACAGATGTGTATTGATTGAATTTAAAAATTCTAATATAGGGGGCGTGGCTAGCAGCGGCAGCCTAGAAGACCAGCTCCGGCAGACGAAGCGGCCTCTCCATTAATCCGTACCATTATCCGTGGCTAAATTAGACCTCAGTCGGAGGAACCGAAGGCCCGGGACCGGGCGGCACAAGCGGCAAGTATCCGGCTGAAAATTGGACACTGGGTGACGGAGATCTGACCGACTGTCCGCGAGGCCCGAGCACGGGCCGGTAACCAGGGAGCCCTGGACGGCAGAAGTGGACCGGAAGTGACCGAGGCCCGAGAACGGCGTCGGGAGAGCCCTAGCCGACGTTTGGTATCTCCCCTGTTGTGCCCGTGTCAGGATCCGACGGACGCAGCGCGTCTGGAAGGGCAGTGAAGGTGATCGCGGCCAGAACGCCACCCTGCAACGGCCGGCATTGAAGAGGTGAGGCGCCACATACCCATACCGGCGGAGCGGGACTGACCAGCGGGGGTTGCGGGCGGACTGGAGAGCCCCCCCCCCTCCCATGCCAGAACTGGAGGGACAGCGCGCCTGATTGGAGCCTGGAGATACCGCCGTGAAACGGACCGGGGGGGGCAGCGGTGCATGAAGGGCCACATGAAAACGCCGACCGTTCCTTAACTGACCCCAGGCCTGGGAATCATTGATATCACGCCTTGCTGAGCAACGTTGGCCCGCTCCAAAACCACTAGCGGCGGCCAAGGACGTGAGTGTCCCCAATTGCAACCGGTCACTGCATACTACAGCCCGGGGGTTCCACGCATTGCCGCAGCTGCAACTCTGGGGGGCCGGGGACGCGGGGGGGGGTGCGATTGGAGGGGACGGACCACCGAGGCTCCAGCTTCATAAAATCACATGTACGGACCCTCATTTGATTTGTACTGGTGGCCTGCCTTAAGCACTACAACTTTACCACAGGCTGGACCACAACCGAGACTGGTCCGCCCCCCCCTCCCTCTCCGTAGTCCGTCCTTCCTACAGGCTAACTGTACAAACAATTAACCGACCACTACTAGACGTCATGGCGGGTAAAGGTTCCAGAGGCGGAGCAACGCAAACACGCATTGAACGCTACACATGTGACAAAACCGCGTCCCCTCCAGCAGACGGAAGACATGCCTCCGGAAAAACGGTGGATGGCGCGGAGACTAAAAAAGCGACGCTTGACGATGTGATGCGAGCACTTACGCAAGTCCACACCACGGTAGGCTCAATTTCTACCGAAATAACCCTTATCAGAGCGGATCTCCACAAAATGGCTGAAAAGGTGGGTTCGCTGGAACTGGTTACGAAATCACTGGTGGAGGATGTCTCGGAGCTTCAGACGGCGATGGAGAAAATAACGGCAGAAAATAAAATGCTAAAGGAAAAGCTTGATGACCAGGAAGGGCGCTCTAGAAGGAACAATATACGAATTCTTGGAGTTCCTGAATCAGAAGGAACTAGAGCTACTGATTTCTTCGTGGAAGAAGTAATCAAGTCACGACTCCAACCCAAAGGACTGTCGGCGTTCTTCTCGGTTGAAAGAGCACACAGAGTACCGGGTGGCCAGCCAAAACCCGGGGCGCCTCCGAGGCCTATCCTAGCGAGACTGTTAACTTCCGGGATAGAGATGCCATTCTGCAGGCGGCGCGGGTGTCCCCCCCTGTGAAGATTCAGAACTCCACACTGGCCTTCTTCCCGGACTACACGGCGGAAGTGGCCTGGAAAAGAAAGACGTTTCTGGACGTAAAACAGGAGCTCAGGAGGAGAGAGATCCAATATTCCATGTTGTTCCCGGCTAAACTGCGTGTGGTGGCGGAAAACAGAACGTGGTTTTTTGATAATCCGGAGGTGGCCCGGGACTGGCTGGACGGCTGGCGGCCTGCCTCTCAACCCCGCCGCGTGGGACGAACAAAAAAGGGCCAGAATGTAAGGGACCAAGAAGACGTCCGAACAGAGGGACCGTAAGACGAACGGCGCTCGCCAATGAGAGACAGTGCGACTGGGACTCTGGAGGATCAAGATTAATAACCCGGCAGATACAAGACAGCCCTTGTTTATTATTAATGTGCTTGCTGCCCTAGCTGCCATGGACACTGGGCTGTGGACCTCTGCAGAGGGTATGAGGGGTCGCTGACTCCGGAATACTCTTCACCCCCAACGAGCAAGTAACTCTGTGTTTCCTTTTGGGTGGGGTTAGGCACTCTGCTAATTTGGGGTGGCGGGCAGTTTTGAGTCCGTGTAGCAGGGGAGCAGGGAGGGGGGAGTTGAGGGATTTGGGGGTATGGTAAGGTTTAACTGTTTGAAATGTTTGACTCTGCAGAATTCACAAAAGGTAGCAATAGTCACAGTACGCCGGAGATTACACACCGGCCAGGCCAGCGATGGCCCGGGGAGGGAAGGCCCATCTCTGAATGCGTGGGAGTGAATGCAACACAGCTGCGCTGACACTACACCATGTCGGTCTCATGTATGTATTTGTAGGCACACAATGGCACACATGTCACAGTCCGATACCGTAGTAGACAGTCCTGACACGGGGCCTGTGCCACCATTGCGATTGATGTCCTGGAATGTCAGAGGTATGGGAGGCAAGGTGAAGAGAGGGTTAGTGCTCCAGAGTATCAAAAGGATGAATCACGATTTAGTCCTCCTTCAGGAAACTCATCTAGTGGGAGCGGCCAGCAAGGCTCTGGATAGACGAGGGTACCGCATGATAGTGCACTCAGACTTCACGTCAGGGTCCAGGGGAACGGGCATTTGGATGAAGAAGACATCCCGATTCATTTTACAGACTACTAAGACTGACGCTCATGGCCGCTTTGCAGCAGCATGTGGACAGTGGGAGGGAACATCCCTTAACGTGGTGTCTGTCTATATCCCACCAGCACTACATGCGGCCGCACTTCCGGACCTAGGAAGGTTCTTGTTAGAACTCCCTGACGGAGATCTAGTGGTGGGAGGAGACTTTAATGCGGTGGCTGATGCTGCGCGAGATAGGTTCCCGGCTCGGGCGCGCACATCCGGTCCATCCCGATTCGGTGAGTTCCTAGAAGCACAGGGTCCGCTAGATATATGGCGGTGTCTGCACCCCGAGGATCAGCAATACTCTTATTATTCAGCCGTTCACAACTGCCTGTCCCGTATTGACTATTTCCTTACACTGGGGGACGGCCGCCTCACGATTACTGATGTGAAGATAGGGCCCCGTGGTATCTCGGACCACTCCCCTTTGACGATGAATCTGACATGCTCGGCGATAGCCCGCAGGAGAATCTACCCAATCTACCCAATTTACCCGGGGTACCTTAAAGTACCTCGCATCCGTAAGGATCTGAAAAGGGCGACTAGATACTATTTTTCTGAGAATTCAGATTCCGTGGCCTCCCCGACGACCCTCTGGGAAGCGTACAAAACAGTGTTCAGGGGGCAGGCGATCGCAACAATAGCGGGACACAAGCGCTCACAAAAGCAGGAGCAGTTAAATCTAGAACTGAAGCTAGAACAAGCAAATACGGCCCATATGGCGCACCCGTCAGAGGACACACTCCACTCACTCCACCTTTGCCAGCAATCACACGACGATCTCCTCAGGCGACAAACACTAGGCAATATTGAGGCGACCACACATAGGGTGTATGACATAGGGGACAAGGCCAGTAAACTACTAGCATGGCTAGATAAAAAAAAGAGGGCACTAGGCACATTTTGCAATTGAAGGACTCAGATGGGGTACTTCACTCATGTCCCTCTAAGATTATAGAAATCTTAGCTGATCACTTCCAAGATGTCTACACCCCTAAAGACATAGTTATGGCTGAAGCGGCAATGTCGGCGCTTCAGGATGCGCGGGTCGAGACTCTACCGCCGGAGGCAGTGTCTGATCTAGAGGCAGACCTGACGGAGGACGAGATTCGAGCGGCGATTAGCGCATTGCGCACAGGCAAGGCGCTGGGCCCTAATGGGATTCCGATTGAATGGTTCCAGGCTATGACGGACACCCTGAGCTCACCTCTGCTGCCCATGTACACGGAATGCCGGGAGGTGGGGACTCTACCCCTGGATCAACGAGTGGCAACCATAGTGGCCATCCCAAAACCAGGTAAACCGCCCATAGACTGTACGTCATACCGCCCGATCTCCCTGCTTAACGCTGAGGCGAAGATTCTGGCGAAACTGATAGCGAACAGACTGCTCCCGTACCTGAGGCACTTAATCCACCCGGATCAGTCGGGCTTCATACCACATAGAAGCACAACACTGAACCTCCGGCGGGCGCACGGAGTATTGGCGCGAGCCCATCGACTGTCGGAGCCAGCGGCCATACTGTCATTAGATGCCAGGATGGCGTTTGACATGGTGGAGTGGCAGTACATTTTCGCGGTATTGGCTCGTATGGGCTTCGGCCCCAAGTTCCTTTCCTGGATTAAATTATTATACGCGAACCCTGTAGCACATGTAACGGCCAATGGCCACGTCTCCCGAACGATCCCCCTGGCTAGGGGAACGCGCCAGGGGTGCCCGCTATCCCCCCTGCTGTTCGCGCTAGTACTGGAACCACTGGCTTCCGCCCTTCGGACTACCCCATTATTGAAAGGACTGCAATGGGGTGATGGATGGGAGGATAGAGTCTCCCTGTACGCTGACGACATGTTGGTGTACCTATCAGACCCAATGGCTGGTATTCCAAAGTTATTGGCGATATGTGACGCTCATGGTCTGACCTCCGGGTACACAATCAACTGGAAAAAATCTGTCATTTATGTCCTGAAAGGTCCGCAACCAACTCTTCCTGATAGCTGTCCATTGATGATAGCCGACACCTCATTTAAATATCTGGGTATACACGTTGCTCGTAATGCGGATGTGTTCTATGATAAGAACCTGTTGCCCCCACTTGCCCGCCTGAAGGCGGATGTGAGACATTGGAAAGCCCTGCCTCTCACACTACTGGGACGCGCGGCGTTATTCAAAATGATGGCTCTACCGCGCCTTCTATATGTACTGGAAAACACTCCGGTCTTAGTACCGCCTTCCTATTTCCGAAAAGTAACAGCGGTGATGACGGACCTGTTGTGGGGAGAACGCCCACCCAGAGTAGCACATGCCAAACTCAATCGTGGGTGGTACGACGGAGGGATAGCTTTGCCAAACATGCAGCTTTATTATTGGGCATCACAGCTCAAAGTCATTAATCAGTGGATACACGCACCACATGCTGACCCAGCATATTTAGCGGATAGAGCGCAACTAGGAACATACAGTATGTTGGCTCCACTCTACAATTCTAGCCAAACGGCGACGCTGTTCGGCCCAACCAAACATACCGTATCGCTGTGGCACAAGGCAATGACGCAACTTAAATGGAAAGGGGTCATAACTAAGCTCACTCCATTATGGGACACCAAGTGCCTAGGCTGTCTTCGAACATACAAGGGCTTTAATCAATGGGACACCATTGGAATCTCGACAGTAGGAGATCTATGGACCGCTGCGGGTGTAATCCCTTTCTCCCAATTGCAGCAGCAATACGAGTTGGGCCCCAATGAAACATACCGATACTTACAAATAAAACATGCATTAATGGCAGTAATTGAGCCAGGGTCGACTGTCCCGGACTCCTCGCCTCTGGAAGACAGACTGCTCACAGATTTTATGCAAACAGGCGCCACCTCACTCACCTATCGTAAATTGCTGAATAATCTCCCGGACCCTCTGCTAAAGCTGAGGGAGAAGTGGGAAACTGAATTAGGGGCCATGGATGAGACAGACTGGAACGCCGCACTGGCGTTGCCACGGGAGGCGGGCGTTTCGGCTCGATTCAGACTGATACAATTCAAAATACTGCACAGGGTATATTACACCAGAACCGCCCTACACAGAATGCACAGGGCAGATCACCCGTATTGTCTTAGGGGATGTGGGGAAGAGGGGACACTACTGCACACACTTTGGGAATGTCCATTCATTTTGACGTATTGGCAGCAGATCATGCGCACCATCTCCCAAACCCTCGAGACCTCATTGACGCCAGATGCGCGTGTGTGTCTGCTGAATGTGTGGGAGGGAACTGACTTGACGCATCGAAAACGGCAGTGGATAACTATTGGGATCATGGTGGCCAAGCGAGACATCGCGCAGCGGTGGGGAGTGCCTGACATACCTACGTTGACACTGTGGTGTAGAACAATGGACAAACTCATGTTAACTGAACGGGCAGTATACAAACTGAGAGCCAACCCTCGCAAATGGAACGAGATCTGGAAAGCATGGAATAGATATAGAGGGGGACTATGCGAACCTCTTTCTGAGGAAGCGGAAGACAGTTCAGGAGATGAAGGGGAACTGGATGAATGAACATTGGGAGGTGGGACAGAGGCAGAGGGAAGATAGAGACCATGTGCCCTGGGGAACACTCGGCCTGGAGTTCAGGAGGGGATTGGGATACCTACTGCAACACCTACACCGGCAAGTGACAATAGAGATGCTATGTAATGATTAACGATGACTAATTGATCTGTAAGAGTCTGAAGTTTTGTTTGATTTATATAAAAATGAGACATTGCATGATCCGCAACTACTCCTGGAATGCCTAAGTATACTATCCAAATTTGCTGCCGGACCAGAGAGTTGTCGGCTAAACAGCTGTGTAACTTCATAGAGGTGATACTGCATGTGTAACAGTAATTGTTGATTCGCTGACTACTACTTTGTACTATTGGCATACTTAAAATAAAGTCTAACTTCTAAAAAAAAAAAAAATACAAAAAAAAAAAATTCTAATATAAAAGCTGGTGCCTTTTGTTACCCACACATGTATGATCACATACTGAGCCACTTAAGAAAATGTAGCTCTCCACTACCCCATTCTCAAGTTGAACTACTCCATCGCTGTAGGGAGAACCACTACATATGCACGTGTTGATTAGACACAGCACCCACAACAACCTTGCCCTTTGCACCAGTCTCTTCGCTCCACCGCATTACAAAAACAAACAAACCAGCCTCCATCAAATGGGGGGAGTAGAGGTGCCTGGTGTTTAGTAGAATCTGAGACAGATACTCAAGTAGTGGTTTCAACGTCCCTTTGGACTGGAAGCGGTGGTACCCTCTTCTTCATTTTAAAGCTGTGGCCAAGTTTGTAGCCCCCGAACATTTTTATGTGAGCTGCTGACCACACCCAGCTCTATACTGTATTGCAACATTTGCATAGTGCTTACTACTACAATTTTGGGAGCACTTAAGAGATTGCCTTCACAGCTATGTGGTTGGCAGTAGGGAATCTTTGTCTTTATATTCTGAGTAGGAACTGTTTCCATTTCATGCGTGCTTATCACCGAGGTGCATTTACAGTGTTATGGGATGTAGCAGTGTGGTGAACTACAAGGTATTAGAGACAGACGTGCAGTTTATGGTTTTCAGTATACTGGTAGGTTTGCATAGTCCCTATCATTTCTTATGATTGTAGTCGATTTGTGGCTACAGAGATCGGGATCACACATTTTGTTTAAGAGAGAAGCTAAGACTATTGCCTGGTTTTCTCGTTTCATGTTATGCATTTCACAGCTCTTTTCCTGTAAAGGCCCTTAAGTCAAGAAAGCTGTGCGTGGGAGGACTGTGGGAACAATGTTTGAGTAGCTCCCAATGATTTTCACTCATCAGTAGTAGCTCTGACTACAAAATAGGCTGGAGTATCCTGATTTACACATTGCCTCTAAGCTTAGCCTGACTGCTCTGTGCCAAGGTACCAGGGGGTTGAGCATACGTTAATTTGGGGTTTGCTTGTGCCTTGCAGTTTCTACTTGACGTGCGCTCATACCCGAGTCAACCAGGAACTCAATTTCTAACAATATCCCTGTGCAAAATGACTTTGTGAGGTTGAAAAAGATTTTGAAAATTTAACTCAATGCATTTTGAGCCGCGAGGGAGGATTCATTCATCTGTGCCTTGATTTAAAGTGGCAATTTTTGTATTTTCAGTGGTTTTCACTTTGACAATTTAAATATCACTCTCCTACATTTTAAGGTACACTGCTCTGATGTGCTGGATTGGCTTTGTTATGCATCTCAAAGGGTATGAGCAAGTGAGTTGGGATGTTGAAAATACCTACATTACATTTCTTCTCAGCGTACTTTTTTTTATTGAACCTGAGTACAGTGTTTTCTTTTGTGTTGCCTTATTGGAATATTAAAATTGGGTGGGCGTGGCCCAAAAAGTCTATGGCCAGTTTAACGATTAACAGGAATATGAGGCTGCTGTGCCTGCTTACATGAAGCTGTTTACAAAGAAGTGAAGGGATATGTGAACGTTTTTGGAACGGTGGCTGCCTGGGTTGCAGGGCTGAGAATGTGAGTTCGGTGAGTCTGCAGCAAGAAGACAGCAAATAACTGTTTTTATAATTATTTGTGATAGGATGGCTCAGTGAGTTCAAGGCTTGTTTCCTAAAATTAATAGGGCTTATTTACAAGGCCCTTGTAAATAAGCGACCATGCGTCACTTTGTATATGGTAAAAGGCGACGGACCGGCAGCGCAAGCGGCTTGTAAATAGGCACCAATGTGTTTTGAAGGGCAAGAGTAGTAATCCCAGCATAGCAGACTCAGCCATCTATTCTTCAAAAGTCAGTAAATAGAGTACCCTATGTTGGGTAATAACAGAACTTGATATACGTAGCGTTTGGAATAGTAGAATTATGATATGATAAGAAAAGACAGGTTTCTGTTTATTTTGTTTTTCTGTGACTTATGTATGCAGAGAAATTTTATTGAATATAAAGATTGCAGTCAAGAAAAATAAAGAGATAAGATTTTTTAGGAGACCTCGTTGTTTATATGCATGGTGTTCCTGACTGCACTCCTCTGTACATGGTGCAGGATGTGCTGACAGTGTGAGCCTTTAGAACTGATTCAGTGTGCCCCCGACGTTTGCTTCATATTCAGACAGACAACAACAGGCAGGGAAGCTTGTCTGAGGCGTTGGTAGTGTGTGGAATGCCTGCCAGAAAAACAATGTTTCCCCCCTCATTTTGCCGCATGTGAAGGCATGCAGAGCCGAGCAGAAACCAGCAGTAAGTTGGGAAATCTTCCACTCTGTCAGAATTTCTGTTGGTACCCGTTTGCTGGTTTTTTTTTCTGTTGGTACCCGTTTTCTGTTTTTGTCTTTGTATCATCAAAAGATATAGCAGTATTTATGTCTAATATTTGCTGAGCTTGCATAGTAACACCTACTGTCAGTTGTCTGTTTCTTAAATAACTGTTATTGAAGACTAGCGTTAGAAACGTAAGGCAGTAAACCAAAAACAGTAAAAGTTATAAGGTCATTAACAGTTTATTATTTCTACTTTCAACCTGCTTATCTTGAGAGTTGAGAGAATGCATTTCTCTATGGCCTTCCTTAGGCGAATAATGCTACTATACTACTTCAAGCTGTTTGCCATTGTTCCTTAAATTTTAATTTGGCTAAAGTTCATTAGGAGTGATTTAGACGATTAACAAAATGTTTCTTTGAGCCTACCTCTTGAATTTCCACTTTGTATTCCCTATTCTCACCTCTCTCTCAATGTCTAAGGTTACTTTGCTTGATTAGCATGAATTTCCTAAACTATCCACCCACATAACTTTGAGAGGACTTTTTTAAGTCAGTTTGATAATGGACCATCGTCATAGTCACCCAATGTTTATAATAAAAGTCTTTAAGTGAGCCCAGTGCCACGCCCTCTTCGTTCCCCACAGTTGGCATCATATCGCAATTTTTCCAGAGGCATTTTCTCTAGTGCCAAGAGCTATGCGTTATTATTGTAAACTGTATGCTATACCTGCCCGAGTGTAGTGTTGCACTCTTCTTCCCATTGGGCATCTATTTAAGTGTTTGTATATGAGTAATTGTTGTTGTCTTCAAAACATTTGAGCCTATTCACCAAGGTACATTTGGTCGTAAAAGTGAATAAATTTTTTTTATTAATGCCAGAAATTTCCAAAGCAATACATAGCAAGGTGACGAATACGGTGGATATCAGAATGCTATGTTAGTTAAATTTCTATAGCGAGTAATCCCTCTGTGGAAGACTTACCAGTGGCAGCAATGGCGGTTCTTGGCCCCCAAGGACCCTCAGCAGCCTAGGGTGCTTTATCCCCCAACCAGTAGGGCACCAGGAGGCGCTTTTGCAGAGTGATAAAGAGAGGGGTTGGGGGCTCTGATGAGGTTTTAGCTATTCCAATGTGGGGGGATACTGGTGGCAACAAAAGTAATTCTTGGTCCAAAGGACCCTTAACAGTCAAGGGGGGTTTATCCCGCCACTAGTAGTGCACCAGGAGTCTACTTAGCAGAGTGTTTGAGAAAGGGGGTGGGGCCTCCCTCTAGGTCTGGGGAATCCCTCTGTGAGAGACTTACTGTTGGTAACAATGGACGTTCCCCAACCAGTAGTGTGTTAAGTGGCACGTTTGCAAATCGGTTGAAAAAAGGAGTGGGGCCTCTGAAGAAGACTAAGGCAATTCCGCTATTTAGTACTTACTTGTGGAAACAATAGCGGTCTTAGCCCCCAAGCCGCCTCAGTAGCCTAGGGGACTTTATTACCCAACCAATAGTGCGCCAGGAGGTGTGCTTGCAGAGTGGTTGAGAAAGGGGGCGGGCCTCCACCGAGGTGTCAAAAATCCTGATGTGGGGGACTTACTGGTTGCAATAATAGAGGTACTTGGCCCCCAACTACTCTCATCAGCCAAGAGGACGTCATCCTCCAACTAGTAGTGCGTGAGGAGGTGTGCTTGCAGAGTGGTCAAGAAAAGTGGGAGGGCCTCCAATGAGGTATCAACAACCCCACTCTGGGGGACTGACTGTTGGAAACAATAGGCAGTTTTGGCATCCTAGGGCCCTTAGCAGCCAAAGGGACTTCATCCCCCAACCAGTAGTCTGCCGAGTGGCCCAGCAGTCCTGCTATGGGGGACTTTCTAGTGGTAATAGGAGGGGTTCTTGGCCCCTAACTACTCAGAGCATCTAAGGGAACTTAATTAGGGGTGGCAGAGCAATATTTGTGCCACAAGCTCTTCCCAGGACTATCAGAAAGACAAAAAACAAAGGTCAGCAACAGGCAGAAAGAGGCAAAATAAATGTCAGAAGTGAGCAGAAAAAGCGGCAAACAAGCAGAACTGAGACACTTGCACCCACTCACAGACCCACTGAGACATGCACCCCCTAACATACCCAGTGCGAGACTCATGCAGTCACTCACACACCCACTGAGACACTCATGCACTCACTCACGCAGTTACTCTCAAGAGGTTACAGGTTACAGTTTGGAAATAACATAAAAAACTAGAAATTCACTGATAAAAAATGTTACAAGGATGTCATAGTAAGGAAATAGAATTAGAAAAAACCTTGAAAATTCACTCCAAAACACAGGGGCGTTATAGTTAGGAAAAATAATCTTTACAAAATAGTAGAAATTCACAGAAAAAAAGTTACAAGGATATTATAGTTAAGCGCATATTTCACTTATACAAAACCATAGAAATTCAGCAGTTATAGTTACCCAACATTGCACTGCTTATGACCTCACATATTACATCACTCATAACATGGTAGTGTCATCACTGATGACATCACTGCTGACATATCAAATTATATCACAGATGACATCATACACAGAACTACTCTCATACCTACCCTCACCCCGATGCAACATCTCATACACACACTCACACACCCACACAGCCAAACACATACCCATTCGCAAACCCATACAAATACTAATGCACAAACTAATTCATGCTTTGAGCCCTTCACATACCCACACACTCACTTGTACAGGCACTAACACAACCAGTCATTCACCCATACACATACTCACACACCAACTCACTTGTTCATTCTATACAAACACCTAAACAGCCACTGAGACAACAATAAGTCTCCTAATGAGCCTCTATAAAATTCACTCGCCCATGCAGGGGCTCACACACCAACTCACTCACCAATACAGACACTCACACACCCACTTACTGACCCATTCACCCTCTTAAATCCACATACCTATGCAGCTACGTGTGTACCCTCACACTCACCAATACAGATACTCATGCACCTGCTCACCCACACATACAGCCACTCATGCACTCTGTCATTCACCATTCACAGCCACTCACACACCCACTCACTCATGCAGCCACTCATGCACTCTTTTATTCACCATTTACAGTCACTTACATACCCACTCATCCACCTATACAGCCATTCACACAGCCACTCTCTCACACAGCCACTGACATAGCCACTTGCTTACCCTCACACAAACTCTCACAACCACTCACTGATCTGTTCACTGTCACATATCCACTCACTCATCTATACACGACTTACACACCTACTCACTTGAACAGCAAGTTGCTCACCTATACCACTACTCACACAACCACGTATTCACCCATAAAGCCACACACGGAGATAAACTGTTACACGGACACTCATGTAATCTATGTTTTAAAATAGAATTGATCATTAGTAGTACACAAAGTAGACTAATTTAACTTTTGTGATACCTTAGTATATAGGTTTACCAATCAGAAACTTTTAGAGAGCACAATCACTGGATAATGTGTTCAGTTATGTTATCAGTGATGTCATTGGAGATGTCATCAGTGATGTCAATGATCATGTAATGAGTGATGTAATATGTGAGGTCATAACAGTACACTGTGGGGGTGTAAGTTATAGTTAGCTCAGGTAACTATAACTATTGAATTTCTATGTTTTTGTATGAGTGAACTCTGAGCCTTACTATAACGTCTCTGTTAACCTTTGTTTTTCAGTGAATATGTATAATAATATATTTATATTTAATCTAAAAACCAAAGGTTACAGGGACGTTATAGTTAGACTCAGATTTTACATTTAGAAAATCATAGAAATTAAGCAGTTATAGTTTCCTAAGTTAACTATAACTTGCACCCTCACAATGCACTGCATATAATATCACATATTACATCACTCATGACATTGTCAGTGACATCACTGATAACATCACTAATGACATGACAAATGGCATAGCTGATGACATCATCTAGTGAGTGTATGTATTTTCTAAGAGTTTTTGTTTGTTAAACATACATACTAACCTACTACAAATGTAACTTAGTATACTAGGTGCACTACTACTGAGTAATGCTACTGCTAACATATACTATGTGAGTGGCTGTGAAACTATAAGTATCCATGCTAGTATGGGTGTGTGCGTGGTTGTATAAGAGGGTGTGTGAATAGCTCAGTGGGTGAGTGAATTGCTGTGTGAGTGGCTGTATTGGTGAGTGAGTGAGGGTGTCAGTGGATCTATAGGTGAGTTAATGGTGGTCTGAGTGGCTCTATGGATGGATAAGTGGATGTGTAGAGGCTGTATAGGTGAGTAGGTGGGGTTCTGAATGCCTGGTGGAATGAGTGACTGGGTGTGTTAATTGCTGCATGGGTGAGTAAGTGGTTGTTTGACTAGGTGTTTGGATATGTAAGCTGGTATGTGTGTGGCTGTATTGTAGAGTATGTGTCTGTATGAATAGCTGTTTGGGTGAGTGAGCAGATGTGTGAGTGCTTGTATGGATGCATGAATGGGTATGTATGTGGCTGTGCGAGTGAATGTGTGAGTGATTATATGGGTGAGTAGTGGCAGTGTTGAGAGGATGTATGGGTGAGTGAGTGGGTGTGTCAGTGACTGTAGGTAAATAATTGTGTGTGAGTAGCTGTATGGGTGAGTGTGTGGCTTGTGATGTGTGAGCGGCTGTATGAGTGAGTGACTGTGTTAGTGGTTCTATGGAGGAGTGCGTCAGTGTTTGAGTACTGGTATGGATCTCTGTATGGATATGTGAGTGGTTGTGTGAGTGTGTGTGTGGGCAAACGGGAGGTTGGATTGGGGTGTGAGTAGTTGTGTGAGTGATTTTGTGGATGATGCCATCAGTGATGGCATCAGTGATGGCATCAGTGATATCACTGACGATGTCATGAGCAATGTAATATGCAGGTCATAAGAAGTGCGTTTTGGGCGCGTAAGTTATAGTTAGCTCAGGTCACTATAACTGCTGTATTTCTTTTGTTCGAGTGGAATCTGAGCGTAACTATAATGTTACTTAAACCTTTGTTTTTTTCCAAATTCTATTTCCTAATTACAATATCCTTGTAATCTTTGGTTTTTATGTGAACTTCTAAGGTTTTTCAAGTTATTTTCCTTACCTATAACGTCTCCGTAAACGTTGTTTTTTTCAGTGGATTTCTATGGTTTTTTTAATTAGTAATTGCATTTGCAGAGTGGTGGAAAAAGGGGACAGGGCCTCCAATTAGCTCTCAGAAATCCAGCTGTGCTGGACTTACTGGAGGTAATAGGTGGGCAAATTGTCTCCCAAGTACCCCAACCAGTGGTGCACCAGGGGATGCATTTGCAGAGTGGTAGAGAAAGAGGGTGGGCCTTTGATCAGCTCTCATCAATCATGCCGTGTGGGACTTACTTCGAGGTAACACGAGGGAAAGTTGTCCCCCAAGGACCCTCAGTAGCCACAGGGACTTCATCCCTCAACTAGTAGTGCACCAGGAAGAGCGTGTTTCCAGAGTGTTAGAGAAAAGAGACGTGGCTACCAAAGACCTCTCAGCAATCCAGCTGTGTGGGACTTACTGGAGGTAACAGGAGGCATAGTAGGCCCCCAAGGACCCTCAGGAGTGAAGGGGACTTTATTCCCTGACTAGTAGTGAATTAGGCGGTGCATTTTCAGAGTAGTGGTGAAAGGGGGAGTCACCTCCAAAGACCTCTCAGAAATCCCACTGGGTGGGACTTACTGGAGGTAACAGGAGGGGTAGTTGGCCCCCAAGGACTCTAAGGAGCAAAGGGAACTTTGCCCCCTATCGACTAGTGTGCCAGGAGGCACGTGTGCAGTGTGGCTATGAAAGGGTCAGAGTATATAGCAGCTTGTGGTACCAAATTGTTTATTCTACTTTTTTTTATTTCTGGAGGGGGTTACATAGCCCCCCTTCCCTGGGCCCAGGGCTTTATGTGGGATGAAAAAATAGTGGGCCTCTCAAAGAGGCATTGCTGATGTAATTAAGGGTTGTTGTATCCAAGTAACCAGTCTTGGTGTTCTGTTAAGGTATGACATTTTCACTGGATTCTGGATTGTAGAATCCAGGGGACATGTCAGAGTAGAGCAGTTGCTGAATGGAAAAGGACCCTGTGTGCCTAGGGGTTGTATATGTTGAATAAACCTACTTCTACAATCACCTGCCTCTCATTCTTGGATTTAAAGGTGGCCACGAGGATGGGATTGCAATTTTGAAGGAGAGGCAATATTGAAGATTTTTTTTTTCGTTTACAACCCCTAAGGTGGTCGCTGTGAACTGAAGGACAAGAGGTACATGATTTTGAAAATGAATTTGAGCGAACAATAGCAAATTTAAGCGACCAATACGTGCATTGTAATTTTTTTTAACTCCTTGTGAGTGTTGAGTGAGTGAACTATAAGTTATTATTAAGAGGAAGGAAATTGAAGAGAGAAACGGAGTATAGAGAGAAGAACCAACTGTGTTGTGGAAGAGGAGACAAACTTGCACGACTGCTTCGTATAAACTTGGACTGTTATTATTGAATCTACAAGTGCTGAGTTGTGAGTGCACTTTTGAACTGTTATTATTGAACCTACAAGTGCTAAGTTACGAGTGCACTTTTAAACGTTGTGCCATTTTCAAGTCAAACGTTTTGTCTTAGCTGAGCGCTATGCCTGCAGTGGAGCATACATTTTGTTGCCAGGTGAGATAGTTACATTTTCACTTACTGACATTTTTCGTTTAAAAAAAAACAGAAAGGTAAAAGAGATTCATTATGGATCCAATGTCATCTGTTATAGCTTCTCCAACATTTTTGCAAAATCCTGGTCCTCCTTCTATGAATTGGGAAGATTGGTCTGAGTCGTTCGAGACCTACTTAGAAGCCATTGGTGGTGACATTTTTTTACCATCCAGGAAATTAGCGTTATTGAAACATAATATGGGGGTTGAGGGTAGAAAAGTTTTTAAAACGTTACTTAAACCAGTGAGTGTAGTTTCTACTTTTCTTGAAGCTGCTGATGAGAGTAGTGAAACCAGTGAAACTAGTTCTAATGATAGCTCAATTAATGATTATACTGATGCTTTAAAAGTGCTAGAAGAAAACTATGGGAAGAAAACTAGCATAGTTGTAGAAAGGCACAAGTTTTTTTCTAGAGCACAGTTACCCGGGGAAAATGTTCAACAGTATGTTGCCTGTCTTAGGACATTAGCCAATACGTGTAAATTCAGGGATTTACATGAGGAAATAATTAGAGATCAATTCATTAATCGCATTAAGAATATGAAAATCCAAGAACGTCTTCTTGAGCTCAAAAATCCCTCCTTACAGAAAACCATTGATACGGCCAGGAAAATGGAAAATACTTCCCATTATGTTAAAGAATTTAGTAGTGAACATCCAAAAGATAAAAATGAAACTTCCAATGTGAGTGTAGTGAATAACAGTAAGAACACAGAGCACAAAATTGTGAATAGGGATTTTAAGTCATTCACCAATAAGAGTCAATTTAATGCGAGTAAACGCATATGTTTTAGATGTAGCAGTCAAAAGCACACTGCGGATTTTATAAATGTCCAGCTGCCAAGGTTACATGCATGAAATGTAAAAAAGTTAGGTCATTTTGCCAAATGGTGTAGAACTGGTGACAGGGGTAACTGGAAACAATCTGTAAATGTGGTTGAACCTCAAGAGGTGGAAGAAAATTATGATGATGATGAGTGAGGAAGTAGCATAGAGGTAATTGATTTATGATAAGGCAGTGAATGATATATCTGAAGGTTATCAACCTCCCAAGTGTAAAGTATTGGTTAATCACGATATTATGTCATTATGGGCAGATTCATGCTCACCCTACACCATTATTGACAAGAATATGTGGGAAAATTCAGAAAAAAAGGCATTAATATCTCCAGATGTAGATCCAGAAGGTTATTGCGGTACCAAGCTACTTTTGTTGGGTTATTTTTCAGCTCAATTATCTTACAAGGGTAGATCGTGTCAAGGCAAAGTTTATGTGGTCGAACATGGAAAAGCTTTGTTGGGATGGAAGGATCAAAAGAATTTAGGTATTTATTCTAAATCCTAACCATCCTGATCAAGTATTATTAATTGATGAAGTTATTTTACCTAAATGGCAAACTAAGTTTCCTAAATTATTAAGTGAAGAGTTAGGATGTCTGACAAAATTTGAGCCCAAGATAATCCTTAAAGCTGATAATGTGCCTGTAGGTCACAAGGTGAGAAATGTTCCATTTGCTTTACGTGGATTATTGAAGGATGAATTAAATAGATTGTGTGAAGCCAAGGTGATAGAACCTATAGAGGCCTCTGAATGGCTCAGTCCCATAGTTTTGGCATGAAAACCCAACGGCAAGATAAGAATGTGTGTGGGTTTGAGAGATTTAAATAGAAATATTTGGATCGATCGTCACCCATTACCACATATCAATGAAATGATATCTAGTATTAAAGACGCCATGTATTTTTCGTCTATCGGTTTGTCTAATGCTTACCACCAGGTCAAATTGCATACGGAATGTAGACATTTGACATAATTTATTACACCAGAGGGGGCATTTCAATATCTTAGAATGCCATTCGGATTGGCTTCCGCTTCTGCGATTTTTCAAAGACTCATGTGTAGTGTTTTAAAGAACATTAGTAACATAAGAGTGTTTCAAGATGATGTCTTAATTTGGGATAGAGATTTAATCAACCATGATGAGGTATTAGACCAAGTTCTACACAAGTTACAATAGGCTGGGTTAACAGTGTGTGCTGATAAATGTAAATTTGGCGTAAAACAAATTGATTGTCTTGGTCACACAATTTCTGATGAAAGTGGAAAACCTAAAATGAAGTTACTGGAAGCTATTGAAAAGGCACCTTCTCCATCTACTAAGGAACAATTACGATCGTTTTTAGGACTTGCAGAGTGCTATTCTAAATTTGTCCCACATTTTGCGGACAAGGTACATGAGTTAAGAATGTTGATGAAAAAAGGTACATCTTTTGTCTGGTCTACTTCGTGTCAACAAGCTTTTGAAGATATTAAAATTGACATTGTAAGAGCTGTTGCTCTGAAACCATATGATCCTTATGACACCTCCATAATTGTAGTTGATGCTAGCGCATATGGTTTAGGGGCTGTTCTGATGCAAAAGAAAAATGGTGCAGAACGGATTATAGCCTTCGCTTCACGTACCCTTAGAGGGGCTTAACCTACTTATTCGGTTATCGAAAAGGAGGCTCTAGCGTGTTGGTGGGGTGTGGATCATTTTAAAACATTTATTTGTGTTACAGCGTTTGAATTAAGGACGGATCATAGGCCTCTTATTGACATTTTCACAACAAAGGGTGCATCTAAAGATGCTCCAGGGATTGCGAAATGGCTATATAGACTACAGGAATATAATTTTCAAGTAAATTTTGTCCCTGGTCACAAAAACATCAGTGCTGACTGCCTATCTCGTCTTCCGTTATCTTGTACTGACAATGAGGTTCAGGAAGACAAGGATGAATGGTTGGTTGCGAATGTTGCAGAATCTTGTAACAATGCTATAAGTGAACAAGAATGGATCCAAGCTGTTCTTGAGGATGACAAAATACAACAAATTGTCAACAACTTATCATTCATTATCATTTGACAAAGGTGTTATTGGAGAGTACAAAATGATATGGTCTGAATTATCTTTTTCAGACGGTGTTCTAAGGAGGGGTGACAGATTGGTAGTTCCTGTGGGGTTACGCAACAGATTGTTGGTCTTATTACATGAGGGTCACAGTGGGATGAAAAGCATGAAAAGAAGGGCTAGAAATGACTAGATACTGATATTTTGCTGCTTCTGTCATTGCATCCAGATATACAATACAACAACTAACATTACACCCATAACAAGCCAGGACTATTAGCGTTGTCACTGGTTGTTAGTTGCATTAGAAAAATAAGCAACACTGTAACCCAACTATCGAGGGTGCTGCACATACCACTGACTCAATCTCAGTACTACAGGCCTTTCAGATATTGTGGCTTGGCAGGAAGCACCCAGTCTGGCCTTTTGGCCAGGCTCCTGTGGTCACACAATGAAGGGAGCTGGTGCCATAAGCATTGGTGTGTGAGCTTCCTTTGGTTATGACTAGGGCACCAACACCAGAAGCCTCAACACAAATCCCCCTGATATGTACATACGTAGGCTACTATTCTAGAGTGCAAATCTAGCTGCAAGGCAATGTAGTCCTGCACAGGAGCAGAGCGTAATTTGTATTGAAAAATTCAAGTGCAGGTGGCCAACATTTTACTTAGGAGGAAAGCCGCCAAGCTCCACCACTGGCATGGTATGTTAATTATTAGACCCTTTCATATATTGTGACTAAAGCTGTGCATTGATTATGGTTGACAACAGGACACTTAATACATGCAGCCACTAAAAACAATTAAGCACATTACCATATCGGTCAGCATATATGTAGTTTCCTTTGAATGGTGAATGTTTAGTCCCATGCAGCACTAGCACACTTTGGTGTACGCCACATCAGCTTCTTCTGAATTTTTGTGGCATATGTTGACATTTGTATTCGGACCCTGGAGGGACAGGGTCAGCTTATGATCCCATCCAACCCTAGGCCTCTCTCAGAAGGTGAACTAGACTCCAAGCACATTTTAGAATTTATTCCTTGACTGTCACAGGGCGATGGGGATGTATTCTGTTTGCATTCCAGGTAAATGGAAGCATACTACCCTTCCCCCACCACCACAGTAAATGCCGTAGGGGGCATAGGGGATGTGGAATGAGGGGCGCAATTATGGGTTGGGTCGGATCCCACTCTCTTGCTTCATCACTCAGCCTGCTTATTTGGTTTTGATCAAGGAATTCAGTGCATCACCTGTTTACATTGCAAAACAGGCAGGCAGGGCTCCCGATATTACTCACTTGTACAGATTGGGGTTACCCAGAGAGCCACAAAGCACGGTACTAGATGAATTGTTTACATAACAACTTCCGCAGAGTTAAGATTTTTGTGAGTGTGAGGGCGAAACTAGAGAGTTTGATAGGGACCTGCCTCAGCACCTGCTTTTTAGAACTGCCAGAGCTTATCACTGACAGGACCCACCCCACTTAAAACTCTGCCTGGGCCAATTTGCGCCTCAGGGACACCATCCCTCAGCCCAGACCTTTAAAACATGGGGGGGGGGGGTCCACACATTTCCCCTCCCTGTTTTTAAAAGTTATGCCTGTCGAGGTGGTGGCCCTGGATCATGAGGGGCCTCTGAGAGGCTCCCCTTTTCAGTATATATGTTATGTTATGTTATCCATTTTGTAAAGCGCGCAGCTGCCCCAGCAAAGGGGCGTCCCGGCGCTGACCACGGGAGGACACAACAACTATATAGACCGGCCTATATATGTAGCCCTAAGGATGAAGGTCCCTAGGGCTAAGGAGGTCCCCCCCTATTTGTATATAATCCCAGGGAGTACGCAATCCTCAGGGCTGTGGGGGTCCATGTGGTCCCCTCATAATTTGTGATGAATACACCAAGGAGGTGGTGGTCCATGAGTTTGTACATACCCTAGGAGGGGGGCCCCCATGTGTTCCCTCCTTTATTCTTTACATGCCACAGGAATTTGGCCCACCCAGGGGCTTCCTGAAAAAGACGTGCAAGAAACTGCATGTCTTTTTTTTCAATTGTGCTGTGGATATCCGGATATGCCTGTGAATTTGGGACAAAATATAATTTAAAAAAATACTATTAAACCTCAGCGCTTTCCCTGTGGGACCATGCCACAACTCCAAGGGGTTCAGGGGATTCCTACCCTCTCCTCTTTTCTTTCTTTTGTAATTTTTTTTTAGAATCGACTTCCAGCTAAGTTCTGGGATGTCTCTCAACACTGATAGAAGTGTTGGCAGCTAATCAGATGTCAGGATGGGGACTGTGGTTCCACAAATTTACTACAAGGATCCGCGTACCTAGATATCTATATTGTATGCCCTTTTATTATCTTGAAAACTGCTGAACAGATATACACCAAATCACAAAAAGCACGCTTTCTGAAACAACATCTCGTTTTCTGCGAAATTTGGTGTAATTCCAATCATGGGTACAAGATGTAGTCGTTTTCAAAATCCCTATTGGAAAATGGATAAGGAAAATGTGTTTTTTCTCAGCCCCTGCTTGATAGATGACCCAGAAACTTTCAACACACCAGTTAAACTGACTTAAGTAAAAGTTTTGAAAATTTTTAGAAGATTTTTCATGCAGCACTAAGGTTAGTGGCAGAGCAAAAAACGCTCTTCCTAAGGTTACTAGGTCCTAACTATACATATAGTGGAGGGAAACGCGTCATCTTTCATTAAATATATCGCCATTCTGCAACTCACTTGAGGTTTGACTGGTTTCTTGGCCGGATTTTCGTTGCACTGTGTGGGGCCATTGGAGGTCTAAACCTATTGGGTTCCGCCGACCACTGACGGAACAAGGATTGTTTTTTTTATATATATATATATATATATATATATATATATATATATATATATGTATATATATATATATATATATATATATATATATATATATATGATAACTTTAAATATAACTATAACTGGTGATTTTTTAGATTTTAAAATTGAACATTTTACCCAACTACAGTTTTACTTTATAATTTGTACTACAGTGCATATATATATATATAACATTATAGGTAGGTGAAATGTTCAATTTTAAAATAAAAAGACCACCAAAATTGACCATTTACTGTAAGAGTTATCTCAATTAACTGTAACTCATGCCCTAAGGTAACTATAACTTGTGCACAGTGACAATATCAATGATCTCAAAGAAGATGTAATGAGTGATACGATATGTAGGGAAATTAGTAGTGTATGGCAAGGGCACAAGTAATAGTTACCTTAATGCATGAGTTATCCTAGGCTGAATATGTCCCCAGTGACCTATCCCACGGGGCTATTGCAGTTTTTAGGGAGAGAGGCGGATATCGACCTAAGGAGTGGAGCTTTTTGGGTCCCTCTCCTTTCACTGCATGGCTGGGCTCCAGGGATGAGAGGCACACCGCTATCCAATTACTGCTGGGCCCCAGGAGATGGGGGTGCAATCGGCCTGGGGAGGGGATACATGTTCCACCCCTGCCCTTTTGCAATGTGGCTGGGGGATGGAGTTCTGGGGCAACAACTGCCTAGGGAGAGGGGGTGCATGCCTCTACCCTTTACTTTACCCCTTTATTTTGCCTGTAATTTTGGACTCTTGGGGCCATTGGGATGGTGTACCCAGATCAGCAATAGACTTGGGGAGCGGAGCCACATGCGCCCACCTCCCCAAGAAATATAATTATTTGTTCCTCCTGAAACGTGGCCCACCCAGGGAGCTTATAAAACAGTAAGCTCAGTAGACTGCAAACTGAACCTGCTGTCTGTAATCTATGAAAAGCCCTAGGAGACTAGACCTGCTATTCCTCTTGTATCCAGTATAAATAAGTGTTTGACACAACTAGATACAAGAGGCCTTTTTCTGCAGCTGACCAGTTGCAACAGGACCTGCTGTGGTCTCTGCCTACCACTCTGTGAGTCTCTAAGTGCCTGCCCATAGCTACTGGGAGCTTTATAAGTGTTCTCCTATGGTGGATTGGAACCTAAAGGACTAAAGTCAAAAGCTAAACTCTATAGAACTGTGATACAGTCAAAATGCAAATTGAGCCTTGTCCTGTTGTACTTCAACCAATAACTATCAGTGGCACTGCCATTTCTCCTTAAAACCTTTAAAGTTTATATTTTCAGTTCACTTTATTTCAAGTACATTGCACCTTCTTACCAGTGAAAGATGAAGACATTTAATCAGTTTCAACAGTTTTTTAATCCCTTCTATCATACAGCCCTAATGACCTCTTCCAATTCAGGCAGGCATGTTCTAATTTTAATACCTAGATAGGTAACTTCATCCATGATTCTAGGGTCACCAGCACAAGCGTGAAATGTACAAATAATCTGTGTCTTAGTCGTATTTAATTCGTATCCAGATACCTATCCAAACAGAGAAGTCAGTTTCTCTATCTCCAGGATAGCAGTGGTTGGGTTGGTAGTGACAATGACACCATTGTCTGCATAGGCAAACGCCCAATAGCTTTCCTGCCTGTATTGGATGGATTTGATGATCACACTACCCTGCAACATAGTCAAAAATGGGTTAGTCAATAGAGCAAATAGCAAAGGGTGCAGGGGCATCCCTGCCTCGTCCCCCCAGGAATAATAGCCGGCTCTGATTCTAAACCCATCGTGCAAATACGAGCTGTGGAGGTTCTATACATAACCCGGATGAAGTTAATAAAACCGATCCCAAACCCAAGCCATCGAAGAACCATCCACAAAAACTTCCAAGAGACCAAGTCAAATGCCATTTCGGCATCCAATAATACCAGCCCCAGTGTAGCATGGTGTACAGTAGCCAAATCAAATAAAGTCACTACTTTGTTGATATGACTAACCGTTCCTCTCCGAGATAAAGCCATGCTGTCAGATCAAAACCAACTAGGTGATGACCGTGGCTAGACGCATAGCTAAGATCTTAGCGTATATTTTCCTATCACTGTTCAACAGGGAGATAGGTATATATGAACCCGGTAAGGCAGGTGGCTTATCTTTTTGTTTTTAAAACAACGATATTCACAAGATCTCAGGATGGTGGCGCCATCCCCTTCTGTGCCTCCTGGAATGTCACCAACATATTGGTTTTCAGCTTTTGAAAAAAATACTTTCTCAATCAATCAATCAGAAGCTTTTAAAGTGCTCTACTCACCCGTGAAGGACTCAAGGCGCTGGGGGAAAGGTTCAGCTCCGGATCAGTTGAAAAAACAGGAATTGAGGCTCTTCCTGAAGGTGTGCAGGGTAGGGGAGCACCTGATGTTGACTGGGAGCTCCTTCCAGGCCTTGGATGCCACATAGGAGAAGGCCCTTTAGCCTGCTCTGGTACTGCGGATATGTGGGGTGAGGTCGGCAGAGCAGAGGTTTCTTTTGGATAACTGGAAAGAGATTCTTTTGTTGAGGTATTTGGGTCCGATTTTGTGGAGGGATTTGTAGACATGGGTGAGTAGCTTGAAGGTTACTCTCTTCTTGATGGGGAGCCAGAGGTGGTCTTGCAGGTGTTGGCTCATGTGCTCATTTGATGGGGTGCCGAGAATGAGCCTGGTCGCAGTGTTCTGGATGGTCTGGAGTTTGTGTAGCAGGAATATTTTGATTCCAGCGTAGAGGGAATTTCCGTAGTCCATCTGCTAGTTATGCTAGGAAGACCAGGGCTTCGGTGGGGATCAACTTGAAGGTCTTGCGGAGAATGCTGAGGGAGTTGAAACAGATGGAGGCGACGGGGTTCATCTGGCGGGTCATGGTGAGGGAGGAGTCTAGGATGATGCTGAGGTTCTGGGTGTGGTCCATCAGGGTGGGTTGTTATCCAAGGGCGGAGGGCCACCAGGTGTTGTCCAAGGTAGTGGGGGAGGGCCCAAGGACGAGGACCTCTGTCTTCTCTGAGTTGAGCTTTAGGCAGCTGTTGCTCATCCAGGCTGCGACTACCGTCATCCCTTCCTGGAAGCTGAGTCTGGTGTGTTCAAGGTTCTTCGTGAGGGAGAGGATGAGCTGGGTGTCTCCGGCGTAGGATACTATGCTGAGCCCATGCTGTTTGACGATGGTGGCGAGGGGGGCCATGTAGATGTTAAAGCGAGTGATGATCCTTGGGGTACTCGGCAGTTGATCTCTGTGGGTTCGGAGAGGAGCGGGGATCCTTTGGGTTCTGCCAGTAAGAAAGAAGAGGATCCAGTCGAAGGCAGTTTCCTATATGTCCCGGTCGTGGAGTCTGGCTGCAAGAGTGCAGTTGGAGGCAGTGTTAAGGCTACGGAGAGGTCTAGCAGACTGAGGGCCGCGGTGTGGCCCTGGTCGAGCAGCACGCGGATGTCATAGGTGGCAGTGAGGAGGGCGCTCTTGGTGCCGTGATTGCTTCGGAATCCAGACTGGGAGGAATCGTGGATGGCATTCTCATCGATGAAGGTGGTCAGCTTGGCGTTGAGGAATTTCTCTGTGACTTTGGCTGGAATGGAAAGGAGAGAGATGGCGGGTATTTTTTCAGGTCCATCGGGTCAGCTGAGGGTTTTTTGAGGAGTGGATTGACCTCAGCCCAAATCCAGTCATTGGGGAAGATAGTGGATTTGAAGGTGGTTTTGATGGTATAGCGTAGTTTGGGCACAATGACAATTTATCATTCTAATGGCAATTTATCTGGGCCAGATGCCTTAACCATGGCCAGAGTATTTATCACTTCTTCTAACTCATCTAGTGTAATGGAAGCATCGAGCTGCACGGATACTTTGTCGCCATGATTAACCCTGCATACATTCTGTATCATAGCATCCTTTGCCGGGCCTCCAGTACTTCCACTCTCAGTACAAAATTTCTCATCCAATTTGGATCCATATGCAGAGCATATAACAGAGTTGGTAGTGCCTGCAGCACATCCGCAAAATAACCCGACGGCTGAATTTATCTACCAATGTTCTGCCTAGTATACGCACAATTTGTTTAGCCAGAATGGCTACCCCTTGAGTTGTAGTACCCTGTTGTGTACAAGCTATTAAAGCCAAATTCTGCCAACATTCTACCCTTGCTCCAAGGGATATGAGTTTCTTTTATACAAACCACATCAGGTTGGAATACTCTTAGCTCTGCTGCAACGCTCTTCCTTTTAACAATGTTATTCAAACCAAACACATTAACAGAACAAATATGCACCCTTGTGGCCATCATCCTATCCCCCATCTGAACATAGTCGTCACATTCCGTAAGTTAATCATGATGAGTATCAAAATATGGATACACCCATCTTGCTCAAACTTTGCCATGACATGAATTGGTTTTCTTTTCTCTCTCCAGCCCGACCCCCCAACAGTTCCCCTCCCCTTACACCTGTGACCCCTTTCCCCACAACCTCCCGACAGCTCCCCACCGGACTCATACCCCCTTGGACCCTCTTAGCAACCCGACCCACTCCCTCCCAGAATCAAGGCAGTAGGACCGAAGGGCCCATGTGATGAGATGCTCCCATTTCCCCCTGATCACCCATCTCTTCCTGAAGTTAGTTACATGCAGCATTATTTTTTCTGTCTCCTGTCTGATGAACCACAGTGCTCGTGTTCCACAGCAATAGACACAAGACCCCTAGTAATATATCTTATGTGAGTATAAATGTTCCTTAGCTTGTATCTCAGCAGAGAAAAAATTAATTTGATTATTATGTATAATCTTCAATTTTGTGGGACTGAGAAAAAAGACCTGTGCCCCATTACCCTGGAATAAAAGAATGAACTGCCGAAGTAGGCAGCTCTTCTCTACTGTCGTATGGCATAATTCAGGTCTCACAAAAAACAAATTCCCCTTCCTTGCCATCTTCTAATTAGGCCATACCAGATCGTACACTGTTTGACGAGCTAGGAAAATATTTAGACAGATAAAAATCACTCTAGGTCTAGAGGATGTTTGTCATGGTCGATGATGTTGTTAAAAGGGAAATCGATGAGCTTTCTGGACTTCCTGTTCCCAATTCCACTGTGTGAGCTCGGGGAAGTCTGTCGTAAATAGTTTGACAATAAGTTTCAAGGCATCTTGTCCTTCCACACGCTCTGGTATACCCAGAACTCTGAGATTGTTCCGCTGAAGGCGATTCTCCAAGTCTGTCAATTTCCATTTGTATCTTCATTCTGAGACTGCATTACCTCCATTATAGATCTCTGGGCTGAAAGCTCAGCTCATCTTCCAGGGTTGAGATTCAAGCCTCTGATTCGTTGAGCCTTTCTTCAAACTCTGACCAGGACTTTGCGATATGCCGAATAGAGTTCTGTAGCTTACAGCATGCACCCTGAGTTCTTTGGCTCTCCCTTGTTGTCTCCTCCCTGTGCTCCATAATATTATGATAAATCACAGAAAGTGATATCTCGCTGGGATCCTCTGACATAGCTTTATTGAAATGCTTTGGCAAAGGTACTCCGTCAGCACCATGCCCTGAGGTGAATGAATAGTCCCACAGGAGTGTCCCTGCAGCATCTGATTGTTCTGCTCCCTCAAGCAGTTCCTTACTTTTGTGCTCCATGGCTAGTCTAACATCTGTATTACCCACAGCTTCCTCCTAGGGGTACAGGCTACTTGATACACTCCAACTATTGCCTGGTTATTTTTCCCCTGAAGACTGCCTTAGGACAAATGAAGTCTCATCTCCTGCTGATTATGAAATGTATGACAGAGAGGAAAAAAATGTCCCTGAGGCTGTCTCTTTCAAGGCATCCCGGTTACCAGGATTTTCCCTTGAGGCATCCCAGTTCTGGTCATTGTGATTCTCTACCTTAGATTTCTTAGGTTTTTCGCGGAGGATCACAGTAGTGTTGTTGAGTTTTTTTCTGACTGACTCTGTAGGGTTATTAGTAGCTCTAATGCTTGGAAGAATTGATATAGGTACAAGCCCTAATCCCCCTTCACAAGAAGCCCTCCCATTAGTTTTTGACAGTCCTTCGCCCTTAAAAGCATACCCGGGTAACCTGGATTATCTCCATTGGTAGGGTTAGGCACAGCCTTCTTTCAGGACAGATCAGCCTCCTTTTGTTGGCTATGTAGAGTGCCTGTACTTGCTTTCCAGCCATCCATCCTAATATATCAAGATTCTCCCTATTGGCTAATTGGCCTGTTCTGCTTTTAGTATACCGAAAGAACTCTGAGATCGTTTTTTATCCAGGTTCAATGTATCAGGTTTTTTCTGAGACACCCTCCAGATTGCTGAAATTACCTGCACCGCCATGTGGCACACCCATGCTCCCATTAGTTGCCCCAGAAATGTCAGCTGATGCACATGATTTCATTCCCCTCGTGTCTTTCGGGGCATTGCAGCAGCTGAAGCTGACAAGACTACACCACATTTGAGTGTGATGAGTACAGATCGTAGGCCAAGAGGGAGACTCCAGGTGAGATGAAGTCTTTAGAGTAAACGTAAAGAATATATGCTAAATACAGCCCAGTTCATGTCCAGAGGTGTTGCTGCACTGGTAAACCTACACAATCCATACTCTCATTAAAGCATAAGGATGAGGAGGGTTAGATCCGGAGTGAGAGCTTACGAGAACGACAAGGCAGATGCTATCTTGACTTGTGTGAGATTATTTCTGATGATTTTGCCTTTATCTGGGAGGAATAAATCATATTAGGAGTCAGCCAAAGATGCTGCTTTTTAAATGAATGAATGATTTATTAGCACTTGTGACTGCTAGGAATACAGGCAATGTCCATAAAACATAATTAAAATTGAGTACAAATTCCCACCTTCTACATTGTTTAGAAATGTTTTGTGACTGTGCACAAATTGCTTGGTTAACTACTTGTGTATAGAAAATTAATTCGCTAATTAGCTAAATGGTATGTATGAAACATTTTTGCAGCAAAATAAGGAATCGCACATTTTGCTATTCCTTATTTTGCAATTGTACTTAAGGAATCGAAAAAGTTGCGATTCCTTAAATGCAATGTATCAAAGAAATATTTATGCAAAAATGCCAATAAGGATTCGCAGATTACCACCAACTTCTAGTTGGTGGTAAGTTGCAAATTCTTTTAAAAAAGCAATTTATTTAAATTCCTAGGGTGCCATATGACGCCATACATGCCCTTAGGGAATGTATGTGCGCCATATGCACACACATGTCTTTTTCAGGGGTGCAGCAGGGTGTCCTGCACCCTTGAAAATATTCGCAATTTGCGATTAGCAAATAGCTAATCGCAAATATCCCCTTCATTCCTATGGGCCTCCTGGACCATGGCTATTTAGGAATCGCTAAACGGTATAGTGATACATATGGCCCTTAGTTCTTAGGTAATGTTACTAGACTCTTTTTCTTACACGAGTTGTGTTTTTAGTTGACCTGATTACTTACTTTGTCTGTGGCTCTCATCTACGAGCCTGCAACCAAGTTGGGAGGATATTTCTACTGCTTTGCACTGTGAAACCTGGGTTGGCTGGCTATTTTTCCTCCTTGGGAGAGTTAGTAGCACCACTTTCTTTTGACAGTACAAGCTCTAGCTGCCTAATGGCTACACGGCACTGGATGGTTAAATTTAGGGCAGTAACGTGGACTCACCGTTCTACGGTCGTTTCACTTGACTCTTTTTCTGATACGAGTTGTGTCTTTAGCTGTTCGCTCTTTTCGTAACTGAGACCTGGCTCCCCAGTTTGGCCCTCCCTGAGATTGAAATGGCCCTCCCTTTCAAATCCAGAAAGACCTAGAGGGATGGGAGGCAGTGCTGCTACAGTGGATATACAAGCCTACCCTTGTACACTTTTTGCGACTGATGAACTGGTAGGAGCAGAAACATTTGGGTTTTGTCTCTCAGTATCACCTCAAGCTAGTGTCTTAATTTTCTGACCCCCTAGACTTGCTGGAGACTTTATATATTCTTTGGGTGAAGCTCTATCCCATTTAGCATTGAGGTGTTAACATTTTATAGTATTGGGTGATTTTAATATTCATGTGGATGTCATCATGCAATCAGACCCAATTAGTTTTTAAGCCCACCCATTTGCCACGACAATCAACCTGTTTTTTTCACTGTCAGGTTGGATATGTTGGACCCTAGTCTTTTACCTTGAATTGATCATTTTCTAATAAAGTTTGATTGGTCTCATACACTGCATGCAAGACAGCATATCAGAGAGGAAGAACCCTTATTAATTTAGGCCCTGTAGTAAGCTTTAGCTGTGTGTGCTTCTTCCCTTTTTGAAAGAGATATCCATTTGCTCTCTGGAAATATAAAGGCTGATGCTTCTATGGAGGATAGTTGGCTCCACATTGCGGTGATCAATTTACCACCCATCACTTCTTGCAAACCTTTCAGAAGCAGACCCTCTGCACCTTGGTTTACAGAAACACTTACTGTTGATAATAGGCCACTGTTAGGACAGACAAGAAAGCTTTCTATAAAGACAGGATTGAGGCTGCAGACAACAAGATGCAAGAAGTGATTAAGGTGATACAAATATTTATGGCACCCACAGCTTGTGTCAGAAGTCTGCCCCCTCCTCTAGAAAGGTGTGTAAAATTAGCCTGATTTTTCAAAATAGATTTTTAATATTCAATTTAATCTTGTCACATCTCCTTGAATGACCTGAGTACAACCCTCTCTATTGAAGCTATGAAGGTCACATCATGTTCCTTATCATGCTTTAACCCTATTTCTCTGAAGGATACTTTAACAGCTATGCAGTGCCTTAAGTTAGGCTAACGATAGACCGCTGCCACACTGGTTTACTAATTGTGGGGGCAAAAGTGATTAATCGATCAGTGAATAAACTGCAAAATGATTGTTTAACCACTGCTGTGCTCCCTTCAATGTGGAAGCAGGCAAAACATTTTCCCTTGGTGGAAAACCTTCTGTGTACCCCAAAAGGCTGGCTTATTATAGGCCTATTTCAAAAGCTGCTAGAGAAATATGTAAACTCAGCTCTCCCACTATCTGATTCTAATAATCTCCTGAACCCCATCTCATTGGGGTTTATGCCTAATCTAGGAACTGAACCTGCTCTCGTTGAGGTGTCAGAGCATATTAAATGTACTTTAAATGAAGGTGGACAATATGTACTCATATTTTTAGACCTACCAGCAGCCTTTGAAACAGTTCCGCACTAAATGCTTCTTTGCCATTTACAGTCAATTGGACTGGAGGGCCGTGTGCTGAGAGAGTTCGATTATTTTTTAGAGAACAGAGGTCAAGATGTCTGGACCACCCTTTTTCATCAGGTAATAAGACCCTTACAGTTGAGCTCCACAAGGCTCTGCTCTGAGCCCTACATTATTTAACATCTACCTAACCCCTCTTACAAATCTGGCAGTATAAGTTAAATTTATATATTCACTTATAATGAAGCCACACACTTTATCTTCTCCTTTAATAAAGCTAAAGAAATTGTTGTGGATCTAATTAAAACCATGCCTGGCTGCAATTCTCTCTTGAATGCCCCAGAACCCGCTGTTGTGTAATGCTGACAAGTTAGAAGTTATTTTCTTTGGCCAGGACTCAACTCCTGACTTGTTGGCCTGAGGGAACTCCCCCTCTGCTTCCTCAAACCGGAGTGGTTAGGAACTTAGGGTGTACAGTTCATTAACCATATCTTCTTTCAGCCTCAAGACATAGCAATGGTAGGGACCTGTTTCGGTCACTTTGACGTATTAAAAACATTTTTGTAATTTCCTTATGTACCAGCGGGAACATTTTTATTCAGTCCCTTATTACCTCAAGTATTATGCATCTGCTTTGTACCTGGGCCTGCCGGTCGATTTAATTAACAAGATCCAAGTGGTTCAAAATGCAGCCACATGGCTGCTTATCGAGCTGCCTTTGAGAACTCAGGTTTCGCTTTATCTCTATTCTTTGCATTGACTTACCTTTAGAGCCTTATAACAGGCAGGTCCTAGATATCTTGCAGCTAGAATTCATTTCTACCTTCCTTCTAGGGAGCTTTGCTCCTCTAACAGGGTCTTGTCAATGGAATCAAGGATCTATTGCTCCAGGATAGGTGGTCGTTCTTACTTTTATCTGGGTACTTCTGCCTAGAATAAACTTCCCCTTGGCCTCCACTTTTTAAGATATAAACAGACCTTTGGAAAAAGTATGAAAAAGATGCTTTTTTGCTCAGTCTTAAGTGCTTACCTGTACGCTATATAAATATCTGTTCATCATCATCATTATTATCATCACCATCAAACTGATAGTTGGAGGTTTCTTCAGCTTTTTGTAGGTATCCCACTGGATCCTTGTGGAATTCCTCAGTTGTACTACTTATTAAGAATGTTTGTGATGAATATCAATGATTTGGCATAGGACAACGCCACAAGTGTGTTTTCCAATGGTGCCCTATGCCAAATCAAAAGGGCAGGCATGCACAGTATTTACGAGATGCAGTGCATTCCTGTCCTTTCAGCCAACTCCGGTGCACAATATGGTGCCTAGCACCAACGTAGGCACCCTTGCATCATGGAGTAAGGGTATCTGCATTGTTGGCAGGATTGTTTTTGCGCGGGAAGGGACACCTTCCTGCACTAAAACAATCCATCAAATAATTTTCCTCTTTCTATGTGTGCTGTAAAATGCAGCACACATAGAAAGAGGAAAATCTATCAGAAATAAACATATTTCTTCTCGTTACGCCTGCCCTGTGGAGGCATGCAGTTTCAAACCGTTCCCAGGTTTACCGATCTTTGTAAATCTGGGAATGTGTAAAAACCCTTGGGTGTTGTGTGGGAACACCCATCACAAAGCCCATGAAATGCCTCTCCGATGGCAACGGAGCGAGTTGCACTACATTGCCTTACACAATATCTACTAGGCCATGAATAGTCATGCAAAGTGGCTTTGTGTGGTCTCTTAGATAGATCTGCACTCATAAAAAGTAATACACTGGCAGTGCAAGGGGCTTGTAAATAAGCCCCTCACTGTGTGACAAAAATATTTTAATAAAGTAATAAGACCAACTTAGGAATTGAATAAAAAAAGAAGAGACTTCTAACACTGTCTGTTTGCATCTTACAGTGTGATAGCCAGCTTTGAAGAGGGCTCGGTTGTTGGCATTGACTTTGCCAATGCCTGTGCAAATTTTAAATAATTAAACTTTGGCAAAGTCAGTAGTAGCTGGGATGGCTAGAGTGAGTTATAGGAGGGAAAAAAAGCTGGGAAAGGGATAGAGAGGCAGAGAATGGGAGAGAGAGGTGGAGAATGAGAGAAAAGGCAAAAGCACTAAGTGGCAGTATACACACTAGTTATTTTACATAATTCGCTTTGCAGAATATTGGTTCAAGTGCACATTAAAAAGCAATGTTCATTAAAATAAATACAAGGTTAGATATTTTCCTCCTAGAGCTTTACGGCCTGCCTTAAGAATTTGACAAGGTTACCCACTGCTTTTAAAGTACCTCCCTTTAGGCAAAATATTACAGCCTCTGAGATTGTTCTTATTCCCTCTGCCTTAACACTCTCTGGACTCTTTGGCTGACTTACATATTGTCAATGCAGCCCTTTAATTTCTATGCACTACAGAAATCCTTAAAAGGGAGGTAAAAACCTGAATCACATAAAAGCGATCTTCTCCTGAGGCCGCAGATTAAAATAAAAATAGGTTTACCTTGAGCGAGAGCATATTTCTATAGAGTACCTGATTTTTTTTTTTAAATATAGCTCTTTATTAAAGTTTTATACATATTGGGCAAATAGTGAATAGTCAAGGCCATCAAGAATAAACCATCAGAACAAATTACATATCCCGGCACAACAGAGTTCCCTCCCCCTTGGGGGCACAAAGCATGGAAAGGAACCCAGTGAGACACCTCACAGACCAGGAGCCACTCAGTCCCCAAAAAGGTCATAGGTTGAAGCGTCCATGCATATTAACTGTGCAATGTTCCTGTAGGAAGATATGTTCACGAAAGAGAACCAAAAGCACAGCAACAATTCCCAAATATGAGAGAACCTGATAGCGTCTGTGGTATGAGAATGGCATGGATCTGTATGTCCCAGCAACTGAGTAAGGAGGGGAAGGGCTATCAACAGCCAACCCCACATGGGGGGTCTGGAGGAAGAGAGTCCCATGTGTCTCATCAGTGAGTGTGGGAAATGAGCAGCCGAGGCAAGGAGTGACTGGACCATCCGGGGCTGTGCTAATTTCTGTAGAAAGAAAGCCTCCACCAGGGGGCCCCAATATGGCAAGGAGTGGCAAGCGGTAAGTACCCGATTTCAAGGTGGACTCTTATTGGTCAGAGCAAACATACTGCCAAGGTACGTATCCCAGGCATCCAGTGCTTGGGCTGTGAATGCCGCGCTGCTGTCTTAGCCCATGCCTCTTTAAGAAGGTCCCTCAACCAGAGTGACAGCATGGGCATCACTCGGGATGTCCAGGCCATGCTATGCAGCACTTTGGGAGGTTGAACACCAAGTCAACAAACTTAACAACTTAGGTATTCCTGCGTGTATGTGTGGCAGACCCAGGAGGCAATGGAAGGGATCAAACTGTAAGGGATAGCCCACAATATCTGACAGTATCTGGATGGTCTCTCTCCACTATCCTTCAATCACCGGGCAGTCCCAGACCATATGATAAGCAGAGTCATCGAGGGCATTTTGGTGTGACTCCCGGAAAGATGTTCTGGAGTCGCAGAGAGGTCAGATATGTCTGATGTACTTAATTGAAATGGGTACATTTCAGTTTCGATTTCTTAAGGACACCCTGGACCTGCTCCAACACACAAGACTATTGCCTATCTGCAAGGTCTTGTCCAAGAGACAGAGCCCACTTATCCTTTAAAACATGAAAGGTCAAAATATGAGGGTCTAACAAACGGCTGTATCATAGTGCCACTGCATACTTACCCCTTTCATGTTCCAACAAGATGTGTAACATGTAAGTCAACAGCTGGCCCTCAGAGATGTTGTAGTGCACTCTGAATTTCTGGTTGGACACCAAGAGCCTGTGTTGTGATGGTCTGCAATCTTGCTAAATACTAAAAGCACCCACAGTGGTAGAGTGGGTGCATATTGCACTGGATCCTGCTGCGGGCCACATCTTTGCTCCACTGATGAGGCGTCCCACCCTCAGGGTGTCTCGCGAGGGCTCCATAAGTTAATCTGTGACTTCTGGCACTCCAGGTCTCGTCTGACAAAGCCCCATTGGGGTGGTGGCCATCGCCAGCCACTACATGGGCCATTGTAGTTGTGCAGCAGCAGGATACAGTTCATAGTGAGGCACCCCCATTCCCCTTTTCCAACGTGGCAAAAAACTTGTGTAAAGCCACTCTTTTCTACATGTGCCTCAAATCAAGTCAGAAAGGAGTGTGTTCAGTTTCCAGAAGAAGCATTTTTGGGAGAGGCCAGGCAGGGCAGAAAATGATAAAGAAACTGGGCCATGATCAAACTTTTTATCAAGGAGACTCAACCCACTGGAGAGAGCGGTAGGGAGGTCCGAAATGTCTGGGAGAGACACACACCCAACAAGGCCTTAGTGAGGTTATCATGAATCGTATCCATCAATCAATCAATCAATCAATCATTTGTAAAGCGCACTACATACCCGTGAGGGTTTCAAGGAGCTGGGGCGGGGGCGCTACTGATCGAACAGCCAGGTCTTGAGTTTCCTCCTGAAGGTCAGCAGGTCTTGGGTCTGTCGTAGGCTCAGTAGGAGGGTGTTCCATGTCTTGGCGGCAAGGTGGGAGAAGGATCTCTCACTGGAGGATGCGCGGGACGGTGGCGAGTGAGAGGTCGGGGGAGCTTAGCTGGATGTTGGGGTTGTAGAAGGAGAGCCGTCTGTTAAGGTAGGCTGGGCCGATCTTGTGGAGTGCCTTGTGTGTGTGGGTGAGGAGCTTGAAGGATATCCTCTTGTTGATGGGGAGCTAGTGCAGATTTCTCAGGTGGGGGGTGATGTGGCCGTGGAGTGGTACGTCGAGGATCAGTCATGCCGAGGCATTTTGGATGCGTTGTAGTCATTTGATGAGCTTGATCGGGGCTCCTGCGTACATGGTGTTTCTGTAGTTGAGTCTGCTGCTAACCAGTACCTGGGTGACTGTTTTTCTTGTATCTGTCAGGATCCATCTGTAGATCTTGCGAAGCCTGCGGAGGGTGTTGAAGCAGGAGGAGAAGACGGCGTTGACTTGCTTGTTCATTGAGAGCATTGAGTCGAGGCTGATTCCCAGGTTGCGTGCGTAATCGGTGGGTGTTGGGGCTGCTCCCAGTCCAGTCACCCACCAGGAGTCGTCCCAGTCTGAAGGGTTGGAGCCAAGGATGACGACCTCCGTCTTGTCCGAGTTCAGCTTCAGACGGCTGGTCTTCATCCAGTTGGTGATGGCCTTCATTCCTTTGTGGAGGTTGGCTTTGGCGGTGATGGGGTCCTTGGTGAGGGAGAGGAACAGCTGAGTGTCGTTGGTGTAGGAGATTATGTTGAGGTGGTGCTGTTGGGCTATGTGTGCGAGCGGGCCCATGTAAATCTTGAACAGTGTCGGGCTGAGGGAGGATACCTGGGGTTTAGAACGGAATGGGGGAGGCGGACACTCTGGGTGCTGCCTGAAAGGAAGGAGGTGGTCCAATCCAGAGCCTTGTCTCGGATCCCTGCGGCATGGAGGCGTGCACGTAGTGTGCTGTGGCAGACATCTCAAAGGCGGCAGAGAGGTCTAGGAGGATGAGTGCTGTTGTCTCGCCGTTGTCCAGCAGGGTCCTGATGTCATCGGTGGCGGCGATGAGGGCAGATTCGGTGCTGTGGTTGCTGCGGAACCCTGACTGGTAAGGGTCCAGGATTCTGTTTTCTTCGCAGTATCGGGTTAGCTGTCTGTTGACGGTTTTCTCGGTGACCTTGGCCAGGAAGGGGAGCAGAGAGATGGGTCAGAAGTTCTTGAGGTCTCTTGGGTCTGCCCTAGGTTTTTTGAGTAGGGCATTGATCTCGGCGTGTTTCCAGATCTGTGGGGTGGTCGCGGTCTCGAGGGAGAGATTGATGACGTTGCGCAGGTGGGGTGCAATGGAGCTGCTTGCTCTGTTGAAGACGTGGTGCGGGAATAGGTCTGACGGAGAGCCAGAGTGGTCTTGATAGTGTCATCGATGCTCACGCTGGCCCAGGCTAGCAGTGGGTCGTGGTTGATGGTGTGCGGAGGGTCTGTTGTGTTGCTGTCTGTTGGGGCTGTCTGGGTGTTGAAGCTGTCGTGGATGTCTGCTATCTGGTGGTGGAAGAAGGTGGGGAGGGAGTCGCACAGGGCTTGCGAGGGCAGGATGTTGTTGGTGTTGGAGCTGGGGTTGGAGAGTTCCTTCACGATGTTGAAGAGCTCCTTGCTGTTGTGTGCATTGTTGTCGGGCGGTCTTTGAAGGAGGTCCTCTTGGCCACCCTGATGAGGTGGTGGTGGTTGAGGAATGTGTCCTTGTGTACTGCACGGCTGTCCGGAGTTTGTTCATTGTTCCATTTCTTCTCTAGTTTCCGGCAGGCTTGCTAGAAGGCTAGGAGTTCTGGGGTGAGCCAGCTGTCCCTCTTGCTGGTGTCTCTGTGGGGGGGGTATCTTCAGCGGGGCGAGGGTGTTGGCGCAGTCCTCGATCCAGCATCTGAGGCTTTGGGCAGCGTCGTCGTTGTTGGAGGGTTCAGTGGGTGGGCTGAGAGCGAGGTATGCGTGTAGTTAGTCTTCGGTGATTTTGCTCCAGCAGTGGTTGGGGGATCTGTGAGTGCGGTGTAAGTATGGGCGAAATTTGCGAATTCGCGTTCGGCGAATTTGCGCGAAATCGAATTTTCAATCCGCAAAATCCGCGAATTCGTGCGAATTTGCGGATTTTTTGTTTTTTGCGTGTTTGCGGGGCTTTTTGCGTGTTCACTGGGTTTTTTGCATGTTCGCGGGGCTTTTTGCGTTTATGCGGGCCGCTTGCATGGTGAATTTACCCATGCGGTCGTGTAAGGGCACAGCACCCTCTGGTTCACCACTGCCACCCTCTGGTTCATCACTGCCATCCTCTGGTTCATCACTGCCACCCTCTGGTTCATCACTGCCACCCTCTGGTTCACCCCTGCCACCCTCTGGTTCACCCCTGCCACCCTCTGGTTCACCACTGCCACCCTCTGGTTCACCCCTGCCACCCTCTGGTTCACCCCTGCCACCTCTGGTTCAGCACTGTCACCCTCTGGTTCACCACTGCCACCCTCTGGTTTACGACTGCCACCCTCTGGTTCATCACAGCACCTCTGGTTCACCACTGCCACCCTCTGGTTAACCGCTGTCACCCTCTTGTTCAGCACTGCCACCCTCTGGTTCACCACTGCCACCCTCTGGTTCACCCCTGCCACCCTCTGGTTCACTGCTGCCACCCTCTGGTTCACCACTGCCACCCTCTGATTCATCAAAGCACCCTCTGGTTCACCCCTGCCACCCTATGGTTCAGCACTGTCACCCTCTGGTTCACCACTGCCACCCTCTGGTTCACGACCGCCACCCTCTGGTTCATCACAGCACCTCTGGTTCACCACTGCCACCCTCTGGTTCATCACAGCACCTCTGGTTCAGCACTGCCACCCTCTGGTTAACCACTGTCACCCTCTGGTTCAGCACTGCCACCCTCTGGTTCACCACTGCCACCCTCTGGTTCACCCCTGCCACCCTCTGGTTCACCACTGTCACCCTCTGAATCATCACAGCACCCTCTGGTTCACCCCTGCCACCCTCTGGTTCAGCACTGTCACCCTCTGGTTCACCACTGCCACCCTCTGGTTCACAACTGCCACCCTCTGGTTCACGACTGCCACCCTCTGGTTCATCACAGCACCTCTGGTTCACCACTGCCACCCTCTGTTTAACCACTGTCACCCTCTGGTTCAGCACTGCCACCCTCTGGTTCACCACTGCCACCCTCTGGTTCACTCCTGCCACCCTCTGGTTCACCACTGCCACCCTCTGGTTCATCACAGCACCCTCTGGTTCACCCCTGCCACCCTCTGGTTCAGCACTGTCACCCTCTGGTTCACCACTGCCACCCTCTGGTTCACCCCTGCCACCCTCTGGTTCACCCCTGCCACCCTCTGGTTCAGCACTGCCACCCTCTGGTTCAACCCTGCCACCATCTGGTTCATCACTGCCACCCTCTGGTTCACCCCTGCCACCCTCTGGTTCACCCCTGCCACCCTCTGGTTCACCCCTGCCACCTCTGGTTCACCACTGCCACCCTCTGGTTTACGACTGCCACCCTCTGGTTCATCACAGCACCTCTGGTTCACCACTGCCACCCTCTGGTTAACCGCTGTCACCCTCTGGTTCAGCCATGCCACCCTCTGGTTCACCACTGCCACCCTCTGGTTCACCCCTGCCACCCTCTGGTTCACTGCTGCCACCCTCTGGTTCACCACTGCCACCCTCTGATTCATCAAAGCACCCTCTGGTTCACCCCTGCCACCCTATGGTTCAGCACTGTCACCCTCTGGTACACCACTGCCACCCTCTGGTTCACGACCGCCACCCTCTGGTTCATCACAGCACCTCTGGTTCACCACTGCCACCCTCTGGTTCATCACAGCACCTCTGGTTCACCACTGCCACCCTCTGGTTTACCACTGTCACCCTCTGGTTCAGCACTGCCACCCTCTGGTTCACCACTGCCACCCTCTGGTTCACCCCTGCCACCCTCTGGTTCACCACTGCCACCCTCTGAATCATCACAGCACCCTCTGGTTCACCCCTGCCACCCTCTGGTTCAGCACTGTCACCCTCTGGTTCACCACTGCCACCCTCTGGTTCACAACTGCCACCCTCTGGTTCACGACTGCCACCCTCTGGTTCATCACAGCACCTCTGGTTCACCACTGCCACCCTCTGGTTAACCACTGTCACCCTCTGGTGGTTCAGCACTGCCACCCTCTGGTTCACCACTGCCACCCTCTGGTTTACCACTGTCACCCTCTGGTTCAGCACTGCCACCCTCTGGTTCACCACTGCCACCCTCTGGTTCACCCCTGCCACCCTCTGGTTCACCACTGCCACCCTCTGAATCATCACAGCACCCTCTGGTTCACCCCTGCCACCCTCTGGTTCAGCACTGTCACCCTCTGGTTCACCACTGCCACCCTCTGGTTCACAACTGCCACCCTCTGGTTCACGACTGCCACCCTCTGGTTCATCACAGCACCTCTGGTTCACCACTGCCACCCTCTGGTTAACCACTGTCACCCTCTGGTGGTTCAGCACTGCCACCCTCTGGTTCACCACTGCCACCCTCTGGTTCACCCCTGCCACCCTCTGGTTCACCCCTGCCACCCTCTGGTTCACCCCTGCCACCCTATGGTTCAGCACTGTCACCCTCTGGTACACCACTGCCACCCTCTGGTTAACCACTGTCACCCTCTGGTTCATCACAGCACCTCTGGTTCACCACTGCCACCCTCTGGTTTACCACTGTCACCCTCTGGTTCAGCACTGCCACCCTCTGGTTCACCACTGCCACCCTCTGGTTCACCCCTGCCACCCTCTGGTTCACCACTGCCACCCTCTGAATCATCACAGCACCCTCTGGTTCACCCCTGCCACCCTCTGGTTCAGCACTGTCACCCTCTGGTTCACCACTGCCACCCTCTGGTTCACAACTGCCACCCTCTGGTTCACGACTGCCACCCTCTGGTTCATCACAGCACCTCTGGTTCACCACTGCCACCCTCTGGTTAACCACTGTCACCCTCTGGTGGTTCAGCACTGCCACCCTCTGGTTCACCACTGCCACCCTCTGGTTCACCCCTGCCACCCTCTGGTTCACCCCTGCCACCCTATGGTTCAGCACTGTCACCCTCTGGTACACCACTGCCACCCTCTGGTTCACGACCGCCACCCTCTGGTTCATCACAGCACCTCTGGTTCACCACTGCCACCCTCTGGTTCATCACAGCACCTCTGGTTCACCACTGCCACCCTCTGGTTTACCACTGTCACCCTCTGGTTCAGCACTGCCACCCTCTGGTTCACCACTGCCACCCTCTGGTTCACCCCTGCCACCCTCTGGTTCACCACTGCCACCCTCTGAATCATCACAGCACCCTCTGGTTCACCCCTGCCACCCTCTGGTTCAGCACTGTCACCCTCTGGTTCACCACTGCCACCCTCTGGTTCACAACTGCCACCCTCTGGTTCACGACTGCCACCCTCTGGTTCATCACAGCACCTCTGGTTCACCACTGCCACCCTCTGGTTAACCACTGTCACCCTCTGGTGGTTCAGCACTGCCACCCTCTGGTTCACCACTGCCACCCTCTGGTTCACCCCTGCCACCCTCTGGTTCACCACTGCCACCCTCTGGTTCATCACAGCACCCTCTGGTTCACCCCTGCCACCCTCTGGTTCAGCACTGTCACCCTCTGGTTCACCACTGCCACCCTCTGGTTCACAACTGCCACCCTCTGGTTCACGCCTGCCACCCTCTGGTTCATCACAGCACCTCTGGTTCACCACTGCCACCCTCTGGTTAACCACTGTCACCCTCTGGTGGTTCAGCACTGCCACCCTCTGGTTCACCACTGCCACCCTCTGGTTCACCCCTGCCACCCTCTGGTTCACCACTGCCACCCTCTGGTTCATCACAGCACCCTCTGGTTCACCCCGGCCACCCTCTGGTTCGGCACTGTCACCCTCTGGTTCACCACTGCCACCCTCTGGTTCACCCCTGCCACCCTCTGGTTCAGCACTGCCACCCTCTGGTTCACCACTGCCACCCTCTGGTTCACCCCTGCCACCCTCTGGTTCACTGCTGCCACCCTCCGGTTCACAAATGCCACTCTCTGGTTCATCACAGCACCCTCTGGTTCACCCCTGCCACCATCTGGTTCAGCACTGTCACCCTCTGGTTCAGCACTGCCACCCTCTGGTTCACCACTGCCACCCTCTGGTTCACCACTGCCACCCTCTGGTTCACTCATGCCACCCTCTGGTTCACCACTGCCACCCTATGGTTCACCCCTGCCACCATCTGGTTCATCACTGCCACCCTCTGGTTCACCCCTGCCACCCTCTGGTTCATCACTGTCACCCTCTGGTTCATCACTGCCACCCTCTGATTCACCACTGCCAGCCTCTACCCAGACCTTTTGTGATGCAGCGGCAGCACAAAAGATGCGCCATGGTGCTGGGTATTAACAACGTGACGCATCTGAGAGATGCGTCACGTTGTTAAGCCCTGCACCATCAGGAGGCGTTCTGGCGCAGGGGAGGGCGTTCCTGCGCAGGAATGCCTCCTAAAAGTGGCTGAGTGAAATGTACAAGATTTCACTCAGTCACTTTTAGGCCAATGCTGTGTCAAAACCCTGCGCCTGCTTGAACCAGGCGCAAGGCTTGATGCAGCATTGGGGAGATAGGGCCCCCCAGAGCATTGCTGGAGCTGCGTCGCAAGCGCGACGCAGCTCCAGCAATGTGCTGCTTTTATGGCACAGATGCGTGACGCATCTGTGCCGTTTTTGCCACATGGTGTGCCGCATTGTAAATGCGGCGCACCATGGGTGGCGGAGCTGCGTCGCACAATACCTGGCGCATACCTGGGGATGCACCAGTTATTGTAAATCTGCCCTTATACATTTAGCCAACGAGGGAGCACTTACTGATTAGACAGTAGAAAGTACTCCAGTTGAGTAGAGGTGTTGCACAAAAAGGTGGCATCTTCGTGGACAAACACGCATGGCGGGATTCATTCTGCCCCCTGTCAGACTTTTTTTTGTGCCCTTCTGCCCTCTGTTAGACTCGTTTTTCCCTTGTTTTTCTGCCCTTCTGCCCTTTGTTAGACTGCTTTTTGTGGCTTTCTGCCCTCTGCATCACCACATCATCACTCAGCGCTACCCCAGCATCACTCAGCACCACCACATTATCACTCACCACCACCACATTATCACTCAGCACCACTCAGCACCACCCAGCATCACTCAGCACCACCATTTTCCCCTTGTTTTTCTGCCCTTCTGCCCCCTGTTAGACTCATTTTTGTGCCCTTGTGCCCTCTGTTAGACTCATTTTTCCCTTGTTTTTCTGCCCTTCTGCCCTCTGTTAGACTCGTTTTTTGTGACCTTCTGCCCTCTGTTATTCCCTTGGTTTTGTGCCCTTCTGACCTCTGTTAGACTCGTTTTTTTGTGCCCTTCTGCCCTCTGTTAGACTCGTTTTTGTGCCTTTCTGCCCCGTTAGACTAGTTTTTTGTGCCCTTCTGCCCTCTGTTAGACTCGTTTTTCCCTTGTTTTTCGGCCCTTCTGTCCTCTGTTAGCCTGTTTTTTTGTGCCCTTCTGCCCTCTGTTAGACTCGTTTTTCCCTTGTTTTTCTGCCCTTCTGCCCTTTGTTAGACTGCTTTTTGTGGCTTTCTGCCCTCTGCATCACCACATCATCACTCAGCGCTACCCCAGCATCACTCAGCACCACCACATTATCACTCACCACCACCACATTATCACTCAGCACCACCACAGCACCACTCAGCACCACCACAGCACCACTCAGTGCCACCACAGCATCACTCAGCACCACCACAGCATCACTCAGCACCACCACAGCATCACTCAGCACCACCACATTATCACTCAACACCACCACAGCACCACTCAGCACCACAACAACATCACTCAGCACCACAACAGCATCACTCAGCACCACCACAGCACCACTCAGCACCACCACAGCACCACTCAGCACCACCACAGCACCACTCAGCGCCACCACAGCATCACTCAGCGCCACCACAGCATCACTCAGCGCCACCACAGCATCACTCAGCACCACCACAGCACCACTCAGCACCACCACAGCATCACTCAGCACCACCACAGCATCACTCAGCTCCACCACATCACCAATCAGCACCACCACAGCACCACTCAGCACCACCACAGCATCACTCAGCACCACCACAGCATCACTCAGCACCACCACATTATCACTCAGCACCACCACAGCACCACTCAGCACCACCCCAGCATCACTCAGCACCATCCCAGTATCACTCAGTACCACCACAGCACCACTCAGCATCACCACAGCACCACTCAGCACCACAACAGCACCACTCAGCGCCACCCCAGCATCAATCTGCGCAACCATTCAACAACAACTGGTTCAAATATGTTCTCTCAATGTTTCAAACTTTATTACAAATGTCATAAAAAGATGTTAATATTTCACTTCTGTTCTTGGATTTTCGTCACAATAAAATACACTGAATATAATCTTCACAAAAGTTATTTTAAAAAGTTTAAGCTATTGCCATTATAAATTAAAATCACTTTTATTTAAGTTTTAATTATTTAAAAAAATAAAAGCCATTGTAATTTATAATATCAATACAGCTAAGTTACGTAAATACAAAACATAATGCATTACAAATGCTATAGGTGTCACATTTGCGAAAGTTATAACTATTGTCATTGTAAATGACAAAGCTATTAATTTAGCTATTTTCAAAACCAACACATAAATTAAAAAAAATTTCATTACAAGACCAATAGCTCAAACTTTCCTAATGCGAGACGTATTGCATTGCAAATGCTTGTTTTTATATCTGTCAGTGCTTCCTGTTGAGGTTTAATTTTCGTGACAGGCACCCCATTGTCTACTTGTAACTATTCTCTGACCCTGCTTCAAGGGTCAGAGCAGGGTCAGTGAATAGTTCCAAGTAGGCAACGAGGCGCCAGGAAGCACTTACAGGCTTACAGCAGCAGGTGCCCAAGTTGAAGTTAAATTCTTTGTAACCCTTTTGTAAAAGGTTACAAAAAATTAGCTTCAACTTTTGCACCTGCTGCTGTAACCCTGTAAGTGCTTGGCTGAAAATTCGTCCCCGCTGATTCGCGGATTTTACCGCGATTTCGCAAGATTCGCGGATCGCAAAATCACGGAAAATCCGCAAATTGCGCGAGCGGAGCGAATTTTCAGCCCATGCTTAGTGCAGTGGTGTGTGGTGGGCTTCTGGAAGGCAAAGTGGATGCAGCGGTGGTCGGTCCAGAGGAGTTCGGTGGTGTGGCTGACGGAGGCGTGCGGGCTTGAGGAGAAGACGTGGTCGAGCGTGTGGACTGCAGAGTGGGTGGGCATTGTGAAAAGTTGCTTCAGTCCGAAGTTGACGAGGTTATCGATCAGGGTTGTGGTGTTGTTGTTCTCAAGGTGAAAGTTCAGGTCTCCAAGGAGGATGTAGTCGGTGGAGGTCAGGGCGTGCATGCTGATCATGTTGCATTCTTTATGATAGATATGCACCTCAAAGTGGTGAAAGGTATCGTAACATCAGAGCCCAGGTAGAGCGGACCTTCCCACTTCAACTCAGAGAGTCTGTGCAAGGGGGAAAGGCTGGACCTAGTCCAGGCCAACCTCAAGCTAGCTAAAAGCTTTACAAAGTAGTCCAAAGCCCCCAGCACCTGAGGGAAGCCTTGCAGAAGTCCTAAAGATAAATGAAAGCATCATCCACATAGAGCGAGACAATCTCCCAGAAGGCAGCTCTTGGTAGGCCCCATTGCGGGCCCTATGTTGGCACAGACCCGCCAATGGTTCCAGCGCCAGAGCAAATATAAGCAGGGAGAGTGAACTACAATGTCCGGTACTCCTGCTCACCCGAAACGGGGCCAAAGTTTCCTTCCTGTTTAGACCCTAGTGACCGGCTCTGTGTACACAAGATCAACCCACCTCAATATCTCCAGACCCATATGGCGTAACACTCCCCGCAGATGGAGCCAGCACAGTGTGTCAAAGGCCTTCTCGATATATAACAAATATTCCACTCCTGGAGGGCACTGGGGTGGGGTATTCATCCACTAGGTGAAACAGACAGAAGAGACAAAGCAACGTGTTCCTCCCAGGAATGAAGCCATTCAAGTCAGGGTGCACCTATGTAGCAACATACAGGAACACTCAATTTGCTATTACCTTCCCAAGGACCTTACAGTCCATATTGAAAAGAAGACGGAGAGGCCGATACGGCTGCATCTCCAGCGTATCCCTCTCCAGGGTGAGAAGGACCACAAACAAGGCCTCTCTCATGGATATATAGAGGATGCCCACATCCTTGGCAGAGTGAAAAAGGTGCAACAGCTTTGGAAGGGAAAGTAACCAGATACACCAAATAAAATGTCACAGTTAGCCTTTCGTCGCCATATTCTTGATGTGCCATCTGTTCTATCGTCAGGTGAATGTCAACTAGTGATAACTGTTCATCAAGGGCACAGCTCTGAAGGGGGTTGAAGCTGGGGATAAGTAAACTATCGAGATAAACCTATGAATTGAGATTCCCAATCTTGTCATGTTCCTGATAAAGGGAGTTATATTTAAACAAAAAGCTTTCATGTAGTCTGCTGTGCTGTAAGCACATCACACGCTGGGGACCTAATGGCAGTCAGTTGGGGCCTATCGACCTCAGAGCACAACAACCATGCCAGGACACGCACTGTTTATTACCCTCCGCATGCTGTATGGCTAAATAGTCAGCTTATTCTGGTCTCCCAAATCAAATGACTAAAGCCCCGTATTCTACCGTGAGAGCAGTGAATTTATCCAACTGACCCCTCCCCTGCCCCTCCGAATCTCTGCCGCATGAATGGCAGGGTCCATGGCTGTCAATACATGGTGCAATACCAGTTTCACACCATATTCAGTCTTAATACAGTGACCCTGTGTCACCACCTTGAAAGCATTCCACTCCACCATCCCGGTCGCATAGTTGCCTACATTTGAAAAGAATTTCCCCAGATACTTTGCAGCACAGGGCTGCTGCAGAAAGAAAGTTCATGTTTGCCCACCTGTTTGTAATAAAGAGAAATAGTTTCTGCAACAATATTACCCTGACTGTCTCTGCAAAAACGGGACAGTTGGCAACTATGCTGTTGGTCATAGTACCCTCATTACACTTAAAGTACAGGAAAATGTGGGTGCTTATGGTCTGATGGAACACGTTATGCAGGAGTTCCTGGGTTGGCAGCTTCGTCATATGGATTGTGGCCTGTCCCATACACCAATGCAATGTTCACAAGAGGGGATTGGGGTCTGATACTGTGCATTCAAAACATTCAGCAGACCTGGAGAAAGGCCTATTCTCATATGAAGTTGGTGGAGCTGGGAAAAGTGTGAATATTCCTGCATGTGAGGATGCAGGGATCACCAGACGTCCCATAGCCAGTCATGTGTTAACCAATCTGCAAAGAAATGGGTGGTCAAGGCCGGTTGTGTGCCCTGAAGGGGAGTATTGGACATGTTTCTGTGAGTTATGTACACACAAATGAAATCTCTGCCCCATAGGTTCAGTGCATTCAGGTCATCTATCGGCGATAGAGTGAGGGTATTCACAAAATGGGACTGGCCCGCATTAGGTGCATAGAGCGCTACAAGGGAAGTGGGCCACAGGGCCTACCCTCTGGTACATTACCATAAGGGAAGTTTAGACACCACCTAAATCAACACTTTCCAAGCATATTGTGAGTAGGCAGGACCCACAATCCGTCCCCGCCATCGGCACTGGAATCGGAGCAACTCTGCAGCCATCATTTAGGTTTCCTGTTATGTTAAAATGTTATGTTAAAAATAATTTGTTAAGCGCACTGCCACCGATTGGTTTTCTGGCACTAATGAGAGACAGAGAACGTGACCTGAGGTTTTGGTGCGTGCTGAGATTATTGATATGCTTGTCTGAAGAGAGGTGCGTGCTGAGATTATTGATATGTTTGTCTGAAGAGCCAGGTCTTTAGTGATTTCCTAAATGACATGAGATCCGGACAAGTCCGGATCTCGAGGGGGAAGGTATTCCACAGGCGAGGAGCCAGAATAGCAAATCTGCGGCCCCCAGAGCGCTTGCGTTTAAAGGAAGGTGTCTGAAGAAGGGCCAGGTGGGCTGAACGCAGATTGCGAGAAGGAATATGCTTCATGATAAGTTTATCAGTGAATTTAGGGCTTTTACAATGAAGGGATTTAAAAATCATGCAGCCTATTTTGAAGGAGCAACGTTGGGCCATGGGGAGCCAGTGAAGTTTCCTGAGCAATGGGGTGGCCGATTGCCATCTGGGTTGAGCAAGAATCAATCTGGCAGCGTAGTTCTGCACCATCTGAAGGCGCTTCAGCAGGTAGAGGGGTAGGCCTAGATAGATAGAATTTGCGTAGTCCAGGTGGGAGAGCACAGTGGCGATCACCACCTGGATAATGGCCTCCAGGGTAAAAAAACGCTGTACCTTCCGGATTTTCCTGAGCTGGAAAAAACACTTGGAGACCACCTGGCCTACTTGTGTTTTCAGTAAAAGATCACTATTCAAGGTGACTCCAAGTGTCTTTGCTGAGGAGGAAGGGGTTGGAATGTCCATCTGATGTTTCACAAGGGAACGGGTATTTAAATAGAAGATGATCAAGGAGTGCGAGTGAGAGTCAGGCTCCGCCTGGCTGTTGGGACCAAGGCTCAGTGTGTTAGGGCTTTCTATGAAAGCAGTGCAGTCTGCCAACATCCCTTGTCTCCTGGCCCTATTGCACGTATCCCTTGACAGATGGACCTGGCCTCTGTTGTATTTCAGAAGATCATTGCGAGAGTATGAGATCAGACGGGCAGCATGACTGGCCCTGGGTCCCGTCAGGTCGTGGACAGGCGCAGGCGGTGCGCCCGCTGCGCTAGTCTGCTGCGCTTCCGAAACGGCGGAGCCATTTAATGCCTGTGAGGGCGGGAGGGGCAGAGCACTGGTCCGCTCACCTGCTCCTCACCCAAGATGGCGGCTAGAATGCTGGACCCCAGGCAGCGCCTAATCGGCTGCGATGGGTATGAGCAAGCTGACAAGGTGGCCAGTTACGAGTTTAGGCGGGTCAGTGCCAGCGCAATGAGCGCAATAACCCAATTTTAAAAGTTCAGCAATGTGAATGCTAAATACGGTCGCAAGTGCAATTAAAATTAAAATATCGTAAACTCAATACACGCTCACACACAAGTCCCGGCTTCCGCCTCAGGACATCCACATGCACACTGTCAATCCTGGGGAAGGCTATGTGAACATGGCTGCGCTTCAAATAAGAGTACATTTGAAGCAACGTGTGGGCATTCCATTCCAATCCCCCACGATTCCTGGATATAACATTATCGAAGGAGTGGTAATAAGCAATGTGTGAAGCCATGAGTGAGATGTCCAGAAGCCCCCCACACCTCTCAACCCCTGTGGGTCACATACGCTCCCCTGTCTCTCCTCTCTCTGGTGTCACATTAGTGATCATACACAGACATGTAAACAAAAAGAGTCAAACACAGAAACACAAACCCTCACACCCATCCACAAGCTAAAGCAAAAACAATCCCAAGACCAATGAGATGCCATAAAACATAGCAAAACTAATGAAGTCCACCAGGGTCGGGGCAAAGGATATCCAGCAGTGGCAGGATTGTGGGGGCCCTTCCTGCCCGCCTACAAGAGCTGTGTGGGACCCCCATCCACAAAAGGGATTAACCATTTTGGTACATAGCCAAGATGGCTCCCATTGGTAAAGGAAGACCCTGATGATAACCAAGCCACAATCATCCAGCAAAACTGGGGTGAGAACCCATATACCAATTACAGACATAGAACAAAAGCTTCTTATCAGGAAATTCGATGTGAATGCTAGTGTGATTGTAGAGTCTTGAGAGGTGTGAATGCAGGTTTGATGGGTGTTCTGTGGGGTTATGGACAATTTTGTAAATTGTGTTTCAAACTTGTAACATGACAATATTTATATGAAAATTGTAAATACATGAATGACTATTTATTATGATAAAACAAATATATATGTGAAAAAAGATAAAAAGATAAAATATATTTTATAAACAATAAAATTCAGTTGTATGAATTAATCATGTTATAGGAAGTTGTTTTGGGGGGCTCTTTACAAGAGGAGCTTTTAGCCATCAGTAAAACAAAGTGGGTTAGTTTAGAGGTTTTCTCATTGTTTCTATCTAGCAGAAACAACCACATCGCCCGGTCCCAGCTGCTGTGTAGACCTCAAGGGCATCCCCAGCAGAGGTCAGGTGAGAGTCGCCAGTCTCATGGATTGTGTCAGGCTTTTGAGCCGGATGAAGCTCCTCCCTGCGCGCCCATCCCGGCCACCATCTTGCCACAACTCCTCTATAGGGTACCTAATATGTTTACATCTTGAAGCTGTGTCAATGTCCCTACTAGAATTTTAGGTTTTTACTCCTATTTTCAACTCTAGTTTGAGTGCTGATTTAGACATAGAAGCAAGTGATACAATCAAGGGGAGCAGCCCTTTTAATCACCTTTTTGATAGAATTACTACTACTCAGGATGCAGGTAATGCTTTGGAAATAAGTGATCTTATACAGTTAGTTCCTGTCTCCTTCATCTCTATGAAGTATGTAATCCGATTGTCAATCACAGCAGATAATGGCATCAATTCTAGTCTAATATGGCATAAAGGGGTTGATTGCCTTAAACAAAACCATTTTTTAATTCATTTTGTGCACATGCGATTTAGGGCTTTGTGCAAATTTACTAGTCCCCATTGTGGACCTGTATAAAAGAACAAGAATAATCTTAGCCTTTTAAATGTCCAGCAAAGGACCTAGTGCCCTCCCCATAGAGAGAGGAAAATCTTTTTAATGCTTCGCAAATAGTAGTAATTCGACTTTTTAAGTTCTCCACATGACCTTTCCTGGAAAGATTTTTGTCTATATGAAAACCTAAATATTGGTATCCCCCAACCTCCATTTTTGTACCTATCTTTCAGATGAACTTAGAACTATTTCTGCCAAAGTACATTTCGTTGGATTTATTCATATTAATAAAAAGGTTATTTTCTTGGTAGTACACTTGGATTTGATTGAGTTGCCTTTGAAGGCCAATCTGGGTCATCGCGAGGATGACTTGATCATCAGTGTACTCCAAAAAAAGTACTTTCAATTCCACTAGCTTCGAGCATCATCTAAGATATGTATAAGAACAGCTGCTAAGTCTGATATGTGCAGCTTAACAAGAGGCTTAAGACATAACCTTACTTTGAGCCATCATGGGTGGGAATTTTTGTATATAGGCCATGACTGTCAGGCACCTCCTCTCTAACCAATGTATTACTGTGGAGTTCTATTATCAGGCTTAAAAGAACAGGGGGATACCCTACTCAGAAAGCTTCCTCCACAATCTAGTTTGGTTCACCAAGCTGTTGGACATTTTTTTAAAGCAAGCAAAAAGATTATTTTTCTTGGTACGGGCTATCTGTCCGATCATAGTCAAGGATATGAAATTATCCTTACGTGCTGCAGTAAGGGCGGATGGGAAGTTAATCTTTGTGATGTATCCACTCATATCTGCAGGTGAGATAGTAGATGTTCAGCAAATATTTACCTATCTGCATGAGATCATAGCTGTTCAGCAAATGTTTGGGGCTTTGTTTATAAACGATATACAAATGTGCTCCTTACCATGAAGGTAAAACCAGGACCGAGCATATTACCACGTTGAACATAGGTGTTAAAACCGAGACACATTTTTGGGAATTAAGCTTCATTAGGGCAACGTGGAGCCCATTAGGACCAGAAGCCCATGGGGATTTGCAATGTTTAACTAATTTTGCATTATCTACATGACTGATTCTTAGTTGGCACCTGTCTTCTAGGTTTACGGTACACTTTGTGTTCGTTTCTAGAACCCCACATAGCACCATTAAGTGCTTTTCCCATTGACTGTATGTTATATGATAATCTTACTCCCCTTTAAGGCTTTTGGTGACCTTACTAACAATGGCAATTTAAAAAAATATATTTTTAGTTACTGTTGCGTTGTGCAACTCTACCCATTTGCGTTCTCGTTCTGTGTTTTTTAATATAGGGATTTTCTGTTCTTAAGTTAGATTACAGTTTATTTTTATGTTGGGTATTGTTGCATGCCTCCCCTCTGACCTTCAACAGATGCCTTATTTCCATTCTGTACTGCATGTTTAGTCAAGGAATTTCACGCTCTATTCAACTTTTGGGGTGGCGTCTTATTCTTGGGACGGTTCCTAGGAAGTCGAAGAGTTGGGTGAGTAATATGGCGAAGCAGTTGATATTACTTTTCAATCACCCCCATTGGGAATTTAAAGGTAACAAATAGCTTGTTACACATGGTTGACTCCAGATCTGATCTTGTAACTGAATACATCCCTTCTTCTAAACTGTTGTTTTTCCTTTTCTAACTGACAGGACTGCCTTGCCTAGGAACATTCCTGCTTTATAGTCCCGTGTGTTAAATCTTAAGCCAATGTGTTGTGGGTTGTGGTCACTTTCAAGTATGGCTAATATTTTGAAAGCTTGCAGGTTTTCAAGATTATTGACATTTAAAAATGTATAATTGGTTATTAATTCTTCACCTGACAATTTGAGAGTTGGAGGAGCAGGTTGATTGTTCAGATGTCTACTATTTGTATGGCAAACCTGCAGGCCAGTTAGGATGGAGCTACCCAGTCTACCCTGACAGGAATATATTTTGGAATTGAAGATTGGATCCATGACTGATAATTATACTATTCCTATGGGGAGTTTTATGGTCTCGATTGAAAAGGTTTTTATTAAAGTCACCTGTCAGCATGATCCTGGAGTTAGGAATTAGACCTAAGAAGGTTTCAGCTCCTTCTAAAACAATTATGAATGTTTTCCTATCCCAGGCTTCTAAGGGGGGGGAACAGACATTGGTCAAGTAAATTAGTGTATTTCTGACCAATTTTACCCAAACTGCCAAGATATTTTCGGACTCATACGCAATGCGGAGCATCTCAAATATACCAATAAATCACCACTCGACCTACCCCGCAATGCAATAGTTGTTGGATTACTCAACTAGATGAACATATGATACAATCCAAAGTTTTCTGTAAGCAGATAGTATCATACATATTTGTTTCTTATGTTCGTTTCTTGTCTGTCCCACCAAACTCTAATTCAATAACATACCTCCAGGCCCCCCCATGATCTGAGGTCATCACAGCCTGAATCTGGAATGCCAACATCGATCCTTTGTTGTGATAGACCCAGGGCAATTGCTAATGGATAACAAACACATTTCTTCATCTTGGTCTAGGTACACCCGACAGTCATTGCCATGGCGTTACTACCAATATAATTTTTGGTCTGCAGTTCAGGATATTGTTTGGGGGTTCATAGAGAATTGACTGGTTGGTTCCTTTATTAGATGTGGATATTTACTCTCCTATACCTTTTTTATGATTAGTTCCCAATGTGATAAGTCACCTAATTTTTCAAGTAGTATTTCATGCAGATAACGGTTGGACAAATTGTGCAAGTGCTTTCCCTTGGAGCCGCTACCAGAACGTGAATAGAGAAGTTCCCCCTACTTATGATGTTCAAGGTCAGGGAAAAGATGCAGGAGCCTGAGAATGTTTTGTAAATTCAAGATATCGAAAGGGCCTTCAGAGTCCTAGCCTAGACAGAAGTCGATTTGCAAATGAGTGTCCGTCATTCGAATTTGACTGCTACGGGAATAATCAAACTTCTCTCTTCAGGGTCTGCCTTCCTGTGTTACTAGCCCCTGCTGTATTCGCATCTGGTTGCCCATCCCACGTCGCTGGCAGCATACTGTTAAAAAGAATATTGATGGCTCTTGAGGAACAGAATCCCTATTAATACTCAGGAGAATCAATGTCACCTTTTCTTCCTGATGTGAGGATTTCAAGTGCCTTTAATATTTCAGATATTCCTTCCATGATCTTGAGTATTTCTTACCCCTCACCTTGATTGTTGGTGGTGTTACAGTCCTTCGAATCTGTGGCAGAAGTTGCTACTGTTCTTCAGTCAGGAGAGTGATTTGTTTTAGTTGGGTTTGTGTTATTAATTATAAAATTTCCAGCCAAAATAATGGGGTTGTCTCAGTTTTTCCCCTTATGAGCCTCAGTTAATTTTGTAGGTTGTGTTGCTTGCTTAGGCTTTTTGATTGGCAACTTCTCGAAGATTGTGTAGAACTGGGCTTTTGCTACATTGACCACCCTCAACCTTTTACCCCCTTTTTAGCTGCTAGAGGCTGATTTTCAACTCTGAGAGTACATTGAGACCATCTAACCAGACCTCAGTGGTATTGGATGCCTTGCAGCAGCCATGGCTTGTTGTGCCCAGTCCGGACACCAAAGCCAAGAACGACCAACTTGCATGTTGAACGACTTTAGGGACAGTGAGACTGAAAACCAAAGACCCAGAAGTGAGTCTGTGACCACCGCCATCCAACGTCTCAAATTACCCATGCACCCGTGCTCCAGAACCCGAGTCCAAGGAAGATGATTATGCCAACGGGGTCTCCAGACCTGCAAGAGCTAAGCCCATGCCCATGCTTGGGTTTGCCCAGACCGTAATTCCAGTCGCCACCTCGTTCTACAGGGTCCCCCAAATGAGGGATACTCCTATACCGGAATCAGACATCAAAAGACATCAATGCTCCCAAGCTCTACAGTCCGAGGAGAACTAAACCAAAGGCGTCCCCATGTGCCTGAGAATTTCAAGAGTGAAGTCCTCCTGTTGTTTCCCCGGACTAGTAAATCAGTCTCTAATTGCAGCCTCTTTGTACCAGGGCTTTTCTCCCATTGAAGGGAATGGGATACCAGAAACCGTGACACACCTCTGTACCCAGATCACTTACGTAGTATGTTCTGTTTACTTATATATGACTGAAGGGGCTCTGAGTTATCTTCGTTCTCTGAAGTATTAGAACGTGCTATTGCAATGAGCTCTTCTCCTTTATTCATTCCGGAGCCCAGTAGGCTTGAGTGCCTATATTTTCTCTGCTTAGCTGCGTTTCAGAAGTAATTTTGTCATGTCCTAACTGCTGTTGATATAGCGGTGTTGGTGTTAATAAGGGACCAACTTGAGCCTCTGTGTTTACACTGGTCAAAATGTTCATTAAATTCAAGATGTCTAGTTAGGCCCCTATAATATTCTTCATGATGGTATCTGACATTGGGGTAGAGACATCAGACAGAGTTAACTATGGCTCATTTTGAAGTGTGGGGGGCATTTATTTGGGCTATGGTTGTTATTTGATTTTTGTTTATGGAAGGGGTTATACCAGTCTTTGGTGTTGCCAGGGCCGATGAGGTTTAGGGAGTGCTCATTGAATATTGCAACCCTAAAGCAGACTTGATTAAACATTGTGTGATCTTGTTTTTTCCTGCCCCCCTCTGCCAGTCCTAGGTTGAGCAGCAGCGACACTATTATCGATCAAACTATCTTTCTGAGCCTCAAAGTGTTCTGGGGGGCGTCGGGGTTGAAGCCCTGCTTGTTTTTGTCCCTTTGTATTCATCTGAATGTTCAGCCACTTCCCTTACTTCCCTCATCTTATTAATTTATCGTCAAAGGACTGTGGACTTGATAGGAATAACAATTTGAGATCGAAAATGATTTCCCTCAAATTGTGTCAATCGATGCTGGAGTCTCCTCCCTTGGTTCTTAAAACAGCTGCCATCTTCCCGCCAGGTTTAAGTAAGATCTGGCACTATTTACTAAATTCACGTACTCAGCTTAACCTCTGTTTCATAAGTTCTTACCTCTGGGGTGCATAGAATTAGCCCATTAGTGTGTATACTGCTGGGCCAGCCTGCCAGATGGTCTGTCTCGCTTAGCTTCCCATAATACCAAGGCACAGGGGCAGCCTCACCAAGATTTAACACAATGGGGGGCTTGGACTTTAAGGGATCCCGATAGTATATGTTGCATCCTATGTCTCTACAGTCACCGAATATTTGGCCTCGAAATTAAGGATTTTGGAATCTTAGCCAATACAAATTGAATTGAATTGAATTTGAAATGTAAATAGCGCTGGAATGTTCAAGGGTGTCTAGGCTCTGCAGTGGAGGAGTCTGACGGAATTGAGCAGTTAAAGGTAAGATTTAGTTTGAGAAAAGCCAGGCTTTCAGTGATTTTCTGAAGAAGAGTAATGTTGGGGAGTTTTTTATGGCTAGAGGAAGTGAGTTCCACAGTTTTACGGTGTTGAGGGGAAAACTGCTTCCTCCCCAGCAAACATTCCTGAATTTGGGTATCTGGAGTAGTTTGCTCTGAGCCAAGCAAAGCATTCTACTTGGATGGTAACATGATAAGTGCTGTTTCCTTTATGCAGGTCCTGTTCCCTGTAAAGCCTTGAACGCTAGACACAAGGCTTTGAATTCAGCTCATAGTTTTTTTAGGACTTGGCACACAGACTGGAACTTAGGAATATTCAGCAACATCCGAGCAGCAGCGTTTTGAACCCGCTGCCCTTTGAGCATGTGCTGTTTCTTAGAATAAGAGAAGCAATATGATCTATTTTCAATAGATCCAACATTTACGGACTATGAACAGCCATTCTGGATTCTCCTCATATTGCCTGAAATAAGTAACCTCTCCAGAGTACCATTCCATCTCTGAAATCAGAAATAAAATGAGACATTCCACCTGCCAAATTATTCTCTTTGCATCTAAGGTTCCTTTTTTTAAGGTGAATGGTGCAGCCCATTACTGAATGCTAACGATTTTTCTGATTGAACTTAAATAAAGTTATTCAGATAAATGTTAGAGAGTCTATACTGCCTAGATGACAACACTCTTCGTTGCTCACTTGTTACCAGACAATGTATCTATCATTTGAGGACCATTCAACCCCAGTCACTAAGTAACCATTCTGGTCTAACCTTTCAGGCTGGCATCAAACACCAAAATTCTATAACAAACTCCTTTAAATAGCTCTTACATTCCAGGGTTCCATGTTTTGGAGACAATGAAGTTGTTTTTCTCATGCTACATTTATTCGGATGGACTCTGTCTCCATAGCAATCCCATCTTCGTAATGGAAAGCTTTCATTCTCTAACATGTCCTGAAATGTAAGGCTTGTGTGAAAATTGCTTGAATTGTTGTTGACAAAAGGCCTATTATCTTTAATAACTCCCTAAAAAGATAAGAACTATTTTCAACAGCACTATTAACTCTTTTTATATCATCCTTTTTTTCCCTTTAGTAATGTGAAAACACACTGGTCTTTGTCTTCTTGAAAGCCCAAACAACTACTTCTCTTGAAGTAATGAGAAAAGCTACTGCTTCTTTATGATTTAAAGCCATTTTTAGTCAAACCTACACAATATTTAAATTGTGAGACTTCAAAATGTTCTGGATGATATAAATATATTCCAATTTCGACACGTCTGTAAGCTAACTAAGCACTAAGGCATAGATTCGTCAAGCAAAAATCCGCTCGCAAAGGGGCAGATTATGAGAATCTGCCCCTTTGCGACCGGTATTTTTGCTTTTGGGATTCATCATCCCAAATGCAAAAATCGCAAATTGAGAATTCGCTAAATTGCGATTATTTGCATTTAAGGAATCTCAAATTGAGATTCCTTAAATGAAATGCATGAAAGTTTTAAAAATAGCGAATTCGCTAATAGGGCACGCAAATTACCATGAAGTACAACTTCATGGTAATTTGCAAAAACTTTGAAAAATGCACTAAAGTGCATTTTTCAAAGCTTCATGTTGCGCACACACATGCCCTAAGAGCATGTGTGTGCGCAACATATGTGCACAGATCTATTTCAGGGGTGCAACAGGGGGTCCTTTGGACACCCCTGCACCCTTGAAATCGCAATCTCAATTTGCGATTCGCTAATTGCGATTCGCAAATTGAGATTGTCTTCCCATTCATTCCTATGGGCCTCTAGGCCCAAAGGAATGAATGGGGAGGTATTCCTTGATTGCGACTCGCAATTTGCGAGTCGCAATTAAGGAATTCTAAAAAATCGCTATTTTTGTAGTGATTTCTTGATGCATTCCATTTTGCTATTCCTCATTACGAATCGGTATTTTTCGCTATTAAGGAATCGCAAAATGGGTTGTTGATGCATCTGGGGGCAAGAACCGTATATGTATAGTAAGGTGATTTTTGCCTGGGATGTGTGAAACTTGCTCAATTTGCTGTAGTGTCATTTAACGAAAGTACCACCACATTTAAAGAATTTACAGATAAGTATGCAAAATGTACCTAGCTCCCAAAAAGTTACCAAACAGTCCATTCGGGTAAACATTCAAATCAAAATTTTAATTTTTAGTTTATTTCCATTCATTTGCTTTTAGAACACTGCTGCTTGCATTCGGATATGTAATTTTGTGCTAAGATATGACCCGAAGGTCTGGGTAAAAATAATCCTGAAATGCCACTTGGATCCAAAACACTGCGGCTCATTTTTAAGTTGTAGTTTCAAGTTCAACAATTAAACTAACTGACCGCTTGGGTAAAAAGTCTACCTGAAATCCCTCTCACTTTCAAAACACTGTCACTAGCACTCTCAAACTATCCGAATTTTATGTTAAATTCTTATCCTAAATCGGAGTCTAATTTCATGATGCGGTGTGATGGAGTTATCTTGCTAATTTCATGTAAATTACACAAGATGATGGAGGACATTTCATCAGACACCCTGATGAATGGGGATCACCATAGTTAGAGGTCATAGCTGGCCCAGAAGTGACCTCTGTGCATTTAAAGGAGCCGCGGCCACTGCAGCACCTGTGCAGACACTGAACATTTGTTGCACAGCTGCTGCCTTTGAGTGGCCACAAACTAAAAATTTTTGTTTTGATCAACTAAAAAGTTATTGTCCTCATACCCTGGGAGTTTTCTCACAAGTGTAGGGGTCATTAGGTTTTTGTTAACGACCAGCAGGGTTTATCTGATGGTGATGGACAGAAAAACATGGCAGTTTAATAAGTAATTTTTTCTCTGTTGGTGATAGCTGAAAGGACAGGTAACTAGCGCCAGGACACCCTTGGGTAACCTTTGCGCTCTAGAAATATAATTAACATAAATGCACATCACACCCTATGCTCGATATAGGGTGGAGGGTCTGATGTATTTATTCCAATGGCCCCCTGCCTGCCTTATAACTGAGCAGTTGCTTGACTGGATTGATACTCTGTCACATTTGTGACACAGTGCAATATTCGCTAAACCGTACATCAGTCCTCTTTATATATTGGGATGTATTTTTGAGAACATTCATTTATTCTTTTTCTGCACTAAAGAAAAATTGCTGCAAAACCAATGTATTCTAAAGGCAAATTCTACTTCTATGGGGAAAAAGATTGCCTGCGGAAAGAAATAGTATCGCAATTCTTGATCCTTCTGATTAGCCCAAGAGTTTGATGCTAAACAGGGCTAAAAATATAATGTCACAAGACATTATTCACAGTATCAAAACCCCGGAAATGAAGGAACATGGTTTTGGGACGCGCTATAACATCAAGGACGGAGGGGGTAATACTGAATTGTAATGTTAATCCCAAACACAAAATTCTTGACTCAACCAAGTATACATTCAGGCATGGAAAAGAAATTGAAGCTGCAATTAAACTTTTCCAGAGCACAATTATTCACTGAATGATTTCTCCTATAAAAAACAGAAAGTGTCCATAATTATCTCTAAATAGTGAAATAAAGCAGCAACTGTTAGACACAACTACAGAAAGCTCGGTTAACCAGACCGAAACCCCCATGGATATAATTATACCTAGTATTTAAATGTAATATATCCTGACCCGTACTACTGAAAAGTAAAATGCGCAAGTTGGAGAGAATGTACAAAGTCTGTTTAGAAAATCAATTTTATTGTTGTTGTTGTTGTTGTATGGCTTTATTCGATACATGTATCATAAAAGTTTGCACAATTCATTCATATGTTAAGAGAAAAGAACGTGAGTATCTTAAAAAACAATGTATCTTGTCCCATAAATACAGTGTGAATTAAAATTTAAAAGAACAATATGTACAAGGTTTAAAAAACTATTAAAAGAGTTATATAATTTTTTTTAAGAACAATGTATCTAAACCAAGAACATTAGGAGGCGGGGGTTTGTGGGGCTACTTATCTGCTTCACCTATAAGCGCTTTGATCTGATTAGCCAGGCACTTCCCAAATATTTTGCTGTTGCATAGACTATACTAGGGGCAGAGGTGTCTGTTGTGAGAATGCGGAGTGCCTCCTTGTGGTTCCTAACCCCCAGGTTAGCGCACACGGGTTTCAACCACCTTCTTCTTGCCTGCCAGTACACTGGACAGGCAAAAAGAAAATGGGAAATAGATTCCGTGGGGGAAGCACAACCAGGGTACCCGCTTACCCTCACCCCTGTGTGTTTCCAGCCTGATGTAAAATCATTCAGAGGGAGTGTGCCAGACCGCAGCTTCAAATACAATGCCCTATCTCTCGGGGACTCAATGAAATCCAGAAAGGGTTCCAGCTTGGGAGTAGGCTTAAAGTCTAAGAATTTCTCTGTCAAGGGGCCAAGTTTCAAATTTCGTATGGCATTATTAGACACCCACTCCCAGTAGGCCTTCTTGACTAGTTGCTTTGGTGGCGGATTCTGGCTTTCCCAAACATCTATTAGGCCGATGGTCTCCACCAGCTGTTTCAATTTTGTTATCCAAGCTATCTTGTGGCCTGTATCCAAGCGAACTAATTCCGCCAGTCCGGCAGCATAGTTACACAGTTCTGGGGTCCTTCTAAGGTGTACCCAGAACAAAAGGGGGCACAGCCTTGCTATATCCCTTATTGCATGTTTCCAAGATCGTGGCGGAGAGGAACCAGAGGGGTCAACAGTGGAAGAGACCAAGTCCCTATAGAACTTGTTCTCCGATCTCTCTTGCTCCTTGATGTTCTCGAATTCCCAGAGTTCCGCCCCGTACAGGGACGAAGGCAAGGCTTTCCACTCATACACCTTAATGGCAGGCGCGTTCGGACGGCTATATGATAGACGCTGATGTCTTGCAATAGCCCCCGACATGCGTTTATGGTTCAACAACATCTTAGCCAGATGTGAGTTCCATTTCATCAGGTTGTTGACCCGTACGCCTAGGTAGTCAAAAGCTTCGACTAATTCCAAAGGGGAGTCATCCAACCTGATGAAATTTCTAAAGCGCTTGGATGGGGCCAGGGCCATAAGCTTGGTTTTGGATGTATTAATGCACAAGCCTCTGGACACACAAAATTGGCTAAACCGATCTAAAAGCTTTTGTAAACACATAGGGCTTTGAGAGATCAGGAGGGTATCATCTGCGAAGAACAGCGTGGGTGATTTTTCCCCTGCCAGGGTTGGCGCGTCAGACGAGTCCTCCCTCAGGTGCTCCACCACCCCGTTGATAAAGAGGGAGAACAAGGTCGGAGCCAAAACACAACCCTGGCGGACCCCTCTCTCAACCGCTACTCTCTCCGTCAGGTGTCCCTGCCTGCCCCACCTCACTCTGGCGTAATTCCCTTCATGAAGGCGCACAATCAAATCCAGAATCAGGGGGGGGATACCTAGATCGGACAGGACAAGCCAGAGCCTGGCACTAGGGACCAGGTCGAAGGCTGTTCTTAAATCAATAAATGCCAAGTAAAGGCTCCCTTTCTCATTTGTTACAGTCGTCCAATAAATCATACAGAATCTAAAGAACTGGTCCATCGTGCCTATCCCCTGTCTAAAACCTGCCTGGAAGTGAGATAGAACTTCATCCTCATTGATCCATGACCTTAGCCTCGTAAGGAGGACCCTGCCAACCACTTTCTGCACAACGTCGAGAAGGCTGATCGGCCTATAATTGGCAGGATCCTCCCTGTCCCCCTTCTTGTAGATCGGGGCCATCTCAGGACCCTTCCAGGAGTCGGGAACGGGGTGGCCACGCACAATACAATTCAGGACCCAGAGGATAAAAAGGGCCCAAACCTCACTATTGTGACGTATTAGGTCACCGTGAAGGGCATCTGGGCCCGCCGCCTTACCCGGGGCGATACTAGCAATGGCAGATTTTACCTCCTCGAGATCAAATGCCTCCCCCGGATCCTGGATCCCGAAGGTGGCCAGCCGAGGACCCTGGTCAAGCGAAGGGTTCCCCCCTCCTCCTGAGTACAGACCATTAAAGTGCTCATACCATTGATGAGGTGTAATATGGTTTTGGATTTAGGCTTCTCCCTTCCTTGTACTGATGTTGATAAGCTCCCAGAACGGGGAGGAGTCCTTAGCCTGGGCTGCCAGTTTAAGCTCCTGCCAATGGGTTTCTTCCCACTCCCGCTTCGCTTTGTCTAATGTCTTGTAGTATACCTTCCTCACTGTTGTTATTTTTGCCTGATCTTTTGTTCTAAGGGCTAGCGAGAGATCCAGCCTCCTTTTGTGGCACAGGGCAGTATACCATAAGTTTGTTGTTTGGGTGGAGTGTGGTTTGGGACACCCCTTGTCCTTTATACTAAAGAACTCGCCTATTTTGCCCGTGGTCTCCTGATATAACTCAGTGAACCTAGGATCCCGTGTGGCCTTTGGAAACGGGCTGAGTAATAAATCGAGCTCAGAGGTCATAGACTCCAGTATGGCCTAATACTTTCTAGAGTCTGATCCTGTTTAGCCACCATATGCCACCTAAGGCGGCGGTTACAGTTGGATGGTTGAACCTCCCTCGTTGATAGCAGCGGGATTATATCTCTGGCGATAGATGTGGTATCTGCTGGTCGAGAAAGTTGCATGGACAGGGGATTGTGGTCACTGACTGAACTCGGAATGACCTCCATATCAACAAGGGCAGCCCAAAGTCCCACATCTATCAATATATTATCAATGCGGGAGGGGGAGCTGATCCTATTAAATGTATATGCCCCACCAGGATCTGAACAGGTCCTACCGTTGGCTGCTCTTAAATTATGCTCCATAGCCAAGGCATTAATCTGTATGGCTCTTTGGGACCATTTCTTAATTGGAGCTAGATTAAGTGTAGGAATGGTCCGTTTAGAGTCTTCCTCCCTGGTGCCCAGAATATCATCTTCACTCAGGGGTTCAAAGGTGCAGTTAAAATCTCCTGCAACAATGATCCCTGCTTTTTTGGAGATAGCTGACAGCTCGGCATCGAGAACTGATAGGGTAGATTAATTAATTAATTAATTAATTGTGGGTTTCTAACGCGCTAGAATCAACTCCCGAAGGAGTATCTCTGCGCTATAGACCGCTGGGTAACCCATCCTGGTTTTCCTTGTGAGATGGTCCCTACTGGGTATCTCCAAGGTGAAACCAGGCATCCCCGGCGTATGTTTGGGGCCGTTGTGGAGATGTGGCAAGCTAATGCCCAGAGTTGCCGAGTGTGATCCCTAGTTAGAGTAGGCACAGATGCGAGAATTATTGAGTCCGCTGACCCTGGTCCAAGACCCTGCCGCGTCGGGAATTGAACCCTGGTCCCGGGCCGTCCTCTGCTCCCGGGTCTGCCGCCTCTAACCAGTGAGCCACACCACTCCACATACAGCTCGATACAGCACTGGGCGAGCCCCTAATGTAAATGTTAAAATTCTCTATGTGGGCTACCTCTTTACCCCCTCCGATAGATAAATGTAAGATGTCCGGGGAAGAGGTGATACGATGGATCTCGATGCAATCAGTTTTGGAGTTCACCCTAGTGACCCGCCTCACCTTGAACATATCCTCCCGTATGATGGATCTACAACCCCTGGTGTGTCTCAGCCAGTGGATTGCCTTATTGTGTATGGATTCATTACTTTCGTAACCCCCTACTGTCGTCAGTTTTGGCACCTGTGTCATGTATACAGTGGCCCTGTTATGATGAGATGAGCCACTTTGGGGGCCTGTATCTATCAACCGCCTAGTCAGCGCTCTGTTAGGGGGGCCACAGACGAGTCGCGTCCAGAGTTGGGCCCTGCCCCTGGGGTCATCCTTGGGTTACCCTAGATCTTGCAGAGTCGGCGTATGATCTAGTGGTAGGTGTTGTGAAATTTGGCCCTGCGGAGCTGTGTGTGTGGTTGGCAAGTGATAGAGAGAGGTGGGGGGGCACCCCTGAGCCGCACTATGCTGATCTTTTCCACTCGATCGCTTATCTCTCGAGGGGGGAGTTGAGCTCGAAGGTTGTGGGAGGGTACCCGTACCACCAGTAGACCCTCTACCTTGTCACACAAGGATGCAACCAGCTTTTCCAGCTCAGAAATCTTCAACAGCAAATCAGACTTAAAGGGCCCACACAGGTTGCAACTCACCTGGATCTCTACGCAGGACTTACTGGCACGAGGATGACCCCCCATCCTCGTCAGGTTCCAAATCCAAAGTGGCAAACTTGTTTGAGCACGGGACCAAACAGGCCCGTACTTGAGCCCTATCCAACTCCTCAGAAGGGGCCACAGAAGAGTTTGTATGCATGGTGATAGGTGGATCGAGATATTCCCCTAACGGGGCGGGGATGATGTTCCCAGCTTTCACACCACGTTTTCGTTGAGTAAACATAGGAGGAATTAATTTACCTTGACCAGGGGGGGAGATCTCAACAGCCTCTAATGTTGTACAGTTGGCCGTTACAGTGCTACTTTGGCTTAAAACCTCCTCACAATCATTCACAATTCCCTGTATTCTAGACAGCACACAATTCATTGCAGCATGGGGTGCCTTTTTTCCCTCTTTTGTTTACGGGAGCCCCCCCACCTTCCATAGACTTCCTCTTCCCCATAGTAGGGATGGTACCAAATGGTGCAGGAGAATAGCAGGGGAACAAGGCAGCAGACAAAACGGAGCTAACTATTGGAAGCTATGCAGAGACAGTACCTTTGGAACTAGGAACTATGGAGGGCGGATGAAAGGGGAATAGCCCAGCCCGGCCCCCTCCGGCCCCGGACGGCCCGCCCTTTGCCCAGGCTTTGCCCGGATTCGGCCCGCGCGCGTCCCGCGGGGCGGGAGGTGCTCCTTGGACTTTGTAGCGCCTCCGGGCGTGCAGATGTCGTCACTGGTGGTGCGCGGTGCGCCGGCCCCCGGGGCAGCTGGGAGATGTAGTTTCCCGCTGCCAACCGGTCCGGCGTGAAGGAACTGCCGCTGTTGCCCTCATGGCACAGAAGGGGAGTAGGAGGCTTCCTTTTGCCCAAGGACAGATAAGTAAGACTGGCCGTTGCCCTCACGGCGTATGTCTGATATTTCCACCCTTTCATTGTAAAAGACCTGCTACTTATCCCCCAGCCTTATGTGCTCTTGGATATGATTAAAAAACAAGTCTTTGTTTAAACTGGCATCCCTGTCTGTTGGAAAATCAGCTTGATGTATTTTCAGAAAATAATACAAATGCTAGTTTGCAGCAAGGAGAATGTTAGACCAGGCATCCAAGGCATGGTTGTAATGGTCACTGAAAATTGATTTTTTCATACTTTCTGCCTTCTGGCCTCCTGTTTTGCTGACTTTGTTTTTGCTGACTATAGGAGTCACTGCTATCCAGTGCTAACCAGTGCTAAAGTGCATGTGCTCTATACTTAAAACATGGTAACATTGGCATTTCCTAAAAGAGTGTACTACATGTGCCCAGGGCCTGTAACTGATTGTGCCTCCCACTGAAGTAGCCCTTTAAACATGTCTCAGACATGCTTTCACAGAGCCTGTGTGTGCAGTTCTAAACTGCCATGTTGACCTGGCAAGTTAACCCTCTTGCCGCATCCCAACCTTCCTTTTTAGGTCGAGCATTCAAGACCTCTTGTATATACTTAAGTATATACTTATATACTTTCGTATATACTTTAATGTGTATGTACCTTGTGGGTTCTGGAGATCAGCCCTAGGAGTTGTCTGCTTCCGCTTAGTGACTTCTTTTTCTGTTCAACTGCCTCTATTAAACTGTCTTAATAGGAGACAACCAGTAGAGGTCAGTAAAATACCAGAATTGCTTTCTGCTGAGGGACTTTATTATTTTTATTTTTCTGGCAACTGCCTCTATTTAACTTCCTTGATAGAAAACGATTCTAGACATTAGAAACTTCCACAAGCACCCGTAGGCAATAATATTTTTTTTTAATTCTTGTATTTTCAGTGATATGACCAACGAAGGCCCTGATTATATATTTAAAACAGAGCTTTGGACTATATGATTTGTTGCTGAAAGGCAATATTTCTTCCCATGTGTTCCCATACCTGGAGTGTCACGCAGTGTGGTGCTTACTTTTCCTCCATGTTAAAGAACAGTAAATGTTTCTGTACCCAGGCTAATGTGCTGCATAGCTAAATACATATAAGGTCCCTAAGGCGAGAGCAATAGCATTGCAATTGCTTGTTAATACATATAACTCACCGCAAAGGTAGGCCCTGGACAGCCCAAGAACAGGGTGTAGTGTACTTCAAATGTATTTTTAGGTTTTGCATGTCTTGGTAGTGAAAAACTCTTAAATTCGTTTTTTACTACTTCAAGGCCTTACTCTCCTATATTTCAGTATTGGGATTACCCTATTATAGTTTACAAGTGTAATTTCCAATTGGGAAGGGATGGGACCACCAAATTTGGGGTCTCTGGAATCACAATTCAAAAACACAATTTATGGTTAAGTTGGATTTTAAATTGCTTTTCAAATCGCAACATGTTTACTGTGTTCTCTTCCAAATTGTGATACATTATGTTTTAGTAGTTTGCATCTGCAATTTCCATTGCAAGCCATTGATAGGTTACCGACTCCTCAAAAGAAGTGAGAACCCTTTCCTAAGAAACCCCTTACAAATGAATTTTAAAAAAAGCATGAGAGTGGAGAGTAGTCCTAGGGACCACTGTACCCTATTTTCTTTAAAGGCAAAATCAGAATCTATTTGCAAAAAGTTGGTGCATAATTAGTAAACACTTTGTGTGAACAGTTTCTTTCTACATCTGGCCCTTACTCTGTTTACATTGGTGAAATACCCACATCTAAAGCAAACCCCCTTTCAATTTAATATGGAATGTGTTGAACTTTGCAAAACATTTCGGTGTGCTAGTCCTCCGTAACATGGGACTAGGGTGACCAGCTGAATTTTAACAAAACTTTGTGTATTATCAGTCGGCATCAGAGGTAGCGTTTATCCAAATTCAAGGAACCCCAGTGATTAGAATTTAGTTTTGAGTTTCCCATTGTTTTAATGTTGTTATTAAAACACCGATTTCTATATTTCTATTCTATTTTAGTCTAAAATGTTTCTGCTATTGATTAAACCATTATGAAAGTTTTAGATTATGTCATTTTTAACTATTATAATGTTTTGTTTTGTTGCATATGGACCACTGACATATTTGTCAAGAATGAGACCAGTATAACAGACATTATTGTACCTAATAAACAACCAGATTGTTTTGGCTCTGTGAGAGATCAGCCACAGTTCTCAGCACGATTTTATCCTCTTATTAAGTTATTACCCGTCATGATTGTTAAGCACTGGTTAATAACAGTGCATCATAGTGGTTACCTGATAATTGACTATTGTAATGGTCACTGAAAATTGATATTTTGCACCATTAATTATAAGCCAATCATCACTACTGTGCAAAATGTAGAACCTCATTTAGAGTTTGCTAGAGTGCAAGCACTGATTTAAATTGAAGATGCTGCAGCCCTGTCAAATTTGCATTTCTCCCACTTTATTTAGAGAAAATCTCAGTGTTTCACTAGCTCAGGCATCATAAACCTTTACCTTTACCTGGATGAACTCTTTTTTCCAGACAGTCGTCAGTACAAAGCGATGATCATTCCTCCTTATTTAGAATAAGAAGGCCTTCACTGGTTTTCCCTACCCGGGACAACTATGCAAGGCATGAAAATGCAGGTTAGGGAAACATACAATGGTACTTACATGCAGGGAAATATTTGCCTGAGTGAAATTCAGTGAAATGAAAAGAATTTATGAAGCTCACTATATCCTTAGGTGTCAAAGGGCTAGCAGAATACACCCTAAAGGAACCAAAACTGGCCCAAGTTGGCTAAAAGAAATGAGAAGAGAAAAGCCATGTTTTCAGATGTTTTTTGAATAGGGCAAGTGAGTCAACTACTGAGATATGGACAAGCAGAGTATTCCAACATTTGGCAGCAGCCACCAAGATGGAACGACCTACCCATCTGGCCTTCGGAAATCTAATTGAGGGACAGAAGTGTTGGGGAGACATAATTATAGTCAACTGGACTAAACAGAAGACAGATAGCATTGTTCTGTCCCTGTTGGAGTTTGAAGATTGATCCGTTAGGAAGGCTGGAAAAAAGGCTATTGCAAAATCTAATGCAGATGATCACCACTCTGAGGCTGAAGACAATATCCTCGACGAGGTGTAATAATGGAACAGAAGGGGAAAACAGATTTGGGGATATCATTTATTTGAAACATCAGGGAGCGAATGCAGTCTAGCACCACACACACATTGTAGGTTTTCATCACTTGTTGATGGAGCTTATACTGAGACTGATGTCGTGAGAAGGGATGGTAGGTTGGTGAGACCAATTCCAAACACTAGAGGTTTTCTTATTATTTTGGTAAAAAAAGTTTTGCTGGTTACATAGATGGATCTGGGTCAGATAGACTGAGACTTTTAATGAGCTGGCAGGTTTGTCGTCAAGCTTAATATGCAGCTAAGTATTGTCATTGTAAATGTGATGTGCCATCCTTAAGAGTCTAGGAACCTTTTGAGAGTAGCATATAGATGTTGAGAAGCATCAGCTATAGAGCTCGACAGGTGCAAATGTAATTAATCGAGAAGTAGGGACTGAAATGCATGTAAATATTTACATATGATGACAGATCCCTAAAGGAAACAGTGTTACTTAGAGATAATATTTATAATAAGGCTGAGACAAACACTTAACTATGAGTAGATGCAAAATTCTGAATGGGTATATGTTACATCCTGCTTTTCTTTCTTCTCTGTCTTTCTTTAGTGTTTGTTATAACTTGCTCAGCATACATCTATGATGTCACTTAGAATGCTGGTTGTGTATGCTTGAGATGAGAGTCAGTTACATCTGAGGCTGAGCAGCAGTCCAGCTGCTCCTGGTGGGATTATAATTGAATTTACTTAATACTTTATTATCATCTTGATCTAATACAAATCTTCAATAAATCAGATCTATTTCTATCAACTGGATTCAAGGTTCATCTTTTAAATGTTACAGTATACTTGCCTCATAATTTAAAACCTATTTCTTTTCAAATAGATCTCTTAATATTCATTGATACACAGATATATTTTTGAGTGATAACCATTTGAGCAGTCTAACAGTCTTGAGATCATTCAATATTAATGGCATTACAAAAAGGTAATGAAGGACCTCCTTATGCTTCTAAGTGTAGCATAATATGTAATATGTTAAAATGATAATATATACTACATTTACAAAACGATATTATTTGCTCTGCATGTATAACTTGCACCAATTGACTAAATGATCCAAACATTACTACATTTTTGTTATTCTCTCTGCAGGAGAAGTTATTTTTACTACACCCCTGGAGTAAATAAAGCAAATAGTTCTACGAAAGAGACAGAAAACAACCGGCGAAGGAGCACATATTGATTTCTTTGTCAAACCTTTTGGAATTTTAAAATAACTTTATTGACCAGCAGCACTGGTTGAAACTCATGGTCTAGAATCTCAAAGACTTTGCTTTGATATACTCTTGTAGTACTTCATGCTTCATTAATGGTTTTCAGGAGTATTCCTCGCATACTTTTAAAATCCACTTCTTAGCTGTAACTTCTGCAAGGTTCTGTCAAATGCACACATGTGAAATTCTATATGATATGCTACTGAACAATGCACTTAACAAAAACACACCGGATATAAGAAAGTATTGGGATTTTTTTAAGATAAACCTCTGAAATAGTTATGGATAGTAAAGTGTATTTATAGCTTGATTGCATGATAAATATGATCCCAATTTTACAAGTTATACTCTTTTAATTCTACACCTGTACCCATAGTCCTCAATAGGTATGTAGATTTAAAATGTCTGGAAATACAGCAAGCTTTCCAGTAATATGTCTGGAAAATTGAAGCCATGATAGCTTTCCAGGCATGTTCCTGGAAAATACTGCACTGACAGAGGGAATATATCTCATCTTAATATGGGAGTGGGGGACAAAAGGACAAGACTCCTGCACATGGGGAAGCGGTAGAGCCATTTGGGGCCAGGGAATGTGAAAAGGATTGCATTATACTAAGAAAGAAAGATTACCACATCCATTGGCCTTAAACAGGGATGTGTTCTCGCCCTTTGCCTTTTAATATTTCTACAGCAGACCTGGACACTCTGCTATCTGAAGTCATAAGTGACTTACCAAAACTCGCACTAAGACCAGTGCGCAGCTTACAATATGCACATGACATCGTATTAGGCAGCCGGATTTCCATCGGCTTGCAGCGCCAAATCACCAATCCACATAGTATAATCAAATCTTTAGGCCTGAAGTCAAACTACAGTAAAGTCAGCTGCTTCTTGCCAAAAAGCAGACAGCAAGACTTCAAATTCAAATGGAATAACGCTGACAAAAAAATGGGTAGTACATCTCTGTCATACTTATTGCAAATTATCGGCGCTACATTTTTACCGTCTTTGACTTATGGTTCAGAACTCCTCAAGGGCAAAGACGCAATGATCCTTAACACTCTACAGTTTGTCCTGTTCAAAAGCATTTACCGCATACCACAACACACCTGCCAAGCTCAAGTGCACTTGGAATTCGGACTTAAGCATCAGTTGCCGGTGAGAATAGCTACTCTAATTAAATTGTGCTGGAAGTTGAGAGCTGCCCCTCCGGAGTCCTTGGCCACTTTGTGTTGGTCTGAAATGGAAAGCTAGCATACGATCAAACACAGCTGGCCAACAGCGCTCCGCCAAGATTTGTCATCTTTCAATTTACACGAGTCCTGAGAGCTAAACATTAGCCTTGTAGCATTTAAAAAACTCGCCTACAAAACACAGCTGCTCAGCCGAACAATCTTACAGATACTGGGGCCCCCAACCATACCTTATGTGCCACATTTCTCAAATGATCCAGCACCTTTATTTAAAAACAAGAATGGGTGTCTTTCCTTCAAAAGACCAGGTGCCGCCCTGGAAACAAAGATGGTTAAACTCTCTCTGCCAACTTTGAGGTCGATTTTACAAAAGCTTGTTACATTTTCTGTGCATCTGCCCGGCAGTTAACTCTTTAAGGCAGAAACTACTATTCCCTACCTTCGGGGCACTCAATATACGATCATGCCATTTTGCAGGGCAGACATTACTAAACAGCAAATCATTGCAGCTTTCATGCAGGGCGGCCGAGTTCCGTCTACAAGTGAATAATTTATTTCCACCAATTGGGCCACCCCAGAAAGACAATAGCAGCCCCAGGGCATTGAACCTTGAAATCAGGATCTTGACAGCTGCCAGTTGAACCGAGAATCAGTTTCCCTTCATTGCTAAATAATAAACACTCTTCGTCAAAATTCTCAGAGCACTCGATGGACTAAGTAATGAAATCTTAATAAATAATTAATTATTTTAACATATAAATGTTTTCTTACCCAGACATTTTATGTAAATTGCAATGATTTTAATTAATTTGCAAATAAAATATTACTTACTCACTTATTTACTTACTAAGAAAGAAAGTGCTGAAAAAAGAGGGGGGATTTCCAGGATTGGGTGTAGAGTATTGTCCTATTAGTGGCTACTGCAAAGGATAAGACTGGCACATCACCACATCCTCATTAATGCATGCCTTGATCTGGAAAGAAATATCTGCAAGGGTAAAGAAGGCTGATGGGATTCTGACTCCTATTAGCCCCCAGGGACCACCTGTGTCTGCTACATAAGGGCACACAAGGGCTCCTTGATCTTAACATGACTCAACTGACCTTTGCCACTGGATTCTGATAGAGCATGGATGGAAAAGGACCCTCATCTACATCAGCATTCTGCCTTGCTAAGCTAGTTAGTAGGTGGGGTGCACTGGAAAACACCCGAGTCTCAAGTTGAAAGGTTTGTCCAATGTTTGATTGAAAACAGTCACTTTCATTTGGTGCTTTTTGATTTCTTTGTGCAGGGTTCTCCAACCTTTTGTGTAGTCAGAGCTAATTCTGGTCAGTGAAATTTGTCGTGAGCTACTAAAATCCAAGCAACTCGGGTATTTTTCCGAGAGACCTCCCACGCCCTGTTTCATTGATGTTAAGCATTATTTCTTCAGAGCCCATACTGTGGTTTGAACACAATACTAAAGAGTTCCCAAATATTATGTTTTTATAGTTCTTCCTGGTACTGTACAGTGGCTTCGTAGCGCTAATATGTCAGAACTCCGCGTTACCAACTTCAGGAAGGTTGAAAGCTAAATTTGCCTTACCAGACTGAGGCCTCACCCAGCTGGTGTGGCACACAGTCTTGCGACAAGTGCCAGTCCCTCCTGAGTCCCTCCGGTCTGTGCTGATAATCTACTGAGTCCATGCATACCCACTGAGTACGCTTGTATAGGCACACTTTTTGTAGACACCAAAGGTCAGGTGTTGGGAGGAGAAATGACCCCTGAATGGCTCTGGACCTGCCTGGAGGTCATCAGAGGAAGCTGTAGGTTGGCTGTGTGGCTGTACAAAGCTGAGAAGCTCTCTGCTCGCCTGTTGCTCGTTGCTCCGAGTCTAGAGACAGTTCAGACACAAACCGCCAGCCCTTTCCAGAACTTTCACAATGGCACAGATGTGTAAAGATCCGCCTACAGAAATGGAGCACTGCATGGAATACCCAATCATCACTTTAAAGCCCAACGCTGGCAAGGAAGGGGACCGCAGCAAAATGTCATTGGAAGAGTTTTGAACATTTCACTACCGGAGCATAAAAGCTTAACAAAGAGACACTTAAGAAAATGATAGCTTCCTAGTCTACTCTAGTCTTTGGTGGTGTTGATGGGAAGAAAGATAATCAGAGTTACTTCCAGAAGTTTTTGAGCCTGATTGGGGGTATGGTGATTGCCTGCCATGAGGCAATAATGTGAAGGCAAATCTGCACCCAAGCCAGATCTCAAGTATGCACAGACGTACATCACACTTTGCTTCTTTACAGTTACCTTCCATTAAAGATTACAGCATATTTGTCATAATGATCAGAAATGGGGCCCATTTCTCAGTCACTGTATTTGTGCTGTTATTTTTGGCTGGAACCCACACTCTTCAGATCACCTCAAGGGGGTAATGTCCACTCCAGCATATAGTTTTATTTAAATTTAAATTACCAAGTCCGACCTTGCTAAGCACGCTAAACTGGCAGTACATTTGTTATTCTTGGAGCATGAAAAAGATCTGGAATGGGGAGCAAAGACAACAGAAGTGCCTCCTTTAGTAGCTTCTTTTACCTGAGCCCAAGGCAAACCCAACAACTGTCCAGTCACCCAGTAGCGAGTACATTCATCCAATTAAACCACTGACCCAATCATATGGAAGTAGTGCCCCATCCATGCAGCAATCCCGAAATAGTTCAACCTTTCCTCATATAGTGCTCTGTCCACGCCGGGCCTGCAACTAGGGCCATGAGTCAATGCTGGCAATGTTCCAAGCAGCCCTGAGGTCACTACCCAGGCATGGTAGCGACTGCTCTCTCTGCTCCCAGTGTTGCACAACATTTTTTCATATCTACAGACCAAATATATATAAGAAGGCTGCCTCGCGACCATGGTCAGATGCCAGTCGAGCCTACTGAAGGATGCAGGCACAGAAATTTCAAACATTTATGGGCCGGGTTCTATTCTTGTTCGATGTTCTTCCAAGAGACTACTCCTGGTATAAACTCATGAAGCCAAGATGCCAGCAATTGCCTTATTTGGAACCCAATAAAAGAAATAAAATACATCTAAAAATAAAGAATGTAAGCGGAAGCTGTTGATTTCTGGCCCCTCCTCAGCACTCATAGCGCGCTGGCTGGAAGCATTTGTGACACAGATTGAGCCAGAGAAGGATTCATTGGTACACCCTGTGTGCCCTCCTAGAGTGTGACCACTACTACCACCAGCACCCCGGGGGCTCTAGTCGAGGGGGCTGACAGGGGTAGCAGCAAGATGAATGATACTGCCAAGGCAGACCTTCTTTTACCTGACCCATAACGCAGAGATGCCTACCCACATGGGCACTGTTCAGCAACTTGAGAGGGGGTGAGGTGCAGCACTGGGCATTGTCTGACTCGGAAACATAAACCAGGCCTGACATACATGTTGTAAAATTCATTTTTTTCATTCCCGAATCCTAGTAGTTATCTACTTAAATTGGTATTCTTGCACTAAAAGTAATAAATGCGTGTTAACACCTCCGAGAGGCTACTTGACACGGCTCCTTACATGCTGCTCAATGGCAATTAACATAAGGTGGCTCGAGTCACTGATTTACTTTGAGTTAAGTTACAACAGCACAACGACTGATACAAAATCTTCAAACTCCACTCACTGTTCGCTAACACTGATGCATACTGGGCGAGCAGCCAACACTGTTCCAGATTTCCTAACTTTAATAATAGTTTCAGCAGATGAGAAAAATTAACATCCAGGATGCAGAAATATTCCTGCCAAATTCCAAAATTAGGCTGCTTGATTGTGAATGATATGCCACGCTTTGGCTATCAAGAACTTAAATGCCATAAACAGTCCATAAATCACCGGAGAAATATTCTTCCGTCGGAAATCAACATTATACAAAGCTGAACAAATAATCGGATTGCGCACTTTGAAATACCTCAGAGAAGCCTACCCACAAGGGCGCCGTTCAGCAACTTGAGAGGTGGGTGGGGGGCCAGCAGTGAGCAGTGTCTGACTTGAAAACATGAATCAGGCCTGACACTTAAGAATCCTAACGCTACTACAGGTTTTCAAAATTGGTATTCCTGCACAAAAAGTGACGAATCCATGTTAACACCTCGAGAGGCCTCTCGACATGGCTTACCTACTGCTCTGTAGAAATTAATATAAGGTGGCAGGCTGTACTGAAAAGGGCAGATGATGAGGGTCCTGGCAGTCCTACTGCTTGTGCGACCTGCAAACAAGCTGCTCTGCCCTGCGACGCCTGCTGCAGCTACGCACTGGCACCCGTAGCACTCGTGACTCAACACCGCGGTGCCAGTGAAGAAAAGGCAGGGGGCGCTTAGAGATGGTCACGAGACGCGGATCACAATGTATGAAGTAGAGGAACGTCATCCTCTTCGGCCCACCCCACCCAGCTAAGCTCAAGCCAATCTGAGCAGCTGGATTGGGTGCGGGCGGACATCGGACCCTGAAGATGACCTAATAGCCCAAATAACCGTAAAGGGCTACTAAATTGAGCAACACGCAGCGCGAGCTATTCGCAGGGTCTCGGGGAGCTACCGCTAGCTTGCGATCGACTGGTTGGAGACCCCTCTCTTAGTGCTTTTTACCTAAATAAATTACACATCAAGAGATTAGCTTCCCATTTTCAGAATTGGATAATTTGTGTATCTTCAATAATTTTTCTTGATTTTACTAAATAGCTTTGGGGATGTTATTGTGTTGTGATCTTAACTTGAACTTTGCTACTACAACGTAACATGCATTTTTCTATGCAGATTGTCACCCCAGATATTTACCTTGTTTGGGACAATACTTTTGCTGGTTTTTGAACTCTGTGCACTTTACCCCTGCTAACATGATAAAAGTGTCAGTGCTCCCTCTTTAAAGATGGGCAAATTGGCTTTGCACTGTATGACATATTTAACTTGTGTCTAAGGTAGTATATGCTGAAGCAAATGTACAGAAATACCATCTCTGGACTTAGCACCTATTGTGCCATCCACAGAGTGGGCTGGTTAAACTTGACTGACACCTGTCAAAATAACCCATTTTGACTAGTAGGAAATCCTGATTTCAAATATTAATAAATAACCCCTGAGAAGACCTTGTTGCCCACAGTGTAGGGTGCCTGATATTTAAAAGAAGAACATGTATAAAATTTAAATTTGCATTTTCCTCCACGTACTATCCCCCAGAAGCTATTTTCACTTGCAGGGCTGTAGTGGAATCTTAAAAAATGCATAGAGTTGAAAAAGAAATTCTTTAAAATGTGTAGCTAAAATAGACTTTTAAAGATTATTTTAAATATTTATTAAATGTCAAATTAATCGGTGTAGGTGGATGTTTAATAAATATTTAGAAAATGTTACTTTTAGGAAACTGTTTTTTTCCTCATCCGCTACTAATGGGAGTTAATTTGCAATAGCTTTTCAGCTGCTTCTCAGCAAGTCCTTGACCATAATGGGGTACTAAAACCATTTCCAGAGCAGGAACAATAGCCTGTTTGTGGAGAGAAATTTGGTTCTGCTTACAGGAAAACCAGTTAGAATGGACCTGGGAACTTCATTAACTTATAAAAAGGCCTACCCTTAAATGTAAGGTGAGACTTAAAGAATGCAACAGTTTATCTCCTCAGCTAGACTGGCTCCAAACCCAAGTGGAAGGACGCTACCCCCAGAATAATTTCTTCATACCTACAGAGGAGGGTCCTGCTCAATTCCCATGTCACATCTCTGAGTGAGCACACATGGTCTGCACAAGGGAGGAAGAATATACACATCTTGCAATGACTGTACCTGCTCCCTCATGAAACCAGGGCAAACAAGTGAATTACAAGTATGAGCTGAACACCTGTGTGGCTACACGGACACAACAAGCTACAAGGAGCATTTTTTATGAATTGACTAGTAACAACTGGACCTGGATTGGACCTTGGTGATGACCTCTGATGGAGTGAGTCCTGGCCCCTAAGTGCTGTCCCTGAAGTCCTGGGAACATTGAAAGTGATCAAGTGGAGCTGCTGCCAGAACTTGAAAAGGTAGAACTTGGAAAATATTTTGAATTTCAAGACCCCTGGAGATGTAAGGAGAATCCTTCAGCAAAGGTGTCCAATTTTGATGTCTCTTCCTTGTATTCAGCTTCAGGGTTTACCTGTTGGGGGATTTTGAGCTACATAAAAATGTAGAAGATAAAATCTTTGATTGAGACAAACCTGCCTAAAGTTTCTGGCCCATGCTATGCCGTACCTAGGTCCTTGCCAACTGCTTCTATAAATTATCATTGGCATTTAGTGTTTTAGGTGCTATTTTTATTTAAAGCCTCCAAAAGTCATAGCTCCACTTTCCCTATTTAGATGTTTGTTGTTTTGGTGTCATTTTTACTTTATTACTGCTTTGGTACTCCATAAATACTCTAAACATTTCCCTTAGTTAATCCTGACAACTCTGTGCCATATCTATCAGAAGTTTGAGCTCCGGTGGATTTAGTGATTTTGCATTCACCCGTACAAGTTAGTGTGTTATTCCTTGAGGAGGGCTTAATACAGTGCAACCAGGTATTAAGCAAAGATTCATTTAGATCAGTCTTCTCCAAGCACCAGTTACAACAGTGCAGTTTGTATAAACTCACTTTCCCTGGACTCCAAACATCACTTAGACCCCCACTCTCTGCTGAGTTACTTAAATGAACAGCTTATTAGAATTGTACAGCTGCTCTCCCTGGCTAATTCTGGGCCCCAGTGCACCTACCCTGAAGCCACTGCAAAGCATGCATGTGCAGCAGAATGTCCTTCACTTGCATGGTGCACATGTGGTACAGTGAGCATGATTGTAGCAGTTTGTTCACCAATGAGCAGGATGACTACCTTAAGCATGTGGTAAACATCTCCATAATTCCATAATAGACCCCGCCCACTGCTGCTTACTGGAATAGAAGAGTGGTGGCTCTGGAGGAATTCGAGCAGTGTTACAGGCAAAGAGCCCCCCCAGCTCGTCAGCAATTGATTTGTTTACTGCAGCATGGGCCACTGTGGCATGCACCACTTTCTCATTAAATTTGGACACTGCAGCCATATCTGGAGTTGGGATTTCCTAGTGCATTATGACACCTTGTAATGGCACTGCTGATGATGAAACATGCTTCAATATGTGCTATGTCTGTCTTTCACAGGAGACATGTCTTGCAGTTATTGACGGCCGTGGTGCCACAGCAGTGGGAGAAGGACTGCAGCAGAATTTATTACTTCTGGGGCTGTTGACAATAACAATGTAACTCCAATGTAGATCATTTGGGAATTTTGGATCTGGTACAAGGGTTTATGTGAAATCAGTGTGTATTGGTCTACATTCATGAGATCTAGAGTTATGTTGGACCTAAATTGAACACGAAGGATACACCTTTAACACTTGACATTAAGGGTAGTGGAGTAGAGGAGTCCAAGGTTTTTTGTGGGACATGGCGAAGGTTAAAACATCAGAACTCCGCAAATACAAGGTAACTCCTAAGGAAAAATTGTGTACCCTTACATTTCAAAATCAAACATTCTTACATTCTTTTTTTTTGCATCAGCTTTTCATTAGATGTTTGCTTAAACATGCCATTGCACACTGCAAAGAAAATATTTGTATTACCTGGGGCTAACTCCTCTTACAGATCATCTAAATGAACAGTACAAATAACAGCTGAGGTCCCACTGTTAAGAGGAAGGGACTGGGATGACAGGTCCCATCTCAGGTTTTGAGCACTGTTGGTCCCAATTTAGCTAATGATTGTAAGGAGGAGAGGACTGCATGGGTCTTTACTGTTATAACTCAAAGACAAGAATGTGGGAGGGGGTGGGGTTACATTTGAAGTCCACAGAGCAAGGATATCATGGTCAACATCACATGGTCAAGATGCTCTCAAGGTGCATGCCCTATGGGCACATCTGGTGTGTGGTATTAAGGCCTTAACACTGTGTGTAATGCACATAAAATATATCATTGATATTTGCCAAGATCAAAATCCGGGCATCCAGTAGTATTTAAGTAACACACTAATTGTCCAGAAATATATGTGGCGTAACATCTTTAGGATGTATGACTAATCTTATTTATCCTGCTGTATGTGTGGGTGTATGAACTGAATGAGATGTCACCAGGAAGGGGCCCATGGCTACAGTTAATTGATCATTATTGTTATTATAAATCACTTTCTCACGTGACACTTGCCATTCATATTTATTTGTGACTAAGTATTGTCTCCAGTGGTGACAATAGCTAGGTTGCTAGCAATCAGCATCTGATACATGGCATTTCTGGCAAGTCAGACATGTCATGCAATATACTTAAGCGCATTGAATGTGTTTTATTTGTACATTACTGGGTAATGATACTTTGTTCTAGGCGTCAGTTCAGTAGCGATCTAGTTGTTATCAATGTCACAGGACATGCCTCAAGTTGCATCCAATTTATACAAATGAACAGCAGTCAGAATGGGGAGGGGTAGTTTGCTGTGGAGGGTTCGCCACCAATTGTGCAGTTTTTTTAAAAGTTGAATTTCTGACCCACTTCACAAGGTATTTGTCATACACCTCCATGTGGATTCTTAAATGGTGTATTCATGGTTCACGGAAGATTGTAAGTATTACAGCACATCAGTTGTGTTCTTAACCAAGAAGAGAGGTTACCAAGTAAACTTTATTGAAATTTTCTGATAAATAATGAGACATGACATCCTAAAGAAAAATGACAGATTACGTAAAGATAGCAAATGAGAGCATAATGGAAATCACATCGTATCCCTTCCCATCAGTTGTTTCTTTGCTATGTACAGCATCTGCAAGCACCTTCTGTTACTGTAGCCTTTTGTGTTGGCAAGCTCTCAGCATGAACTGTCTTCACTTAGGCGCCTATTTTGCCCACCGACCGAGTCTTCGTCAATAGTCTAACATACCCTCCCTGTGCTATGTGTCCAGTAACTGAATGAGGTCTCCTCCCCTCACCCTACCATCACATCTGTTGCCACACTGTCTTTAGCCATTTTATATGTTTCATATAACTCCCAGAACTTTTTAGGGCGGCTCCACGGTTGGAGTCGTTCGCTATAGTTCTCAGTTTGCGTACTGTAGTAGAGCAAACCTCTCATCCAGGACATGGCTACCCTACGCCTAGCTATCAGCATGCTCATGTCTACTGGTCTGAAAACCGTCTCCGCGAATGGCTTGAAGTAACCCAGTAAGCCAAGTAAAGGGTCAGCGGTGAGTTGCATATCAATTATTTCACCTACCTCTCTAAACACCAACGCCTAGAAGCTGGCGATTCCAATACAATTCCAAGTCAAGTGCATGACGTCCACCAGGTGTGCTCCGTAGCGGTGGCACAACAACGTGGTCCGCTGTCCATACCTGCATAGTCTTTCGGGCGTGTAATATACCCTGTTCAGGAATTTAAAATGTATTAGCCTGTGCCTCCCATTTAATGAAATCCACTTTGAGTTTACACAGCCGTATCGCTAGGTTTCATCATTGGGTTCCCTATCCAAATCTGTTTGCCACGCTAGTCTTGCCTTGGTGCAAAAGTGTTCCCGATATCCCAGAGTGAATTTGTAAAGTTTTGAAACTATGTGGGTAGGGGATTCAGTTTTTATCACAAATGAGAGTGTTGGAATGTCCGGCGGCTCCTCCAAATCGTCACTCAGAATATCTGCCAGGGCATGTCGTGTTCTGTGGATTTGGAACCTGTGAAGGAATGTAGTGCGTAGGACTGGCACCTCAGGATCACACCATGTCTTGACCATACCTTCCTAAACATATCCCTAATTGTCAATATCTTCAGAGCTCCAAGTGCTCTCGTCACTCCTCTATCTTTGCACGGAGGGAGCCAAAAACATCACTCCAGGGGGGCAAGAGGGGAATAACGTATTTCTCCAGCCTGCAGATTGAGCAGGTCATGCCATGCATGTCTAGTCACATTAATTGAATCAAAATTTCCCGTGCAGCGATCTGTATGAGTAAACAGTGCTGCGGGTAACGGGAGTGGCGATGTCGCCAACCTCTCTATCTGAATATGGGGTGTGCCCGGTGGGCTGTGCATCCAGTAATGCACATGGGCTGCTTGTGCCACACTATAATACAGCTCCAGGTTTGGATCCCCCAGTCCTCCAAAATGGTAGGGAAGAGTCAAAACGTCCCATTTAACCCTGGCCTGTTTTCCGGCCCAAGCTAGTTTAATTAGTAGTGATGTGAGAGATGGAAAGAAAGAACCTGGAAGAACCATAGGAATATTAGAGAATAGAAACAAAAAGTGGGGAAGTATCACCATTTTCATGATCGAGATCCGGCCCAGAAATGAGAGGGGAAGACAAATCCACCTCTCAATCTCATCTTCCAGCTTATTGATAGCCACCCCATAGGTCTCGTAGAACACTACCTCCGAGTCTGTGTGTATTTTTATTCCTAAATATCTAACTGGCTCCGATGACCACTGTAATGGGTAATCAGGCTTAATCGGCACAGTGTCAGAAGTGAGGGGGAAAATGATTGACTTTATCCAATTAACCCTGAGGCCTGAATGCGTACCCAATTGCACAACTTCCCTGAGTATGGGAGATAGGTTAATATCAGGGTCTCTAACATAAAGCTTCATATTGTCTGCATACGCTGAAACAATCAGGTCGTGCTCTGGAATCGTATACCTCTGTGGTGATGGTATTCTCGTAGCGCGTAGATCAGTGGTTCCCCCACCAGCGTATAGAATCCGGGATAGAGGGCAGCCTTGATGCGAACCTCTAGTAATACTTATAGGATCAGTGACAAAATCATCAAGTTTGATTCTGGCAGTAGGAGTGTTATTTAAGACAACAACCGATTGTAGGAATATTCCACCTAGCCCCATCCATGTCAGCACTCATAAAAGTCCATTTCACAGAGTCAGAAGCCTTTTCCATATCTAAAAGCACCGCTATGGCCTGTACATCGGGGCGGGTATTCTGCATTGCACTGAACTCGGTTCTCAGATTATAGGACAAGTTCCTGCCAGGAACAAACACAGCTTGTCCCAGGGCTACAAGGAGAGGGATTAAGGTGCAAGTAGTTCCCATAATTCATCATTAAGTCCAGACAGCATTTCCTTTACCAATAATACCTCCAGTCATAATATATTTCCAGGTCATAGCTGTTGGTGTTGTTGTGGATGACATCTGTGCTGCCATCTGCATCACCCAATTAATAATACAAAATCTGAGCATCAATAGTTGGATTAGCCAAGATTAACGTCATTAAAACTCAGAGTAGTGAGGAGATAGCGCTTAACCTGAGTTGTATGTCATGTAATAATGATCCTTATCTCTAAACTACCAACTGTGAAATATAGTCCTGCTAACTTTGCCCAATAAGAGTTAGAAAAGGAGTTCATTAATAGTTAAGTATTACAGAGCATGTGCCTTATTAGTCCAATGTAATATAATTGCATTTAAAATATGCCATCAGGCGATGTTGTAACTAAAAATGTCTAGTTTGTGCAACAATAGTCAAAACAAAGTGCAATGTGCCTTTCCTAAATTACTTACTTCTTATTAAAACTATTCTCATGATAGCAGAACTACAGGTAAAACCTTCCTGGTTTAGCATGATCAATGGCACATAACTATAAACATTTACAGTTGAGGATGAAACCAATAAAAATCATACTTGATTAGATCACCAATACATGTAATTTAAAATATACGTATGTATATAAATGGGCAAATAGACATCACCTACATGCTCCATGTACCACCAACATTTACCGTTATAACTCATACTTTACTAGTTTGGATTCAGCATCAGACATGAACTTCTAGAATTTCCCAGAGTATACCTTTTATTTATTTATTGATGAACTGCACGATTACTTAAAATCTTTACAGTATCAAACTTGATGAACATCCCCTCCCACACCGGACGTGCCCCATCCACACTTAAAAGGTAGATACCACATTGGGTTAAAATACTGACAGTTGATACTGCTTGGTGGTCCAGAACAGAGTTCTTTTAAGAGGCAGTTACTCCATTGTTCCACATCAGATTGAGAGAGGCACATGGAAGTTCAATAGAATCAGTTCTTACACCAAAGCCGGTTGATGATAGATGGATTCCTCATTGAGCCCTTAAGCCAACCCAGGTTAGATGACTGGGGTCGGTGAATTCCAGTTACTTTGCAGGGACTCCCTAAATTAACTATGAGCTAACATCGTTTGGGCCACCGGTAAGGCAAACACCCCATTGACAGAACCGTTGGGATTAGTGGCCGTTAAGTGGGAGTCAAGTGTCGTTCTTACCTGATGTATACATTTTCCGACTCTGCTAACAGACAGGTCGTGGAGACGGAGAGGTACCAGTCCGAGGCCTCTCTGCAAGATCTGTGGCCTAAGTACCGTAAGATCGGGCGCAGCAAACGAAGACGATCGTTGACCAACTATGTGCAGCAACACAGCAAGTGCAGCCAGGACTCTCTGCGATAATTACATAAACGACAGGCTACAGTGCCATCCGTTTGTGCCCAATTTGGGTTAAAGTCCGTGATCCTGAGGGCCAGGAGGAGAAAAAACAGGATTTTCTTTCTTACGTGGATGGATACTGGGTCTTGCAGGTAAGTTTGGGGTTTACCAGTGATATATGAATTGTCCAGGGCCTGAGTTAGTGGGTTTTGCCGAAGGGATGCAAGGTCAAGCCCGAATGAGATGGTCTGGACTTGGCGCTTGGCGGCTTGGACCCAGGCTGAAAATGGAATTTCGTGCATGGGCAGGCTCCTTCTCTCAATTTTCAGGACGTCAATGGCTAGTTCCACCTTGGAGTGCCATGGGGATCCCACTTCGCCAAAGATTGATTTTAGGGAGTGCTTTAGGGTGTGTTCAGGCGCTTTCAATACTCTAATGTAGAATTTTAACAGGTCCCCCAGCAAAGCCAGCTCTGGTCGCTTAAGGCCTATTTCAAGCCTGAGCCTATTTTTCCTTGCAAATCTGGGGGCCTGTAGCACCGTCTTGTAGGCTTTCGCCTGGGCCGCATTGACCACTTTGTCAAATGCCCCTGGGTAGGCAATGTGCCCATACGAGATGGCGGGGAGCAATTTGCCCCGAGCACTGTCAGCATTAGTTCGGCTGAGGGACTGGCCAAGCGATGACTTAAGCGTCTTAGCGACAGTATGGTTTTGGCTGTTTTTGGTTTAAGCTCCTTCAGGGGTTTGAATGCAGTGGTATTCTCGGATACCCAGGTTCCCAGATAGTTGTAGGAAGAGGAAGTAACGATGCGGTGCTCCCCCAGGGACCAAGTAGCTTCTTTTTATGTGGGTATTTGCCAAAGATGACCACCGTGTCATCTGCATACTGGAGCGTTCCCAGGACGAGCTTCACTAGTCTTGGGGGTGCTAAGTTTGCATTTTTCAGAGCTGACCCCATGTCCGCAGTGTACAAGTTAAAAAGCATGGGGGCCAAGACGCATCCCTGCTTGAGGCCAAAGTTAGTGTCGATTCTTGCAGTTGTTATTGTGGGACTTAATTTCACCTTAACCCAGGTTCCCTCATAGAGCGCTTTTATGGCTTTTAGCAGGACCTTGGGTAGACCCCAGGTATCAAGTTTTGCCCAAAGTCAACCTCTGTTCACTCGGTCAAAGGCGGTGGAGTGAAACAGCAAAACAGAGGTGGCTTATTCCTCGTATTGGCCTTCTTCGCGAGGTAGGAAAGGGCTATGATGTTATCAAGGGTGGAACTGTTAGCCCTAAAGCCGGTCTGTGTGGGCGGGAGAATGCCGTTCTTGTCCACCCAATCCTCCAGGTCTCTTAGAAGAAGACAAGCGTAAATCTTTGCTTCTATATCTAGGAGAGCTATAAGCCTATAATTGGCCGGGTTCGTGTGATCCCCCTTTTTGTGAATAGGGAACACGATTGAACCTTTCCAAGAGGTTGGCAGAATTGCGGTGGCAAAAGAGTGGTTAAATAAAGGGGTAAGTCTGGATGCAAAAAAGGCTGAGGCAGTTTTGAAGACCTGGGCCGGAATCCATTGGGGCCTGGAGCGCCGTCGGTTTTAATGGCCTTGATGCACTTTAGGACCTCCGCTTCTGTGAATTTTCCGGGCCAGGTTGGACTTGGGCATTCTATCGGGGAGCTTTCGGGTTCGATAGTTGTTGCCACCACCTTGGACCACGCCAAACTTCCGGGGCTGGGCCGGTTTGGCTCCCCGGTGTACAGCCCCTTGGCATACCTTTCCCACACTTTCCCAGCAACGCTGTTTTCCTTGTACACGCCTCTGGGGGTCAGACTGTTGATGAAGCGCCAAAGCTTGCTGTTATCATTACCTTTAATTAAGGAGAACACAGTCAGCCAATTCTGTTTGGTCTGCAGTCTTTTGTGCTCCCAGACTTTCTTTTTGTAGTCAGATCGCAAAGCGGCAATTGTGTGCCTCACAGGCAAATGAGTGCCTTTCTTTTGTTCCCTGATTGCCTTGTTAAGAGCACGCTTACTCTGTATCAAGCACTGCGATTGTGAACGGCAAGACCCAGTGTGGAATTGGCAGCTTCTTGGACTGTGAATATTGCCCAGACATTTCAGTATGTAGGAGGTCAATGTTTCCCAGAGGTGTGTAATGTTCTCAGTGTGAACAGGATTTGGTTCTTCCTCCCTTCTGGCCACATAAGCTGACAGTCTATGGCTGAGGTTGGTAGACCATTTTAAGGACTTTATGATGTTCTTCGCCAGTGGTGGTTCCATTGACTACTTGTGATATCAGTTGTTCCTGCGCCAGATTGAATGTGGCGCGTAGGGGCCTGTGGTCGCTTTCATCTCTGCCATCCACTATGTAGTTGCAAAGTTTGTGGGCCAGTCCTACGTTGGTGAAAATTTAGTCAATGGTGGAGACATTTCTATAGATTGGACAGGCGTTCCATTCTGGGTGGGTCTTTTTTTGTGTTCTGTCGGTGGAGTGCAGGTTAAAATTTACGAGAGATTCAAACAATGGGGCAGACTTCTTGCTTGGTGGTGCCTCTGGGATGAAACCCAGGCCTCTGGAATTGAATTCGCCCACAATTAATACATCTTGGGTCTCCCTGTTTATTAAAAGAACTTCCAATGTTACGGTAAGTGATTCCATGGCCTGGGAGGTTTGATATTTAGTTGGGTCCAGATAGCAGTTGATTAGTAGAAGTATATCAAATCCTCCCTCTGGAGACAGGCTTTACCTGCTTGCAGAAATGTATATATTGTACGTATTGTATTTCTAATAAACAACTGTCTCAACAGTCCATTACACTCTGCATTAGGGCTGGTCAGATACAAACAATGTGGCAATATCTTCCTTAAAATATTTATGAAAGCGTAGAAGAACTGGGTTCCACGTTCTAGATCTGCTCTGGATCCTAAGGTCGATGGTACTTTTTATAAGTGTGAAAGCTTGGATAGGAGAGAAATCATCAGCAGGTCAATCATTTCAGTTCCAATGTACTATGACACCAGAGAATCACAGACTCCCAATTAGGTTTAGTAAGTTTATTACAAAGCCAAAAACAACTGTACATACAGGCACTTCATGGTGAGGGTGTAGAAATACATTGGAACTGATACAAAGCCAATTCTATGGATGATGTTAATGTGGTGCAATATGCAGAGGATGATTAGTTCGTGAATAAGGATACAAAAGATGATCGAGCAGACATCCAGATTTCCCTTCCGTGGAAGTTTGTGGGTATAAAGCTATACACTACACTACACAATCTCTAGAGTGACGCCCCTACATAGCGTTTCCCAATGCAAGATCCATTAAGGTGTTAGGTCTTGAAGTCTTCCTAAGAAGTCCCTTCACATCAGTTGGGTCAAGTAGCATAAAACTACATAGCTCATTCTAAGATGCTCTCTCTCTCTCAAGGCAAGGCAAAATTTCCTGGACACTTTCCCTAGTAACGATACATCAATACCACAGGTATGATCCTATGATGCTTGCAGATAACACCATCCAGTCATGACACCTCCTTGCTGCACTAGGCTTCCTAACTGATTCCCTTACTTTTGCTTCTACAGCCGTGACGATACGCCTTTGAACGTACTCCCTGCCCGGTCAGATTGGGGCCGCCACTTACCACATTTTCGGGTAAGTTCCCATTCACGCTAGTGAGATCCACTTGGCGGTGTGCCCTCCCATCCCTCCCCCTTTTCCCTGCCAACCTTGCTCCCCCTTTACTTCCACCCAGCTTCCATTCCTCCATCCTCCCTCCTTGCCCCCACCACACTGCACACGTATGTGCACGGCCGCGTTGGCTGGTTATTGCGCTACCGCCCCATGCTCTTGATGGGGAATACTTTCCTGCCGAGCCTCAGCATTAAAGCTTGGATAGGAGAGAAATCATCAGCAGGTCAATCATTTCAGTTCCAATGTACTATGACACCAGAGAATCACAGACTCCCAATTAGGTTTAGTAAGTTTATTACAAAGCCAAAAACAACTGTACATACACACTTTACAATTCAACTTGTTTTTTAATTCTCACTGTCATTGGTGAACAGTGTGGCTTGTTGGAACATGCCCACTATTGAATCTAAACAGTGCAGCTTACCTATTTCTAGATTTCTTCGATAGCTCAAAAAAGCAGAAACACTGGTTTGTTTGTATCAGAACACACTCTTAACCCATGATCCGCAGCATACTGAGTGGTTGTATTGATTAAACACTGAAGAATCCCCTTTGTATAACTGATCAAAAAAATTTTGTCAGCATACACCATGTACGAAGCATTCAAACCGGCCACCTTAGCCAAGTGGGAATTAACCCTAATTAAGGTGGGAGCCATTTTTTGCATGATACAAACATGAAATTACAAATGAACAAAATACAATCTAGCTCTCTGAATCCTCCTCACCTTAACAACACATTGGAGTAATATCCGTGTGTTAAATAATGTACACCTCATTCCTATTGTCCTTGTTAGAGAATTGTCAATATGAAACCCCTTCCTATTGTAGTTTCTATGGAAAACTCTCTTCCTGCTATAGTATGTCTCGGTGACTCACTGGAAAGCCTCTTACTAACGTATTTGAATTTGGATTTAAGTTAACATTGTTACTATCTTCTATTAACAGTGAATCTTTTTCATAGGCCAGCTACTACTACTATTGCTAAATCAAATGAAAGTAGAGAAGGCCAATTAAGGGGGATTACTACCATCCCTATCTCTACACTGCTCTTTAATATGTTTTGTAATTATTGGAGCTCTTTTAGATAGCTAAAGCTGTTTCTATCCAGATTTCAAAATTACCATGCCTTTGTGGAATGGTGGTGAATTCAATTTAGAGCATTTCTTACTAAAACACTCTCTTTTTTGTCATTTCGTATTACTATTTTATGGCCTGCTTTATATTTAAAGAAGCATAATAAAAATGGTAAATGGTTTCAACTTGTTGCTGAAGATGAACAAAGAAGTTCCTGGTGGGCTTTCCGGGTGTATTTACATACGTGCATTAATGATGACATTTTTAGATGAACACAGATTTTTTTTTTCATTTGGCTGTAATGTTTTGGCCTTTGGCGTAATAAACGAACTTTTTAAATACAAATGTAAATATGTATGTACTATTGTCTTCATGCTTTAATTTATTTTTACTTCGGGTTTTTCACATCACATTTGTGTTTTGTCGCTTCAAATTATAATTATATCATCTATATAATCAAATGTGTGCATTGAGTAACCAGATTTAACACATGATACTGATTTTTATATTTACCATTTTGCAACAGATGTGCAATACATGAATCCTGCTCTGTAAATATTCAACTGGTACGAAGGTCTGGGGCAGTCTAAGCCAGAGTGTAGCTGAGGTTCCTTCTTTTGGTCGAGTGTACAGCTTGGAGAAACATCAGTCCCAGAAAAGACACTCATAATGAGCTACACTAGCGTTATAACTGGTCATGGAGCACCGACTGGTCTGAACCTCCCAGTTCACTTGCTGAAGATTCTTGCGCTCTCTGAATGCTTCATAAAGGAAATTGACCAATATGAGCCACTCAGTATTACATCTGACCAACCAGGGGCTTCATCATTTGCTGTTTCTTCCATCCTTCCCATTACTCCCAGGTCCCTCCTGACCTCGTCCCATTCCTTAAAATATGGAGATGACTATCTCCACGACAGAAAAAAAGAAAAGGAGCATGCTGGGATACCCTACCTGCTCCCTCCCACTGGGAGTACATAAGCGGTACCAGCCCAGCATGCAGCCTGTTCTTTTTTTCTGTCTCCGACAGAATGTTTGCTGGTATGCTGTGATGTTCACTCACCTGCGCCTGCTCCTGCTGGGCTGGGGTGGCGTGCTGGTCCTTCTCTGCTCCCCCTGCCCGGCTGCCTGGCTTCGCGGGCAGGGGTGCTGTCTCCTGGTGTGTCTGCCTCCCGGCCTGCCTGGCTTGCTGGGTTGCGGGGCTTCTTCCTGGCTGCTGTTCCGGATTGCCGGCCCTTTGCGGCTGGTGCGCCGTCTCCCGATGGAACTTCCGGGTCGCCTGTGCACGTCTCCCCGAGCTTGGCCGGGTGGGAGACGCGCTGCTCTTGTTGTTGGTGCCGCGGCGCTGGATGGCATTCCGGTGCCGGCTGGGTGTGTGGGGGCCTTGTTCGTGCTGCAGCCCCCACTGCGGGTGAGTCCCGCTTTGCGGTGTTGGCTCTGTGATGGACAAAATTGATGTGTGCTTTGCCTGGGGATGTGGGGACCGGCACTTCCCCGTTGGTTTACTGCGGCCCCCGCTGCGGGTGAGTCCCGCTTTGCGGTGTTGGCTCTGTGATGGACGCAAGGTATAAGTGCTTTGTCCAGGGATGTGGGGTCTAGGGTTCGGTTCCCTGGTGTACCTGGTCCTGGGTTCACGATGCCGGCCTCATTCCCTGGCGCCCAGTCTTCCTTCCTGGTTCTGCCTCGCTCTGCACCTTGTTTGCTGTACTTTTCATTGTGTCCTCCTCTGTGTCGGCCACTGTGCCCCACTGTTTGCCTGGCTGCCGCATGTCTTCCCCAGGTATCTTCCCCTGATGTCGTGGTGGTGTGGTCTGCTCTGCCTGGCGCTGATGTCCTGGAGGGCGCCTGGGCAGTTTCTTGGGGGGCGATGAGCTGTTGGGGCGCTCCTCCTGCCCTTCGGGTGAGTACCGCGTAGCGGTCCCTGTTTTTTTCTTGTTTGTGGTGCGCTTTCCTGTTGTCTTTCTTTTGCAGGTACCTCCTGGGCCTAGTCCTTGGCTCCCTGCCTGTGGCCAGTGGGGATCTTGCTGTGGCCTCGGCGGGGCGGACTTCTCTGCCCGGCGCGGGTGTTCTGGTAGGCGCCTGGTCAGTCTGTTGGGGGTGGGGGGGGTGCTGTTGTGGCCCTCTTCCTGCCCCCCTAGTGAGTACCGTGTATTGGAAGTCCCTGTTTCTTTCCTGTTCACTGTACTTGTGCACTGTGTGGCGGTTAAGGCTGTGTATGGGCGGGTTGGCCTTGCTGGACATGGTTCCGTCTTTTGCCTGCTGTTGTCCGTGGCTGTTGCTGGTGGGTGTCTTCCTCTGGGCGTCTCCCTGCCGGTTGTGTGGGGTGTGTGCTGTTTTCCTGCACTGTTTCCTCCGCTCATGTCCACATGTCGCTTGGTCTCCAGTGCTGCCTTGGCTCTTCTGCTCCGTGCTTGCTGCCTTGGTTTGCCTTCCCCGTGCCTCCTCGGCATAGTGTGTTCTGTTGGTCGGGCGGTGGGCTGGTGGTGCGTTCTTCCTGCCACCTTGGAGTCCTTTTTTCCTCCTCTTGGGTTGCGGCTTTGGAGGGGTTCTGGGATGTTTCTCCTGTGGTGGGGGCCCCCTGCTTCGTTCGGGTTGGCCCCAGCCTTTTTGGCTCTCTCTGGTGTTCTCCGGCCCGACTTTTTTTGGGGGGGGGTCCCCTGTTGCTCGGGCCCCCCTGCTCTGCACTTGTTCTGCCCCTGGTGGGTGCGCTTGTACCCTTGGAGGGGTGTGCGTTCCCCCTTTCTTTCTTTTGAGGTTGGGCTGTTCTCGCTTCCTGCCTGCGCCCTGAGTCCCTGTGTTCTTTGTGTTCCAGGGTCGCGTCTGTTTTCTCCAGTGTGCCTTTGGCGTGCCTCTTGAGTTGGCTTGCCCTTGTGCCTTGGATTGGTCTTTTTCTTCCTGTTCCCCTGGCCTGTGTGCTGTTTTGGGTGTTCCGGTTGGGCCTTGACGCGCTCGTGTTCTGTCCTTCACCTGCTGCTGCGGCTCCCTGTGCTTTCCGGTTCCGGGGTTCTTGCTGGATTTCTTTGCTGTTCCCGTCTGTCCTCTCCATCTGCCGCTTGCCGCTTGGAGTGGGTCGTTTGCCGCTTGTGCTGTGCTCTGCGGCTGTGTTGCCCTGTGGCTTTGGCTTCTGGTCCTCCTGCTGCCTGGCCGTCCCTGGTGGGGTGTCGTCCTGCTAGGCCGTGGCTCGCTTTCTGCAGCCTTCTGTCCTTCGGTACCTGGCGTTCCTGTTGGTTCGGTCCTGGTGCGTGCCTGTCGGTTTCCTGAGGTGTCCGCTGCTGGTCGCATCTTGCTTCCTCTCGGGTGCTGTGCTTGGGCCCTGCTCGGGCCTTCTGGCTTTTGGCGGGTTCCTGTGTCCTCCCCTTGTTTCCTTGTTGGGGGGAGGGCTGTTGGGCCCTTCCTCTGTCCTGGGGGCGCCTTGTCCTGGTTCGGGTTGGCCCCAAGCCGAACTGATTGTGCTCCTGGTAGATCCTTTTGTTGTGGGATTTGTTTCTCGCCTTCTGCCTGGTGGGGTTTGGTTTCCTGTTGTGGTTTTCTTCTCCCCTCTTGTTTCTCTGGATGGCGGATTGTTCTTTGGGGCTATGCTTCACTGACCGCTGTTGCCTCCGGTGGGGGCTGGGTCGTTGGCTCTGCATTGGGTGGGCGCTTGTTCTTCGTGTGCCTGGCTTCTGTGCCCCACCCTGTCTGCCGGTCCTTGCTGTGCTGTGCCCTTCCCCTGCTGGTGGGTTTTGGGTGTCGGTCTCCCCGGGTGTGTGGCCTCTCTGCACCTTCCTTTCGCCCCTTGGTTCCTGCCCTTCTCTTGGTTTGAGCGGGGTGGGTCCCTGTCTGGGTACCGGCCTGCCTGCCTGCCTCTGTTTTTTGCTTTGGGCGCTTTTTTGCTCCCTTTGGGTGCTTTTGATTGCCCCGTGCTCAGGGTGTCTGCGTTCTGGTGGTGTCTCCCCCTGGTTTCCAGGTGGGGGGGGTGTTGGGTTTGTTGTGCCCTTCCTCTGTGCTGGTGGGCCTTGGCCTTTTTGGTGGTGTTGGCTCGGGTTTCTTCTTGCCTGCTGCCCTGTTTCCCCTCTTTTCCTCCTGAGGGTCGGTTCCTCCTTTCCGGTTCTGGGGTTTTGATTTCCCTAGTTCCGTGAGGGCCTTTGTTGTCTTTCTTGGCTGCGCCCTCGTTTTTACCCCGGTCTTGGTCGTTTCTGGGGCACCGGGTTCTTCTCCCAGTTGATTGGCCTTTTGGGTGCTGCTGCTCTTCGGGGTCTCTGCGGGGGTTGGCCTTTAGTTGGTCCTGCCCTGTGGCCTGGTTCCTCTGTGGTTCCCTGTTGCTGCCCTCGTTTCGGTTCTGCTGGGGGCTTCCCCTGCTGTGTTGGGGTCATCCCTCTACTTTGTTCCTTCCTGTCCCTTCAGCTCGTCGGCCCTGTGCGGGCTGTTCCTTTCTGCCCTTGTCCTTTGGGCTGGCTTGGCCTGTTGGTCCCTGGTTGTTTGGCGGCCTGGGTACAGGGGCTTCTCCCTTGGGGGTTTCTCACTGGTTGCTTGCCCTTTCCTGGCTCCGTTCTCTGTTGGGGCGCGTGCGCTTCTACTGGGCTTCCTTTGGTCGTGGGGGGGGGCTTGGTTTTGGCCCCTCTGCTTACTCCTTGGGGGCTTGGCTCTGCTTCTGTGCCTCCCTTCTGCGTGGCGGTCCCCTTCTGGCCTTTGGGGTCTTGGTTCGGGCCCATGGGGTACTGTTTTTTGGTCTGGTGCCCTTGTTGTTTGTGGGGTTCCGGAAGGCCGGATTCTCTGCTTTGGTATTCTCCATATTTTAAGGAATGGGACGAGGTCAGGAGGGACCTGGAGGTAATGTCCTATTACTTACCGGTAATCTTCATTACTCCTGGTCCCGTTGACCACGTCCCATTCCTTACTTCCCTCCCTCCCTTGCGGCCAGCCTTCCTGTTGTTGGCTTGGTGTTTTCAGGCTGCATGCTGGGCTGGTACCGCTTATGTACTCCCATTGGGAGGGAGCAGGTAGGGTATCCCAGCATGCTCCTTTTCTTTTTTTCTGTCGCGGAGATAGTCATCTCCATATTTTAAGGAATGGGACGAGGTCAACGGGACCAGGAGTAATGAAGATTACCGTTAAGTAATAGGACATTACCTTTATAGTGAGTCGTGCCCCTTATCATTGCTATCCCCTGGACAGTGGGTGTATGAACAATTGCAAAATGTTTCTTTTACAAACTTTCTGAAAACCTAATGAATAGGGCAATTACTTGGTGTCGTTTTTGTTTTAGAAGATGACACTTTAAAACAGGGGTTTTAAAGTTATTAGAGGACAAAGTATTGCAACATCCACATGAAATACTGATACAAATTGGGCCTAATATAAGGATTTTGGAGTATATTGCATCAAAATCTGCAGGTCTTGCTGAGTGCCAATCGTTGTTCTCCCTTTAAAGTCCTGTACGATTAGGGTTGACTTTATTGAAATTAATCGGGGACACATTTTTGATAAGATCTGTTATGTACTGGTTTGTGCTACAAAAGACACACAACTCTTAAATCCGAAATATGTTACATCGCGTTATGTTATGTGATTTCGTAAAGCGCAGCATCACCTCATCTGTGCCCAGTTGTATTGTTACTCGTTAATTACTGTCCCAATCGCAATTAGGGCCTCTGAAGAATGTCATAACCGCACAATTTAATGGTCCTCCTATTTCCTGCTTCACTTAAGATAAATATGAAACCCGCCACTTCAGCTACTGCTGCAGGTGTGATTTTCATCTCTTGCTTAGAAAAATCTTTCAATTATAATGCCAGGTGGCCTCTTGTAGCACAGGTTACAAGTCAGGCGTCTTCTCTTGCATTTAATTGCACGGGATGCCAGCAGGATGGAAGACAACGACATTAACATGTTTTCTTCTTTCCTGTTTAAAAATAACCTTAACATGCTGAAAATAAATTTAGATTGATCTTCCTTTCAAAGGAAGGATCTACATCAGTTGTACGATTACTGTCCTAACAAATATCTGTATTTCATAGCTTGCAGCTATAATTATAGGTTAAGCTAATACAGGTATACTTTTTTTTAATAGAAATATTAGCATTTTTTATGTGATTCGCACGACATTCACAGAATCATGTACTTGAGCTTTTTTTGTACAGAGCACAGTTGCCTATATAAAATGGGATTATCATAAACAATTGTACCCATTAATTACATTGGAAATTTACCGGAACCTGTCCATAAATGAACATGGGAGACATGACCTTCCTGTATGGGTTGGAAGAGAACGGTGAGTTTCCTCCCAATTCAGCCCTTCATCACCTGTCTATTTTCAATCAGTTACCTTAATAAATCCTAATCAGTCAGGCTCTTATGTCCAAGTTTGGGACCTCTCTGAGTAGTGTGGAAAGACTTAGTTGGGATTGATATGATTATGACAGAGTAGTAAATTTATATATGTGTGCGTATATGTGTGTGTGTTTGTGTGAGTGTGCGTGCATGCATGCATGGGAATGTGTACATGTGAGACAAATGCCACAGTTTGGGGCATATTCTCAAATACTCATTACCGATTTAGCTGCACTTTTCCACCACAAAAGTGACGATAGATTTATCGCCCTATTCACAAGCCTGCGCTAACAGCAGACATCGCCAGTTTACCTGCGATAGCTGCTGCTAAAAGCATTGCCAAGGCTGACAGCGACAACTAACGCTAATCATATGCAGAGTAGGCGTTCCCGTCCAAAAACGCACAATAACACCACTTTGTGATATTCTCTTCGACCAGCCACATCGGCGATGCGGTCCCAAACCAGGTAATAAGAAACGTTAGCAGCAGGGACTTAAGACCTGCTTTTGTCTGGTTTTAAGTCTGACAAAACCTGCAGTAGAAAGGGGGCCCAGCCCAGACCCATATCGGAAGACCAACAGATTCCATGGAGCTCCTAATCATGCAACTTGGAGACCCAAGAGAGCCACAGCACCCACCGCCAACACCCCCAGGATCCCCTCCACCCCTAGGACCAACCCCCGGACTACCACCGACAAGACAGCAGACCTTCCAAAATCGCACCAGTCTCAGAGACTTAACTCCAGAGGATGTCATTGCCCACTACAGGCTCCAAAGGACAACCATCCTCCGCATCCTGACCCACATTGCCCACAGGCTGACGGTACCAACATAGCGCACAACCAACATCCCTCCGCAGCCAAAGCTGCTGGATGTGCTTCACTTGTTGGCCCCTGCTACCTTCCAACCAACAACTGCCAGAGTCGGAGGAGTCTCACAGCCAGCCCTATCAAAGTTCCTCACACCTGTCTTGGATGCCCCAGCACCTTCACTTTTCCCACACTGTGCAGAAACAGCCGGATACCAAGCAAGGCTTCTATGCCGGCGCACATCGCATCATCGCCTGCAGGGGCGTGTCTGCCAGGGCGGAGCCCCTCACCCTGCCTCGAGGCTGCCGGCGCCGTGACCAGTGGTGCCTGCGCGATCCTGTGCGCCTGCTGCACCCCAGCCTGCTGGTTCCCGGACCCGTACGGCACCCAGCAGGATTGCCCTCCCCTGCACACCCAGGCCTCACTGTTCACCTGCCACCACCGGCGTGTCTCCAAGAGGGCCCACCACGTGCCAATGCAATCTTCAAACCCGAGGTTCGCGAGCTTGGCAGCCTCCTCAGTGGAACGCTGGCTTCCGCACAACAGCCCCCAGCACACCCAGAGTTCTTTGTGTGCTGACTGCCTCAGTGCACCGCAAGTCATCGTCCCGTGGGGCTACCCCACAAATCTGCCACCAGCAGCCAACAGAATGTCCTCGGTTAGGCGACTGGAGCCCTTCACAGTCATGGGGCCACCCCTTCGCAGGCAGGCTGCTGGAGAGCCTGGGTGGTGCATCTGGAGACGTACACTGAAGCGCACAACATCCCGGGCGCCATGGCGGCAGCCCACGCATAGGTGTGTAAGAAGTGTGAAGAAATGGCCTGGGGCTCTGGGGGTGGTTTAGCTCTGGGCTCTGGGCGTGGTGCAGTTCTGGGCTGGCCACAAACGTAACTATGGCGTGTGTCTCTGTTGCAGCTGCGGTCGGCAGTAGGAGTTCCTGCAGGGCAGTGACATGGGGAGGGGGAGGGTCTGGGTGGGGGTAGTAATGTATGGATTACGGAGTTTAACAGGTAAGTAAACATATACATAAATAAAACGAATTTTGTTGCGCGCACTGCATCACATGAAACTGGCATTAGGAAACAAGATTATCCAGGGAAAGCACTTTAATACACTTGAGTTGAGCGATCAGTGCCACATTCTAGTTCACATTTGTTTTCTTTGAAACATGACTCTGAGTATGCATTGGTTTGGGAAAGGTACAATACATAATTGCCATTTCTGCTTCCATTTTAGAAATATAGGATGTTATTTAATCTGCATTTGTTATTAATGAGGAGAAATTAAGTCAGGCTATAAAAGTTCTGAAAGACTAAGGCCCTCATTTTGAGCAGTCCGATTAAGTGCAAAATGTACGGTATTTATTGTTACTGTACATATCGCAAGTAGGAATTTTGTGATAAATATTCACAGATTTAACCTGCCAATACTTAATGGAGGAAAACCACCGGTATGTAGCTGAGCATGTGGATTTCGGTGTGGAAGTCAGCAAAATGTACATAATATTTCCTTAAAATTTGTAATTGGTTGGTAATTAGCATACCTTGCTAAATTCCGACTTGGCAGAGTCAGATTTTTAAACGAGAGCCTAAATGAATACCATGCCTCTGTACACCTACATTTATTGGTTCTTGTGACATAACCTCTTGTTCTTTGACCACCAGTAATGCATACTGTTTTCATGTTACAGACAGATAGTGAATGGTCAAAAATGTCAAATTTCTGGCTCTACACTATTTTATTATCCAAGATTTGTCTTTGATCAAAATATCTATCTTGGTAGGGTGGAATGTAATTAAGCGATGGGTTTACCAGTCAAGCTTGAAGAGATTGTCAAGGACTAGGAGTTGAGGGAGAGATGTAGTGAAATGACTGGTGTTCGCCAATGCAGTGGGATGAGAGAGAAATTATGTTCATTTGATTGTGGAATGTTCAGGTTTCTATGTATTCAGAAGAGATCAGGTTTTTATTTATTGATGTACTGTTCCAGGGCATCTGGAAGTTTATTTATTTATTTTGAGATTTTTATAAAGCGCGAACAGGATCCTTGCGGATAACAGAGCGCTTTACAATCAGTGAAGTTAATTGGACAACAAATACAAGTAAGATAAACAGGTATACATAACATCTTATAAGATTAGAGCAATAGGGTTCAACCCAGTAATCAGATGATTCAGGTCAGGGGTAGTTAAAATGTCTAGGTTGTACAGTTGGATCATTGTCATAGCACGGGTTAATATCGAGGGTTCGCCTGGTCTCGAAAGTTCATAAGACTATACTTAGGTGAATTTTGCCATGAGAATCGCTTTTACTTCCTTTTTGAAAGATACAGTAGAAGAGTTCAGTCTGGTTTCTGGGGGTAACGCATTCCAGATCCTGGGCGCCATCTCTGAGAAGGTTTGTTTGTATGTTTTCTTCTTGTTGAATCTTTGCGGTTTCAGTAGAAGGTTTTCCCCGCTCCTTGAAGATCTTGTCCCCCTAGAGATCGTCAGTTTCTGTGCCAGATAGCTGGGTGCTTTGTGATGCATGGCTTTATGGGTCATGCACACTATTTTCAGGTGAATTCTGGCTTCCAGTGGTAGCCAATTCAGGAATTTTAGGTCTGGTGAGATGTGGGAACTTCTTTACGAACCAGTGATGAGTCTCGCTGCAGCATTTATAGAAGTACTTAGCGGTGCTGTTGAAGCTTTTGGAAGGCCACACAGAGCGACACTTCCGTACTCCACAAGCGGGATAATTAGAGCTTGTACTGCCAGCTTGAAGTCATTGACTAGCAGGAAGGGTTTCAACTTCCTCAGTGTATTTATCTGGAAGTTTGCACCCTTCGTAGCGTTGCAAATGTGTTTTTGCATATTGAGGTTGCTGTCTAGAGTTATTCACAATGATTTCGCTGAATCGACAATGGTTGGATGAACGTTCAGTGCATTAAGATGTTTTATCCAGTCTTGCATTATAAGGACTTTGGCGGGTGGAGCTATTAGGAGGAATTCATTTTTTAGGGCCTTCAGTTTGAGATGGTTTTCTGCTAGCCAAGTCTGGGTATTACTAAGCAAAGACTTAAGCAATTTAATGTCTTCCAGGGTGTGTATCTTATGGTATAGATGTGTGTCATCAGCGTACATGTGGCATTGCACGTTAAATGCTTGAAGCATTTCAGTGAGTGGTTCCATGAAAAGATTAAACATTGTGGGGGACAATGAGGACCCTTGCGGTACTCCCAATATAACTGGTATGGGTTTGGACAGAGTGTTGTTGACCATACATTTTTGTGTCCGGTTTGGAGGAATGAGGAAAACTAGTTTAGTACTGACCCTGAAAGACCCATTCTCTGTTTCACAAGATCTTTCTAGTACTCATGTGTGACCGTATCAAAGGCTGAGAAAAAGTCTAGCAGGATGAGTAAGCATTATCCATTCTGATCAAGAATTTGTAGGGTGTCGTCAATTATATGTGTCATGACTGATTCAGTGCTGTGACCTGTTCAGAAGCCTGATTGGTGTTTGTCAAGAAGGTGGAAGTGGTCAATATGTCTTGTCAATTGATGGTGTACACATTTTTCCAATAGTTTGGCCATGGTAGGAATATTGGAAATAGGACGATAGTTGTTTGGGTCTGTAGGGTCGGCCGTGGGTTTCTTTAGAATGGGTGATACCTGTCCAATTTTGAAGGTGTTCGGAATGCTACCTTGTTGCAGTGAGCTGTTAATGATCTTGGTCCAGAGAGGCAAGAGCAGTGGCATGAAGTCTTTAACAGCGTTTGCGGGGAAAGGATCAGTGAGGTTATTGCAGGCTACAAGGCACTAAGAATCTTGCAAATAGCTTCTTCAGTGTAAGTTGCAAAGGATGACCAAGTAGCGTCAATTTTTTAGGACAAACTTTGAGGTGATTTGGTGTGGCGCCATTGGGCGTAATGGGGAGGTTTTCGCATTACGATCCAAGTGTAAGGTTAGGTCATTAAGTGATCCTTCTTGAAGTTGTCAGTCTTCTTAATTAAGAAGGCAGTGAATTCTTCACAGTTGGGTTGCGGTCGGGCTATGTCTTGTAGATGGTGCGGCGTGTCTTTAGATTATGTTTTGATTAGTTTGAAAAGTTTTTTGGGGCAATTTCTTGCTTGGTCAAGATGGTGGCTGAAAAAGTCTTCTTTAGTGCGTTTGATATTTCTGAAATATGCATTTCTCTTTTTCCTTAGTATCTTGAGGTGATTGGCGGATGGGACTGATCTCCAATTGCATTCAGAGGGTCTGAGGGACCGACTATCCTCATTGAGTAGACCATTGTACCAGGGCTTAGAGTCTTTTGTGGAGACTCTCTTTAGTAAGAGGGGGGATACCTCGTTTATTATTGCGGTCATGGAGTTGAGGTAGTGGTTGGTAAGAACATTGACTTAGGACGACCTTGCAGGGGGCAGAAGTAAGTTGTAGCTGGAGGAAGGTGAAGTGTTAGGGTTGAGTTTTTTCAAGTCTCTTTTCCATACCTTAGGTCTTGTGGATTGAACCATATAAGTTTCACTGTTTCCTTGATAAAGAAGGTGATAATATGATGGTGTGACCAGTCACAAGGTTGGATCGAATCAAGCTGAATGGAGTCACTTTTGTAGATAATTAAATCCGGGATTGAGCCTCTGTTGTGTGTAGGGTTGTCGCAGATTTGGGTGAGGTCCAGAGCATCTAGGAATTTTTTTAGACTATTGACTACTGGATCATTGTGGTCGTTTCAATGGAGATTAAAGTCGACAAGGTATATTTGGGTATTTTGCCGCCCTGTGTTCGTTGAGACCATATTCATGAGGTGTTCAGTGAAGGTGCGATTGTCCCCCGGTGGGTGATAGATGATGTGTAGCGAGCATAATGGTTTGCCATTGCTGTTGATGTCGAGGCATGTATATTCGCAAGAAGGGAATGCAGGGGAAATGTCTCTGATAACAGAGATGTTGCTACGATGAATATAGGCGATACCTCCCCCTGTCTTATCAATTCTGTTCAATCTAATGATGTCGTAATTTGGGAGTACCAGAATGTCGATCATAGGTGTGGTGGATTCCTTTAGCCAGGTTTCGGTTAACATTATCAGGTCCAGTACTTGAGAGATAATGAGGTCAGCTATGTCCGCTGCATGTCTAGAAACCGATCTACAATTAAGGAGTATGCATTTCAGACGGGGGGTGATGAGGGATGAAGTGGGATCCTGAGTGAGTGGGACTCTTCTTAGGTTGTTGTCAATGTTTCCTCTATCATGTATTTAGAGGACATGTGAGGATTTGGGGAGATAGTAGGGATGGACATAGCAGTGGGGGTTATGCCGTGCGTGATAGAGGGTTCATAAGAGTGTAGTAGAGAAAGTAGATCGCTCTCGGAAAACGGAATTGTACTCCGAATTGGGCGGGTGGATGTTTAATGGGAGTGGACTGATTTCCAGATGGGAAGAGTCAGTTTAGAGGTGAATGTTATGTGACTCAGGAGCCCGTTAGATTTAGATGGTCTTGAAGGCTTAGTGCACTGTGGATGTCTCAATATCAGCTTTTTAAAGCTTGGAGTTCCTCTTTGATTTGGTGAAGTGCAAACATAAAATCACCCAGTCTGGGGTCTGGAGTGGTTATGAATGGGGTTGGTGGTTGTGACATGAATGTGGGTGGCAGCGGTGTGGTCTGGTTAGGTCTGTGGTCAGGTGCAGTTCTGGGTGGGGTTGGAGGAAGTGTTGCTTGTGTGGCTGGATGGGTTGTGGATGGGGATGGCTGATTATTGGGTGTGGCTGGCTGGTGTGTGGGTGTGGGCAAAGTAACTAGGTGCGGTGTATGATCTGCGGGTGGCGTATATTCTAAGTGATAATGTGATAGCCTATTATGAGCCAGCACTTGGACTGGTGTGTTGGCAAGAATGGGGGATGAACGTGCTAGGAGAATCGTTGTGCCACACAGATGAGGTAGCGGGAGAGTTGGTTATGGGAGGGATGATGTTAGCAGGGAGGTGTTATGATTGTACACGGAGGGGGTTCAATATCTATTGGGGGTGCCTATGCAATCTCAGACATAGTGTGAGGTATTACAATGTGGGGGTTAGGTGAAGTGATGAGATGTGTGTCGGTGGGAGTGGTAATCTGGGTGGAAGTAGCATCTGAATCCGTTGACAGTAATGGGCGGTGTAGTCGATGGACGAGGCTGTTAAAACGGGTTGGAAGCATGAGATCTTGGGTACTGGTGGTGGGCGTGGCTTGAGTGGCAATTTGGAGTTTAGAGACTTGTTCTTTAATAATGGGGAAGATAATATCCAGGAGGTTTAAATTACGGTCTGTGGATTGTATGAAGATTGTGCCTTTATTGTAGATGGTGATGGTAGCTGTCGCTTGGAAGAGCTTGGATGGAGCAATACCAATAACTAGATCATGCACGGTTTTCCTAGTGGAGGAGACCGTAAGAAAGGCTAGGAAAGCTTTCCTCCATTGGGCTCTACGTTTCGTGTGGAAAATGATATCAGTGGTTGTGTTCCCATTGTATGGAGAGAAATAGGGATCAGCGATGAGAGTTTCAGGTGACGTTTTATAAAATTGTGCTTGAATCGTTTGGCTGATTTTCTTGAAATATTGGGAGGATATATGATGTTGTAGGTATGTATGCCTGTGAACTCCATGATATGACCAGTCAAATAGATGAGATGCTAAGAGGCGCAGAGGATGTAAAGGGCTCGTGAGGGATCTGCAATAAGCAGCGAGAAGTGCTTGGGACGGAGGGTGGGACAAGGAAGGTGAGAGAAGCAACTGAGGAAGTGGCTAGATTATGGGCTGAGGGGGGCAGGTGGTCGGATCTAGTCTCCTCATGTTTGCTTCTTGGGCACCAGGTGCGGAGTAGGGTGTGGGGTGGGTTAGGGGACAGAAAAGAATGAAAGAAAAGAAAAGAAGAGACATAGAGCATACATATATATATCAAATATATATCAAACATATATATAAATCAAATATATACATCATGTACCTAAACAAAAAAATTTGGGGAAGAATGCAATGAGATTCTGATCTGAAGTGTTTAGGAGGAGAGGTAAGTAGCCGTAGGGACTATGGGCTGTGACACTGTGGAGGAGCCAGTCTAAAATGGCCGACTCCTTAGGAGCGCTATAGAGTGGCTATGAAGTCCTCTGTCTGTTTCCTTGCACTGTGAGATGACCAATGTAGACCTGTTTCACTTTCCATCCTGATGTTGAGGATTTAAGTCCTATTTCAGTTTGAATGATTCGAGTCAATAAACATTGCTGTTACACTGACTTAGGATCGGCCAGTGGTTGGGGGAGGCCAACTTGCCTTTGTAGTTTATGACATCGGCCATTTTGAGCCACTGCCCTCCTGATAAATGATTAGTTATACGACAAAATGAAGGATAATAGAGAAGAAATTAATAAAACACAGGTACCTTTGCGTCGAACACTATGTCGTCTCAGCAGTCGCTTAAAATACAGAATGCTTATGTTGCTGGCTACATCAAGTCCCACTTTGGACATTGAGGGAAGTGCTGCAGTGGTACTGTGGGTGCACTACACTGGCTGCCTGTGAGGTAGCTTATCACCTTCAAATTCTGCTGCCTAGTGCACAAAGCGCTTAAATATATTGAATTATATTACTTTATAATATGATATTATGATTTAGTTTGATGGTTATAGAGAGAAATGTTATAGAAAAAAATGATGTGGACTCTGCAATTGAATGTGGTTAATTGTTATTTTGAATAATATTTACTAAATCTTTCTTTTTGTGAGATCTGACTTTATGAAGGAGAGAGAAAACACATGGTATGGCGTTGTGAAAGCTGGGTGGGGTGGAATGGGAAAACATGCAGAACAAAGGCTTGTATGGTGCACAAAGCCTGATGATATCGGAGATCTCTCTAGCACATGCCTGGGTGGATCTGGGATTTATTTATATGCATTCCTTTGTTCAACATCAACATGAGCGACAGCATTACTATCCACTTAATTGTTTTTTTGGGATGACATTTCCATAGTTCCGCCAGGGATGTGCATGCATCTCCTTGTGGAGACAGGGTGGGCCATGTGTTTCTTAAGGTACATTGGGGAATTTGTGCAAGCCCCTATGGCCACGGGAACGCCACTTTTTGTTATGTTCCCATGGCAATAGAGGCCCTGTCTTATGTACAAGGCAGCGTTAAGCTACTTAATGTGGCTTAACACTGCCTTGTACTTAAGGCACCCTTTTACGCAATGTTTAGCATGAAAGGAGCGTGCAGTCAGTGTTGTGGTGGGTGTTCCACCGCTACACGCATTGTATTTGACGCTGCCCACTATATACAAGGGTGGCGTACATAGGAGGCAGTGACAAAACTAAGACCCGGAAAATCAGGGACTTAGTTGGGGAAACAAGGAGAAATGCATTATTTCTCCTTGTATTTGCTTGTTTATTGTGTGCAGAACTCATGGAAAAAGCAAAATGCCATGGTTTGTTTATGTACAGGAAGCTGCCCCTTCCTGTACATTAACAAACCTTTTTATAAAATGCCATTTTGTAACTTTCATGTGTGCTGCATGAAGCAGCACACATGAAAGTTACAAAATGGCATTTTAGGATTGCTTATGTGCAGGTAGGGACACCTTCCTACACATAACCAATCCGCCCCTGCACACAGACACCCTTGCACTCTGGTGCAAGGGTGCCCGCCTTGGTGCTAAATTGTTAAACTTAGCGCCATTGCAGAAGGATATGCAAGGCTGCCCCACATTCTTGTAAATATGTTGCAGCCGTGCGGTTCCGAAGTGGCACAGCATGTCGTTAAGCCCACTCCAACAAATCATTGTGTAATGCACAGTTTAAGTAGATGGAGATACGACGAGATGAAGGGCAAGAAATGGTTATGTACATGCTATAGTATTTACAGCAAACTATCTGGCAGTCTGGTATGAGATCCATTGCAGTAGTTGAGTGTGACCCTGGACACAGTACACTGCGTCTGTTTCATGGAGCAAGCCTCGTGATATTGTAGAAGATCCAGAAAAACGTTGTTCCCTTGATGTTTGCAGTTTCAATTGCATTACAGTTATTATGTGTCATTAATGCCCATTTGCTGGACTTTACCTATTTTCGCATATAAACTAACTATGAAAATCATAACAATTAGATTGAACCACAGAACAAAAACTTACTTTTGGTTCATTTAAATATTGAATTATTTCTTTCAACATGTACTTTTTTCATATATGCATATAGATTATTTCAAGTAAAGTGAATGACCTGCAGCTCCATCTTTTGTCTTTTGCTTTGTGCCATATTGACACGCCTTACTGGACAATGTTATCAAATTTGAATAATTGCAAATCACTCTCTTTGTCATTCTTTTCTTCTGCAGGAAGGAGAAGTAGACTGTTGGCCCCTCACCTGCCCCAATCTGAATTGTAACTTAACTACAATGAATGACGGGGAGTGCTGCCCCCGCTGTGTCAGTGACCCCTGCCTACTGGACAACATTGTCTTCGACATTAGGAATACCTGCCTAGATACCCAGGGCATCACACGACTCAGTGGATCAATCTGGACCATGGCAGGTTCTCCGTGCACGACTTGTCAATGCAAGGTAAATTAATTATAGAATGCCTACAGCAAAGGGGTGATGTTTGCATAAAATTAAAAAAAGTAATACACCATGTACATGCAGACACAATTTCCTCAATGGCTTTGTATTTCTAATTTGCATAATTCCATTTTCAAAGACTCGTGAACAAAATAATAGAGTGGGGGATAGAGATTTTCTGTCCTTCCTACTAGAAATTCTCTTTTTGCGACTAATGATTATTGCACAATCAATATGATGGTTGCTAATAATAATTGTGTAAAGGTAGGTTGTTGAGATATCACACCATTTAAATTAGAATCGAATGAATATTCATTATTCCTATAACCAAAAATCAAATGTATGCCCTTATGACAGTACTGCATGCATTGCAGTGGCTTAACAAACCATGAGGGGGCCCCCCTGCAAAGTACATGGAAGGGCCCCCTCTGGACTCACACAGGAGCTTTCAGGCCGGGTCACTGACCTGAAGGGGACCCTTGGAGCACTAGGGCCCTCTACACTGCAGAGGCAGCAAGGGCATGGTTACGCCACTGCCACAAAGCTCTCACAAATATTCTCCCTGAATGTTCATCTTAACCTCCACCTTTTCCTCCTTGGTGGAGGAACATTCTATTCTCTTGGTCCTGGGATGCCTCAGTGTATGGCTGGAGACTTCTGATTGTCCTGGGAGACCTCAGGCTATGGCTGGAGTCTCCTGATGGTCTTTGGAGACCTCAGTTTATGTTTGGAGTCTTCTGAGGGTCCTGGGAGATCTCGGGTAATAGCTGGAGTCTACAGATGGTCCTGGGACACTTCAGCTTCTGGTGGAAGCCTCCTGATGGTCCTGGGAGACCTCAGCGTATAGCTGGGGTCTCCCGAGGGTCTTGTGAGACCTCAGGTTGTGGCTGGAGTCTCCTGATGGGTCAGGGAGACCTCAGGTTGTGGATGGGGTCTCCTGATGGTCCTGGGAGACCTCAGGTTATGGCTGGAGTCTCTTGATGGTCTTGGGAGACCTCAGGTAATGACTGGAGTCTCTTAATGGTCCTGGGAGGCCTCAGGTTAAGGCTGGAGTCTCCTGGTGGTCCTGGGAGACCTCTGCCTATGGCTGGAGTCTCCTGATGGTCTTTGGAGACCTCAGCCTATGATTGGAGTCGTCTGATGGTCCTGGGAGACCTCAGCCTATGGTTGGAGTCTTCTGATGGTCCTGGTAGACCTCGGATAATAGCTGGAGTCACTTAATGGTCCTGGGAGACCTCAGGGTAAGGCTGAAGTCTCCTGGTGGTCATAGGAGACCTCAGCCTATGGCTGGAGTCTCCTGTTGGTGCAGCTGTTACGTGTTCACATGATGTGGACTCTGTGAATTTGCATTCATTGAACAAGCCATTCATTCTGCTGCTCCCTTACTAGGCCTTCATCTTTGTCTCTTGTCACTTATTTGTGGCAGAGACACTCTCCCAAGTGCTTTTTAGATTGCATCTCTCCAGCTCTGAACCTCTCAAAAGGGTCAGTTAATTTATTAGAGAGATTGCAATCTCCCAATATTTGTTCAAGAACTCTCTAAAAATCTCGACAACTTTGCAAGGGTCTGGCACTTTCTATTTAAGATTAAACAAATATGTAAAACATTCAGACTGAAATAATGCCTACCCCCAACAATCTTTCTTTAAGATCTTCCCACCTGTACCTCCTTTGCACCTGTAGATGCAACCAACCTTGATCCCGCACCTCCTGTGCACCTGTTGATGCAACCAACCTTGATGCCACCCTTGCAGGCTGCGCCCACTGGACCACCTTCCCGTTCTGCCCAGAGAAGCTAAAGGAGCTCTGTTTCTGCTTCTCAAAGTCCCCTTGTTGGAATTGTTGAGTCTTCCATTAGGACAATGCACCTTCCTCACTGCCTGGATAAATGCCGCTATGATACCCCTCCTGAAAAAGGTTTTCTGCACCCTCGGGATATTAATAACTTCAGTCCGTTCCCACTCATCATTCTGGGTCAGTTAGTGTAAGGATTTCCAGGCAGGTTCCACAGGAGCGTCAGGGATCCGAAGATATACCACAGCCTTCCCCTACGGCCTTCCGACTCTATCAAACACTAGAGTGACGAGAGGCTCGCCAGGGGAAAACAGGGAGACAAAACAAGGAAAGGTTGGGAAGGTAAAAAGAAATCTTGGCTGGAATCTTCTGCTTGGTCGTACAACACAATGTACAGAATTCTGGTGGACGTAGGGCTGAAACAAATATGCACGTTATGAAACAACAGTGTCTATACTATCGTCTATATGTGTCCCTATGTCAATAATACATACCATCAATGTTTTGTCTAAGCCTCAGAATAGATGTATAGGAAGTGTGGAGGATCGTCTTGAACTGAGACTAGAATGAATAAACAACAATCAATGTCACCCACCACCCGGCCGAACAGCGGAGACCAGGCCCGGCTGTCGGGCGGAGCAGCGAACTGGTGTTGGATTGAGGAGAGACGTGTAGTCCGGCTGGACGGCGGAGACCAAGCCCGGCCGACGAGCGGAGCAAAGGGCAGGATCGGGTGTAAGGAATAGAGTGCCCGGCCGGATGGCGGAGCATAAACCCGGCCGCCGGGCGGGGCAGTGGACGGGAGCAAGGGTTCAAAGAAAACAATGCCCGGCCAGACGACGGAGCAACACAGCGCAAAGGCACCAGGGGAGCCACTAAGTAGCAGCCGGGAACAACGAGATAGAGCTAAGGACAGAGAACTCCAAAGCCCGTCTGCAGGACGGAAACACCAAACAGGAAGTCAGGCGGAAGAATCCAGACGGAACAAAGAGCCACGGAGCTAGACGCAAGAACGTAAAGCGTCGCTCCCAGGGCTCAGTCAGGATTTATAGGTGTAGGACTTAAAGGGACAGTACTCGTGAATCCCGGGGCATGACAGTTAGCTGAAACACTACTTTCCCAAGATCTTCAAACATTTGCAGGAGAAAACAATATTTATACCTTTCTCAACTGGATTTGCAGTTTTGCTGGAAATACTTGAGAGTTCCTGGAAAGCTCCACAGCCCCTTGCAAAGCATGGCCCAGAAGTTAGATCTATTACTGGAGGCAGACAGCGGCACACAAATCTCAGCTCTGCGGCCTGTGTGAAGCCCTTGGCTGGATAACTGTCTCCTGTGTGGAACAAGCTGTGCATGCCTGTTAGATCCTGACTGCACCCTTCTGCCCCTGTCTCCTCCTGCCTGTCCCTGCATGCTCCTGTCTGCCCCTGCCTGCCTTTGCCTGCTCCATTTTGACTGCTCCTGTCAGATCCTGACTGCTCCTGTCAGATCCTGACTACTGTCTGCCTGCCCCGCCTGCTCCTATCAGACCCTGCCTGCCTGCTCCTGCCTGCCCACCTGCTCCTGTCAGACCCTGTCCGTGCTGCCTGCTCCTGTCTGACCCTGTCTGCTCTTGTTAGGCCCTGCCTGCTACTGTCTGCCCCTGCCTGCTCCTGTCAAATCCTGCTTGCCCCTGCCTGCTCCTGTCAGATCCTGACTGCTCCTGTCAAATCCTGACTGCTCCTGTCTGCCCCTGTCTGCTCCTGTCAGAACCTGCCTGCCCCACCTGCTCCTGTCAGACCCTGCCTGCCCCACCTGCTCCTGTCAGCCCTTGCCTGCTCTTGTTAGGCCCCGCATGCTACGATCTGCCCCTGTCTGCTCCTGTCTGCCCCGCCTGCTTCTGTCAGATCCTGACTGCTCCTGTCTGCCCTTGCCTGCTCTTGTCAGGTCCTGCCTGCTCCTGACTGTCCCTGCCTCCGTCTGCCTGTCCGTGTGTGACTTTGTCAGACCATGCCTGCTCTGCTCCTGCCTGGCCCTGCCTGCTCCAGTCAGACCCTGCCTACCCCTGCATGCTCCTGTCTGCCCCTGCATCCTCCTGTCAGGTCCTACCTACTCCCGTCTGTCCCTGCCTGCCTGCTGTGTCTGACCTTCTCAGACCATGCCTGCTCCTGTCTCCCCCTGCCTGCTCCTGTCAGACCCTGCCTGCCCTGGCCTGCTCCTGTCTGCTACTGCGTGCCTGCTCCTGTCTGCCCCTGCTTGCTCCTGCCAAGCCCTGCCTGCTCCTATCTCCCCCTGCCTTCTCCTGACAGCCCCTGCCGCGGCCCCGGTCTACCTATGCCTGCTCCTGCCAGGTCCTGAAAGTGCCCCAGCTCCAGTCAGGTCCTGAAAGTGCCCCTCGACTTTCTGGCCTCAGCTTTGTATCAAGAGGAATCTGGGCCAGTCCTGCAATCGTGTGAATCTTTACCTTTGACCTCAGGAGGGACTGAACATTTATTTATTCTCATGTTGTGAACCCCAGGCCTCCTTCGATCAGTTCCTTTCACTTGCATTTTGCTTCCTTCTCTAAGGCCTCTGCTCCTTTACTGTTGGATACTTCTCCTTACATCATTCTTGAGGGCTCTTCTTGGCCGTCTTCAGTGCAAGCAAAACCCACCCTGCTACCTTCCCAGGTTCTTAACTAAGTGAAGCTGCTCTGCTACTAAACGAAACACTGCTAAGAAAACATTTTTCAGTCACTCATTTCGGACCAGGCTAGTAATCGGCATGGATTGTTCTGATCAATGAATCCTCTCCTTCTTTCTCCACTTCCCGAGGCTTAGATTTATTTCCCATTTAGAGCTCATAATTCCCTCTCTCTTTTACCACTAAAATGAACAACAGATCTATTCTTTCTCTTCTCAATAAAGTTTCTTATATTCTTATCCTGTTAGGACTCTCTGCAGTGCTTGGTCCATGGGTCGCCCACTAAAATACCTCACTACTACCAACCAGCAAATACAGTACTAACTCTCAGAAACACACATTTACTCCAGCACATCTTCACCTGCAAAGCATTGCACTACCATCACATACAACTGAAATGTCACTACTCACACTTACACTGTCAAACACACAATATCAATATTACCATGCAACCACTGTACAGCGCCCAAACAATACCACACATCCAGGCACCACATTCTCCTGCTAGCACCATATGACAATAAATAGCAGCATGCTATAAACCCCACCATGGGATTACCATCCTCCAAACACATATCCCAGTACCATGAGTTCACCCATCACCTTTACACTACCACACTCCAAAGTTGTACTATGAACCCAATAATCTATTACCACTTAACAGAGCCACAGTACTTCCCACCATCGTCAACCTACCAAACCCCACTACTATGCTACCACTTCCCTCCATTGCCCTCCCACCCACCATGAAGGTACCTTCACCTAACCCATTTTATCAACTCCCTTAAAATAACTGCACCCACAACCACTCCACTACCAATGCAGCAAAAAGTCATATCACCACACAATCTCCACCATTGCTCTACTACCTCTAAAAGTCACACTGTAACCCCACATTGTACTTCTTACCCACACTGCAGATGGATCGCAGTGGGGGCACAGCAATGACTACATTCAACAACAATATCACATTATAGTACCACAATATTATAACACAGTAGAACAACAGATCGTCATAAACACAAAACCTTTATAACAAATTCATTACAACATTAGAACAGCACTACTAAGAAACCAAAGGTAACACAGAAAAAAACACAACCACAGCACAAAAACACAAAAATAACACACAACAATAGCGCACAGACACTAAACCAACACACAACAAAGCAATGTATCAACTCATGACACATTACTCAACCAACTACAAAAGCACAGCACAAAAACACAACAGATATGAACACACAACAGTAGCACACAGACACTAAACCAACACACAACAAAGCAACGTATCAACACAAGACACATAACTCAACCAACTACAAAAGCACAGCACAAAAACACAACAAATATGCGAGACTAAATTCAAGCGTAACTCCAGAATGACACACCATAGCAGACATACAATAACATTAAATTCAAAACAAAAAAAGCATTTGGAAAACAAAATAGTAGAATAAAAATGCAACAAAATACCAAAATTACTAAATAGAGCTATAACAGCAGCATAATATATAAAAAAAAACTGATATAGCAACTCAGCACAGTACTATAAAACATGCATTCATTCACTTACCTATCAATTATCCATTTATTCAAACACTCATTTATCCATTCATAAACACATACAATCAACGTTTTGTACATTCACAGATTCACCAATGAAGCCACTAAAACACAGCACAAACTTGGCAATAAAGTAGCAATGCCATTTAAGCAAATATCCAGACATATTGGCTTTACCAATGCTTAAATGTTTTGCCGAACACTGAGGTAGTTTGTTTTGCTGTGGCAAATACCATTCCATTGATTAATTTTGATCCTGAGAGCTAGCTTCTAAGTGTTAATATTTTAACACTCATTTACCATAGGTTAGGTGACGGGGGAATGCTAAGCAGAAGGCAGATAGGAAATGCTAGTTGTATGAGCATGGCATTTGCGTTTTACTTACTCGATAAATGGGAGTATTCTCTTAAAAACGTGTACACATTCATATTGTGCTCGCTGTAGTTTTCTCTTCGGTTTGATTACATCAACAATAGATTGGGAGGGCGCCCCCGCTCCGGAAGTTTTTCCAGAGCTCTCGGACCTCAGTAGTACTGTGCTGAGGGGGCCCCCTGCAGCTCGGGCCTCCCCACCCCCTGCACCGCGGGGGCTGTGGGGGGCTGTGTTATGCCTCTGATGCATTGGTTATATTTAAAACTAATTCAATATTTTCTAGAATTAAACTAGACAATAAGTATACATATGCAGTTAAAGGGTTTGTGCCAAGAACTATAGTACGTTACAAATGGTAGAACTACATTTTGTCATTGGTAAGTATTTATATGATGTAGGTAGTGCACATCTAGCCACAAACTAGTGCTGCAAAAGGTGAAGGGTTTACTGTAGCTATAGTCTGTGAAAGAGCAATAAAGAGGAGGTAGGTGTCATACACTGCCAAGTGCAGAGGATTTCTTCCATCATCCTGAGGATTTTAAAGGGTTTGTGGTTTTCTCTAGAGAGGACCCAGAAATTAGCCAAAATACAGCAGCATTTCTTTTTTAATTAAGGAAAAAGTGCTGCAGAAAACGTCAGTTTTTGCCCTACAAATGGTTTCAACAAAGAGTTTGAGGTGCTGAAATCATCATCTTCCCAGATTTCAGGAACAGGCAGACGTTTGTAAGAAAAACCAACATTTTCTACCCAGTTTTGGCATATTACTGGGAGACAGCCTAATTTTACTTTTGTGTCTGCTTTATTCCTCCTTCCAGGTAGTGGTAGAAATGAGTGTGAAATCAATAATGGATCACAGAAAGACATACGTTTCAGATAAGTAGATACAATTCTAAATTGAGTAAGGGGTAATCTGTCTAGATCCTTCAAGGTATTGCTATAGAAAGCTACTGTTGAAACAAAAAAATATTGAAATTGAGTAGAAATCCAGCCATTTGTGCCAACATTGTCACTTGTAACTTCTTCTAACTATGGCAGATTTTCGAAAGCAATAAACTGTTTTGTCCAGTGGCCCCTTGAGATTGTGGTGATATATAGGACTTGTGGGTTCACCAAGAACCCAAGGTACCCACAGCCAATATTTGAGCCGTGTCTTGCAATGGGTTTACATTGTGTACTAGGTATGGAGCAATTCATTTGGTAAAATATAAGGAGTGAAAAATAGATATCAAGGACACCTAGGTATTTCTAAAATGGAAACAAAATATTGAGTTTAGAAGCAGTAGTTATTTTCACATCTCTGAAACTGTGAGTACCCGTACACACACAAGATGATGGACGGAATGTTGCACAATGGCAAAACATTCCCCCCCAGACAGAGATCTGGGTTTAATCAATCGTTATTTTGCTCACCAAGGCACCCCAGTTCAGACATGGCCAAATGCAAATCAGTCTTGACCCTGTGCCTCATGGGAACAGTCTAGCCCGAACTGCCAAGTCATGTCTTCCCTGGACCGGAATCAAGCATCCTAGGACCGGTTTCTGGCTATCAGGCATCTTCAGCCAGGATAGCTTGACTCCAGGGACTTAGTGAGCACGGGACCCACGTCTGGGCATACCTTTCCCACATAGGGTGAACAGCAATAACATACAAGATGATGGACGGAATGTTTCACAATGGCAACACATTCACCCCCAGTCACAAATCTGGGTTTAATCCATTGTTATTTTGCTCACCAAGCCACCCCAGTTCAGACATGGCCATACGCAAATCAGTCTTGACCCTGTGCCTCATGGGAACAGTCCAGCCCGAACTGCCAAGCCATGTCTTCCCTGGACCGGAATCAAGCATCCTAGAACCAGTCTCTGGCTATCAGCCGTCTTCAGCCAGGATAGCTTGACTCCAGTGGCTTGGTGAGCACGGGACCCACGTCTGGGCATACCCTTCCCACATAGGGTGAACAGTGAAACACACAAGAGGATGGACGAAATGTTGCACAATGGCAAAACTTTAACCCCCAGTCACAGATCTGGGTTTAATCCATCGTTATTTTGCTCACCAAGCCACCCCAGTTCAGACATGGCCATATGCAAATCAGTCTTGACCCTGTGCCTCATGAGAACAGTCTGACTGGGAGTGAATGTTTTGACACCCACCCCTCTGGCACACAGGGGAAATGCTCAGTGCCCACTACTGCTATTTTGGCACTTCAGCCAAGCACCATCAATGCACACAGTCAGCCAAGCAACAGTCCATGTACGTCGCCAGCCAAGCACTACTCCATGAACACCACCAGGATAGCGCCAATCTACACACCCCGTCATCAAGCACGAGTCCACACACAATCAACACACACCATCAGCCAAGCGCAGGTTCACACACACTGCCAGCAAATTGCCAAAGTTCAGTGCACGCAGACCGTCGGCCAAACTCCAGTTCACATGCACACAAACTCTCCCTGGTTTCCAGTGGTTTCCTACCCAGCTCGGGGGCAGATCAGCTTAAAAATATCACTGAAACAGCCAAAATGTGTGCCTAAAAAAAGGGGAGCGATCCTTGCCTCTGGGGCTTCTCCCTGGCATGCCCATAAATATATCCCTGGTGCCTAGTGGATTTTCTATCCCCCCGTGGGCAGATAAGGGGCTATTCCCCGATCTGCTTTCCGGGCGGGGGAGCAGAGATACTTTTTAGGGGAGGTGGTATTAGCATGTCTCGGCATTCTTGGCAACCCCCACCCCTATGTATAAAAAAACAACATAATCCTTGGTTCCTCTTGGGTTTTCTGCCCTCCTGGCAGTAGCTCAGAGACTCTTGCCCTCATCTACCTTCCGGGGTGGAGAAAGACTGTGGCAATTTTTTTTAAAGGGATGGGGGCATTTGCCTGCCTATTTTGGGCAGCCCCCACCCCATACTTATGGCTCCCGGCCATCCGACACACGGAACCAGTTAAAGTTTATTTACAAAAAGGCAATATATTGTGCTGTTACTAGTGGTATAGTGTTGGTAAGTAATAGCTACATTTTGAAAAATTAAATGAAAGAGAGAAATAATAGAGTTTATTGATGTTATAACATTAATATGTGTTTAGAGGAGTTCTAAAGTCAAAACAAGGGTTCCCTGAATAGATAGGTAACTTAACCCCTAGGTCAGGGAAAATACAATGTGAAAGTAACAACCCAGGCGGTATTAGATGCTTGTCAAAGTAATAATAGGAGGGCACAGAACCAATTTCAGAGAGGATTTCACGGCATTTGACGTCCATTGTGACCCGGAAGTACTATGTGTAGCGGCCATCCTCCTCGTGCATCACTCACTTTAGTGTCAGCACCGGCATCGTCCGTTTGAGTGTTATAATATTTATAACCGAAGTTAGGAAACGTGGAGGCGAGGCACGATTTTGTTGGAAACTACATCAAGCTTTCCATAGAAGAATTCATCCTCTGAAGAACTCGTTTTACTTAATGTTAGCACGGTATTTATAGAAATATTGCATTTTAAGCAGTCTCTTTATATCTACGGAGGAGAAAACTTACATTCGTCTTTTGTGTAAATGGAAAACGCGAATTTTGAGGATTTATTCTGAAAATCCGTAAATTACCCCTTCAAGCGCGAGATCTACATCTGACTGAATAAATCGACAGTAATTCACGGCTTTGTCAGACACGCCCAAAGTATTTGAGTGTTCTTTGTCCTGAAGAAGGCGCTGGTCGCCGAAACGCGCGTCGATAAAATACTCTATTGTCCTTTTTTATTATTGCTTTTAATATATTGTATTGATGGAATTGCCTTTTGTGTTATGTTGATATGATTTTTAGAATTCTGTATATTCACACATTGTGCATGGTGTTCATGCATTTTTATCTTTTGCCATTTTTCATTAAATCATTTTTAAATTGTGTGTATTCCTATAAAATACTGTGTTCTCCACTCTGAAATTGGTTCTGTGCCCTCCTATTATTACTTTGACAAGCATCTAATACCGCCTGGGTTGTTAATTTCACATTAGAGGAGTTCTAAAACCTTTTGGGCCGGTGCCACTGCCCCTGCTGCACCATTCAAATCATGACCCTATTGCCTGAAAGTTAACTGCACTTGTGACTCCCTGTTCAGTTGTAAAATATTGCACTATTTTGTGTTCAGAGGGGTTCCTAGAAATTTGGGCCCCGATTTCACTGCACCTGCTGCACCACTGAAATCATGACCCTACTGCCTGCAAGATAACTGCAATTGTGACTGCTTATTTAGTAGTAAAATAAAAGGTGTTTAGAGGAGTTCAGACAAATTTCTGGCCCGGTGCCACTGCACCTGTTGCACCATTCAAATCATGACCCTGTTGTCTGCAAGGTAACTGCCTCTATAATAGTAAAATATAGAAATTTTAGGGGCCTTATTTATGAAGGCCTTGCGCCGCCGGTGCGTCGCTTTTAACATGGGAAAAAATGACGCACCTGTGGCGCAAGGCTTTCATAAATAGGGCCCTAGGTGTTTAGTGGGGTGCCATAGCTTTTGGTCCTGGTGCTACTTCTGGCCCCAGTGCCACGACACCTGCAGCACCTGTGAAATTATGGACCTAGTGCCTGCTAGATACCTGCACTTGTGACTGCCTGTTTAATTGTAAACTATTGTAATATTTGGTGTTTAGATGAGTTCCTAGTGCTTTGGGCCCTGTGCCACTGCACTTACTGCACCACTGAAATCATGACCCTAGTGCATGCAAGGTTACTGCACTTGTGACCCGGTGCCACTGCACCTGCTGCACTATTCAAATTAAGCCATTTTTAACTGCAAGATGACTACAATTATATGCCTCTATAGTAGTAAAATATAGCAATATTATGTGTATAAAGAGTTATGTCAATTTCCTAGCCCGGTGCCACTGCACCTGCTGCACCATTCAATTCATGACCCTGTTGTCTGCAAGGTAACTGCCTGTTTAGTAGTAAAATATAGCAATATAAGGTAATTAGTGGGGTGCCTAGAACTTTTGGTACCACACCTGCTGCACCATTCAAATCATGGCCATTTTGCCTACTAGATAACTGCACTTATGATGCCTGTGTAGTTGTAAAATACAGCAATAGTAGGCCTTAGGAGGAGTTCTGACAACATTTTGTCCCGGTGCCACTGCACCTGCTGCTCCATTCAAATTATGACCCTAGTGCCTAAAAGATAACTGCACTTGTGACTGCCTGTTTAGTTGTAAAATATAGCAATAATTGGTGTTTAGTAGGGTGCCTAGAGATTTTGGTCCCAGTGCCACTACACCTGCTGCACTATTGAAATCTATCTGCAAGGTAACTGCGTGTTTAGTAGTAAAATATAGCAATATTTGGTATTTAGTACAGTTATGACAATCTCTGGTCCCGGCTCCACTGCACTTGCTGCACAGTTTAAATCAAGCCCCTTTTTCAACTGTAAGGTAACTGCAATTGTGGCTGCCTGTATAGTAGTAACATATAGAAATATTACAAGTTTTATATGAGTTCTCACAACTTTTGAGCCTGGTGCCACTGCACTTGCTGCATCAATCAAATCATGCCCCTGTTGTCTGCAAGGTAACTGCACTTGTGACTGCTGTTTATTAGTGAAATATAGCAATTGTAGGTTTTTAGTGGGGTGCCTGGAGCTTTTGGTCATTGTGTCACTGCACCGCAGCACCATTGAAGTCATGACCCTGTTGTCTGCTAGATAACTTCACTACTGACTGTCTTGTTTAGTAGTAAAATTTAGCAATAACTGGGTTTGGTAGGGTAGCTAATGCCTTTGGCCTGCAGCTCCACTGCACCTGCTACAGCATTTAAATCAAGCCCCTTTCAACTGCAAAACACGTGCATTTGTATCTGCCTGTATAGTAGTACAATATAGCAATATAAGTGTTTAAAGGAGTTCTAACAACTTGTGGCCCCAGTGCCACTGCACCTGCTGAACCATTTAAATCAAGCACCTTTCAACTGCAAGGTAACTGCAATTGTGACTGCGTGTTTAGTAATAAAATATAGCAATATTAGGTATTTTCAGGGGTGCCTGGAGCTTTTAGTCAAGGTGCCACTGCTCCCGCTGCACTATTGAAAATGTGAGCCAAGCGCTTGCAAGATAACTGCACTTGTGACTGCCCGTAAAGTAGTAAAATATAGAAATATTAGGTGTTATGATGAGTTCTGGCAACTTTTGGGCCCAGTGCCACTGCACCTGCTGCACCATTCAAATCAAGTTCCTTTTAACTGACTGCCTATTTAGTAGTAAAATGTAGCTATGCTCTTGTATGTTCACTTTATTTTTAACATGCAATTTTTATTACAACATTTAGAACTTTATCATAATGACCAAATAGTTAAGTTGAAAAAAGTAAATCTGATAATGCCAACAAAATGCAAAGAAAGGTACTGAGGCATGTATAGGAAATGCCACAAATATTCTAAGGCTAAAGCATCTGCTTTACACAACTAAGTAATAAAAGGCAAGCATTCCAGAATACTGTTAGCAGCTGTCTGCCTTTTCCCTGAAAAGAGATCTTTATCTTAACAGTGAATGGGGCTTAAACAGTGTGCAGTAGAAGTATTGCAAATGTGTGCAGCCAGGGGAAGCAAACAAAAAAAAAGTTCCGCACAAAAGCAAATAAACACAGTAATTCGGCTACGGGAATCGATAAGAGCCTTATTTTAAGATATATTAAATACAAGAGATTTCACAAACACAGCGCCAAGCACTGTACAGGCGAAACCTACAAATGTGCAAGAACAATTATCTCAATCATTGCAACTCTAGTTTTGGGTTGGTGTACATCATGCATATTTTTTCAATAAAATACAAATTATCAGAAAATGAGAAGTATCTGCATTAGTAAGGAATTTTTACATATTTGTACAATATTAATTCCAATGTCTGAGCCCATTAAGGGAAGTCAATTAAAGGCTGCCAGACGTAGAAGCAGGGATGGTCCGCTGCCTATTAGTATGCCTGACACTACCCTTGCTACTGCAAGTCTCAGTAGTCATCAAGGAGCAGCAGCAATATAAATGGACATCTAGTCAACAAATCGATTTCATTAAATTCAAAGTGTGTATGGTTTTAATACTGCTACCAAGGGTATTGTGGTGGATCAGCATCCATAGTTTCATTCTGTGCCAATTATATTTTAACTCAGGAGAATATAATAGCGAATAATGAGTGTGTTCTTTCTATGCCTTGTAGGTTTGCAAATGGCTTTGTGGAAGGATTTTTAGAGGGTGGCCCTCTCTACATACATTAGAAATAACATGGATCTTTTTAAGTAAAGATTATAATTGTGTAATGGATACAAGAAATATGAAGACAACTTCACCAGAAAGTTAAACGTGTTCCTAGGGGCATCTCAGAATGTAGGTAAACCCCTGAAATGTCACATGAAAGGATCATACTAATTAATTTTGTACACTTTGTTTATTTTCTCTCTGTTGAATGGTTGCTGCCATGAATAGAAATTCCATGTTAAGGAATATGTTAGAATGTTTTCTGCCATGTAGCTTTCTCTGTCATTAGCACACCTTTTAATCAACTTGTATTACTCATACAACTGGGTCAACAAGCCAGATACATAACATTTGCAATTCATTAAGATGTATAGTGACCTGAAAGAGTATATTTATTCACACCTTTACAGAAAATATGCAAAGGGGTATTCATTATTTTAAAGATATTCTCTGCTACCTGTAAACAGCCAATTTCAAATGTATTTATGTATTCAATTTTATTGCTTAAGCTGTATTGTTTTATTAATTGTTGGTTTTGAATTATCACCTTAATTCAACTAAAACGAAACATCATGTACACACTGTTCAATGCTATTGTACTCCCAAAACCTAAGTCAGAAAGAAAAATGAAAAGCGTTCTAGGATATGTAAGTCCTATGTGTACCTCTCTTTTTAAAAATGAATGCTGTCCATGGCAATTACAATACCTTCAACATAATAAGGTCATATCAGAAGGAGACAGAAGAGGATGTATTCCAAAGGGGTCAAGATTTTGAGTTAAATTGCCTCACCCACCTGATAGCAATATTGAATTGGAAAGGGTAGGAGGCTTAGTGGGTTAAACATCCTCGGAAACTCACAAGAGTTAGACAAACGCTAAACTAACCTAGTCTGGTTTTCTGTTGAAAAGATTTAGAAAGTAGTGGATATCCTACTGAACTTGGCCAAATCTAACAAAATTAATTATTATAGTAAATAGCTCACTGTTGGATCGTTAGCTCAGTGAAACTTCACTAAACTACAGAGCAAAATCTACAGAACAAGAATCATCATAGCATAAAACAATTACTCCTCTATTTGAGTAAGAAAATGTGACATATACGCATAAGTATGCATCAAAATTGGCTAATATAACACTGAAACAATCATCAGCATTATCTCCTCCCAGAAGTACCTTTTGAGATGCAAATTTGCTGAAATAAATGGTTTAAATATCTAGGTGTGCCATTAAAACTAGCCTTTGAGGAAGGGAAAACATTACAGATGTTAACAAGAAGATGACAGCAGCTCCAAACTGGAAAAAATGCTTCTTAGTTTAAAATGTGGTGGTCTAGTTTTTTTTTTAATGATGTATTGTGCTTTTACATCACTATATTGTTTCATTATGAGGCATTATGAGCAAATTAAAATACCACATTTTAGTTCGTTTTTGAGTAGAGTAGAGCTTGTTTCCAAACCTTTAAATCAAGACGCACTATCATTGTATAACTCATTTTATGTTCCTATGTTTAAATGTACTTTTTTCTTTCCTAACCCATACAGAATGGAAGCATTTGCTGCTCAGTGGATTTAGAATGTCTTCAGAATAACTAAAATAGCAAATACTGACTCTCCTGGTTCAGGGAAAGCGATGCAGCTACCAACAAAATTGAATTGTATGCGTGTACTAGCTGAAGTTTTATACAATAAACAATTAGAAAAGTCTTCAACCAGTGGAAGACATTTTGGAGTTGAACTTTGGACCTGATACTATTCCCATGTTTGCAATCCTTGTGCGAGTGACTTACAATGAAGAGCAAGCACGGCTATTGTTTATGAAACCTCTGTGTTGTAAACCACACACTTCTCTTCTGACATCAATATCAAGAAAATCAACTGATTTCATTATAATTGGTTGCGTTTTTGTTTGATTTGCTTATTTATTGTCAACAGATAGAAAATAATCAGTAACTACCACTTATTATTTTATCTCATTGTTTTTTAAATGTTCTCTATCTTGTAAGCTTCCGATGTATTTATGAAAATATGTATGTATGTACAGTCAATTTGGATAGTATTTACATTGAATTGTTTTAAAGCATTACAACATGCTATTGCCTTGTACAGAGTGTTGTAAAGTGCTTTACATTTAGTAGACATAATGAAAAATGTACCTGAAAGGTGTGTGAATTTTTCCCAAATATCTAAAAGAAGTGATAAATCTGATCTTTTACTGTGACATATACTACATAAACATAAAATCTACTTAAAGCAGAGATTTATGTGCCATGTTGATACATTCCATTTACCCCTAAAACTATTGCTGTTATAAAATTGTACAGTAGAGAGTACACCTACCACGTTTTCACTTTTAGGAACAATGTCAGACAAACAGTTTAAATAAGCAACATATATTATTTTTCATGGAAAATTGATGAGCTGCATGGCCCCTTGTTGCACAAAAGAACCCTATATACCTAAAATGCATGATATTTATATTTTCATTTGTTAAATTGTTTTTAAGCTAACTGCTATCCATAGATTATTTCCGTAAACAATCATGAAGAAAGCTTTAAAATTTAAAGTCATTTGAAGTAGTTGAATTTCAGTTGCTCCAAAGTACATGGACACATTATATTTGAGCAAGGCTGGACTTTTGTATCTCCAACAATATTAGAATTTTAATATGTCTTGTATTCTTTTATTATAAGTGTTGTGGTATTTTGATTTAAGTTTCAATAAGTGAAGATTGTGGAATCTTGACAATGATGCTGTTCATACTGGAAACTGAGCAATCATATGTGAATACATAGAACATCACCAATACATTGAACGGGTTTGATAAGAATGCCATATAAGTGTCTTGTACATCCAAAATAAATATAATGGTTTTTTTTTTTAATCAAACGCATAGCATCATCTACTTTTCTGTTTTATTGTACATTAGACCTTCGGTTTTAGCCATTGCTGCACAAGCTATCTTCAGTGCATCTGTTTATTCTTCATATTGATACTTGGATCCATATACAATATGTTTTGCTATATAACACTATCTTTCTTACACTGTAGCATTGTTCAAAAAGACAATGTTATCAAAAGCTGTTTTGTGACATATTTTCTAGCATAAATGCACTGGATTAAGAGCTAAGTGTACCTGACCTTCAGCTATATTGCTCCCTGTGATCACTGAATGCTTGTGGGAAAATGATATGATCTTACGTCACATTCATATATTGAAATATAACAATGTTTAGAAATAAAATAGGAAACTGTTATTTATTTAAGAGCACTGTATTACAGACATAAATGACCCATAAATTATAATGAAAAGAATATGGGGCTGCTACAGTCACCCATAAGAGTTCTAATATTTTTACCTTTTGTATCTTAGCATGCTTTAGAACAGATCAATTCCAGTATTACTTTTCTTTGACAACATTAACTGTACATACTTTTTCTATTACTATTACAGTGTTTTATCTGTGCAAATTAGAATTTGGTCTTATTGTAACCACAAGTGAAAAATTAAATGAACACAATGCACTTTGTAAGACAATGGTCAACACATCTCCAGATTGCATTATAATGCCTGTATGTTGTCAATCTATGCATCTGAGAAGAAACTGGCTTACAGGAAAAAGATAAAACACTTCTCCTTGTATAATTAATAATATTACAAACCATGTCATTGCAACAGGAAGTATAGAAACAGTTTATTTATGCTGATCTGGTTGTTCACAATAGAAAATATTTAATAATACTTGCCAATTCTACTTGCATTCATAAGTGCTGGAAGACGAGGAAGTTAGTCATTAAGTGATCTGTTACAAGCACAAAAACTGTCATTACAATAATTACTTTTCTTGTTTTCTAGAGCAAAGACAGTAACATTTGAAGAAGTGGAACTAATACATTAAAGCAAACACTAATTGCTATGTTTTTGTTTGCCACGCTGATATTATGATGCTAATGCTACTGAAAGGTTAAGCAGGAAATATGTTAAACAATGCAGTCACTATTTCTATGATTAACAACTCATACCTGTTTGAAGCATAGTGTATATAAGAAGGCTCTTGTTACCCTATCGCTCATAAGATTGTAAACATAAACATCTAAATAAACCAGTACATTTGTAAAAAAAAAATGAATAATGATTCTTTGTAGCTTTGGTTTCCACTCCATAAAGTAATGGATAACACTTGGGAAATATACAAATGCCAGTGTTTGCCTCATGGGAAATAAACATCCTCTAACTAACGTCTCTGTGTGCTCTTTTCTTTCATAAAGCGATTTCATATTTCATGCTAATCAGACGAAGAATGTCTGACATTAGCAGTGCATGAATAACATTGTCATATTTCTTGAAACTCTTAGTTAAGAGTCATTTATGATATATTTTTTCATAATATTTGATACACGTTGGTTTTCTGATTCACTCTCCCGATGCCCACACTCAGTGTTCACTCTACACTAAGACATTGATATAAGCCATTCACACACCCAAGGTGTACCTGAACAACTCTGTAGTGGGATCAATGACTTGTACCGTTTTATATAATTTGTTTACTTGATTGTATACTGATTGTTTGCTGATATGTTTTATGTATGTTATTACTATCCGACCATGTTAGTGACTACTATATTGCTCCCATTATCTCTGTTCACTCCTACTGCCCCTACCCTGTCTTTGTGAAGCGCTCTGATATCTGTAAGGATCCTGTTCGCGCTATATAAAACTTTGAATAAATAAAATAGTAACAATGATTTACAAAAGCCAAAGACAATCTCAGAGCAAAAAACAATAAAAATTGATGTTATGGTATGAATCAAACCTTAAGACCTTTGTAGTATGACAGTCATGGTAAACTACATCAACCAAGCACTGCACGTCACGCATGAAAATCACTGTTGACATCTGTTATAAAACTTGTGATCTAATAAATATTAAGATTTGTAGAATATATTGATAAGATACATTATGCTATCTAAACAGACATTATCAATGATACCACCAATTTGTATGCTTAAGAGGCAGTGTCTGGCGGAGGTGAAGCCTGCACCAGCTGCCCTGAGCCACAGGCTGTAAAATCGCTGATCATCTACCACAGTGCGGGCAGCACCCTGGCAATGCCTGGGCCAAGGACAGACCCATCCACGCCCGTCAGAGACCGGAGGAGGCTGGGCTCGGCCCCCCTCTTGGTTCTAGGACTTCACAGGGCCAGTTTACAGGCTGTCCACCATTGCTCAATTGGAAGTAAGGAGCAGGACCACTTTGGAACTACCAGGGAAGGCTGCGCTCAGATCAAGACTTGGAGGACTCTGGACTTGGGCTCTGGCTAGGCACTCTTGTGCAGGTAGGAGAGCCCATTTACCCGTTTTTCATGAGTAGAATAGGCCCCGTGTTCTTTTACAGTCCTACGGTCCCAGTTTCTAGGCTCCAGTGTTTGTACGTTTCAATATGGGTGTCTGCTCAATGTTAAGAACTGGTGCGTGGAGTGGTCTGAGCCTTTTTACTTCTCTGTCATCGGCCCTTAGGGCCTGCTCTTTATTTTCCCTTGAGTAATTGTCATATCAAAGGCTCTACCCTTTTTGGAAAGCTGTCAACTGTATTATCTGTAGGATAAAGTAAGGGGTCATTTCCCTGGGTTGTCTGGGTTCCCATAATGGGGAGACGTAGGCCTGTGGGATCCCTTCCAAGGTAGCCCGTGAACACTGCATGACTATGGACGCTTTCCTGCAGCGTGCCGAAGGTGTTTGTGACAAGGAAATTGAAATGGTTACACGTCAAGACTCCTGATCACCCATACTTCTCTCCTCCAAGAGTTCACGTATACCTCTATGTCCAGTTTCTCCTGAACAAGTCTCCTCTCCTGTAACCCGTGAATTTGGCCACAATCATTGATGGGAGTGTCTGCTGGTCTTTCCTGACCCCCCCTCAATAGGAAGGTGCCCAGTTAACAGCTACCCGGATAGACTCCATACCCCTGGTGTGGGCGCTGCAGTGATAAAGGGAGCTAGGTCGATTGTAATAAGCTGTTGTCAGTACAGCAAGGTGACTCTATAGCATTGTCCACTTGTCCCCTGGTCCCAATAGCTTTGCCTCCAGTAATTGTCCTAATATGCAGGAGACTGGCTCGAAGATTTTATCTAAGCCCGTGACGGAGGGTGCAACTCAGCGCATGTGTCATCCAGTATGTTCTTCTACATCGGTCCCAAATTTGAACATAACATCGTCATTGGCAATTTCTTCTAATGATGGGACCTCCTCACATTTATAGCAGCACTAGAACCCTGGAACTGTTGCAGGTTGGCCCAACATGATGACTGATGGAAGGTCAGGTGGGACTAACTCAGGGGAATTCAGTAATTCCAACCAGATATCTTGCACTTTACACCTGCTACCTGAGTCAACTCCATTCATAGTGGTACTAGCTTATGTCCCTTGACTTGCTCCGAGTGAGAAGGAAGACTTTTATCAACTGTGGAATAAAGTTGTGTACTGGTTAAATTCTAACATTGCCTCAGGGTCATGGGTAGAAAGTCACATTATTATGCTTCATAGAACATCATGGGTGGGTAGAGTTAAGAAAAACTGGAATGGAGACTATGTTACTATTAATTTTAAGAGATCCTATGTGGGAACCAGTATCTTTAGCACAGCCTCTCCACTTAACATTAGGGGTCATTAACTCGGCCACTGTCACCCTCCCATTAGGTTATTTTTACTGGCCTTTGATCCACCAATTGTTTTCATTTAGAAGAAGCCAGGGGCAGTCCTATTCTAATGTTCTTTTTGCAGGAGATTCTAATGTCCATGTGTGTGGGGACCCTAGAATTGGGGGGTCAAAGTCATGGGATGTGCACACCTTACTGGCCTGCATATGGAACATACCCATCAGGGCTCCTTACTTAACACTATTTTGTATGAGTTTTGTTGGAACTGGGATTTCTGGTTGGCTAAGGCTTATGCCAAAGCCAGGCAGAAACCACCATTCTAGTCAGGGCAAGGGGGTCACACGCCAAGATAACCCCTGCTCACCCCCTTGGTAGCTTGGCACGAGCAGACAGGCTTATCCCAGAGGCAATGTGTAAAGCATTTGTGCACGCACACAACAGCAACAACATCCTAGGCCCACCACAAAAGGAACTCCACACAAGGTTATATAAAAATAACTTTTTTATTGTCAAAACACATCAGATAGTAATCACACAATATACATTGTGCCAACTGGCATGGGCAATATTCACAAGGGATTATTTACACCAGGACAGGGCCACGTGGGCCACTGTCAGAATCAGCACTTAGTAGAACTAGCACTTAGAATAACTGGAATACAAAATAACAATTATAGATCACAACCAGTAACCACTGGTAACAGGTAGGTACACACTAAGCAATACTAATAACCATAGGCCTAGATCACGCAGGGACACAAATTCACTAGTATAACATACTAGTGATGGAGCGTAATTTCTTCTGGTAATTTCTCAATGCAAAACCCTCATGCTACCTCTAATTTACCGCTGAAAAGGTGTTGGGCCCTTCACACCATGTATTACCTTCAGGAGATTTTAAATAATCATGAACAGTAAAAACTGCAGTTATGATTCAAGCCAATAAAGAGAGTTGTTGAATATTTTAAAGGGTTTTATTTTCTAGACAAAAGTAAATTTTTCTCTGACCCTTTATTCATTAGTAAAATATTGATCAGGTTACAGAATTTGGAAAACAGGAAAAATAGCATTAATACAGAACACATTACCGTCTGCATATAAGCATTACATGTAGGAAAGAAAATGTGGCGCAAAATTCTTAAAGAGTTTCTAAGAAAAATAGTCTTGCAAGGCTAATCAATAATTAAATAGTTAGCAAAAATCTCCCATTAAGAGAAATAAATGCATAAGTCAAATAAATCTTTTCAGACTTAATTAATTAGTCAAAGCATAAACCTAAAGTTTAGCATCTAATTCTATCCTGATCCACTGCACTCTCTGTCTGTCTGTGTCTAAAGAGGAAACAGCCCCTCCTTCACGAGACCTCAAAGGAATGTGGCCTGCAGTGCCAAAATATGATGTGGAAGCAAGAAACCTCCCCCTGACTCTCCTCGGACGCAACTCCGCCCTTCAGCAATCTCCCGGGATGTTTCTCGTACCTAACCCATAGAGTGTCTGTTCTAATCTGTTCCTTCTCTCAAGAGCTCACACACACACCTAATGAGCCTAGAAGCCAAACCCCCTCCAGAGAGATCATTATTTTATACTCTAATTCTTGGCAGACTACACAAAGTTGTTTAATTTTCAGGAAAACTTGTACGTGATTGGTCAGTTATGATGGCATTAGGTCTCACTGTCCTGACTCATTCTAAAATCCTGACTATACCAGTTTTAACAAAAGAAGCGCAAATGATTTAATACATTTTATATATTTGCAACTTTTACTAGGAAAAATGTTTCATTCTAATTCGTCCTTCCTTCCTTCCACAGTGCAGTCAGATGGATACTTTTAACTAACTGGTACATTGGCACAGTCACAAGAATGTATAGTTCAAGATGTCCTTGACTTCTTGTCATGAGGAAAGCTGGCTCAGTCTGCGCATGCACCCTTCTCTTTACATGTCACAGCCTTGATGGATTCACAGGCAGCCATGTTTTGTGTAGGCCCCAAAAATAAAACAGACACAAAGAAAATATTATTTTCATGTAAATCAGCCCATTATGTTTCCCATCTCCATACTAATACCCCTTATACATGTTTACCTAGCCAAGCTATTAGTATAAAGCTGCTTTTTCTAATTTGTGTACAACATGCAAAAATGTGCAATGTGCAAAATAGCATTTTCGTGCTTTAGTGTAAAATTGAAAAGCTCACACAGTTACGACAGCGCACACAACAACATGCTTTAATGTTTTACATAGCTTTTCATGCAAAAAACCATTTAGTCCCCTGTGTAGTGTTTGGTGCATTATTAATTCACACACATTATAAAAAGAGGTGTTATTAACTGAAATGTTTATCAAAATATGCAACAAGTCAAAGTCTCCTAAGACAGAAATAGTGAATTTAGATTGCAAGGGATGAGCTGGGAAGAGAGAAACATATTCTATTAATCTTCAAAGGTAAAAAGGCCACTTTTCTCTACACTGCAAAAACACATGTTAATTCAGCAAAAGCATTTAAGACTGAATAGGCCTTACTATCATGTTTTTCATGTGCCATGGTTTTAACTTGCACCAAAATGTGCGTGGCAATTTAAATGCAGCCTGTCTGTAGCACAAAAATAAAACAATGCCTGACTGCAGATGGAATCTGCTCCATCACTAGGCAAAGGAAACTCCTAAGCATTAACACATTTAGAAGTATAACACAAGCATAAAGGCAAAGCACATTACGCAGCAATCATATTTAGGCCTAACCAGTACAACTACAGCAGGCAATCTCTCACTAGTCTAAACACATTAGACCCCCCTAAGAATAAATCACATTTAGGGGCGTACCTCGCAGTGAAGTAAACTCTCACTGATATAAACCCACATAGGTAAAATAACCTCAAAATCATAGTAACATCACATTGCGCAAAAATCACATTAGGCAATTACCATTATAAACATAGTAAAATTACATTGCGCAAAAGTCACATTAGGGCCTTGCACCCTACCCACATACCAGCCCCCTGGCCAACTGGCCATCTCAAGAAGGGCTTAAAATGCCCTGTTGTCCAGAATGTCAGGGCGCGCTGCCATCGCAGCGCCAGTCGGGAGTGCGCCACTGGCGCAAACCTAAATGTAGCAGCTGCCCACTACTTGCTGGGCAGCTGGGACAAATCACAAGGGCCTAAACGTTGCAGCTGGCACTAAGAGCTGCGCAGCTGTAGAAGGCCCGGCACCTCTGTGCCATACCCGTCCCTCACAAGGACTCTCTCTTTCTTGGCGCCTAAATAGTGCAGCTGCCCACTAATTACTGGGCAGCTGGGAACCAGCAAAACTGCGACAGGGCCCTCACTGGCTCTAGGAAACAAAACTGCGCCCACTGTTGGAGCCCTCTGGCTCTGAAAATTACCAGGTCCCCTCAAACTCTGGGGACATGACACAGGTCCACAAAGTCACATCTGCGCCACATGCTAGAGCCACACAGGCTCTGGGCAATCAACTGCACCCCCGGAGCCCACTGGCCCCTTACACAATCACAGGTGCCCCCAAACATTGGTGCTCTACGGCTCTGGTAAATAACTCATTTACCCTGGGGAGCCATTGGGCTCTAAAAACAATAAGGCAGAGACGAGGGGAGAGGCTCGGGACCTCTAAAGTAAATATGTATCCAGCGATGGGGGCCATGGGGCCCATACTGGGCTTCTCTGGCCCCTCACGGCTTTACAGCAACTTCTCAGGGGCGGGGGAGCCACCTCGGCTCCTCAACCAAACATGCCTCCAACGTTGGAGCGGCCCACTGAGCACACGGGGCCACTCTGACTCTGTGCCCTTGACTGGCACCAACACCTGCCTGAAGCCCCCCCAGCCCGTGTCCACTCACCGGGCTGTTGTCCTCCATCGGGGCTCCTCTGGGCAGGCAGCGTGGGACTTCTCTCTCTGCTGCTGGACCGGCATTACTCCTCCTGGTCTCGCAGCGCAGCGCCTCACTCGGCGGCAATCACGGGGCTCTCCTCTCCGCATGGGAGCCCCGCGTCCACGCTCTCACGCCGGCCCCTTCACCTGGTCCCCCATCTCGGGACCGGGGCTTCTCACCGGCACTCGAGGAGGCTGGGTGGGCTCCCGACCTCTCTCTCGCAAGCTTCCTCTTCCGTCCACGGCCCCGTCCACAACCAGGCGGGCTGCGAACACGGCGGCCATTGTTAAAAATGTCTCGGGCCGTGGCGGTGAAACAAAGGGGCATAATGAGGGGTGGACACCCTCGGTTGTAAAAATAAAGTAGAAACGGGGTGAGCACCCGTTAGATCATTAAATAAATGGGGTGGCACCCTTCAATATAAAAAATAAGGCAAATAAAGACGCAGGGTGGGAACCGGGCAGGAGCGCGTCCCACAGAGGGAAAACGACAGCGCTATGTCCAGGAAGGTAAAATAAAGCGCTCTCAAGGCGCTAGGGGCATAGGCAAGACCACAGGAACGATCCCTATCCCCAGCAGGGCCCTAGAAACACAGGATTCAAAGACAAAGGTCCTGGGGGCAAACTGAAGCAAAGAGGACCCCAAGAAAGAAAAGATCCTCCAGGCATCCAGGTCCATCAGGTATCCAGGGCTGGGCAGGGCCCAGGGAGGCAAGCCTTCCCCTGGGCCCAAGCAGCAGCACGCCCCTGGCAGGATTCAAGTAAGGAACAATAACATTTTCAGAGTGTCACAGCACCCTTTTTATACCCAAAATCCTTTGTCTAGCAGGGTGCAGGCAATGTGAGAACCAGCTACAACTGGTTATGGGGAACTCCTTTCACTGGCCAGGCTAGGGACATCAGACGCACCACAGGGGGTGGAGCCAGCATTGTGTGGGGAAAACCCAGCCCTATTCAGGTCCCAGGTGCACCCCTCCCATCACATCAGCATGCTAATCTCTCCACTCAACACCGGGCAGACCCATCCAGACTCTTGGAGTCAGGCTCACCAGCCATTTCCAGCCAATCACACGCCAGACACAAATTACACAAACATGCCCACTTCTAGAAGTGGTACAAAAGGGGGTGGAGATGGACGGAGCATCTGAACCAATCAAACACTCACACCCAGTCAACAGATCTGGGTTTAATCCATCACCGTTCTTTAGCCCACTCTACCAACCCAGAAATTGGAAATTAATTCCTCTAAAACAAAGGTCATGACAATCAATCCCCATAAAGGTTTTAACAAAGTTTTTAAAATAAATGATGAAATTATTGAAGAAGGCCCTAATTTTAAATACCTTGGTATCATTTTAGATAGTAAACTAACATGGAAAACACAACTAGAAAATGCAAAACTGAGGTTGACTCAAAACCAGTTCCCAATTTAAAAAAAGCACAAGAACAGTCACATTAAATCAGTTTCACCGGCCATTGAACTATTTAAATGTAAAGCACAGTCATCTTCCCTCTATGGAGCGGACCTTTGGGGTTATGCATTGAAGGATACTTTTTTAGTTCGCGAGAATTCCTTCATTAGACAGCTCCTAGGTCTACCTGGTTCCACACCATTGACCCCTGTTTTGTGGGACCTTAATTTTCGACGCACAGATGACTATGCTTCTCTTCGCCCGTTGCTTTACTGGGTCTGTCTATGGTCTACAGAGGAGTTGGTAGACTACAGAGAAGCACTGCAAGAGATAATGGCCATAAAAAATATCACTTATCTGCCATGGTTAGTGTATGTTGAAAGATGGTTTGGAAAATTGGGGCTGAGTAATTTTTGGTCAGACCCTGACTCGCCAACTAATAGCTCAAAAAAACTTCTGAAACGAAGGTATTGGGAGTTTATAAGTGATACAGTGCTAGCCAACCCCAATATAGGAACTCTGACCTCAAAATTTTTTGAGGTAAAAATGAATATGCGATTGGAGCCTCTCATGGATGAAATCCACCCCCCGTTCGCTAAAAGTCTATATCTAAAATTCAGGTATGGCATCTTGCAAACGAGAGACAGGACAACCAAATGGCACTGTAACAAGGGTGTAAATAGGAATACTGATCCGGTTATATGTGAGCTTTGCGAAATGGGGTTGAAAGAGGATGAATCTCATGTATTATTTATATGTCCTGCATATCTTAACGCAAGGAAAAAATGGTTAAAGCCTATATGCAAAATGTTAGGCCTTCGCCACATTAGGGTTGGGCTCAGAATATTTAAGGGAGATACCTCTCAACCGATAGTCTTTAGTCTGAGCCGTTTTCTCTTATGTGTAGCATTGATTAGAAAGAAAAAAGGTCTTAAAATCTAAACCTTATCTACCCTTATAATGTATTTTTGTTGGCTTGAACTGAATTTATAAGCTAAGTGCAGGGGCAAAATGAACTGGTGAGTTCAACATGATATTGCTTACTAAATGGTAAACTGTGGTTGTTTTAGCGATCCTGGTGCATCTTTTATATGGAAAATATCTTATTGTTTTATGTTTCCTTTATATTTATTGAGTGATCTTATCAGATGAGGTAAGCCGACTGTGACGAAATGTCTTCCAATGTATAATTTCTGGGACATGTAAAGAACCACGTGCTGTTAATTGTACTCTAATTTAACTGTGATGTTGTATTTGTTGTATTTTCTTTTTAATTATATGTACTGTATCTTATAAGGTTTTTAACCGAATAAAGATTGAAATTGAATTGAAAAAAACTGATGGGCATATTTAATTTTCTAATATTTCTTTACTTTTATGCCATCATGTACATCATAAAGAACAAAGAAAAGGTATTTACACTTCCGATGTCATTTCATACATTATATTACAATATTACAACTTTTTCTACAAGTTCATGAACAAACCTTTTTAAAAAAGAAAAAGAAAGAAAAGAAAGCATCAAATTAAATTGTTCAATTTTTTCTACAATTACAAACTTATATTACCCAATTCCTATTCTGTTTTGCGGCTCCCCGTGACTTTTTTTGAGCCAGTTTCTCATAGGTGCCCTGATCTTATCCCCTTTTATCTGGCCCGGTGACCCTTGTTCTTATAGAGAGCCATTTCCAGAGCATGTATACCCAATAGGCGATAAAGCCAGGCAGTATATACCGGTGGTTTCCAAGCTGTGGCTATTAACAATCTTGCTACCACTATTGTAGCAAAAGCAAAGTCCTGATGTGCTGGTGCTAGCCCAATTCATCTATCGTATCCTAATAGCATCATCCAAGAGCTAATCTCGTGCGCACAGTTGAGTTAAGTGATACTTGCCAGAATTTTTCTATACCCTTTTTTAATGGGATCAGAGACTTGCACACGTAAAACATGTTGGAGTATAGTATAAGTTAAATAGGATTTTATAGTGTTGTGCTTGAAGGTGTGCAGCCAGAAATATTTTCTCACCCAGTTTTAATGACATATCTAGATATATATCATCATCCCCTGGTTTTGACGCCCAGAGGGACATATTTACAAGGAAAGTGGTGGAGTGAGGCATTCGCCTTCCTGGTTTAACGCATCACTCCAGCACTTCAGAAACGCAGTGCAGCACTACATTTTCCCCTGTGCTGGTGCTATACTTAGCAGACTAGCACCAATGCAGGCATCCTTGCATCATAGTGCAAGGGTGGCTGCGTGCATGGGATGATTGTTTATGTGTAGGAAGATCCCCCTCCCTGCACATAAACAGCCTTTAAATGCCGTTTTGTAACTTTTATGGGTGCTGCGCAAAGCAGCACACACAGAAGTTGCAAAATAGCATTAAAAAAATTATTATTTATGTGTAGAAAGGGGGACCTACCTGTATATAAACAATCATTGGCCTTTTGCTGCACAATGCAGCAAACATAAAAAAAGCAATAAAGAGGAGAAATGAAAGATGTCTTCTCGTTGCCCCAGGGGGTGCTGCCTCCTATTTAAGCCTACCTTGTAAATAGGAGACAGCATCAGTATCAATGGGTGTTGTGGTGGAATGCCCACATTAGCACCCATTGCGCTCCCCTTTCCCACTATTCACAGCATAAAAGGTGGCGTTATTTACAAGGCAGTGTTCAGCTATGTTAAGTGTCTTAACGCTGCCTTGTAAATAAGGCAAAGCCCCTATCGCCACAGGAACATCATAAAAAGTGACGTTCCTGTGGGGATAGGGGCTTGTAAATATGTCCCTGAATGTCTACAGGTGGGCAAGCGAAGTCTGCTGGTCCACTTGTATGCTGATGATGCATTCCTCATGGCAAGGGGCTTACAATTCTTGTTCAACTCCTTTGTTCAATTCATGATGGACCTAGACTTGTTGGTCAAACATAGAAATCATTTGTAATGCAGGTGGGTCTCCGACCAGGCAAGTCCCATACATTTACGATAGGGGCTACGCCTAATCCCAAGACTGATGTTTTTTCCTACCTGGGGATAGTTTTTGATGAGGCCCTGAATTGGCACCCTTTGACAAGTAGAAAGGAAGGGGATTTGGCTAGGGCGATTTCTGCTGTTTTAAACTTTGCTACCAGACTAGGAAGTACCCGATTGGTCACTCCTGCATATCTATAAAGCTAAATGTATCTGAAAGGTTACCTGTGGGAGCAAGATCTGGGGTTATCCTGAGCAGGTTAGATTACAAATTTTGGAAAACATTTCTTGGTGATAGATACTCCGTTTACCGCAGATCATCCCAAATGTGCACAAAGAATTAAGGATGGCCTTTCTCTCTGAAGTGACTTTTCACCCCATATCGTTGTGAATGACAATAATAAGGAAAATGCCCTTAGCAAAGGAAATCTTAAGGGACTGTCTTTCCCTTGATCACGCTAGCCGTATCTGTTGGCTTAAGTATGTTAGAGAATGTTTTACCAGTCTGGGAAGGGCTGACTTATTTGAGAACCCAGAGGAAATCTGAAGTAGGAATATGAATGGGTGAAGGAGAACTTTTTTTAAAACCGTACGTGTGACCATGGGTATGGTCAAGCAGTGGAGCGAAATAGTCGCCTAATTCATTAGCTCCATTAACCCTGACTCTCCCGCGTTTATGCGGTACATTAATCCGAGTCCAAGAGAAGTGAACCATACCAGAAGGTGAGTGGAACCGTTACTAGGGGCTCCCGAGACCATAGACCGACTACAGCCAAAGCTGAGGGTCCCATTTGCCGACGGCTTGCAACGGCGCCTGAGCCGGGGACTGGAGTGCTGGATACGGCCGCGAGAAGGGCTGAGAGAGGCAGTTTGATACAGCGGCAAGCGCCGGAGCCGGATTTGAAATGTGGGACGTTGAGGTTGCCGAGACGGGTGACTCCCACAGGGCCCCTCCTGTTTTTAGACCCGTCCCGCCCTCCCCAAGGTCAAAACGGCAGCAGAACGGGGACTAACTCCCCCCATGGTGAAGGCGCCAAACATCATAAGGGAGAACCCGTGCTTGCTGAGGGGCCCTGCGACATGCCTGAGGGAGCCTGAGACACTGCTGAGTGGTCCAGTTGCTGATCTTTTGGGGGTGTGAGGTCAAGAAGACTGACTGAGCCACAGTGAGTACTCACCACAACCTGCAGTGGTGGACCGAGCCTCTTGCCCTGGACTACCGCCCAATTTTGAGAGAAACACACGTGATGGGCAGAGCACCACAGCCCCTCATCCAACGGATCCTTTGCCCTGCAGACCTGTTAGCTTGTGGCGCCCAGGGATAGTGATACAACTCCCCACCAAGTGCCATTACGATGGGATCAGGGTGAGTGAGAGATTGAACTGCAGTGTTCTGGGCCCACGCAGACGCAACAATGGAAAAGACCTACAACAACAGAGACAAAGGGCTCCAAAACTACTGTCCAAACAAACAAGCTTGACCAGTACACCTTCCCCAGGGAAACACTGCAGGAGCTCACACAAGAGGTAAATCCATGAGTGACCCGGGAGGAGAAAATCACGTTCAAAGATGTCATGGAAGCCATAACTGGAATCAAGAACACCTTGGAACACAAGATGGACTCCCTCTCGATCAACGTGAATCTTATCTGAACAGACCTCACCAAACTCAATGAGAAGGTCAAACAAGTAGAAATTATGACAAAGAGCCTAGTTGGGGACATCACGCAACTGCAAGGGGATGTTCGTGTCTTACAGACCTTCTGCAAACTAGACGAATATGAGGGGCGGCTTCAACGGAACAATATACGCATACTGGGAGTGCCGGAGAAGGCAGCGGGGCAGACACCAGACCTTTTGGTGGAGGACATTATCCTTAACCATCTCCAGCCCAAAGGCCTCAGCACATTTTTCATCATTGAAAGGGCACACAGGGTCCCAGGGGGGCTTTCATAGCCGGGAGCCCCCCACGCCCGATGTTGGCAAGAATTTTGAATTTCAGGGCCAGAGATGTTATCCTCCAGAATGCAAGGACAATGCCCCTTTCCGCTATGACAATACCGTAATCACCTTATTCCCGGACTTCACGGAAGTGGTGCAGAGGCAGAGAAGGTCCTACTTGATGGTGAAAAAGAAGCTTAGAGATAGAGTATTTAAATAAGCAATGTTCTTCCCAGCGTGCCTTCGTGTGGAGGCGAAGGGATGAGCCTGACTCTTCGAACAACCGGAGGCAGTCTCTGACTGGCTTGAGCGCCGGGCAGACCACCACTCTGGCAACAGTGGTGAAAAGCCAGCCTCCTAGCTGAAGGGTTATAAAGGCCCATGATGATGATGGAGCCTCGTCGGACCTGAAAGAATCCACAGATGAGTCAGGTACTGGGGACCCATTGCTGCTACCCCCCACCGGGGGTCCTCTCCCAGCTACCTATACTTAGAGCTGTTAAACGTGACTCTTCTTGGGGAATGCATTGCAGTAATTTGGGTGGGGGGATAGGGTGACGGAGTAATGCGCCCCACTTATATCTACTTTTAGTTAATCAACAGGACGACAGGCCCTCTGCAAGTTTTATATGAGCAGTTCTACGCCCAGAGTGAAGGGAAGCAGGGAGGGAGTTGTTGGGTTGGGGATTTGTGTTTGTTTACTGTCGTGGTTTTAACATCGACAATGCATACTGACTTCATCGCAGAGGATACAAAGACTATTTTTGGATTAAATGAGTACACAGTGGGACACAAGGGCTAACATATTGAACTGGAATGTTAACAGGCTTGAGAACAAGATCAAACAAAGTGTGCTCCTTCAGTATATTAAAAGGCTGGCCCCTAATATTGTTATGCTTCAGGAGACGCACCTGATGGGGAACTCATGTAAGGCAATGTACAGGTGGGGTTACAAAATGGTAGCTCATGCAGGATTCACGACTGGCTCACGGGGCGTGGGTATTATGTTGAAAAACTCATTCCCCTCATCGTAAATTCCACATGGACTGATGATCGGGGCAGATATGTAGGAATCACGGGTACATGAGAGGGGCGCACCATAACACTCATGACATTCTACATACCACCTGGAGGGCAAGCTACCACATTTAAGGACTTGGGTGCTATCTTACTCGCGCTATCAGACGGTTTGCTAGTGCTTGGGAGCGAACTCAACTCAGTAGTCTCGGGCACGTTAGACCAACACTCCCCACTTGAGATAGGGCAGTTTTCTCGCTGACTGCCTGACTTTCTTGAGGCCCTGGGGCTAGCTAATAGGTGGAGAACATACAACCCAGACAAAATACAACATACTTTCCACTCCAGAGCTCACCACAGCCTTTCCCGCATAGATTACATCCTAGTCCCCGCCCCACAAGTTGCACATTTTCACAAGATCAGACACTAAGCAAGGGGCATTTCTGATCACTCCCCGATGAGGATACAAATAGTCCTAACCAAGCAATTATGAGGAGACTCGCCCCCATCAGCCCGTGGTACTTCCAGTATCCTATAATCTGTAAAGACCTCATCAAAGCCATATATAACTATTTCCGGGGAAACGAGGGGACGGTGGACTCTTCTCAGATTTTATGGGAAGCCTTTAAACAGTGATCTGGGGTAAACCCCTGTCTCTAATATCTGGAATGAAGAAAGACAGACAGAAAGATATCTTGGAAGCAGAGGCAGAGATCTACCAGATGGAAAGTGAAGTGGAAACAGATCACACCTGAGATCACTCCACTCTCTGCGTTTCAAAGAAGACGACTATAAGGCACTAGTGACTGACAGAGCTAACATTCTGGAGAGGTAAAAGCTGGGCAGAATATGTTACCTGGGAGACAAGGCTGGGAAACACATAGCTCGGCTTGATAATAGAGAGTGGGCAAGCAGACTGGTACAGGAGCTTAGAGATACAGGTAATGCTCCCATAACAGACCCGTGGGGTATCGTACACCGGTTCGCCACCCATTTTAGTGCTGTATACACAACCGTGGCACCATATACTGATGAAGACAAGCTTTTGTGAGACATAACACTCCCCACACTCTCTGTTGAGGACCATCATTTTATCATTTTTTGGAAAGTGCCCTGACGGCGGACGAAATAGCACAGGCAATTTGATCATTAAACTCAGGAAAGGCCCTCGGTCCAAATGGCATTCCAATCGAGCTCTACAAACGCAGGCCTGACAGACTAGCTCCATATTTAAAATCCATGTTTGATGAGAGCAAGGAGCGGGGGATTTTGCCAATGGATCACAGGGTGGCCCCCCTCATCACCATTCATAAATGGGGAAATAGGGTATATGCAAACCTGACTGTGCTTCATACAGACCGCTCTTGCTCCTTAATGCAGAACCCAAAATTCTGGCCAAGCTCCTGGCTAATCATCTAGTAAAAATATTTGGGGGCCTAGGACACCCTGATGAGTCAGGCTCCCTACCACACCAAAACACAGTTCTGTACTTGGGCAGAGTCAATTGAGTTCTAGGTAGAGCGCCCACTATCCAAGAACCAGCAATAATTGTATCCTTGGATGCGACCATGGCATTCAATACCATTGAATGGCCCTATCTCTGGGCAGTGCTCGCAAAGATAGGATTTGGTCCGGGCTACTCTCAAAGGATATGCCTCTTGTATCACGAGCTCATGGCACAGGTTGTGGTCTACAATAAAAAATCAGACACATTTACGCTCAGTCGTGGGACTCATCAGGGATGCCCGCATTCACCTCTTTTGTTTGCCCTAGCCTTGGGACCACTGATGGCATGGATTGGAGGGACCCAGTGGTACGAGGACTGCGTTGGTCCCCAGATTGGGAGGACCACATTTCAATCCACCCAGACTACATACTATTGTACCTGGCCTCCTCCAGGAGGTCCCTGGTGGCAGTCCTGGACATCCTGGCAATATCCGGTAAATATTCTGGGTTCTCCATCAACTGGACCAAATCCCTTCTGTATATCCTCAAGGGAGACCCACCCTCCCCACCGCGAAACTGCCCAATACAAATTAGTACAGTGGGCTTAAAATATTTGGGAATATTCATCTCTCTAGATGAAATTCTCCGCTACAATCTGAATCTTCTCCCTCCTCTGCAGAGGCTCACGACATAGCTAGTTGGAAAATGCTTCCTCTATCGCTATTGGGCACATCGGCTCTTTTTAAAATGATGTTGTTACCCCTTTTTTTATATGCCTTGTAGAACTCGTTAGATCTTGTCCTGATGTCGTACTTTAGAAAAATGAATTGAGGGTCTCTAGAGGGACTTGTTGTGGCATGGGAAGCCACGTAACGCCCTGCAAAAGCTCACACTAAACTGGTATGATGGGGGCATTTGCCTACTGGACATCAAGAAATACTATTGGGTGGCATAGCTTGCGGCCATTAACCATGGTACATATATCCGACCTGACGACCCTGGACATAACATGGAGAGGTGGCTCCTCACTGGGGGGAACTATAATAGGGTGCTCTACTCAAAGCCTGGCCAATATCCACTGACGGGCCCTACTAAATACTCAGTTAGCATCTGGCATGCTGCCACTAGATCTATTGGAAGGGAAAAAAACTCACTTTAGCAACTCCACTATAGGACTCCCAACAACTAGGAGATCTATGGTGGTCGAAGGGATTCGATAGATGGGAACTCATTGTGTTCTCACAAATTAAAGACATGTGGGAGCCGGGCGAAGTGAAGACCTTTACCACCCTTCAACAGCAGCACAAGTTAGCCGACATGGAGCACTTTCAATACACACAATCACTCCAATCACTTCTCCCAAAATGTTCCTCCCTGCCTGAGTCCTCTCCTTTGGAAGATAGCGTGCTTGATGGTCATTTTCCCCAGAAACCCATATCAATAATATATAAGAAATTGATAAACAATATGGCAGATCCCCTCCAATCACTGCAGGAGAAATGGGTAAGGGATGGTGTTGAATTGGACGATGGAGAATGGCAGGAAGCAGTGTCCTCCCTGAGAGTGGTTGCAATCCCAGCAAGACTTAGATCAACATCCTCCACAGAGTATACGGTACAGGACCCCGACTGGTACAGATGGGAAGAGCCGAGGGAGGACAATGTAGGAGACGGTGCGGCCAATTAGGCACATTTATTCATATAATATGAGAATGCGAACACACACAATCCTACTAGCGAAAAGTACATGACGTAATAAGTGAAGTACTCTCTGTCGTCCTTCGCCCAGAGGCACGTTGGTGCCTCCTCAATATATGAGAACCTACTGACCTGAACACTCATCAAACACAGTGGGCTACATTTGGATTAATCGTGGCAAAGAGGAACATTGCACAGCAATGTGGAGCCGCACAATCACCCACAATAGCAGCCTGGAAAAAAGACCTTGATTGGTGCATGCACAGAGAAAAGACAGTCTGTACGGCCCGTGGTTGCCCCAAAAAATGGTCCCAGATATGGAGCCTGTGGAACTCATATCGAGGGGAGATATACAGTCCGCCGCGTAGCATTGATCAGTACAATGCCCCTACCCCGTAACTCTCCCCGAAAATTCAATGTCGTAATGTGTGACTGCTGATTGTCTTCGCCATGTACGGTTATGCTGAATTCTCTGTACTGTATATTTTCTGTCGATGAATGTTAATAAAAGAATTAAAGAAAACAAAAAAAAGTACTTGGACCAGAGCAGAAGTCCAGTTGAGGAAGTGTAGTATGCATAGGTATTTTTTATTGAAAACTGTGTCATCAAATGAACTCTCTCATTTGGTTTAAAAGTAGCCATGACCATTTTTTACTGACAATATTTCGTTTGGACCTCTTTCGATATCTTTGGCCCATCCTCGTGATGCACATATAGGGCAGTGCCTCCCACCCTGTGGCTGCGATAGCAAATCTCCACAGGACATGATGCACTTTTTTAATGTTTTGTAGTTTTATACGAGGTACCCAGAAATAATTTTATTTTTCCTATCTTTTAATAGAAAGAATGTTATCATTCTTATTTTTTAAAAAGTAGGTTTTAGTCAGGTTTCAAGCTATTCAGTATTGTATGTTCTTATCTTTTGAAGGGTTGCTATAAGGCTTAGGTCCAGCTGTGATAAACCTTCAAGGACAATTTTTTTTAAATGGATTTTCCCTGTAAAAGCAGAATAACGTGTTGTTGATGATGATTCCATGATGAGATTGGAAATCATTAAAGAGAGCAGTATCTGCAGAAGAACAGCCGCATAGGTATTATTACACACAGTTCACAAATACACCACTCAATCGCTCAATGGCCTCAATGGCCTTACTGCTCTGAGAACATACCCAATAATAACATCATGTACAAAAAGAAGTGCTTAAGAAGTCCAAGGAAATTAATTTGAATGTTCAAAGACAATACAGTCCTTCTTATATATCCATTAAAGCAGGAGGTATTAAATTGTGTTTCAATCCCAAAAATATTTTTCATTTATTATTTTAGTACCCATCCAACATCAGTGCAGCCAACGCATTTCGGTCCACAAAATGGGACTTCATCAGGGTTTTATTCAGTATATCAGAGGAATAATTGTCAATAGTATACGTCAAGCAAAGGTCGTGTTTCATTTTTCTCAGTGTGACCTCTGAATATTGCAAAGACGGGCTCAATATTTCTTCCAGGCAGTGAAATCTTGTGTCGACATGAGAAGGCGACGCATGGAAGAACTATTGTGTCAAAAAGAAAACACGACTTTTGAGATTGATTTAATACTTGACAGCTTTTTCCATTCTATCTTCTCCAGCCACTAATACACTCACATGTGCAAAGTCTTTCAGTTTTATAGACATATCATGTTGCCCATTAGTAGCTTACATAATTTGCTGAGACAGTAACCTCAAGAATATATTGGTCTGATTCAAAGACTCTGAACAACATGTAGGCATAAACTTAAGATACAGTTGCACTCTTGTTTTAGTATCCATTATGAGTTTATGGGGAATAACATGTATGTTGGGGTTTGGTGCTCCAACATCTGCATGATAAGGTGAATACCATGTTTCCCCTGTTAAATTTAGGCAGGTTTGACCCTCTGAACTTTGTCGAAGGTTGAGTTATTTAACAAATCTAATAACTATCGGATGCTTTAAATAACTTTAAACTCATAATTGCGACAGATGCGTAAAAACTCATTAAAACATGGATCGTGATATTATAATCAGGCCCTAGGTGTAGAACTCCTACTGGATTCTCAATTCAATTGCACTTAATTTACATTTTCCATGAAAGTCTGCCTCGTTATTATAGGTGAAATGAGTAAAAATGTGCCACTAGTAGGCATGAGAAAAATCTAAATTGCACAAGTGTAATTCACATAATTTTGAGAATTTCATGTTAATCTTGATATTTGAAATATCTTAAATTATGCCATTACTCGACTATGCCTTAATTTGACCCATCCGTGGTAAACATTGATGCAAGCACACATTTTGTGGAAAAAAGTAGCCCAAAAAAACAGATCTGCCTTTTGCACTATTTGGTGCATGTCTATCATAATTCTGCATAATTATGTGAAAATAAGTCATGTGAATTATACACAATCCCTGTCTCCATCTGGTACATTTAACATGAGAATTTCAAATATCTGGCAATCTTGTGCAACTAAAACTCATCCCTGCATGTGGTACATATACAACAAGTAGCACACACTTCAGCCACATACATCAGGTCACCCATTAATTAAGTGGTGTCCTTCCATCATGCAAGGGGATGCAAGGCAGTGTAAATTCTTCACTCAGATTTACAAAGCGATGCAAGGGCTGATATGCACCATCCTTAGCCTTGTAAAGAAATGTAACGCAAAGCAGCTGCTAAAGCTGTGTTTCCATACATTTTGAGTTGGAAGGCTTTACACGGGTGCAGCATGGATGTTCCCACGCATCCACTCATGGATTTGGCACAATTGGCAGATCAGAAAAGGTTTGTAAACTTGGGATTGCGTCAAATCCGTACAGAGGATGGTGTACCGAGTAGAATACCTTTTCCCTCTCATTATTTCCTCTTTCTATGCGTGATGTATTCTGCATCACATATAGAAAGAGGAAAATGCCTCTTTTGATGGCTTTTGAGTAGTAAGGTATCCTTTCCTGCACAAAAGCAATCCTGCCCATAATGCATATACCCTGGCACTATGATGCAAGGTTGCCTACATTGGCAATAGACAGCACGCATTGCAATAGTTCAAGGAGAGAGCAAGAGTGCAAAAATCTTCCATATCTTTGTAAATATGGACAATTTCTGCTCTCTCTATTTCATGCAATGCAGTGCAGCAAGTTTCCTTTCTGCACCACATACATTAACAAATAGTAAATATTACCTTGGGTGTCCACAACTTCACAAGAAGAGAACCATCTCACTGTATTATTGATTGACTGAGTCCAAATATATTTGTGTAAACAATTGGTTTTCTGGTAGAGCAAGGTGTGAACCCTTCTCAAGCAGCAGCCACAATCCTTACCAGCGGTACCTGCAAACACAACAATGATGGACAGAATGTGGATCAATGTCACACATTCACCCCAGTCCAAAGATCTGGGCCCAAATCCATCGTTTTTCCACTCCACACCACCCTGGGTTAGACAATGGCGATATGCAAATCAGCGCTGACCCTGTGCCCCATGGGAACAGTCCAGTCCGAACTACAAAAGCCATGTCCTTCCCAGAACGGAAACAAGCATCCGAGGACCGGCCCGGTTTCGAGGTAACACCTCTCATCAGCCCGGCTAGCTTGATTCCAGTGGTGTGGAGTGCCTGGGACTCACGTCTGAGCATCCCCAGTACACTTAGAGCGGTACCTGCAAACACAACAATGATGGACAGAATGTGGATCAATGTCACACATTCACCCCAGTCCAAAGATCTGGGCCCAAATCCATCGTTTTTCCACTCCACACCACCCTGGGTTAGACAATGGCGATATGCAAATCAGCGCTGACCCTGTGCCCCATGGGAACAGTCCAGTCCGAACTACAAAAGCCATGTCCTTCCCAGAACGTTAACAAGCATCCGAGGACCGGCCCGGTTTCGAGGTAACACCTCTCATCAGCCCGGCTAGCTTGATTCCAGTGGTGTGGAGTGCCTGGGACTCACGTCTGAGCATCCCCAGTACACTTAGAGCGGTACCTGCAAACACAACAATGATGGACAGAATGTGGATCAATGTCACACATTCACCCCAGTCCAAAGATCTGGGCCCAAATCCATCGTTTTTCCACTCCACACCACCCTGGGTTAGACAATGGCGATATGCAAATCAGCGCTGACCCTGTGCCCCATGGGAACAGTCCAGTCCGAACTACAAGAGCCATGTCCTTCCCAGAACGGAAACAAGCATCCGAGGACCGGCCCGGTTTCGAGGTAACACCTCTCATCAGCCCGGCTAGCTTGATTCCAGTGGTGTGGAGTGCCTGGGACTCACGTCTGAGCATCCCCAGTACACTTAGAGCGGTACCTGCAAACACAACAATGATGGACAGAATGTGGATCAATGTCACACATTCACCCCAGTCCAAAGATCACTGTTGTGTTTACAATCCTTACCAGGGCAGTTTACAAAAGTCACACAATTAACCTGTGTTTAATCCTCTGGTAGCTTGTCTCAAACACATTCAGGCTTAACTTAGAGGCAATGTGCAAAGCCATATTGCAGCACACAAACAATAATAAAGTAAAAACACAACACAAGAATAATCCCACATTTTAGAAAAATAGAGCAAAATGTAATAAATATTTTATTCTAAAATTACGAAAAGCTAATCAGTAGAACCAGAGACATGAAATTGCTAAGAGTTTAGCGCATGAAGTGCCACTTGTTGTTACCTGGTCATGCAAGACCAGCTGAAAGTCATAACTTAAAATGGATCCCGATGGATACACGGACCAGGGTAGTCCAGCTGAAAAAGTTACTTTCTCATTGTCCATCATGGAGAGTCCGGTACCCTGTTGAGGAGTGTGAGTGGAGGAGTGACAGCATTGCGGATGGAAATTGCTGTAGCACAAAAATCCTGTTGGGCATCCCAGAGGGTCATCATTGAAACTTCAGGCCAGAGGCCACTCCAGACTTGATGATATAGCACGAAGTACAGATCTCGCATTGGCGGTTGTCACAGGGGCCGCTGTCGCAAGAACATTCATGTTCACCAGAGCTTCCAGTTGGCAGTTGGCATGAGCGGGCAGACATTGGCAGGGACGGGCCCATTATCGGTTGCAAAGAGCCCAAAGCGTTAGTATTTCTCCTTTTCTTCCAGGAGGAACTTTACTAAAGCTACATCAATGGTCCACTCCAGGACATTGGAGGCACCTCTTGGGATCAGGAACTCACTACAGCAGAGGTCAGGAGGGCTCAGGCAATTCCATTTCCAGGTCCAGGCAGGTACCCCACTGCAGGTCAGCTGAGCAAGTGCAGAGAGGACTCTTGAGATGTTTTGTCTCTGTAGCTCAGAACAGGAAGCCAGGTAACTAGCCACCTGTTCTAACCTCACAGGATAACTCACTCAGTTAGCTTTGGATCAAAGGAGCTGGTCCAATCTTCCTCCTCATGCAGTGTGGCAAGCTTCAATAAGTAGGCCAGTCCTTCTTCTATAGTGTTTACATGATCTAGAGTGCACTGAAAAGTGGGTTGAAGAGTTTTTGTTTTATACCTGGTGCCATTTGTGAAAGTGGAATAAACTATTGAATGACCCCCTGCCCCTCCGCCACAGAAGTGTCTGGAATTTCCTGCCTCCCTGCACTGGCTCGACTGGGTAGGTGGCACAAAAGGCCAGTGAGAAGTTATTTGTGTGCATGCTGAAACAGTGTCTCTGAAATACAAGCGTGACAGCTCATCCCCTTCGTCAAGTCAGGATGGACATCCAGTCTCCCTTTTGCGATACGATCTCAGAGGAACACACAAATGGAAACTGTCAACTATGCCTAGTGAAGTGATCTAGGCACCAAATCATTAGCACAATAAAATACCAACTTTCTAATAGTGACAGAATAGGTGGGTTGGGACAGTTTTTTGTCAGCAAGGCAAAGCTACTATCAATTGAGCATTAACCAAGATAACCCAGTACTGACATTAATCATTGTACAAGAATCTTTTGATTTTGTGGTCATGACACTTAATCAAAGTGATCACAGTTTTTGGTTTACTGGTAATTCAAACACATTTCTATCAATCTGTTTGAGCTACTGTCATAAACATTAGAGCATGACATGAAGATATCATTACCATTCAAATGCATCTTTCTCCATAACATGATTCTGAAAACAACCTTCTAACAAAAATACCAAAGAAATCTTTTTGACACAAGACAAAAAATGTAACAACATCAATAACCATAATACATAAATATACCCCAGTTCATGCATTCAATAGAACTAATGAGTCTCAAGTGACTCTACCAATAGTGTGGCCTCACTTTTAAAGTGTAAACTATTGCTATAACACATTGGGCCTCATTATGATTTTGATCGGAAAGTCTCCGAACGGCATTCAGGTTGTCTCAATCCGTGTCTAAACCCGTTTCTGACCGACTCAGAAACATTTCTGACCCCATGATTACAATGGTAGGTAACCTCTCGGTCCTTCTGACTCGGTACCGACAGGCATTCGGAGGAAATGAGTAGGTTGGAGCCAACTCGTACAGCTTTATGGACTGCGTTTTCGACCAGCGTATTACAATTTCAGATTCAGTCAGCCATTCTGACTCGATTTGTCTGACATGGATCGGCTGTGGGAATCTGACTTTGGGGGCCTTTAGAAGGCTCCCTTCACCTGTAACTCTCTGGTTCAGCTCCGTGGGGGTGGCCGAGGGACCCCACTCTACATCCATACACAGTATGGCAGGCACCACGGGGGGCCCGCCACAGGGTGCATGGTGTTCTACAACCACCGCTTTCTTTAATGGGAGCCTATGTTGACGGTTGAACCACAGGCTCCCATTGAAGTCAATAGGAGTCTGACAGAACAGTGTTTAGAACCATCTTAATCAGTCGGTCGGACTGCCCAAACCGAAGTCGTTCAGAAACCATTCCCGTACTGAATTGGTCATAATGCTGTCCGATTGACATTGACAACATACTTCGAAGTGAATAAAGGGGTTTCCTGAAGCTAGACAGTTTTTTTTAAAACAGACCTCCCTGGTAGTTTTCTTTTTTTTTTTTTTATGTTTGAAAGCTTTATTGAAGTAAAATAATCAATCCAACAAGGTAACACCAGCATATATAAATGAGGAAGAGGGAATATGATGAAGGATAAAAAATAAAGCTGATGGTACAAATAAGGAACAAAGCATTTTAAGCGTTTTGTAAGAGGGGGGGAAAAGGAGGGAGGGAAAGGAGGGGGGGGAGTAAGAAACACCTAGCAATAAGTCATAAACAGAAAATTGCAGTAATTATGAACATCAAGCATAAAAACGTACAGTAAAAGCACCAAGGACTATGCATAACGATAGATATATGGTCGAAAAGGCAGTAAATAACATATTATGAAGTATAAAACTGCATAAGCGAGAGAGTAAGTAAATTGAGTAGATACAGGAGCACACTTATTCAAGGGGGCTTAAAGTTGGCAGAGGAAAATGTACAGGGTTTTGTCTTGGCAGATTGGTCCAAATGTAAAGTTAAAGGTAACCAGTATAAATCAACATTACGGGAAGGTTTGCACAAGGCTGCGAAGGCTACGTCAAGCCTATGGGAGTGACAGAGTAAGTTCCACCAACAGACCATGGAAAGTTTGTGTAGAGATTTCCAATTGGAAGAAATGTGTTGGAGGGCAAGGGCAAGCATGAGGTCAAAGAGACCTCTCGAGTTTGGTGGGAGGTCAAGAGAATCAGACAGACTGCCTAGAAACACCAAGGAAGCTGAGAAAGGGAGAGAGAAGTGAAAGATATGAGAAATACGGGTCCACACCTGTGTCCAGAAAAGGCGGACGGAAGGACAGAGAAAGAAAAGGTGAAAGGAATCTGCATTGGTAGCATTGCAGGTCCAGCAATCAGCACTAGAAGAGGATATAAAACGAGATAAGGAAAGTGGAGAAAGATAGAGTCTATGATAAAAGAAAAAGAGAGATTGAGTCAGAGAGGCATTGCGGGAGGTTTTGAGAGATTTAGCCCAAATTTTATCCCAAAGAGAAATCGGCCATATAGAATCGAGATCTTTCTCCCAAGAGAGTTCTAATTTCGATTTGGGACGAGCAGGGTCAGAAGCAGAGAAAAATCGGTAGATAAGGGAGGCCTTAGGGACAGTGGAAAGAAGGGTAAGTAGAGAAGAAGATGATGGGGGTGAGGTGTCAGAATCAAGAGAGTAGTATCGTTCAAGAACAGTTTCCATAAGAATGAAGTATTTCTTTGCGAAGGAGGAAGGGCATTGGAAAGAGGACTGAAATTGAGGGAAGGAGCGAGGGGACAAGCCATCGAAAAGATGATGGACCCAGATAACACCCCTCGATCTCCAAGTAGGCCAGGCAATAGGTCTATTCCGTATGAGAATAAGTGAATTATACCAAATGGGCATTAGCAGAAAGGACTCACGAGAAATAGGAACAGATGAGGTCAAGGGTCGCAAAAGAGATGAAGTATGTCGAAATATAGGGGATACAAGACACGGAGCTTTAGCGGTGAATAGGAGAACTTCTTTAAACGAATGTGGAAGTAACAGATCACGCTCAACAGAAAGCCAAAGTGGGGACAGAAAGGAGATGTCCTGTAATAACCAACGAGAAGCTTGACGAAGGGAAAAAGATTTGTGGTAGAGACGGAAATCCGGAAAATTAGTACCACCATGTACTTTGGGTTTACGAAGGGATGAGAGTGAGATGCGTGCTTTTTTCTGTTTCCAGAGGAATTTGGACAAGACAGAGTCAATACGACGAAAGTAAAGAGTCGGAATATGGATCGGGAGCATGGAAAGTAAATAAATTAAGATTGGAGCAACCATCATTTTAATGGAGTCGAGACGCCCCCACCATGAGAGGAAAAGGGGATTCCAGGAGGTGAGGAGGGCATCTATTCTAGAAATAACGGCGTTCATGTTAAGACGAACAGAGGACGAGGGAGAGTTGGAGAAAAGTACACCTAGATATTTAAGTTTCTTACTCTGCCAGGCAAAGCCAGTGGAAGAAAAGAAGTGCGGAAGACAGAATTTAGTGAGGGGAAGAATCTCCGTCTTATCCGAGTTGATTTTATACCCGGAGACCAAAGAAAAATGTTCAAATTCAGCCAATAAGGAGGGGACTGAGGTAACAGGGTCAGAAATAAAAAGAAGGATGTCGTCAGCATATGCAGACAGCTTAAGGTGATTGGGTCCATATGGAAAGCCAGAAATGGAAGAATTATTACGGATAGAGGTCAAAAAGGGTTCAAGAGCTAGGATGAACAAAAGAGGGGAAAGAGGACAACCCTGTCGAACACCTCGTTTAAGAGTAAAGGATGAGGAGAGTTTACCATTGACTAAGACAGAGGCTTTGGGCATGGAATAGATTAAGGAGACATAGGAAATGAATTTTGGACCAAAACCATGCCATTTCAGGGAAGCCATGAGAAACGACCAATCAACTCGGTCGAAAGCTTTTTCAGCATCCACTGAGATGGCCGCAAGAGGGATGGATAAGGAAGGGGCTTTACTGAGGACATTAAGGAATAGTCTAGAGTTGTCCGAAGTGAGGCGACCTTTAACAAAGCCACATTGTTCTTTCCCTATGAGGTGAGGTAGAAGGGGATCAAGGCGAAGAGCGAGAAGTTTAGCAAATAATTTATAATCTACATTGACCAAAGATATCGGCCGATAATTTTTGCAAAATTTGGGATCACGCCCTTCTTTAGGGATGAGGCAAATAGTGGCATCTTGGAACGATCCTTGAGCAAGGCCTTCGGAACAAAAGGACTGAAAAAGGAGAAGAAGATGAGGTAAAAGAATGTCGGAAAAATGGAGATAAAATTCAACCGGAAAGCCATCAGGACCAGGGGTCTTGCCTTTGGTAAGAGACGTCAATGCAGTGGATAATTCAGAAAGGGTAATGTCAGAGTCTAGAGTCGAGAAATTGAGCTGGGAGGTATCAGGTGCAGGCAGACGAGCAAAATATGACTGAAGAAGATCTGGGGTAGGGGGATTTTCGGGAGTATATAGAGTTTCATAGAAAGACTGAAATTGCTCCAAAATATCTTTATCCGTGTGTAGGAGAGTATTGGAAGGGGAGTAAATAGCATCAATAACAGTCCGCTCCTTCCGTGACTTGAGGTAATTAGCAAGTAGCTTACCGGACTTATTGCGACCCCCGTAGTACCGTGCGCTACTGCGTAGAAGATAAGAAGAGGCCGAATCTGTGGTGAGCTTATTAAAGGCAATTTTAGAGCGAAGAAGTTCAGGAGACATCTGATTTGGAGAAGAGGTATAAAATTGGTGCTCAAGTGACTTAATATGTTGTAGGGCGACCTTGCGTTTTTGAAGAAACGCTTTCTTTTTCTTGGAGACAAAGTCAATAATGAAACCACGGGCCGTGGCTTTAAACGAGTCCCAGAGGGTGTGCAAAGGGATAGTAGGTGTAGTGTTAAGGTGGAAGAATTCTGAGGTGAAAGAACGAAATGCTGAAGAGAAAGTGGGATCAGTAAGAAGAGAAGAGTTAAAGCGCCAGCGCGAGGATTTAGGGGTAGGGGGGAGAAGATCAAAGACAGTAAGAATAGGGGCATGATCAGAGATGACAATAGGTTCAATGGAAGAGGAAAGAAGGTTTTGAGATAAGGAGGAAGAAAGGAAAATGTAATCCAAGCGGGAAAAGGAAGAGTGTGGGGGAGAGAAAAAGGAAAAATCCAAAGTGTCCGGGTGTGTGATCCTCCAGGAATCTATGAGATGAACCTGAGAAATCGTGTCAAGAAACTGTTTGTGTGGTTTATGAGGAATGAAACGAACAGAAGATTTACGATCTAAAAAGGGGTCTACAATCTGGTTACAGTCTCCACCAAGTAAAAAGGTATCGTCCTTGTATTGGATACATTTTGCTGTGATCACGGGCCAAAAAGAAGAATCAGGGCATGTAGGACCATAAACATTCAGTACAGTAATCGGGATAGCATTAACGAGCAATTTAACTAAGATCCAGCGACCCTCTTCATCTCTCTCTTCAAGGAGTAGTTTACATTTGAGACGTTTATGAACTAGAATAGCGACCCCATTTTTTTTATTAGAAGCAGGTGAAAAGAAAACATCGCCGACCCAAAGTCTTTTGAGTTTCAAAGACTCAACGTCAGAGAGGTGTGTTTCTTGGATAAGAGCAATATCAGGGTTATAAGAGGAGAGGTGGGAAAGAACTCTCTGCCGCTTAATAGGATGGTTAAAGCCTTTAACATTCCAGGAGATGACGTTAAACATGAGACTGTATAGCACAAATTAGAAATAACAGGTGCAAAAACATACTGTACAAGCAATAAGGTGAAGTAGAAACTATATAAACCATTAGAACTAGGGAATGGAAAAATGGAGAAACATATTGTATGAGCAATAGGTTAAACTGCAAAAAATCGAAAAATATTAGAACCATTGAAAAGGTAGAAAGAAGAATAGGAGGAAAAGGAAAAAGAAAGGGGGAAGGGGGAAAGGCGAGGGGAGAGGAAAGAAGGTCAGCAAAGGATGTTGAAAAAGGAAAAGAGAGAAGGCATAGAAGACAGTACAAATCCAAAAGGATGACTGTAATAAACATACCTGAAGGGGGTAATACACAAAGGGAAGGCGGGGAGGTGGTGATGCGTTACAAGACGGGGGGACCAGGAACAGGAGCGGAACCACACCGAGACCTCACAAAAGGGAAACGAAGGACTGAACAAGATGGTGAAGGAGACATCCGAGAAGATCTGTGTATGGAAAAAGAAATTAATTAAGGACAACCGGAACAAGATACATGAGAAACATAACCAGAAGTAGAAAAAGAGAAATGTTGAACGTATTCAAGGAGACTGAAGAAAAGAAAAAATTCAAGAGGAGAAAGAACGAAAAGACGAAGAGAAAAAGGCCAAAAAGAGTACATAGAACTAGAGAAAAAAGAGAGCTAGAGAGCAAAACATGAATACAACAGAAACATTTCAGCCACTGTTTGATGGAGAGGAGGAGGTTTCCATCCCTTCCTCATTTTGTAGAAGAAGAAAATTACGGAGTTCACCAGGTTCCTGAAAAGTCCAAGTCTTATTCCGATGAGTGACTCTGAAGGTACAAGGATGAAATAAGCCATAGCGTGCTCCAAGGGAACGCAAAGAGGGACGCATTGCTAAAAATTCCTTGCGTCTGGAGGCAGTAACATTAGATACATCCTGAGAGAAGTAAATTCGCTGACCTTGAAAAGTCAATTGTTTTTTGGTTCTTGCTGCCGAGAGGATCAGAAGAAGGTCGGTGAACTTCAGAAACAGGATAATAACCCCACGGGGTTTGGCAGATGAAGATTGTCTGGCGCCAAGTCTATGTGCTCGCTGAAGACTGATGGACGTAGAGGGGGGTAAGTCCAAAAGTTTCGGGAGGAAGGTAGTGAAGAAAGAGACTGGATCGTCCCCCTCAAGATTTTCTGGCAGATTGTAAATACGAAGGTTGTTTCTTCTGTTGCGATTTTCCAAATCTTCCGTGTGTTTCTGCAGAGAAAGGACAGTCTTTTCCAATGTGACAATGCGTTGTGTGTTGGATTGAACCTCAGGTGAGAGTAGTTCAACAGAAGAGAGGCGCGCATCCATAGATTCCCATTTATCTTTGAGAAGCTGCATATCTTTGCTCGTCTCTTCAATAAAGGGACGCATGGCACGAAGTTCCTCCAAAATTTGATCAATAGGAGACGAGGAAGATGGGTCGTCTGGTGTGGGAGAATTTTGTTTGGTACGTTTGCCAGTTGGAGCCTGTGGAGAGGATCTACTGGAGGCCGAGGTACCAGAGGAGGCACGCTGAGAGGAAGGAGTCGACATTTTAGTAGGCTGAGGCAGTGTAGATCCAGCAGGTGAAGAAAGTTCCGGAAAACACACCGAAGAATCAAAGAGAAACTTAGGTTGTCGTAAGGATACCATAGGGGGACTCTCCCCCAAACAACAACAAAAGTTCAAGGTGCGTAGAAGTGAAAAGAAAGACGACAGTAGTGATGCAAAAAGAGCACCGCAGTGTTTAGGGAGCCAGTCACTGGGAAAATATAGAAGAAAATTCAAAAACACATCTCCGTGGGTTACGTTGACCAGAGGAGAGCAAAAGTCGTCGAAAAACTTCAGTTAAATCTGACAGGCACGCGCCAAAAAACAAACCTGAGGAAATACAGGTAAGTCACATTTGAGAAGCTCAGCGAGCTGAATGGCGTGGGTGCCGGTGGTACTGAAGCGAAAAGGCACAAAACCTGCCTCAGAAGGAAAAAGGTTGTGAAGCATTCAGGAAGCAGACATTGAGAGAAACAGTCACCTCACAGCCCAATGAAGAAGCGCTGTAGTGGCAAAGCGCGTGGGGAAGCAGGTTGCACAGCAGGATCCTCACAGTGTAAAAGCCTGAATAGACGTGCCTCAAAGGAGAGGAAATTGTGGTAGAAATGCGCTGTAAATGCTCACCCCAAAAAGTAGTGTAGCCAAGTGACTCATGGTGGTCGAGGGAGCGCTGGGTTGGTGAGGAGGCGGAGGTCCGGTGCGTCGCGGCATGCCTAAAATGGCGGCCGTGTGAGGAGCGGCAGCAGCATCGCGGCAAATGAAGAAAAACGGCACCTGAAACGCCGCACAGGCGCTCCGTGTGGTCTCCGGCGGCTCCGGTGGCAGAATCCAGGAAGAGGAGGCGAAAAGAGACCCCTTCACATCGGGGAAACTTGAAGGAGGTCGGGTGGTGCGGCGGAGCTCCGTAGCTAGCCGGCCATCTTGCGCGGCGCCAAGCCACGCCCCCTCCCTGGTAGTTTTCTAATTGTCGACATGTTTCGAACCCTGATCTATTTGAGGGTTCTTATCAGAAGATCGAACTTTGGAACACTGTAATGAAAACAAGCATTTGCAATGCAATAGGTTTCATATTAGTAAAACTTTGAGCTATTGGCATTGCAAATGCTAATGTTTAGTTTTTTTTGTTTAAAATATCCCACTAGTAGCATAAATAATAGCAAATGAAATACCACAAATGGAGGAAAGCTTGCAGTACTAGAGGCTGTAACAAGGTGTGCCTGTGGAGTTGTAAAGGGACCTCTATTTGCCACATAAGGCACTGCACCTTTAATGAAATTATAAAGAAAGATTGCTGCTGATCATACATTTTCATTTTTTTTTTATTGGAATAAAGACTTTTGTTAACTTGCGTTTTAAAAAAGCACCATTGTTATTTATTTATTTTTGTTTGTGAAATAAAGCTAAATTAACAAAATGTGTGCATTTTTCAAATTCAAGCTAATAAAAATTAAACTTCCAATAAAAGCTAATGGAAACGTATGCTGTACTGTAATTTATCTGTTTATATTTCCATTAAGGATGCAGTACTTTACAACTCCACAAGGACACCTGTGTGGTACTGCACCCTTTCCTTGAGACCTAATATTGGAATAGAATTATGCAGTGGTGTAAGGCATGAGAACGGGCCTTTTATGGGGGGGGGGATTTTGTAGCATTTGCAGGACGCTGGTCTTTAACTACATATTGTGAAGTTGCCGCGAATGCTATTAAAGGAAATCAATAGAAACGGCGGATGCAGGCGCCACAATAAAAGTTAATAAAATAACAGAGATTAACGAGTATAAGCATTCTTTTTTGGCTTTTGCAGCCTTTGCGGTATACCGCACTTTACCTTTATATGTTTAAAGCTAAAATGTGCTGTGTTGTCAGTGCTAGAAAAGTAAATAAATAGAAAGTAAAGGGGAGCAACCGCCAAGTAGAAAGGAAAAGCTGAGAATGTTGTAAAGGCGCCCTGTTTAAAAAATGTATATTTTTTTATAACAATTCCAGCACAACGTGCTTTAGCTTTAAATATGTGAAGTCCAATGCGCAGCATTCAGCGATTGCTACAAAATTACGTATATAGAAAAGGCGGCCGCCACACTCAGAATAACATCAATCCATAATTTTAACATAAATTATTTAAATTACATACATACACCATTCTCTTGCGCGCAGACACACACCATTATCCAACTTCACTCGAGCACACACACCCTAACATACCATTATAGCATCAAACACACCACACACATAGACCTGCTTACCAACACAAGCACATAAATCACTAATATCATAATAACACTTACCCAACCTCCACCCCACAACAATACATACTGACTCTTACACATAGAAGCTTGCTCAGTTGCTGCACATGTTCTGTACCGGTTTTCATGTGTGGAAGGCTGCTCACCTGCTGTCTCTGTTATTCCTCTGTCTATGAGTGAATCTAAGCAGTACTTGTTGAATGTGCGAGGTAGCAAATACTGCGGCAACTTGTACATATGTGCTTGTTTATTATGGAGATCTGTAGTGCAGATGTTACAATCTTTCTGTACCTTTTGTGTGAGGGAAGCTGACACTGCTGCTGCTCCTGGTGTACTTATAGTATGCGTTAGTGTGGTTTGGGATACATCTTTTCACTATACAAATGCTAAAAATGCTGGGATTGTCAAAGCGTTAGGATGTTTTGACTGTTGACTCTTCATTGTCTGAAACTTCAATGACGAACACCAACCCCCACCCACCGCCGCCGATAAGCTGACTATTGATTCCTGGGATCCTGCCACCGTTTAACTCATCACAGCTACCATGAAGAAAACCCACTCAGGAGCCCCTACAGACCCTTGCCCACCGCACATCTTCCACAGGGCCACCACCATCATCGCACCCGAATTTCAATGCACCATCAACACCTCCCTCAGATCAGGCATCTGCCCGAACGACTGGAAACAGGCAGAGGTAATACCCCTCCTCAAGAAAACATCAGCCGACCCAATGGACCTGAAAAACTACCAGCCCATCTTTCTCCTCCCCTTTGCAGCCAAAGTCACCGAACTACTCGTAAATGCCCAGCTGACCATCTTCATAAAAGAGAACTCCATTCTGGACTCCTCCCAGTCTGGATTCCACAGCAACCACAGCACCAAGACTGTCCTCTTTGCCACCACAGACGACATCCGCATGCTACGCAACCCTGGGATGCACCACGGCCCTCATCCTTCTCCGCAGCCTTCAACACCGTTTCACATCACACTCTCACAGCCAACCTACACAACACGGTAATACAAAGAGCTGTCCTCAACTGGGTCAAATCCTTCCTCTCCTGCCGAACCCAGATGATCCGACTCCCTCCCTTCCTCTCCAAACCCACAGAAACCAACTGCGGAGTACCCCAGGGTTCTTCACTCAGCCCCACGCTCTTTAACATCTACATGATCCCCCTCGCCGCCATTGTCAAACAGCATGGGCTCACCATTGTATCTTAGGCCGACGATATCCAGCTCATCCTCTCGCTCACAAAGAACACCGAAGACACCAGACTCTTTTTCCAGGAAGGCATGGAGAACGTGGCAGCCTGGATGAAGGACAGCTGCCTGAAGCTAAACTCAGAGAAGACCGAGGTCCTCATCCTCGATCCCTGCACCTCCGCCTGGGAGAATACCAGGTGGCCCTCGGGAGTCCACCCACCCCTACAGACCTTGCTCGGAACCTCAGCATCATCCTTGACTCCTTCCTCTCCATGAACCGCCAAATCAATGCTGTTGCCTCCACCAGTTTCAATTGCCTTTGCATCCTCCGTAAGACCTTCAAGTGGATCCCCCCGACTGCAGAAGGACTGTCACCCACAAACTCATTACCAGCAGACTGGACTATGGCAATGCCCTCTATGCTCGAATCAACAGAATTCTTCTGCACAGACTCCAGACCATCCAGAACGCTGTAGCCAGACTCGTCCTCGGGGCACCGTGCCATGAGCACATGACCCAACACCTAGGAGGCCTCCACTGGCTCTCCATCAAGAAGAGGGTGACCTTCATACTCTTTACCCACGCCTACAAATCCCTCCACAACATCGGACCCAAATACCTCGAGAGAGAGTATCCTTCCATGCACCCAAGAGGAACCCCCGCTCCACCAACCTCGCACTGGCAGAGGTCCCCCGTATCCGCAGAAACAGAACCGGTGGGAGAGCTTTCTCCTACATCGCAGCCGAAACCTAGAAAAAGCTCCCTGTAAACATCAGATGCTCTCCAACTCTGCACATGTTCAGGAAGGACCTCAAGACCAGGCTTTTCGACTGACCCGGAGCTGCCCCCCAGCTCCTTGAGACCCTCACGGGTGAGTAGCGCGCGGTATAAACCCCTGATTGATTGATTGATTGTGCATATCTAAACCGGTGCTCTCTAAGACATTGCATTGCCAAAGTCAGCTTACTGGTTCTCTTTGTGACCCACTCACAACACATCAGTCACTGTGGCTTTGCACACATTCCACACATCAGACTCACTTGCAAAGTTAATAAAATATTGCTCTCATGGGCTGTGATTCTCATAATAGAAAAAAGGCAACAGACTAAGTTTAACATTGTAAGATTTTCTTACAAAGTTCTATGGGTCCAAGAATAGCCCTGGGAAGTGAGCCTGAGTTTAAGGCACTCTGGACAAACCATAATAGATTTCTGTGCACCATTTGGCTCAAAGAGGAGACCTCAACATGCTTCTAGGTCAGCCGAGAAACCACCAGACTAATTAGATATTGCTATTCTGCTCTCTATTGCATCATGAGCTGTTGGGGAAGACGTTGGACTGTGATCCCCATGGATCAGGGCAAAACATGCACGGAGAAGCTGCCTTTGGAATCCTAGTTGTATTAACGAAGAACAAATTTTTTAGAGATTAAGCACAAACATTACACTGATTAGTGTCGTTGGTTAGGTAGGTGATGTATTAAATTTGAGCCTGTATTTGCGAGTGGGGGCCATTGGTACCCCTTTTTGCAGCCAACACGTACCCAAGAGCAAGCAAGGAAACTAAACAAAATGGAAAGACGGAGGTAGAGAAAGAAGGAAAACCATCATACAAGGAGAAAGCATGAACCTGCCACACTGAGATAAAGGGGCAGGGAGTGTCTGGTAGTGGATTAAGGATGATGCTGGAGGTGCATTCAAAATTACTCATTCTTGATTTCGGTGTGCAGACATTTAAGTACGTTGGCTTCAGGCGTCTGGCACTTGGGCACTGGCACTTGTTCTTTTACAAATTAAGAACTGCATGCATGAGGGAAGTGGTCCAGTAGCTTCCCTGGAGCAGTCTAAAGCATAATCCATTGTGGCAGGGTGGTTGCTTTAAAATTAGTCATTTTATGCCCATATCTTTCTTTCCAGAACTTAATTGATTTCCACCTTGGTGGGGTGAAGAGTGCAGTGGACTAGCTAGGTGGGCCACAATGGTGATCCTATGTTAGGTGGCAAAAGAGTATTTCAGACACCGTAAAGCAAAGAGGACTTGAACAGTGACAACGTATCACTGACTGATCTCATGCAGTAATGCTTTAAGAATTTCCCAACAATGTGATCACGTGAAATGTACAGGTACATAATAAATGTAAATTGCTAAAACAAATTGAAAAAAAAAATTCTTTTGATGTAAATACAGTAACATTTGTGCAGCTCAAAGTCATTTTAATTAAAACCAGTTCTCCAGGGATGCAACCGAAAGGAGCCATATGGGGCTCCCATTCAGAGGTTACTCCAAGCGAACTGTGGGGGATATTAGCAAGAACTTGCGATATTTATTGCAAAACGCGCTTAGCTCGTTTATTTTTATAGCCGCCTATTGCTGGATATTTTTGTGGGGATGACATGCTATTAGCAAGGTTAATCTTCACTGTGATGAAAAATCCAGTGATAGCGGCGAAATGCCTCAATATCGCTGGAAATCCAGCAATATTCACGCATTAACGCCATGGTGGACTTCGCCTGAAAATCCACCACCCATTGAGGATACAGGAAAGTCTGTTTCAGCAGGTGTTAAATACTAGCGATAATCGCGCTACGCCTGCATTGCTAATATGGGAAGTTGTGTTAGCCACTGTTTTCAGTCGGTTCTAGTTGGAAATGCCTACATTCCATGTCATTAGCGATAATCATCGCTGGCATGCAAGGCGTTAGGAAAACTGTCCGCTATCGCCAGAAAGCTGTTGCCAATGCGTATTAGCGACAGCTTGCTGATAGGGTGATAAGAAAATCGCCGCTTTAGCGGCATTAAGTGCTGCTAAAGCGGCAATAAAGCCCTTGCTAATATGCCCCTTAGTTTTAAGTAAGAAGACTGGGTGCAAACTTTAGTGAACAATAACTTGTCTTGCAGTTTTATAAAGCGCAAACTCGACCCAAATGTATTGGAGCACTTTACATGAGCACCAGTTACATTGCACAGGGACACATTCATCGGTTGTAGGTAGGGGGGTGGATTAAGAGATTTGCCCAGAATCACAGAGTGTTGAACCAATGGCGACAATCAGATCTTTTGACTGGGTGTGAGTGTTTGATTGGTTCAGATGCTCCGTCCATCACCACCCCCTTTTGTATCGCTTTTGGCCGCCATAAGTGTGGCAGGGTATGCTCAGACGTGAGTCCCTTGCTCACTTTGCCACTGGATTAAAGCAAGCCGGGCTGAAGACGGCTGTAATGCCAGAAACCGGTCCTCGGAAGCTTGTTTCCGGTCCAGGGAAGGCATGGCTTGGCAGTTCGGGCTGGACTGTTCCCATGAGGCACAGGGTCAGACTGATTTGCATATAGCCATGTCTTAACTGGGGTGGCAGAGTGGGCTAAAGAACGGTGATGGATTAAACCCAGATCTTTTGACTGGGTGTGGGTGTTTGATTGGTTCAGATGCTCCATCCATCACCACCCCCTTTTGTACTGCTTATTTATGGTACCTGTATGTTGCTGCGTGAGGGCTGGTGACTGTGGCCGATATTGGCACTATGTATTGGTGCCAGCCAATTCATGCATCTTTAGGATGGCAGAAGAGAGAGATAAGGCAGAAGAGAGAGACGTGGCAGAAGAGAGAGACGCGACAGAAGAGAGAGATGAGGCAAAAGAGTGAGATCAGATGAGGCAGAAGAGGGGCAATAGCAACAGCAGCAAAAGTCAGCATAAGATGTCAGAGAAAGCTGGGCTTGGACCTCCTGTAGTCTGTGAGCTGCCATTCCATAATGATCACTTGGCAGCATGCCCTTTTGTCTGGAGAAAGTGCCAGCATGAATACTTGCAGAATCCACTAACCACACTTAGCCTGAAAGCTGCAGTGGCGAGACTTGTGCTGCAGAGCTTTCACACTGCAATGGCAGGCATTTCTGAAGGCTTCTTTCTAAACGTGCAATCGTGCATGCCCTGTGAGTAACTAGAAGGGAGGGGGTAGGAGGATGGAGAGCAAAGAGAAGGGGGGTTGCAGGAGTGTGTTTAAAATACAGGCCAGGGAAAGCAGCTGATCAACAGAGCTCTTAATAAGAACTCCTACCTGCAGATCTCCTGGAGACCAGAGCAAGTCAAAACCGGGTCAGCTGCGAGGAGCAGGCAAAGACCAGTCAGTGTTCCATGCTCCAAGTTGGCAGTATAATTTGCCTTCTCCATCCCCCTCGCTACGCTGCTCTGCTGGAACCCATTGACTGATTGGGAGGGGGAGAAAGGAGCTTAGAATTAGACCACAAAGCAAGTGAAACCAGCCACGGCATCGCTCTTGTTGATGTTTGGGAGTTGGGAGGGGTCTTCTGTGCAGAAAGGCATTATGGCGCCCTAGTAAATAAATAAATAAAAAAGCCACTTTGATTGCTGATTGATGCTGTTTGGGACATGGGAGGGGAGCCTCAGTGATTAAAGAAAGTGAAACCAGCCAGGGCATCCCTCTGGTTGATGTTTGGGACGTGGGAGGGGAGTTCTGTGCAGGAAGGCATCACGGCGCTCTAGTAAATAAATAAATAAAAAAGCCAGCGCAATTACTGTTTGATGCTGCTTTATAACATGGGAGGGGAGCCAAAGTGATCACTGCTTGATGCTGTTTGGAGGTGAGATGGATGTTCTTAGCATGCAACCATTACAGGCACTGTGATGGGGCGCTTATAACAGAAAAAAAGGATCCTAAACTAAAAGAAAAATACCTGTAGTGTAAGAAAACTGTTATTGGCCTCCTTGCATACAAATGGAAATGATTTATCAGGAGCACCGGCCAATAATGAGCCAGGAGACAAAAGCACTAAAGTTTATACCCAATGGTAAGCAGCAGCTGTAATTACACTAAGTATAGTGATTACAGCAGGTCTAGCAAACAGCGCATGCGTGCTGATGCACGACCTAAAAATGGGGCAAACCACTTTAGTTGCTTTTTATCGAGTTATCTTCTTAATCAATAGATAACTTCACATTCATGTTCAATTCATAAAAGTGCATAGATCTCAGAATATCAAACAAATACATTACATTAAAATCATCAAATATTAGTCTTAAAACAATTTAAGAGATGAAACTGATTTCATTGGTTAAATTGGATCATATTCATCAAATCGATTGGATGCTAAAATGATTATACGAAGATAGCTATGTTCCCCTTTCAGCCCCCTATACACCTCTCATCATTATGAGACATGACCTTCTTAATTCTTCATCTTAGTACCTGGCCTCACGTATATTCGTACAAATGTCTGCATCTCAATACTGCCCACAAAAAGGATGCACGTGCATAGAATATGTGTAGGTCGTCTCGTTTTTTACTAACAGCTGGAGCCAGTCGATGAATCCTAAAGTTATATTTTCGTGAAAGAGGTACAATGAAATATTTTATCTCTGAGGACCATAAAAGGAGCATAAAAATAAAAGATGTGAATTGGATTGTGCTACCCTCTTGTCACATGGGCAAGGCGGTAACTCCTACATGGAATATACATTTTTTGGAAAGCCAAGCATGAGTGGAATTAAATTTAAGCAAAATCTTGTCAGTATATGTCTATGTTGAGAATTCTGTACAAAGTCAAATAATTCCGAGTTCCATTGTTCGTGAGGGGAGGTGTGTGGTACATAGCTACCTTATGTCTATCTTCATTTTTCTCCAGTCTATATTCTGCAGCTTTTTAAAAAAAAAAACATTTTTAATTGCCTATTCGGAAAGTGTGCACACAACGATGGAGAATCAAACAAACTTTGAAGACCAAGTGCTGAAAGAGTGGTTTTCACGTAACCCAGCCACGATATCTTATAAAAATGGTCCATTGTTAAACAATCTCTTAGCACCGCTTGCTTCAAAGGTACGCTTTCTCTTTTCCAAACCGAGAGCCATAATAGTAATGGGGCCAGTTTGATATGGTCCTCGAGGTATGAAAGGACTAGTTTGCTGTGGGAGATGTTATTAGTGCAGGTGCGAGGAGGTGATAACAATCTTTTACAAAACGTGTCCTCGACCTGCTGCAATGGTCCCATGTCCACCATGCCCCAGACCGCAGCCCCATACGTAGCTATAGCTTTTGCTTTGACCGAATAGATATTCAGAATCTCAGGAATTGGTTAAGCGCCCAATTTTTCCGATAATTTAAAAATACTATTTTCCAGAAGGTCGCTCTGTTTATATTTTGCCATGATAGTTTCCTCTTGAAAAGCACCCCTAAATACAGAAATGTGTATATCACTTCCACCCTCCTTTTATCTATATAAAATCTTGGGGCTCTTTTTTATATAGTCCCTGCAATATTCACATAAGATGTAGTTCTGTTTCCATGCAGATCCAGGGTAGCCATCAATCTGGTGTACTCCTCTATGAGTTTCTGCAGTGCCAAAGGCGTTCTGGCCGGAAGCGTTGCAACATTTGCATAAAAGAATCAGGAGAGGGGATGTCTCGACATTTGAGGCGTCCTTAGGTGTCTCTCTCAGTAACCCATCCAGCTTATTAGTATAGAGAAAGGAGCACGGATGCACCCCTGCCTCACACCTCTATTGAAAGGTGTTATGCACTCCCCCTCTCTGCCCTAACTTGTTCAGTAGATTTGAACAGTTCTTACCTTAGTACTGGTACATTAACCAAAATTAACACTTATGGACATTCCACAGCAAGGAGGGATAGTGTCTGACCCCTTGCACACTCCCCCTTAGTATTTTCTTCCCTCCTCTCCCAAATCCCTTGTGGGCCTTCTACTTCTGCCCTCATCCACTGTGTGTAAATGTACTGATGTTTGTGAAACCCTGGTTCATGTTGTCAGGTTTGAGGGTTGGACTGCCATTGAACATGATAAACCTGAGTGCTGGGCGGCGGGCTGGTTCCCACCCTGATCAGGATGGTGTTGTTCTCTTCTTGAACAGGCCCCTAAATATTGAAAGGAATTCACTCCTTTAATTTCTGCATTCACCAAAGCAAGCCAAACTAGAGTACAGCCTTCCCTACAGTTCTGCAAGGATACCTCAATTTTCTCCTCCAATATGATCAATGGTCTATGTGCTGCTTTTGGTTATGGAAAACATAGCTTCCCAACCTTATCAGCATCCTCATCAAATATTATCAATATTCGCCTAAAATATTTCCACCACATATCAAATGAACAGCTGAATATTGTGATTTCCACACACTAGCCCTTTCGCTTTCACAAGATCCATGCCTTGCTAGATTCATCACCTGTTTTTGCCAGTCTGCAAAAATGAACAATTCCCAATTATAGGGAATCTTCTCTGCAGAATAGAATTTCATAGACGGAAACATGGGGATACGGTTTTCCAGCTTTGGAAGAAAATACGGGCCATTTGTAAATACCAAAAACACTCAGGCCTATTATTATTAATCAATTCTTGTTGAGCGCATGGCTACCCATAGGCATCACAGCACTGTCAAGAAACGGACTAGGAAAGGAGGTCTAGTGAATGTTCTGGAATAGCCATGTTTTTAGTTGTTTCCTGAACGTAAGATGGTCAGGATTGGATCTGAGCTTGGTTGGGAGAGAGTTCCATAAGATGGATGCATTATATGAGAACATACGTCCGCCTGCTCTTGCCCTCTTTGTTTTGGGTGTCTTGGATTGGAAAGGTTGGCGGATCTAAGGTTACGTGAAGGTCGGTGAAAGGTAAGGAGGGCTTGATTTATTTTTGGGCCTGTGTTCCAGAGAGTTTTGTGGGCAATGCATAGTGCTTTGAATTTGACAGGATCTGCTATGGGCAGCCAGTGTAGAGCTATTAATGCTGGTTTTGCTGATTGTTTTCCTGGAATATTGTGAAGTAGTCTGGCTGCTGCGTTCAGCACTATCTGGAGCTTCCTGATCGTGCTTTTAGGGGTTCCTAGGTAGAGTGAATTACAATAGTCCAGCCGGGGGAGAATCAAAGATTGCACCATGGTTCTGCGCACAGTGTCCGGGAGAAGTGGTAAAATCTTTCTAAGTTGTTTTAGGATGCCAAAGCATGCAGCTGCTGCTAGGACTGCTTGGTGGTCGAGCTTGAGTGAGCTGTCTAGCCAGATTCCCAAGCTTTTAATCTTCTCTTTGGGGAGAGGGTACGAGGGGGCTAGGCCAACTTGTGTTAGTGTGTGACTCTGCCTTATTTCCGAGGATCATTAGCTCCGTATTGTCCCCATTGAGTTTGAAGAACGATTGCTCCATCCAGGTGGCTACCTGTTCCAGGCATGACTTAAGGTCGATGGGGTTTTCTTTAGGGTGTTCTAGGGCTACTACAAGTTGGGTGTCGTCTGCGTAGGTCACAATTGTGACACCATGCGGCTGTACTATCTCGGCCAGTGGTCTCATGTACACGTTAAAAAGGGTGGGGTTAAGAGATGAGCCTTGTGGGACTCCACAAGTGAGAGGTATCTCTCTTGATTTGTACCTGCCTTCGAACACTTGGAAAGTTCTGTCTGATAGGAAGGACTCCAGCCAAGCTAAGGCCTTTCCTTCTTTTCCTATCTCTCTGAGTCTGTCTAGTACGATCCTCTGGTTTACCATATCAAACGCGGCCGTGAGATCCAATAGGATAACTGCCACTGTTCCTCCATGATCCAGCACTTTCCTCGCTACCTCCATTACCATTAGGAATGCAGTTTCCGTCCCATGGTTAGGTCGGAAGCCTGTCTGTGATTTGTGCAGAACGTCCTATGATTCTAGATAATTGGACAGTATCGTGTTCACGTGTTTCTCCAGTATCTTACTGACTAGTGGGAGGCGCGAAACCGGTCTGTAGTACCCAACAGTTATCTGGATTTAGACTAGGTTGTGTATGAGTGCCCTCCCCATCGCCTGTTTCCACTTTACCTGTACTGTTGAAGTGGTCAGGGATAAGTTTAGCATTTCTAGGAGAACTGGGAGGATTGTTTCCTTAACTTTTTGTAGCATGTGTGCAGGCGCTAGGTCGCTGGGCGATCCTGATTTGATTTTCCCAAAAATGTTATCCAAGGTAGTGAGATCCATGATTAGGATTTCTTCAAGAAGCCCTAGTTTGTCTGATCCACTAGGAGTTTCGGGGTAAGGTGTGTCCTTCTGCTGTAGGGGTTGGAACGTATTGTATATATTGAGAATGTTGTTATTAAAGAATTCTGCTAGTTCCTTACATCTCTGAGAGGCTCCTTCCTTGGAACCTTCTGGCTGAGGGCATGTAGATAATGTTTTTACTATTCTGGCTATTTCTTTAGGGGTGTTAGTTGCTGCTTTAATCTTTTCCTCAAAGTAATTTGCTTGTGCCTTTTTTATTTCTGTTTGATCAATTTTTATTGCCTCTTTGTATTTTTGTTTTTTCTCCGGGCAATAGTTTCTCCTCCATGCCCTCTTAAGCTTTTCACAGTTTTGCTTGAGTTCCCGAATATTTGGAGTGTACCATGGGGTTCTTTTGTTAGTGGGTCTCTTTGCTCTCCATTTAAGTGGGATAGTTGCATCTAGGGAGGTATACACCCGTTACAACGGATCTTTTACTCCGCACTACCATTACAACGCGACTTTTACTCCGCATACCATTACAACGCATTGCGCTGGGGGGCGCTCTAGGATAGGGAATAAGTATAATTTATTATCCAACACCTTCCCTAGGGTCCACGGGGACTGGAGTTAGAATAGTAAATTATACTTACCACTATCCAGCGCCCCAAGGCGCTATGCGTTGTAACGGTATGCGGAGTAAAAGTCGCGTTGTAATGGTCTGCGGAGTAATAGTATGCGTTATAACGTCATACATCCATCTAGGGATGCCGTGATCCATTCATTATATTTATCATACGCACTGGTGGGTTCAGTGTTACAGCAAGGGTAGGTGGTTGTAAGCTGCTCTGTCCAGGTTTCAGGGATGATTTTTGCCCAAGGTCGGTCCCACTCCTTCGTGGGTTGGTAGTCTGACGGCGGGTTAGGAGTACTCCAGACTATAGGGATTATAAAGTGGTCTGACCAGGGGATGGGGACGGGGTCTAGTGTCTCAAAATTGTCCATGTTAGAGAACACAGGGTCTAGTATATTTCCTTTATTGTGAGTTGGGCTAGTTACAGTTTGTCGTATTTGAAGCGCTAGAAGATTTTGGGTTAGGCTGCCAGCCACTGCATTCTTGGGGTCCTCTAGGTGCAAGTTTGGATCTCCCAGGATGATGAAATTAGCGGTTAGGTTTGCCCTGGCTGACGTTAGGTTGGTAAGAGACTCAATGAACATTCCGCAGGGGCCAGTGGGTCTGTATATCAGTATCCCCGAAAATGAGCATGTGTGTGTGAAGAATAGTGTGAAACTCATTCTCTCACAGTCTAGGGCAATGTCTGGTTCTATGCGCCCTTTTATGTGGTCTTTATGATGATGGCGGTCCCTCATCCTTTCCCTGAATTCCTGTCGTTCCTTAGTATATGATATCCTGGGGGGAGGGTTTGTACCACATCTGGGTCTGAGTTTGTATGCACCCAGGTTTCGGTGAGAAAAAGGGCCTCCGGCTCATCTTCTCTGAGCAGAATGTTTATTTCTGTTTTGTGTTTTGGCATAGACCTGCAGTTTACTAGGAGTAATTTATGTTCCGTATGTTTGACTTTATTAGAAGAGATGTGCTTTGGTGTTGCGATTTGGAATTTGCATTTAGGGCAGGGGTGCTCACTGTATGAAGCGGCGATGCAGTGCCCACAACGTTCATTTTCCGATACCCTTATTGCCATAAAATGGTGTCAAGAGTAGGTGATATCGGCCCCTTTTGGTCCAGGCCTGGGCCTGTGCACGGTCGGGCGCGGACGGGAGCAGACAGGCTTGTCTTTACCGCGCCTTCAGCACGCCAGTGGAGCGCCCGCTGCGCGGGACTTGAGGCATCCGGTTTTTACCCTGTGAGGTCGGTCAGCTGCTCGCAGCAGATTGGTTGAGACTGCTAGGAAGTCGTAATCACTTCCGGTGGCAAGCTCCGGTCCCTCCACACGAAGCGGAAAATCGGCGGTGGACCGGGGACCTGGTGCTTACTAATGCGTGAGTAGGAGGTGGGTGGCTGTATTTACTCAAGTGTGCAATTTTTTTAAAAACACAATATGCAGTATTAAAAACGAACAGTTGTGCAAGTTTCGGTAGAGAATGGTTAAAAAAAGGTTAAAAAAGCTAGTACCAGAAAGTGGAGCCCTTTTCTCGGCGCTCCGTGACCCACACACTCTGCCACTGTCTCGTCTGTTGCAAGTGCTGCGCGGGACGTGAGGCACCCGGTTTTTACCCTGTGAGGTCGGTCAGCTGCTCGCAGCTGATTGGTTGAGACTGCTCGGAAGTCGTATATTCCAGGTTGAACTAGTTTACTAACCAGAGCCATAGAATCTGACAGACAGTAACCAACAAACCACCAATGCATTATATGAATGCATGTTGCATGTAGGGCTATGATCAGTCTTGTGAGACTACAGTATTATTTGTTAAATTAGTTTTAAAACTCTTTTGCCCATAAATCGATACACACAGGAATTTCACACTACATATTAATAAACAATACCCTAATCTAGTGCAGATTTTATGTGTAGGTGTAACTACAAAAATACAATGAACATTGGCAATGAGAATGGTTAATAAACCAAATATTAAATCGAATTTCATCACTGATGTTAATAAATAGGCCATTGCATCAAATGATGGAATTAGTCCTTGATATCCACCCTCTTGATTCTAACCACTTGCTAAATCTTCTTAGCATCAAAGTGGACATTTGCATTTATGAAGTGTGTTCTAACCTGCATATCTTAGCTGAATAACATAATTGTTTTCAGTTAGCTACTATTCTTTGATATGGTGACTCTCTGCCTCTGCTATGGCATTTTCGAGCTGGTAAATATGCAGATAAGTGGCCTGCTCTAGAGAGCCATTGGCCTTCACTGAAGATGTTTGCAATATACATCTCTCTTGAAGCTCCCCAGTAAAGTTGAATATGTCTCTCTCCAAATGTATATTTAAAATAACATTTTCAAATTATTATGAAAAGGCCAGATAATAATGAATGATGTCAAATTCAAGAATTAGCATATATATTATTTTACGCATTTAGTACATTACACTATACATTATTAATCACGATAATGGATATATATGAGTTATATGAGCATTTAATATACCATCGACCTATAATAAAGCAAAACATTTTGTTATATTCATGTGCAATTAATGCTAAATGAAGCCCACACTTGTAAATGTAGAATGAAAAATGTATACTCAAACACGTAATAAAAATCACGTTACTACTTTTGAAGGTAGGTTTATTAAAGTCTAAATGTGAGAGAGTGGTTTCTGACTCCATCTCTGCTGTGAAGGAAGCTCACTCACTATAAGCTTCTGTAAAATGCTTTTGAGTGCTAACCACCTGGGACTGCCTTTTAAAATAAATGGTGCTGAACAGATGGGCTAAGAGGATCTGCTGTGGCTGCATGTAAACAGATGGAGACAGACATGCACACAAGTGTGGGCTGAGCAAATTAATTAAAGTAGTAACCATCTAACTAAGACTAATATCTGCACACAGATAGCCCGTCACAGTAAGCTCATAAATAAAATGATTATGGTCTGCAATGTATTAGAGCAGGGTTGAGATTGATTTGCATTTAGCTAGGTGCATACTTAGGTGGCATGGTGGGCAAAATAACAATGGGTTGGCAGTAGTTAGTCAAATTACAAGCATTCATCCCATCACCTTTTGTGTGATTGATGTTTTTCCCTAAGTTTCCCTTTCCGATGTTTATAAGCATCCTGAGATCGAATATAATAGAACTGTAGTCATTTTCGCACCCCATCCAATGTTTTGCAGTATATCACTGAGCTATCCTTTAATGGGATTTGGGCTTCAAACGACTCTGCTGACCAGTAGGGAGATCACAGTTTTCCCTAGATAATAGACTAGTTTCAAGGCGATTATATCTTGGAAGAGATAGGGGTTGGTAGTGCAATCTGAACTGGGCAACTGTAAGAAATTGGGTTTTTGGTTGACTGTGGTGTGAGCCTTGACCAAGCAGCAGCTACAGTCCTTGTCAGGGAGAGGCACAAATGAACCCAAAGTACAGGCCAACCGCGATAGAGTACAGGCTGGTTACAGGTTCCCAGTTAGGCTCGCTGAACAGGGCACCATAAATCCTGGACTACGGAGCATTCTGTGGATCTGCATTGAAGATGTGTTGCACAGCCCGAGCAATGCGTCAGTTCTGAGATGCAGCAGAGCAGCGGTGCAAAATCCCAGTTGAGTTAATGTCAAAGATCCCGTGGGCAAGGCTTGCGATGCAAAGTCCAGCATTGAGGATGCTACGTTCAGTCGGGGCGATACATCAATTCCAAAGAGCTGCGAGGTGGAGTCCAGGATCACTGTTGAGGATGTCATCAACGAGGAATGTGAGGGCCTGTGCAAAGGTTGTGTCACGTAGTGGCGATTCCGAAGGCGATGTGGGCTGTGGCAGCAATGTGAGTCTTTGCGACTGATCCCATCCTCACAAAGATGCACCGGTTCTGCTCGGGTTGTGTCATGTGGCAGAGGGGAGACATCCGTTTTGCTGGGTCTACTGAGGCTGGCAAAGCACCTTTAGCCCACTTCCAAGGATCCAGGACTGGTGGGGGCACCACTTGGCAGGATAGACTCACAGACTGCTGAGTCCAGGTGCAGATGCAAGGTTTTCGGAAGCCTGTTATATCCCTGAGGCTTCAGATCAGGAGTCCAGTCAACTATCCCATTGAGTTACTCTGGATTCGGGACTCAAGAGATGCAGGTCCAGTCCAGACAAGGCAGGAAGGAAGCAGGTCAGCAAAGTACGAGTCCAGCAGAGTGCAGGCCAGCACAAATACTTTATACATTTCCTCCAAGTTAAGCCTAACTGCTTTGTACCAAGTAACCATGCGGTTGAGCAAAGGTTAATTTGGGATTTTTTGTGCCTTACACTGATGAGGATTGTGGTTGCTGCTTGACCAGGGCTCAGACCTCAGTCAACCAACCCCACATTTCTTACATTGGTGAGGAATGGGCTTGTGTTTGTGCAGTGCCATACAGTAAATTTGTTGTTACACTACCACCCCACATTAATAATCTAAGACCAATTCAAGTTAAATTATTTTTGAATTTCCAAACATTTCTCTCTGTCTGTTTTGGCTGAATCCACCTTTTCAAGCATGAAATCTGAGCTGGCAAAATTGGAGTCCTACATTGCGGCTCAACTGAGTTTTGTAAAGATAGTAGATGTACAACCAAGAGCACCACCAGGAAGGTGGAATTGCGAAAGGCGTTGAGGGCCTAGGCTGAATTCCAACAGTCACGTGCTACAGCAACTGAAGGAGATGAGGAGGTGGACTTGGATCACAGTTCTAAGGGCTAATAACCTGCTGACGGGGATACCTAACCCCTAACTTGGAGCTCCATGCCAGGGCAGGGGGCACTGTATATTCCCACAACTTGTCCCTAGAGCAGCTGGCGGAGAGGAGGTAGGATAGAGAATTTGGGCTGGAGAAGGCCAGGCTCAGGATGGTAGAGAAGCTGACAATGGAGGAGTAACTAGGTTTGAAGCACTTCGCTCATAAAAGGAGCCTTAAGTAAATGGAACTAAAGCAAGGCAGGTAGATACTAGCAGCATTGGTGACACCATACCTGCAGTATTTGAAGCTTCGCATCTCCAAGAATAACTTGCTCAGTTATGTGGCAGGGGATGACAATGAAAGGTGGTGCTCTGTCTATGAGGTAGCCTTGAGGGCTCACGAGATCCAAGAAGAGCACTGGGGGGGAGTGGGTTTGTGGAAACACATGCCTAAAGTAGGGCAATACACCCTTCTGACTTTACAGGTTTGGTGCTAAACCAGTTATACCTCCATGAAATCCATCCTTATTGCTAAGTTTGGGCTGGCCCCTGAATAGTACTAAGTGTGGCAGGGTATGCTCAGACGCGAGTCCCTTGCTCACTCGGCCACTGGATTCAAGATAGCCCGGCTGATGAGGATTATGAATCCGAAACCGGTCCCAGGATGCTTGTTTCCGGTCCATGGAAGACATGGCTTGGCAGTTCGGGCTGTACTGTTCCCATGAGGCACAGGTTCGGACTGATTTGCATATAGCCATGTCTGAAATGGGGTGGCTGAGTGGGCTAAAGAATGGTGGTGGATTAAACCCAGATCAGTTGACTGGGGGTGAGTGTTTGATTTGCTCAAACGCTCCGTCCATCATCCCCTTTTGTTTCGCTTTGTTCGCCCTAAGTGTGGCAGGGTATGCTCAGACGTGAGTCCCTTGCTCACTTGGCCACTGGATTCAAGATAGCCTGGCTGATGAGGATTATGAATCCGAAGCGGTCCCAGGATGCTTGTTTCCGGTCCATGGAAGACATGGCTCGGCAGTTCGGGCTGTACTGTTCTCATGAGGCACATGGTCAGACTGATTTGCATATAGCCATGTCTGAAATCGGGTGGCTGAGTGGGCTAAAGAATGGTGGTGGATTAAACCCAGATCAGTTGACTGGGGGTGAGTTTTAATTGCTCAAACGCTCCGTCCATCATCCCCTTTTGTTTCGCCCTGAATAGTACCACCAAAGGTTCACAGACAGCCAGAAGCTCCCCAACTAATCATGGGTGGATTTTGTAGATTACTCCAGCAAGGCATTTGATGGGTGGGTTTGGGGCATGAATTTAAATGATTATAATCGGTTGCACTATCTAATCTTTAATAAACTCAGTATTAGTTTTTAGGCTGCACTAGCACCTAGTTGACAGCAAGCTGACTGACCCAGGAAGCTTTCTGAGGAGGTGTACCTCTGGACCAGCACCAGAGTGTCCAAAAAGATATCTGGGGGAGATTCACACAAGGGTGGTCAGGGATTCCACCAGAAGAAACAGGGGGAGAAAACCTTAAAATTAGGAGTTTCTAAAAGGCCCCCAAAATAATTTGCAAGGGTGTAGTAGTAAACAGTCCCAGTCTGAGCCTAAGTAAATGGTGTTCTATGACAAGTAGGCAGGGAAGTTTTTACCCCAATGCTCAGAGTGCTACAAGTTTTGGGACACCAAGAGTGACTCCAAATGGCCCAAGAAGGTACATCCCCCACCAGTGGACAGACACCTGGATTGGTGATTGTAGCGCTCAGGGAAGAGGTAGTCCCAGCTGGCTTTGGAGAGCAGACAGAGTTGACCTTAGGTTACCTGGAGGATACAGAAGTTCTACCAAAAGCAGACATCACTACCAGAACTTTTATGTATAGGCAGTGAGTCACCATCAATGGGCAATATTTGGATGCTCTGGGGAACACAGGAGTCAACATGACTACTATGGAGTATCAGCTGGTGTCCTCATAGTGGGTCCTCCCTCATGCATTCCACCAAGTCATAGTCATTGACAATCATGAGAGTCATCTACCATTGGATCTGGTTCCCTTTGAGGGTGGGGGGTGTCAGGTCCTCTAAAAGTAGCTGTGCATCTTGTCATGCCTGTATATTGTCTAGTGTGCAATGACATCGAGCACACAATTGAGTGTTGTTGTAGACAAATCTAGGACTGTGGTTAAATATTCCCGATTTATGCCCTCATGTGGTTATATCAAATCATATCCTTATATAGGCATAAGAATCATACCCATATAAGGTCATAGCCAATGCAGTCCAAATACGGCAGGCTACTCCCATAGACTCCTAGAAAGCACAACGCGTTCTTAAATAAACCAAGCCTCCAGCAGCCCGGGAATTCCACCTGCTTCTGTATTGATTTGTCCTAGAACTCCCGGAGTCCTGAAAGAACTGCGAGTTCTTAGTGACGTCTTATGTCCTACCTTACGTCAAACGCGGCACCTTCCAGGTATAAATATACCAGCAGCTGCCCTAGCAAAACACATGGTGGTTTGGAGCAGATCTACTATCTACTTGCCCAACACCCTGCTGTAGCAAATGCCGAAGGAAGCCGACCCTCCCGCTGACGCACTGAGAGAGACACTGTCTTTTCTCCTGCCGAGAAATCCAGCTCCAGTGTTTCACTGTCACCCTTACGGGTTGCTGGGAGATCGAGTCCTGAGAGAGAGATACAAGACCTCCTTCATTCTATAACCAAGGTATGGAGCTGATTAGACCCTTAGAGAATTCTTGATTCAGATTCTTGGCAAAAAACTATCTTAACTCAAACTACATCTCACTTACTCCTTCCCATGTACTAGGCTTAGGTTAGGTACACCGGGGTAGGCGTATCAGTTGAGTACGTTTAGTCATTATTTTATCATTGTATGTATTTTATTCATTTTAAACACCGTATGGCTTAGAAACCATACCATGCTTTTACAGTATTATTTTATAATACTCCTATTACTGTACGCACTTTTCTTTATGACAAGTATTGCGATTGTAGCAATTCACTTCTCTTGCATGAGAAAGAAGACTGTTCAATAAATAACCTCTTTTATTAAAAACGCCCGTCTCTCTGTTTCTCTGCACTTCTGGTGAAACTAAGCATGCACGATTGACTGAGTAAAATAGCTATCTATTGTTTCCGCGACTCTGGAGATATACTCCTTATTCTTGGGGGAGCAAAGTTGTCATGTTTATGCAGTTGTCAGAAACTTCTTGTGAACTCGAGAAGGTTTCTAGTGACCTCTGAGCTATCTGGCATTCATAATTAAGTCTAAAATATTCGGAAGAGACCCAGTCGACCTAAGTCCTACGTCTAAACTATCGTTTATGTTATTCCAATGCGCAGAGCCTATTGAATATAGGAACTATACTACAGTGGGAGGAAGAGCTAATGACACACTTGGAGAAATTGGGATTACCTGAGTGGGTGTGTTAGACCACCATTTTCATGGCTGCCCTGGCAGGGAATCAAAGGTGTCTGGAGCTTGGAATAATGGCCTAAAGAGCCTCCAAGAAGCAGGGGGCAAGGGGCATGGGAATCCAGACCCTCAACTTCCCACAGTTGAGTTTGACAGGGCACCTAAGGACGTTTTCCCGAGCCAACCCGGGAGGACACTGTCACCATGGGTGACCAGCCTGAGCTTGCTGGTTGGCAGGTAGAGTGTGGGGCCACCAGGGAGGTATTTTGCAAGATGCAGAATGCGTGCCCCACTCAGGAATTCAACGGTTCTTTTGGGAGAATGGCCTCCTATATAATGAGTCTAAGGATCCTAGACCTGGTACAGCCAGTGTGCTGGTGGTCTTTAGTGTTACAGGACCTTCCTACTAGCTATGACGAATGACATACCCCTGGCAGGGCATCTGGGGCAAGACCTTTGCCAGGCTTGCTGTCCACTTCCATTGGCCCCGGATGAAGATAGCCTCAGATGCATTCCACAGGTCCTGATCCACCTGCCAGGCTGGTGGAAAGTCAGGGAAAAAAGCACAAAGCTTCACTGACCCCATTACCTGTTATTGGCACTGCCTGTGAGAGGGTAGACAGTGACTTTATTTAACCCTTGAACCCCAAGAGAGCTTTAGGCAGCAGGTCCATCCTGGTCTTGGTGATCACACCACTACCTAGCCAGAGACCATCCATCTGTGGTATGTGATTGCACCTACAGTAGCCAGAGCCCTGATGGGGATTTTTCCCCAAGTAGGATTTCCCAAAAAGTCACTGTCTGACTACCTTCTTTGGTCAGCGTACATGAAGTCCATATGGGATGAGTATGAGGTGACTTATAAGTTCTCCACACCTTATCACCCCGAAATCAGTTGTCCTGTGGAGAGATTCAACAAGACCTGGAAGGGCGTGATAATGGGCCTACCTGAGTCCATGAAGCCTAGATGGGATGTTCTCCTTCCATGCCTTCTCTTTGTCTACAGGGAGATGCCACAGAAGGCAATTCTGATATACTTTCAACCTTGCCAAGAGGTGTGTGGGTTATAGAGCATATGGATAGCAGACCTCTCCAGGATCGCTGGACAGGCCCATATGAAGTAAAGGAGTGGAATTGGTGTCCACTTCCTAGGTGGATCTGAAGACCCCTAGGAGCTCATTAAGGGTGCTCCACATCAACCGCCTCAAACCACACTTAGAGAGGTCCGAAATTAGTATGCTCCAGTTGACAATGAGCTCTCGCATGCCTCTCCTAGACTTCCTGTCTGCCCAGTAACATTATGGGTCAGTCAACCTCTTCCCTACTCTGTCCTCCCAAAACAGCAGAGTGACTACATTGGTCTCAATTCCATCCCGAAAAACTGATGCACACCCCATCCCCAAGCTGATGAGCTCATAGACAGCTGCGCACTGACAAATTTCTCAGTACTTTTGATCTGACATCAGGGTACTGATTCGGGGGGGGGGACAAGAGAGGTCTGCATTCTCAACCTCAGTGGGTCACTGTCAGCGCTCTTTGAAGAATACCCCTTCCACCTTTCAGAGGTTGGTCAACAGCGTACTAACTGGGAAGGAGGCATTCTGTACCACCTTCTGCTTGAGCTGGGAGAAGTACCTATACCACTTCGGGCCCTGCAGCAGGTGTTAGAAGAGGACTAAATTCATTAGCAATTGTGCCAACTAGACTTGCTTACAAATGATTCCTTATCAAGTTCTTCCACTTTGATCAAACTGTTCTCCCAATCTTGCACAAGCATTGTCACAAGAAGCTAGTGTTATCTTTCTACATTGATGTGAAAGGTTGTTGACATTATACCCATCTGATGCATTATTGTTGTAGTTGCCAATGCTTGTTGTACATTGTCATTAGCTTGTTATTAAAAGAACCATTCCGAATCACATGGTCCCTGATCATTAGGGAAACTAGTCTCCAGCTGGTGCACTGAATGCACGTGTAAACTGTTCCAACGTGCACATGTGCAAGTGGTGACTGAAGTCGAGCGCTCGGGTAATTAAACCCCACCCGCCTTTGCTCGCGCGCTTCACCAGTGCTTACCTGGCTCCGGACCCGTTCGGTATGGATCCCGGTCCCGGGCCTCATCTTGAGCCCTTCCTGACTTTCCTCAGCGTCTTGCAATGGAGTTCCGGTTCCGGGCACTCGTCAACGCTCCTTCCCATTTCCTGTAAGGCATAAAAGAAAGGATATTTCAACAGAGGGTTGCTAAGCAACGTAGCAACAACAACGGTCAAGCATTTTGAGACCAATACATAACAGTAAGCTAAAATTTTACAGATTTGTCAAGACTGGGAAACTGTGTTTTACAACCGGACATCTCTTGAAACGCCGCATTACTTTGTTATTAATGCAGTAAGCCTTTAAAATAATTAAGGGCGATATGTATCATTGAAATTCGCATTCGCAAAGGCCGAAATTCGCAGAATTTTGGCCTTTGCCAATGCAAATTCTCAATATGATATGTATTAAGCAAATGTGGTTCAAAATAAGGAATAGCACAATTTGCGATTCCTTATTTTGCGATTGCATTTAAGGAATCGCAATATTTGGGATTCCTTTAATGCAATGTATGATGCAAAACATTTTTGCTAATGGTCCCTAAGGAATCGTAAATTACCACCAACTTCAAGTTGATGGTAAGTTGCGAATTCCTTTAAAAAAACATTTTTTTTTAAAACAAAAGGTGCCATGTGACGCTCATACATGCCCTTAGGGCATGTATGTGCGCCATATGCCCACACATGTCCTTTTCAGGGGTGCAGCGGGGTGTCCTTTGGACACCCCTGCACCCTTGAAAATATTCTCAATTTGCGATTAGCTAATTGCTAATCGCACATTTCCCCTTCATTCCTATGGGCCTCCTGGCCCATAGAAATGAATGGGAAATTATTCCTTGATTGCGATTAGCAATTTGCTAATCGCAATTAAGGAATTTTAAGAAATCGCTAAAAAGTAGCTGATTTCTACGAAACATACCATTTTGCGATTTCTAAATAGCGATTCCTTAAAAAATTGCTATTTAGGAATCGCAAAACGGAATGTTGATACATATCGCCCAAACTATTGTAAAGAAAGAAAAGAGGAATTCCCGAATACGAGAATTCTGAACTTTCTGTCTAACCAAGTATTTGAGTTTAGCAAAGAGTTCAATTGAACTCAAAAGAAGTCTCTGATATTTGTTAAAGGATATTGATCCATTTAGAACTTGAGTTCTTCACAAAACAAAGTCACTGGACAGTTTATACCGCTGAATATTGAATTCTCTGTAATAAGTACTTGCTGCAATGCAAACCGCTATTGTTATGTTCTTTTGCTTTTTCCTTTATTTTTTCTTTTAGTTTATGAATTGTTGTGAGCGTGACACAAACATAGTTCAGGTATGTGTAGCAACATAAAACTGAGTAATGTTTAAGATCCATGAAAATTAATGCTAAACGCTGACTAGTGACATTATGCTTAAATATTTTATTTACATAAATATGCGTATTTACGAAGTGAAAGCGTTGATGTCATTAGAAGAAGTTATTCATGGCATTCTGTTACTCGGGTAGGTTGTCAAGATAACAAATAGTACGATAGAAGTCTAATAGTATTGTACAACAGCATTAGTGATGGTTGTTGTCTTTCCTTTAGATAACTGTTCCTCAACAGTCACGAGTAGAAACCTGAAGTCCCATCATATTTCGTAGTACCCGACAAATGTTAAAAGAGGCTTTATCAACGAGTAATCCACAGGAATCCAGTCTGTTGTTTTCTCTTGTCACTCACTCCTATTCCCCTTCCCCCGAGAAACAATCAGTGCGATAAGTACCTACCTCCTTGCCATTCTGGTAGTTCCCGGAGGGATCAGGGAAAAAGACAGTATCAAGAAAGGAACAACCGGAATGCAGGTGGGTGACTATCGTGACAGATAGCAAAGCCCTTACCTTTGTTCCTTCCATGAACATGGAATTATGGAGTTCGGGCAAGACACTCTGGATTCATCACAGTTGACCGCTTTAGTTCATAAATTAACCGAAGAAATGCAAGAATTATGACAAGAAAACCAGGCCCTTAGGCAAGAAGTAGTTAGGACAAAAACCGGGTTTACAAGTTGAAGGGACCCTCAAGTTGGTGAGAACCGGCCCATACTGGCCCCTTCAAAATTTGGTCCCAAAACCCATTTTCCATCAATGTCATCAGGCCCTAATTCTGATCAGAACCTTCAAGTTACAGTGGTTTCCCCTAGCCCGGTCCCTATGTCAAACCTGGAACTTTTTTATGGGTGTTAGTAATTATTTTGCGGCTTTCATGAGCCAATGTCATTTACATTTTTTGTGTAAACCAAACATTTTCACCATTGACACTTCCAAATTTCCCTTCATCATCTCTTACTTAGGAGGGGTAGCGGCTAACTGGGCTATGCCTTTAGTCGATACTAATGATCCCTTATTGCACAATTTGGTTGCCTTTAAGACAGCAATGTCGCGTCTGGTTGCAAAACATGTATTCATTCAAGCCTCTGATAACGAGTTGCTGAAATTACTCCAAGGGTCCAAAGATTTAATAACATATGTAACAAATTTTAATAGATTATTATCAGAAACCACTGCCCTGAAGAAAAAAGAATATCTCTATTCTACCATCACTATATTATCAGACCACAAGAATCTCCAGTTCTTTACTACTGTAAAAGCACTTACCCCTAGACAAATGCACTGGTTACATTTATTTACTGAATTTGATTGCATAATTACATATCACCCAGGACAAAAACAACTCCTGTCTGACACCTTGTCTAGGATATGTTGTGAAAAAGATCATGATGAAAAAAGACATTCACAATACTTAATTTCACCAGAGAAAGTAGTGGCAGTCACATATGCAGACAGCTTTCTAAATGAAGTGAGGCAGAGCGTTCAGTCACAAAATGAACAGCTATGGTTAGCACATAAACAAAACACCATACATGATGTTTTTTTCTTTCACAATAATAAACTGCGCATTTCTACGGAGAGTTTACAACAGCAGATTTTAAAGTTGAATCACGATTCAAGTATTGCAGGGAATCCTGGAGTTTACAAAACCTTAGAACTATGTCAAAGATATTTCTGGTGGAATAGCACCAGACAAGATGTCCAGCAATATGTTAAGGCCTGTCCAGTATGTGCTAGACAAAAGTGTTCTCATTTATCTCCCACTGGTCTTTTGAAACCATTGCAAATACTCCCACTTCCCTGGCACACAATCAGTTTGGACTTTATCACGGATTTACCCAAGTCAAACAACTCTGACTATCTTGGTAGTTGTATTCTTACTATCTAAAATGGGACATTTCACTCCTTTAACAAAACTACCAACAGCCACTGAGTTTGGTGGAATATTCATTAACAATATCTTGAAACTTCATGGCCTTTCCAGTAAAAATAATTCTGATCGTGACCTTCAATTTGTTTCTAAACTTTGGAAACAGTTGTGCACACATTTAGGAATCGAAATAACATTATCATCTGCTTTCCATCCACAAACTGAAAAAGTGAAACAAAACCTTGACAAAGTCTAAGATGTTTTACGTCCACAATAGCTGCTGAATGGGATGCAGTTTTACCATTAGCTGAATTTTCATACAACAATAGCTATCATGCAGCCTCAGGCTGTTCTCCCTTCTTCTTCACTACCGGATTGCATCAACGATCTCTCCCTACTATTCTTCCGGATTTAGCCAACACTATGCCAGCAGTAAATGAAAGATTGACAATCTTGCAGGAACTAGAAGAAAAAGCAAAACATAGTTTAGCTAGAAATAAACAAAAGGTCAAACTGTCTGTTGATAAACACAGAACCCCTGAACCATCCTCCAATAAGATAGGAGATCTTGTCTGGTTATCCACCAGGAATATTCAAATGGACGGCCCCAAAATACTAAAACCAAGATATATTGACCCATTCCCTAAAAGCAAAATCTTGAATCCGTTCTCAATGAAATTAACCTTACCCCAAGAATATGCCATTTACTAAGTTTTTCATGTGTCTCTGCTCAGACCTTATGACCCATCCACAGGGGAAGACAATCTACCCTCTCCTGTGGTCGTGGAATATGATGTGCATCGTATTCTGGATGCTAAACGCATACATGGTCATTTACACTACTTAATAGACTGGAAAGGCTACGATGATGCAGAACGCTCATGGGAACCTAAGACGCATTTTCATGCCCCAAGATTAGTTAGATGTTTCCATGCCTTGCACTCTGATAAACACTGTCCCTTGTGAAGGCCTTTGGGTGGGGGAACTGTTATGAGAGGATTAAATTCATTAGCAATTGTGCCAACTATACTTGCTCACAAATAATTCATTATCAAGTTCTTACACTTTAATCGAACTGTTCTCCCAATCTTGCACCAAGCATTGTCACAAGAAGCTAGTGCTATGTTTCTACATTGTTGTGAAAGGTTGTTGACATTATACACATCTGATGCATTATTGTTGTAGTTGCCAATGCTAGTTGTACATTGTGATTTGCTTGTTGTTAAAAGAACCATTTCCGAATCACGTGGTTCCTGAACATTATGGAAATTAGTCTCCAACCGCTGCACTGAATGCATGTGTATACTGTTCCAACGTGCAAGCGGTGACTGAAGCCGAGAGCGCGGGTATTTAAACCCCACCCGCCTTTGCTTGTGCGCTTTGCTTGCGCGATTTGCTTGTGCGCTTTGCTTTGTGGATTCCCAGTGCATACCTGGCACTGGACCGAATCAGCATGGCTCCCGCTCCCCGGCCTCATCTTGATCCCTTCCTGACTTCCCTCGGCGTCTTGCAATGGAGTTTCAGTTCCGGACATTTGCCGACGCTCCTTCCGATTTACTTTAAGACATAAAAGAAAGGTTATTTCAGCAAAAGGTTACAATGTAGTAACAAGAACAGTTAAGCATTTTGAGAATAAGACATCGCAGTAAGCTAAAATAAAATTTTGCGGATTTGTCAAGACTGCAAAACAGTGTTTTACAACCGGACATCACTTGAAACACCGCATTACTTTGTTTTTAATGCGGTAAGCCTTTGAAATAATAAACTTTGTAAAGAAATAAAAGAGGAGTTTCCGAATACAAGAATTTGGAACTTTCAGTCTAAACAAGTATTTGAGTTTAGCAATGAGATCAAAATAACTCAAAACAACTCTCTAATATTTGTTAAAGGATATTGATCAATTTAGAACTTGAATTCTTCACAAAACAATTTTATTGGACAGTTTATACTGCTGATTTTTGAATTCTCTGTAATAAGTACTTGGTGCAACGCAAAACACTATTGCGATTTTCTTTTTTTTTTCCCTTTATTTTGTCATATAGATACGCTTTGCCTATATGCTGTGTTAAGTTAGCATGAGCTTGTTAGAAGTTTAAACGCCATTTTTCCTTTCTGCTGCTTTTGCACACGACACATAAACTGTTGTTTAGCTTGAGCCTAGTGGAGCACTTTGATTCACATGAGAATAATATGTTATTACTCTGATATCAGCTTTGCGTAGTGAACTGTGTCTGTACAGTGAGTGCTGAAGCTTTCAAGGATAACTCGACACAGTGGTTGTTGTGAGGTCTGTTCTTTGCACCTTCCTAGACATAACATACATGCAGCGGCAGCCAAATTCTGGCTTTAGACACGTTGTATATGTTGCTTTACGAAGCGCACCCACACACACTTGATGGTGCTTCGCATGCAGAGAGCTGATGGAAGATGATGTGATCTCTTACCACTAGGATCTTGAGGTATGCGGCCGCCCTGCTAAAACCCAATGAGACCTTCTTAGATATAATATAATATTCTAGTTAGGGAGGGTAAGAATCAGGTGTTGTTAAACCCGATTCATTTCAGCATTTTATCATGTTGTCACCTTGTGTATTCTATAGACTAGTAACTATGCTGATTATTTTACTTCTTATAATATGTGTGCTGGTATTATCTAAGATACTGCGTTTGAGAACCCTGCATTAGTGAATAAACATTTCAAATATGCTTGCGTCCTCATTTACTCCTTGTTTTGAATTGAAATGATTGTATAACGAAAGAGTGTTCATGTGTTTCACGTTACCTGAGGTAATCTAAGTCCGTGTTCTGGATTGTCTAAGCATTGGGAGTTTGTAATGACCAATGAGACACTGTAGCTAGTCAGGTAAGGGGATTTTGGGTACTAAGGTGAGTTTTGGCACACGCTAATTCACTGAGGTTCCAAGTCTCTATGCACAGTTCTGTAGGAGAACAGGATCCCTGCTACATGGCGCCCAACGTTTCGGTGGTCTTATTACATGACACTTGAGTAGTACATCTTTCGATTCTTTACCCCTTCACTATCGTTTCCGGAAAACGATGGTGTCGGAAAAACCTACCTATTTTTGTAAATAGGTCTTTTCAAGCTTGAATATTTCTAAACGGTTTCCTTGAATTACAACCCAGTTGTGCTACAAAGTTTACTTTGTCCTTTTATCTTCCTGTGTCGTTATGGCTGCGGTGGACTTTCCGCAGCATATTCGCATTGCGGTGCGCAACCATTTGCTGCAGTATAATGTTCCCGTGGATGGCATGGTGGTGATAATGGTGGTGTGTGCAGAGGTGGCTTACCCTTACGAGATATTTTACTCGTGGGTGACCTTCCCGGCAGTGGACGGAACTTCAGGTGTGTTCCACACGTACACTCCCACTCCTGTGCCGAATGAATATACTCCGTATAGGACACAGGAAGTACCTATAGATACTTGGCAGCATCGTGTTTGGTGGCGCCCTCCCCCACACTTTAGCAGCTCCGAGGATAGGTCCTTTGTCCATTCCGGGCGCAAATTCGCCTGTTTTGGCTGGATTTACTCCTCATCCTCAACATGGCAATTGTACCGTTGTTGAACTGAGACGACTACATGTCGTCTCGATTAGCGTTATTCGTTCGTTGGTACAATACATAACTTGTATTCTCCTGGGCGGGGCCCCAGGTGGAGCGGCGCTTCCTGCAGGACAGGGCGGCATGAAGCTCAGTCCCATGATGGTCAGTGCAGTGATGGGCAAGCGTCCCCAAGATAAGGATGATTTTCCTTTCTGGCCTGCCGAGAAATTTGACCAGCTGGTAGCAGTACTTCCTAACACGAATCCTGGTGAAAAACACAGGATTCTTACGATAAGCTTACCTAAGGACTTGGCCCCTGAAATGGGTGACTGCGAGACATGGGGTTGAACATTTGTGGCGGTCTATGCGAGGTGTTACGGCACTCCGTCTATGACTGTCCTGCCTACGTTCCTTAAGCGTGTTCAGGATGAACACGGACCCGAGGCTGTGGTGGAATTGGGCATGCGCCTATGTGGCACCTTTGATGTGGTTTGCGATCTTGTACTTGCTAATGTCAAGGTAGATGCAGTGAACTTTCAGGTAGCCAATGCTTTGCAGGCGCTTCCCGATGCCGAAAAACCCCGTCAGTTAGCGAGGATTATTGTGGCGGCTTATAAAACCATGGGCCGCAATAGTAGGGGTCTCAAGCCATTTTCTATTAAGGAGAAAACCCAACCCCAAGGACAGAAGTCGGAGACTGATGTCCAGCCCAAGTCCAAAAAACTAAATTGGCCTAAAAAACAGAAACAGGGAAAGCAACAGCAACAGAAACAGGAGTCCCGTCCTGCATCTCCATTGCCTGCCCCCACAGAACGTGTTTATGACTTGCGCGATCGCGCGAAGATTAAATCACCTGCTCGATTTCAGGGTTCTGATCAACGCTCTACTCGTTCTTTTCAGGATTCATCAGCCTCGGCGACCGGTGGTGGAGGAGGCGGCAGGGGTCGGGGTGGCCAGCAAGGACGCGACCAGCCCCGCCCGAAAGACGGTGCGGGAAAGCAGGACGGCTCTACACCGAAGAGACCCCAGTTTCAAAAGAAGAAAGTCGCCGCTCTGACAGCGAGATATGCCACAGATAGTGAGAACGCGGCTTCGGAATCTGACATGGGCTCTGACCTTGCTGGACAGCGCGGCGGAGAATACCATAGTGAGAGAGGCCCTGCGTTCAGTACTGAAGGTGACAGCGACTGACCGTTATGTTGTAGTGGAAACAGCTGACACTGGAGTTGCTCCCCCGACAGACTTTATGAAATAGCCCTTTTAATAGAGGATGACATACAGCGTACTATAAAAGGGATATTTTGTAAGCATGGGCTGAAAATTCGTTCTGCTCACGGAATTTGCGGATTTTGTGCGATTTCGTGATCCGCGAAGCACTGACAGATATAAAAACAAGCATTTGCAATGCAATAGGTCTCGCATTAGGAAAGTTTGAGCTATTGGTCTTGTAAATGACAATTTTTTTTAATTTATGTGTTGGTTTTGAAAATAGCTAAATTAATAGCTTTGTCATTTAAAATGCCAATAGTTATAACTTTCGCAAATGTGACACCTATAGCATTTGTAATGCAACATGTTTTGTATTTACGTGACTTAGCTGTATTGATATTACAAATTACAATGGCTTTTAATTTATTTAAATAATTAATACTTAAATAAAAGTGATTTTAATTTATAATGGCAATAGCTTAAACTTTTATAAATACCTTTTGTGAAGATTATGTTCAGTGTATTTTATTGTGACGAAAATCCAAGAACAGAAGTGAAATATTAACATCTTTTTGTGACATTTGTAATAAAGTTTGAAACATTGAGAGAACATATTTAAACCAGTTGTTGTTGAATGGTTGCGCAGATTGATGCTGGGGTGGCGCTGAGTGGTGCTGTGGTGGTGCTGATTGGTGCTGTGGTGGTGCTGAGTGATGCTGTGGTGGTGCTGAGTGATGCTGTGGTGGTGCTGAGTAGTGCTGTTGTGGTGCTGAGTGGTGCTGCTGAGTGATGCTGTGGTGGTGCTGAGTGGTGCTATGGTGGTGCTGAGTGATAATGTGGGGGTGCTGAGTGATGCTGTGGTGGTACTGAGTGGTGCTGTGGTGGTGCTGAGTGGTGCTGTGGTGGTGCTGAGTGATGCTGTGGTGGTGCTGAGTGATGCTGTGGTGGTGCTGAGTGGTGCTGTGGTGGTGCTGAGTGATAATGTGGTGGTGCTGAGTGATAATGTGGTGGTGCTGAGTGATGCTGGGGTAGCGCTGAGTGATGATGTGGTGATGCAGAGGGCAGAATGGCACAAAAAGCAGTCTAACAAAGGGCAGAAGGGCAGAAAAACAAGGGAAAAACGAGTCTAACAGAGGGCAGAAGGGCACAAAAAACCAGTCTAACAGAGTACAGAGGGGCATAAAAACAAGGGAAAAACGAGTCTAACAGAGGGCAGAAGGGCACAAAAAACGAGTCTAACGGGGCAGAAAGGCACAAAAACGAGTCTAACAGAGGGCAGAAGGGCACAAAAAACGAGTCTAACAGAGGGCAGAAGGGCACAAAAACAAGGGAATAACAGAGGGCAGAAGGGCAGAAAAACAAGGGAAAAATGAGTCTAACAGAGGGCAGAAGGGCAGAAAAACAAGGGAAAAACGAGTCTAACAGAGGGCAGAAGGGCATAAAAAACGAGTCTAACAGGGGGCAGAATGAATCCCGCCCTGCGTGTTTGTCCATGAAGATGTCACCTTTTTGTGCAATACCTCTACTCAACTGGAGTACTTTCTACTGTCTAATCAGTACGTGCTCCCTCGTTGGCTAAATGTATAGGGGCAGATTTACAATAACTGGCACATCTCCAGGGATGCGCCAGTTATTGTGCGCCACAGCTCCGCCACCCATGGTGCGCCGCATTTACAATGCGGCGCACCATGTGGCAAAAATGGCACAGATGCGTCACGCATCTGTGCCGTAAAAGCAGCGCATTGCTGGAGCTGCGTCGCGCTTGCGACGCAGCTGCAGCAATGCACTGGGGGGCCCTATCTCCCCAATGCTGCATCAAGCCTTGCGCCTGCTTCAAGCAGGCGCAGGGTTTTGACGCAGCATTGGCCTAAAAGTGACTGAGTGAAATCTTGTAGATTTCACTCAGCCTCTTTTAGGAGGCGTTCCTGCGCAGGAACGCCCTCCCCAGCGCCGGAACGCCTCCTGATGGCGCAGAGCTTTACAACGGGACGCATCTCTCAAATGTGTCACGTTGTTAATACCCAGCACCATGTCACATCTTTTGTGCTGCCGCTGCGTCACAAAAGGTCACAAAAGGTCTCGGTAGAGGGTGGCAGTGGTGAACCAGAGGGTGGCAGTGATGAACCAGAGGGTGACAGTGATGAACCAGAGGGTGGCAGGGGTGAACCAGAGAGTGGCAGTGCTGAACCAGAGGGTGGCAGTGGTGAACCAGAGGGTGGCAGTGGTGAACCAGAGGGTGGCAGGGCTGTACCAGAGGGTGGCAGTGGTGAACCAGAGGGTGGCAGCGATGAACCAGAGGGTGGCAGTGGTGAACCAGAGGGTGCTGTGCCCATACACGACCGCATGGGTAACTTCACCATGCAAGCGGCTCGCGAACACGCAAAAAGCCCAGTGATTTTGCGGATTGCGAATTCGATTTCGCGCAAATTTGTGGAACACGAATTCGCAAATTTCGCCCATACCTAATATTTTGGGAAAATCTCACGACTACTTATGACATTTTGTTAGCGGAGGCTAACTGGCCCCCACCTTTTGTGCTCGCAGCTCCGCGAGGGGAGGAGGTAATCCTCCCCAGTTTCGCGCACACAGTCTCGAGGGAGCATGCGCTGAATTTTGCAGAAGAGTGGGCTAAGGCTCTGTCGCCAGCTCTGTACCGTACACACTGTGGTTGGGATACATTTTCCCCACACCACGAGATTCCTTTGCGGTCTCAGCCACAGCCACAGCCTCAACCTCAATATCCCATTTGACGTGAAGCTAAGGCTTCTGTTGCGAAAATCCTTGACCAATTAGAATATCAATGAGTGATTGAAACATGTGTGTCACCAATAAATAACTCTCTTTTTACTGTGACCATGCCTGACGGTTTGTACCATTTGGTGTTGGATTACAGGCATTTAAACTTGCATTGCCGTACCTGTGCAGTACAAAATACTCACAGCTCTACATTAGTGGATAGTCTTGTGCGTAAGCGGTTTAAGACAACGCTTGACATTTCCAACGGTTTTTATGCCCACCATTTGGATGGTGTAAGTTCCCAATGGACCTCCTTTACTTGCGGTGGTGTCCAAAAACAATTTCGACGTTTGCTTATGGGCTATAGAAATAGTCCTGGGATTTTTACTGCCCGCATTGTCTCTTTCGTGGAGAGAGTCGACCCTGATGCATGCTCGTATGTGGATGACATTTATCTCACGGATGACGAAATTTGGGAGCATCTGTGTTGAGTTTACCGCTTAATTTGTAGCTTTGCAGATATGAGTTACAAATTCAACTTTGCAAAATCGCACATTGTAGAGTATACAGTGTTGTTCCTGGGCTACGAGCTCAACAATGAAGGTAGAGGATTGGCTCCTCACTTCTTGGAGAACTGCGCACAGCTGCGCGCTCCAACAACTCTGAAAAAATTACAGTCTTTGCTGGGATTTTAGAATTTCGGGAGAACATACATTCCTGAATATGCCCAGCGTATCAAGCCTTTGTATGCTTTGATACAACCAACTTTTAGCAAATCAAACTGACTGCCTGAGCACTCAGCTATCCTGCAATCTTTGCAGGCTGATCTGCTCGCTTCTAAATTCTTACTGACACGTGACAACCACACCAACCTGGTGATAAGAATCCTCCCTGGGACGGTGGGTTTCACTTACGTAACTTTTAACGAAGGAGACACAGTACCGATTGCTTACAAGTCACAATTGTACACTTCGGCTGAAATGCGATTTTCCACTGTGGAAAAAGTTTTGACGGCTGTACAGATGGCGATTCTTAAGGAACGTGCTCTGTCACAGGGAAAACGCATGTTGGTTGTTACTCCTTGTCCTGCGTTAGAAGCAGTTACGAAAGCCAGTGTACCTAATTCAAAAGCTTTGGACCCACGGTGGATACAATGGGCTGCTTCATTGACGTCCCCGGATGTCACATTTGTTTTTGATGCCTCCTTACGATCTCAGGAGTATTTACAGTATGAATTCGTTCATCCTGCTCCTTTAGCTATGAGGCCTTTGGAGGATTTCCATTGCATCATTTACACTGATGGTTCGGCACAGGTTGCGCATGGTTCTAAACACGCCTACGTTTCCGCATGTGCCATTGTGGTCGGTGCCATGGTGAATGATGAGTTTAAGTCCAGTGTCGTGCACACGCAGACACTAGGGGACTGCACCGCACAATTGGCAGAGCTTCCTGCTCTGATGCTTGCATTAGAGTACGCTGATCCTAGTGTGACGACTCTTATTGTGAGTGATTCTTACTACTGTGTCCAGTCTTACAATGAAAACCTGTTCTATTGGATTCAGAATGACTTTCGTGATTCCAAGGGTAGCACAATAAAACATAAAATGATCTGGGTACGAGTGGCTGAGCTTAAAGAGCGGTTACCACTAGTGTTTGTAATTCATACTCTGGGTCATCAGCGCGTTGGAATACACGCTGTTGGCAACTCACTTGCTGATGAGGCAGCGAAATCTGCAGTATCGACATATTTGGTTGCAGCAGTTACACGGTCCAAAAGTAAGATTGATGATGATATCTTGGCAGCTGTTGCTGCCACTGAGAAGGGAAGTAAATATCCTACGGGGTTTCCTTCGAAGTACACTTACCACTTAAGTCCCGATAAGCTTCCTTATGTGAAAATTCCTGAGGTTGGTGATAGGCTGATTCCCAACTCGGATCGCAGACATGCATTGATCACAGCGGCGCATGAAGATGTTGCATCTGCGCATGCGGGCGTTTCGGCCACTGTGTCTCAGTTACAACAACGTTTTTAGTGGTGGGGACTGTACAAACAGATGCACGATTATGTCCTTCAATGCGACATTTGCCAGCAGATTAAGCCTTCGACTGCTGCGCGTCTGCCCCAGACACAGTTGTACGTCTCTAATAAACCACTGGGATGTGTTTATTTGGATCACTGCGATCCTTTTTCTTCTGATACTGCATATAAGTATATCTTAGTCGCAGTTGATTCATGCACACGCTTTGTCTGGCTCTGGCCCCACCGCAGCGCTGATTCACGGACTGTCATATGAGATTGGCGCGTCTTTGTAGGGATTTTTTCCTGTGGCACCTTCCATTCGGATAAGGGTCAGGCTTTCGCCTCTAAGGCGTATAAGGATGCCATGATTTAGATGGGGGTCCAAGTCAAGTTTTCGTCTCTATACAGACCTGAGGGTAATAGTGTAGTGGAACGAATGAACCGTGACTTAAAGCAATCTTTGATTTAATCAAAAGGAGACTAGCTCATGTTTTACGAAATTTACAAAAAGTAAAAGACTCGAGTATGTTTCGTCATGGGGTGGGAACACCTGGTGTGTGTGTTCATGAAGCCCTCACCCACCAACCTAGTTGGTGGCATGCTTCATCATCGGGCCCACCCAGTGACACCTAGCGTGTCCCGGGTGTGCTTCAATGCCTGATTACAGCGGAGCAGGTATGTTGCTGAGTGTGCAGTGAAGAGTGTTATGAAAGTGATGTTAAGACGGCTTGGCGGGGGTCCCAGTACCCAAGGGTAAATTAGACTTTAATACCTGGGCCTCCGTCAGCGGTTAAAAATAAGGCTGTTGGATGTTAGAGGCGAGTTACGACCTCCCACATCCGGCGGTGGGTCAACATGTTTCAGCCAGTGCCTTATGTATATGCTGGCTTTCTTCAGGACCTATATTAAAAAATTTGTGTAATTAAACTAGTGGGTGTGTAATTCAGACTATGTGTATACACGCCCTAAAGTGTTTATCTATGTGTGAGAGGGGGGATTCCCTTCTCAAAACACCTGTACATGTAACATATATGGACAGAGACAAAACATACAGGGGAAAAAAATAAAGAGTCACTAGGATGTATGACATTAGACACATCTGGTTGCCGGCACTATAGCTGGTGGGGTGTAGGCTATAGGCGGCTATGGTGTAATGGTATTGGTGGTACCATTAAGTGAGAATCGCACTTTTAGTTCGGGAGTGGAGTGGCTAAAACACGGATATCACATACACTGTGCATATGTGTGAACCAGCGCATGAGGTACTTCTTACGCTAGTTTTAGCAGTTTCGGACCTCAAGGTTGAGAGGTGGCAGGGGGTTGACCCTATGGGGAATAAAGGTTTGGCCACACAGATTAAGGAGACCTGTAGGGAAGAAAGATAGCGCTTACCAGAGGTAGTGGTGGTTGTTCTCATACTCACAGCTTTTCTGGGCAGAGCCTGCTCTAGACCTGTAGTGCCTCCTTCGCATACCGGTGAGTAATGGCCAGTTTCGTTGGGTGTTATATACTGTGGTCGATTGGATAACCATGTGCACCTGCATATGTGGAGGCAAGAGTAGAAAGACTCGAAAGGTCGAGTCATGGTGCCTGAGGGAGCCGTTCCGCGATGTAGGCGCGTGCGCAATACCCGTGGGTATAGATGCGCGGGGCGGTAGTGTTCTATCCGCGCGTGCGCGTCAATTAGTGACTGCGAGGCTCAGGGGTGCATGCGCGGGGCGGTAGTGTTCTATCAGCGCGCATGTGTCACTGTGTGATTGCGGAGCTCGGGGGTACAGTGACCATTGTTAGTGAAGTATAGGTCGAGTTATACCTGCGCATGCGCAATGGTAGGAATGTGGTTAGATATATATACTGGGCCATAGTGGGTGCATTATAGATCATAACGTGAGGATGGCACGAGTAAATGGGGACACCAGGTTTCAAAGGCTCAGAACTCAGGGGCTCTATCTCGAAGGGAGATATGTTACCGGGGGAAAGGTAACACGCCCAGTGTGGGTGTGACAGACAGAGATGGGTCATGGTGTTGGTATGCACACTGAAGTCAGGGATATGTCAGGGAATTCCATGGGATGGCATCGTTGAGGCCCTGGGTTGCTGTTGAGAGGCGATATATCCATCGCTGTTCTTTACTCAGTAGTTTTTTGTCATTGTCCATTGTGCTTTCTGGAACCTGTTCAATGACCGTCCAGGTTAGGTCGTTGGGTGTGTGGCTGTGGGTGATGAAATGGTTGGTAAGCCTGCTAATGTTTTTCCTGCATCTTATAGTACTTCTGTGTTCTGTTATTCTCGTCTTGATTTTGCGTGTCGTCATTCTGACATAGCGGAGACCGCACGTGCATGTGAGTAGGTATATCAAGTTGCGGGAGTTACAGTTGGTGTGGCTACGTTGAGTCCAGACCTTGTTGGGCTCCAAGTCCAGGGTTTTGGTGTGTGTGGTGAGGTGACATACGCTGCAATCATTGCAGGGATAATGTCCAGCGATCTTTGGGAGGCCCCATGCGTTCAAAATAGTATTAGTAGCTTGTTTTGGTTGTGGTCTGGGGCGAGTGCTAACCAGACGATCGTTCAGAGTGTTGCATCCTTTGTACGCAAATCTAGGGGTGTCCCATTTCCTCTGTCCAGAATTGATTATTTTCCAGTGTTTTCTGATGATTTTGGTTACTTCATTGGACGCCGTCCCAGTCAATGAAAACCCCAATGTCACGGGCCTCCGAACGAAATCCACGTTCGTGCGACCTGAAATCACGACATTTGAACAGGCTGTGTACAATGACATAGAGAAACTCAATCCTACCAACCATTTCGACAATCTATCCTGGGAAGATAGGAAGACCATACAACGCCTACAAGACAACCCCACGATTGTCATTAAACCGGCAGATAAAGGGGGAGGCATCGTCTTACAAGACAAACAAGACTACGACATAGAGTGCCGCAGACTACTGAGTGACAACAGAAATTATCGAAGATTGGAACATGACCCAACAGAAGAACTACGGACCACGATCCACGCACTAGTCAAAAGGGCAGCAGATGCTAAGCACATTTCCAAACAGGAAGCAGACTACCTATGCCCCCAGCACACCAGGATCCCGTACTTTTATACAGTACCGAAAGTACATAAGGGCATTACCCCCCCTCCTGGCAGACCCATCGTGTCAGGCATAAACTCCTTACTGGAACCACTGTCACGGTACTGTGATTTCTTCTTGAACCCTCTAGTGCAAAGAACACCTACATATATCAAAGACACCAAGCATCTCCTACAGGTCATAAACAACAAGGAGTTCAATCCCAACACACAACTACTGGTAGGATTGGACGTGGAGAGTCTGTACACGAGCCTCCCACAAGATGCCACCCTGACTGCACTCCATGACATCCTTATAGAAGCCCCCTGGCCAAACCATACCTCGAGGGATTTTGTGATGGCTTGTGCAACCCTGGCTCTCAAAGAAAATTACTTTGAATATGATGGCACCCTTTACTTACAAACAAATGGAACGTCCATGGGCAGCGTTTTCGCCCCAAGCATAGCGGGACTGTATGTCCACCACTTTGAACAGTCCCACATAGCGACAGATACCAACCCTTTCCACCATCATATCCTGAACTGGCGTAGGTACATAGATGACATTCTGGTGGTCTGGCAGGGATCCCAGACTGACCTAGACAGATTCATGACCTGGCTCAACTACAGGGACCCATACCTTAAATTTACTAGCACGGCTAGCAACAATCAGCTACCCTTCCTAGACCTAGACATCACAGTCAAGGACGGGACCCTGGTCACGACAACCTACTATAAGCCAACTGCGAGGAACTCACTGCTTCATTTCACGAGCTTCCACCCCCGCCCACTTCGAGAGAATCTGCCCTACGGACAGTTTTTACGCATACGTGGAAACTGTACCCATATTACCGATTACAAAAAGCAATCCACGGAATTGGCCACCAAACTGGAACACCGTGGCTACCCTAAAGCCATCATCAGAAAAACACAGAAAAGGGCAAGGAACCAGAACCGTGAAGCCTTACTGGAGAATGTCACTAAAGACCAAGACGACCAACCCATCACCTGTGTTACCACCTACAACACGGCGTCCAATGAAGTAACCAAACTCATCAGAAAACACTGGAAAATAATCAATTCCGGACAGAGGAAATGGGACACCCCGAGATTTGCGTACAAACGATGCAACAACCTGAAAGATCGTCTGGTTAGCACTCACCCCAGACCACAACCAAAACAAGCTACTAATACTATTTTGAACGCATGGGGCCTCCCAAAGATCGCTGGACATTATCCCTGCAATGATTGCAGCGTATGTCACCTCACCACACACACCAAAACCCTGGACTTGGAGCCCAACAAGGTCTGGACTCAACGTAGCCACACCAACTGTAACTCCCGCAACTTGATATACCTACTCACATGCACGTGCGGTCTCCGCTATGTCGGAATGACGACACGCAAAATCAAGACGAGAATAACAGAACATAGAAGTACTATAAGATGCAGGAAAAACATTAGCAGGCTCACCAACCATTTCATCACCCACTGCCACACACCCAACGACCTAACCTGGACGGTCATTGAACAGGTTCCAGAAAGCACAATGGACAATGACAAAAAACTACTGAGTAAAGAACAGCGATGGATATATCGCCTCTCAACAGCAACCCAGGGCCTCAACGATGCCATCCCATGGAATTCCCTGACATATCCCTGACTTCAGTGTGCATACCAACACCATGACCCATCTCTGTCTGTCACACCCACACTGGGCGTGTTACCTTTCCCCCGGTAACATATCTCCCTTCGAGATAGAGCCCCTGAGTTCTGAGCCTTTGAAACCTGGTGTCCCCATTTACTCGTGCCATCCTCACGTTATGATCTATAACGCACCCACTATGGCCCAGTATATATATCTAACCACATTCCTACCATTGCGCATGCGAAGGTATAACTCGACCTATACTTCACTAACAATGGTCACTTTACCCCCGAGCTCCGCAATCACACAGTGACACATGCGCACTGATAGAACACTACCGCCCCGCGCATGCACCCCTGAGCCTCGCAGTCACTAATTGACGCGCACGCGCGGATAGAACACTACCGCCCCGCGCATGCGCATCTATACCTACGGGTATTGCGCACGCGCCTACATCGCGGAACGGCTCCCTCAGGCACCATGACTCGACCCTTTGAGTCTTTCTACTCTTGCCTCCACATATGCAGGTGCACATGGTTATCCAATCGACCACAGTATATAACACCCAACGAAAACGGCCATTACTCACCGGTATGCGAAGGAGGCACTACAGGTCTAGAGCAGGCTCTGCCCAGAAAAGCTGTGAGTATGAGAACAACCACCACTACCTCTGGTAAGCGCTATCTTTCTTCCCTACAGGTCTCCTTAATCTGTGTGGCCAAACCTTTATTTCCCATAGGGTCAACCCCCTGCCACCTCTCAACCTTGAGGTCCGAAACTGCTTAAACTAGCGTAAGAAGTACCTCATGCGCCGGTTCACACATATGCACAGTGTATGTGATATCCGTGTTTTATCCACTCCACTCCCGAACTAAAAGTGCGATTCTCACTTAATGGTATCACCAATACCCTTACACCATAGCCGCCTATAGCCTACACACCACCCGCTATAGTGCCGGCAACCAGATGTGTCTAATGTCATACATCCCAGTGACTCTTTTTTTTTCCCTGTATGTTTTGTCTCTGTCCATATATGTTACATGTACAGGTGTTTTGAGAAGGGAACCCCCCCCTCTCACACATAGATAAACACTTTAGGGCGTGTATACACATAGTCTGAATTACACACCCACTAGTTTAATTACACTCATTTTTAGGTCGAGCAGACTACTCTAAATGCGTGAGCATTGAGAGTCTGCTACAGACCTAATGTGGCCCGTATTCAGGAGAGTGGACACGACTCAGACGCGCGCTTTTGCAGTCTCAGTTTTGACCGCGGGAGCGCGCGTCTGAGCCGCGCCTGCGCAGATGAACTCCCAGCCCCTACTTTCGCGTCGCTCTGCTCTCATGCATTAATGGCACAGACACAGCCAGCCCCCACCCCTCTGCATGCACACACATACAGGGGCGCGCGCACATAGACAGACAGACACACGCAGACAGACACACACACGCACACACACATACGCGCGCGCACCCCCTCCCCCCACACTTACCGGGGTCTTTTCGTGTGTCCCTGTCTCCCTCGGCAGCCTGCGGGTCAGTCTTGACAACAGGCGGGGCTCTCCACGACCACGGGAGCTCCGCTAGTTCACAGGCAAATCTTCCGGCTGACTACAGAAGCGCGGGGCTCCCGTCCGCTTCCTGTTTGCGGCCCCGCCCCCGTCCCAAAACAAGTTGCCTGGCTTCCGTTCTAATCCGGACTGCAGACATAAAGCCCACAGGTAGGTCCCCGGGTTTCCTTTCACGGGTAATACCTTGTTAACATTTGCCAATGTGTGTTCCTTCTATAAAGTGCAACATGAAATAATACAACTTACATTTGTGCATAGCTTGTTTAATAGTAGTACTGTAAAAACTCTACTGTAGTGCGCCTTTAAGAATCCTCTGCGAGGCCCGAGCACTTCGCACGGCACCCCAGCTCTCCTCCGCTCGCCCTTCGTCAACTGGTGAGTGAAATGATATCAATAGCGGATTTGTGTGATGTCCTTTATTTTTTAATAAATGCACCTCTTACTAGCTATTGAAGCCTGCTAAAAGCTTGGACTTCTCTTTACCATGCTAGTTTCTGAAGGCTGCACAGGACGGATGTCTGATCCCACAACTGCTCCCCTCCACCCTGTTCCGCCACAATCTTGTTTTTCGTTGCAGCACGCTTTCACTTTGAACAATAGCGGGCTTCTCCATACCACCCGGTCGCGCCCTCCAAACCTTCCATGTTCTTGCTGGAGTTTAGCATTAAACAAACAGTGCCTGTTTGTTTTTACAGTGCTTGTTTTTATTTGCAGTGCGCATTCACTTTTAACAAGAGCGGCCTTCCCCATACTCATGCATAATTGATATCCTCAATGTGTGCCTCAGCCCTTATTGAAAATACATTAACCAGGCCGTGACATTTGTAAATAAGGGAATAACCCTCGGCAGGTCAGCAGAGATAAACAAGCATTTGCAATTCAATAAGTGTCGCATTACTAAAACTTTGAGCTATTGGCGTTCTAATTAATGCAACGTAATTAGCTCAAACTTTAAGTAATGCGAGACCTATTGCATTGCAAATGCTTGTTTAATATAGGTCCTGAAGAAAGCCAGCATATACATAAGGCACTGGCTGAAACATGTTGACCCACCGCCGGATGTGGGAGGTCGTAACTCGCCTCTAACATCCAACAGCCTTATTTTTAACCACTGACGGAGGCCCAGGTATTAAAGTCTAATTTACCCTTGGGTACTGGGACCCCCGCCAAGCCGTCTTAACATCACTTTCATAACACTCTTCACTGCACACTCAGCAACATACCTGCTCCGCTGTAATCAGGCGTTGAAGCACACCCGGGACACGCTAGGTGTCACTGGGTGGGCCCGATGATGAAGCATGCCACCAACTAGGTTGGTGGGTGAGGGCTTCATGAACACACTCACCAGGTGTTCCCACCCCATGACAAAACATACTCGAGTCTTTTACTTTTTCTAAATTTCGTAAAACATGAGCTAGTCTCCTTTTGATTAAATCATATATAACCCCGGGGATAAGGACTAGCTTTCTGGTCCTCTCTCTCTCTCTTGATAACGCATTAAAGCAATCTTTGACAGCCCGAGTAATAGGCACTGGCAGGAACTGGCTAGCTCATCTAAATGGCGTGCAGCGTGCTCTTAATAATCTCCCTAGAAGGTCTCTAGGTAGGCGGACCCCATACGAAATGCTCTTTGGCATCAAGATGTATGTACCGGAACATGACGGTCTAGACTCGGTTGCTAGTGCTGCCTACTTAGATGAACATTACAATGTTTTACAGACTCTACAAAAGACAAGAGACAGTCTTGCAAAAGAACATTTGCCCTCCACTTCGGATGATGCGTTGCAGATCCCGGTAGTTGGCTGGCTACCCTAAGTTGGAGAACTGGTTCGGGAGAAGATCGAGAACAAGAAAGAATTTGGTCCCTCCTACCGAGCTCCGGTTCCTGTGCTTGGTGTGAAGGGCACAAGAACAGTCATTTTACCACCACTTCCAGGTCGTAAGGAAAACAGGTTTATCTCTATTGACAATGTCAAGATACACAGAGTGGCCAATTCTTCTTAGTATGACACCGGCAGTCTCCTGTCCTTCAATTTTGAGAAATTCTGTTTTGGCCACTGCTTCTAATCCTGAGCCGGAGGTGGCCATCGAGATGCCTACAATTTCCAGTCCTTTATTAAGTACATTGCCTGGTACTAACCTTGATGAAATAGACTACACTTACCCAACGGACTTATCGATGCCTGATTTGCAAACACGTTTGGCCACAGAATCCAGATTTTCATTTCACACTGTCTCGCACACATCAGGAAAGCCCTCTCGGATTGCAGTATATACTAGTTTATTTAACAAAAATGTTGATTCCTCCTTGGACATATATTTGGCTGGTGCTTTTTTCAATTTACCTTTTTATGTCAATTGGTTTTGTGTTTTATTTTTTCAGGTTAGTCAAAGGACACTATGTTGAAGAGAGAACATGCATTCGACATCTAAATGGAACATAGGCACCCATTTCCTCCTCACATTCTGCACACAGACTGAAGAGAGACTTGGCATTTGTTAACATCACTGCTTGGCCTGTCCTAGATGGGATTGTATGGGATCCTGTTAAATTTCAAATCCATGGCCCCACTGAAGTCATTAATGTCCCTAATGTGCTTAGAGTTAACATGGGGGATGTGGTGAAACAAAACATATGTTCTGATGATTGGGATGTTCAGGCCATGGAGGCATTGTTTTCTGATTTGAAATATTATGCTGCTTTTGATGCGTGAAGATTTATATTTAGATTCGGCTAATTATGGTGATTTATTTTGCTTCTAACATTTTGCCAACCACTTTTTACCCAAAACTAGTTCCAGAAGAAATACTGTGAATTATACACAGTGGGAGCATTGCCCGGCTCCTTTACAAGGCAGTTAGAGTACATTTTTTAAAAAGTAGACTTATTTTACCGACTTTAATCAGTCCAATCCCGCTTCATTTTATTTTAAAATGACAGAAAAATCTGTGTCCAAGGTTAGACTTACTGATACCAAGTTATTGTATTCAAAGTCCTTTCTAGACCAGTTAGCTGTTGGTGGCTACGAGTTGTGGAAGGAGACGATTGGCCGTAAATCTGTTTGGGGTTCTAAAAGTTGGCAGGTGCAAGGCACTGAGGCTTTGCACCGTACATGTCTCATCCCGAACCATATGTTATTTTTTAACTCTACCATTTCTCAAACAACATGTTTTGGATTTGCTTCTTCTAAAAAGTTGAATACTCCTTCCATACCTGATCTAGAAGAATATTCAGGTTGGGGTAATTCTTCAAAATTTTCCATTAGGGAATTGCAAACTCTGTTGCATAACTCGTCCTTTAATATATCAAGTTTGGATCCCAATGGTTGGCTGTTGTGGCACAGAGGTGCTGATTCGTGCCAACATCGTTTTCTGGGTTTAGCTGATGGCTTTAAACAATTAAGGGACGATTCCCGTTTGGAGAATGACCATTCTGTCACCACTTATTCAATAGGCAAATTATGTCAGAATTGGCTCCAAAATTCTACCTTGGCATCAGTAAAACTGCATCTATCTAAACTAACGGGTGATGTTGATTTAAATGATTTCATAAAAGGCCCTGCTAGTGGTAGATCAAAAAGATGGATATATGCGGTTTATAATGAAATTTGGAAAACAAAGTAGATTGAAGCGGCTACCCGCCTTAGGGCCATTGATCAAGCAAACTTAGAGAAAGTGCTTGCTGTAGTAGATAATAGCATTAACACGCTCTCTTCCCGCATTTACACCTTGGATAATATTGTGTCGTCTGTTGTTGATATTATGCAAGATGAAGTATCTGTGTTATAGTGGAGAAGTGTGGCTCACTGGTTAGAAGCGGCAGACCCAGAAGCAGAGAACAGCCCGGGACCAGGGTTCAATTCCCGGCAGGGTCTTGGGTCAATGTCCGCGGACTCGATAATTCTTGCCGAGGTGCCTACGCTAACCATGGGTTCCACTCTGCAACTCTGGGCAATAGCTTGCTTAATCTCCACAACGGCCCCATCAACCACGGGGATGCCTGGTTTCACCTTGGAGGTGCCCTGGAGGGACCATCTCACAGGGAAAGTCAGGACGGGTTCCCCAGCGGTATACAGTGCCAGGACACCCCGAGATTGGGTAACAGTGCGCTTTACAAGTATACTTACCTTTACCATGGTCAAAATCAATTGCGTTCCATTATGCAGTTTGCTTGGACCCTGCAGACGCTAAAGACCGGAAAAGTGCCTTGGAATTACATTAATGTCTCCTCTCTTTTTGCCCCTTTTAATTTGACAGATAAGCAACGTTTGCTTTCAATGAGAGATGCATCTTTTTCCATGTTACACATTGAAAAGTTGGAGTCTTTACCATTCTCTGTGGCAGAGAACCCGGCTGCGGCGTGTCTTATCCACGGTTTAATTACGTTACCGTTTGCTTTAATTCAATTTACAAATTGTTTGAAATGTTTTGCCATTGGTGGATACGAGGCACTGGGTAGTTCATACCTTCATGAAGCCTGGTCGCTCCCTTTTACTTACAGATGCCTTAGAGAAGGGAGGGAAGTTTATCTTAAGGGTGAAGAGTGCACAGAAACGCCTGATCACTCATTAATGTGTAGACATATCCAATTGCATGGTTCTTGCAAACCAAGAACAGCCTAATTTAGCCTGTGTTTTGAAAGGTACTCCTGTTCCCGCAATAGTCCCCACTTTCACATTACTGGCAAACGGCAGCTATTTACTTTTAAATAATGAAGATTGTTGTGGGTTATTAAAAGGCATTGCTTATGTGGTTACAGTCTCTGAACGTGTGGTGTGCTGTAAAAATGTTTTGTATCCTCCTCCGCATGGGAACTCGGATGTTTCCATCTGGCCGCGAAATCCAATCTCGAGAGCAGAGTTCAATGGAATGAATAGAATAAGAGCCCTATTGTCACAAAAAGAGGTTGATCTGACTTCGGCTCGTGAAACATTTGTCCTTCATATAGCCAACACCCGCACAGAGGTGCAAGCTTTATTAAATACTGACCTACCATTGCATTTCAGTGAACTGATTCATACAATCTTTAACGCGTCCTCCACTACAGGCCTTGCACATTTTTTTTAAATAGTTAGCAGCGGTCTTGTGACTTCATTTGAAAAGATATTTGTAGTCATTCCTGCTTTCCTTCATTCAATCTTTTCAAGCCTGTTTGGTGGGTTTCCTGTTTTACTGGCGTTGGCTGCTGTCATTCTGGTGATATTTTGTTTTGTGAAAAATGGATGCCCGTCCTGTGTTTCAAGGCGCTCAGTCCCGCCTGGCACTATTTCGCAACAGAATGCTTGAATACTGTGGCACGCTACCGCTCGCCACCTTAAGTGCAGCGTATGGATTATCGTTTCGATTTTCCTATTTTACATGTGTCAAGCCTTTCTTTCATTGCCTGAGCTGCAATTTCGATTGGGCCCTGGATTTGTGTCTCTGCAAGATGGTTTCTCCTGACGTGGATTTTAATCATCTCATGAGTCCCTTACGAGTTGCTTTGTTCCGACGAAAGGATTATGGCCTTGGCAGCAATGCATGGAGTACTGGGTCGTTGGAATGTACTTGCAGCGGCGCAAGATTTCTTGGCACACAGCTTCATTGAGAACCCACCGAGTTGCCCTCTGATGGTGCTAGAGGCTCCGGTAATTGAAAAGCATGAATGTTCTTTCCCGCTATTAGATTTAATGGCTGAATTGTTTTCGGATGATAACAGTGACTTCCTTTTGGAAGCTGTTGCTGCTTATTTTGCATATTCAGTCCTGGGTTGAGATCAATCAAGGCCTTTGTTGACATTGAACTTTTTTCAATTTTTTTTTGAAATTATGACTAAATTAACATTTCCCAGAACTATTTACTTTGACGCCATTTAATTTTTTTCTGATTTTTTTTTAGAATTATATCCGAATTGTTCTTGTCCCAGAACTATTGACTTTCTCAAATAGTCAAGATGGTGATTTTTTTTTTTTTTTTTTGTGACGAAAATATTATTTCTCACTTACTCAAATTTGAACTGACTATCGTTCTTGAACGCTGCATTTCAAAAATGGACCCCTTATCTTATCTTATCTTGTCTTATCCATGCTCAGATCATGGGGGGATGTCATATAGATACGCTTTGCCTATATGCTGTGTTAAGCTAGCATGAGCTTATTAGAAGTTTAAATGCAATTTTTCCTTTCTGCTGCTTTTGCACATGACACATAAACTGTTGTTTAGCTTTGAGCCTAGTGGAGCGCTTTGATTCACACGAGACTAATATGTTATTACTCTGATATCAGCTTTGCTTAGTGAACTGTGTCTGTACAGTGAGTGCTGAAGCCTTCAAGGATAACTTGACAGTGGTTGTTGTGAGGTCTGATCTTCGCACCTTCCTAGACATAACATACATGCAGCGGCAGCCAAATTCTGGCTTTAGACACGTTTTATATATTGCTTTACGCAGCGCACCCACACACACTTGATGGTGCTTTGCATGCAGAGAGCTGGTGGAAGATGATGTGATCCCTTACCACTAGGATCTTGAGGTATGGGGCTACCCTGCTAAAACCCAAGGAGACCTTCTTGGATATAATATAATATGCTAGTTAGGGAGGGTGAGAATCAGGTGTTGTTAAACCCGATTCATTTCAGCATTTTATCATGTTGTCACCTTGTGTACTCTATGGACTAGGAACTATGCTGATTATGTTGCTTCTTATAAAATGTTTGCTGGTATTATCTAAGATACTGTGTTTGAGAACCCTGCATTAGTGAATAAACATTTCAAATATGCTTGCGTCCTTATTTACTCCTTGTTTTGAATTGAAATGATTGTATAACGAAAGAGTGTTCATGTGTTCCACGTTATCTGAGGTAATCTAAGTCTGTGTTCTGGTTTGTTTAAGCATTGGGAGTTTGTAATGACCAATGAGACATTGTAGCTAGTCAGTTAAGGGGATTTTGGGTACTAAGGTGAGTTTTGGAACACCCTAATTCACTGAGGTTCCAAGTCTCTATGCACAGTTCTGTAGGAGAACTGGATCCCTGCTACAATTTCTTCTTTTAGTTTTTGAATTGTTTTGAGAGTGACACAAACATAGTTCAGGTATGTGATGCAACATAAAACTAAGTAATGTTTACGATACATGAAGATAATTGCTAAACGCTGACTAGTGACATTATGCTTAAATTTTATATTTACAAAGGTATGCGTATTTACAAAGTGAAATCGTTGATATCATTAGTAGAATTATTCATGGCATTCTGTTAGCCGGGTAGGTTGTCAAGACAACAATAAGTACGATGGAAGTCCAATAGTATTGTACAAAAGCATTAGTGACGGTTGTTCTTTCCTTTAGATAACTGTTCCTGAACAGTCACGAGTAGAAACCTGAAGTCCCATCATATTTCTTAGTCCTCGAGAGACGTTAAAAGAGACTTCATCAACGAGTAATCTGCAGGAATCCAGTCTATTGTTTTCTCTTGTCTCTCACTACTATTCACCTTCCCCCGAGAAACAATCAGTGCGATAAGTACCTGTCTCCTTGCTGTTCTGGTAGTTCCCAGAGGGATCAGAGAAAAAAGTAGCATCAAGAATGGAACAACTGGAGTTCAGGTGGGTGACTATTGTGACAGCAGGCAGGCCTGGCTATCAAGGCCAGTAAATGCCAGATAGGGCAGTGTTCCTCGGCTTATCTGGGCCACATTGTGGGCGAGTTAAGATACAGCCCCTCCAGGCCAAGATCCAGGTCTGCCAACCCCCTCAAATATAGAGTGAAGTGAGGGCCTTCCTGGGCCTCGCAGGATACTATAGGTTTGTTAAGGGTTATTGGCACCAATGCTACCCCCTTAAAAGAGATGACTTCAAAGAAGCAGCCCAGAAAAGTGATCTGACAGAGGCCTGCTAGAAAGCCCTTGATACCCTTCAGACTTCTCCAAGGATTACATGCAGACACTTCAGAGAACGGTATAGGTGCAGTCTTAGTATAGTTAAATGAGGAGGACCTAGACCAACTTGAAGCCTTCATTAGCCAAAGTTTACTTCCACAGGAACAGAGATGAAGTGTGATTGAGAGGGAGGCCTTAGCTCTGGTAGGGCACTGAAGAAGTTGAGATCATGTCTGTTTGGGATTCACTTCCAGGTTCAGACAGACTACCGGCCCGTCCGATTACTCAGCAGATGAGGGGTGAAATTCCCAAATGGTTGGGGTTGTCCATCTCATTTCAGGGAATGGACTTTATGGTGAAGCACAGTACTGGGTCAGATCATGCCACTGCTGATATTTTAAGTTCTTCAGCCTTATTGATGGGAACTCCCAAGGGGTTGGGTAGTTCTCCCCACTTTCAGCTGGGGGGACACATGTTAGACCTGTCAGCCTTAGGGTGGGCTTCCCCCATCTTTATTTTACAGGTTCAGGCCGACCACAATGGAGTGGAAGCTAGCTACTGGGACAGAGTTAGGTCCAATGAACAGAGTACCTTAAATGCTGGTTTGCAGGGCCTTGTGTGGATCTGCGTCAAAGAAGCATCACGCAGCTGAAGCAATGTGTGATGTTCCGAAGAGGTGTGAGACAGAGTTTGGAGTCGTTGTACAGGCTGTCATTGATGACAGATGCAAGGGCATGCGCTGAGGATGCATTAGTTAGTGGCATTCCACTGGCATTGTGGGCCATGGGCTCACTGTGAGTCTTTGAGACAGGTCCAATCCATGCATCAGGGGAGATACATCCGTTCTGCTTGGAGTTGCACCACGCAGCAGCACAGATGCATTGGTACAGCTGGATCCACAGAGGCTGACAAGGTACCTTAACGCCACTTCCAAGGATCCAGGACTGATCTGACATCACTTGGCAGTGTAGACTCACAGATGGCCGAGTCCAGGTACAAATGCAAGGTTGTTGGAAGCCTGTTATGTCCCTGCAGCTTCAGATGAGGACTAGGTCTTGAAGTCACTTTGGTTTCAAGCAATGCAGTTCCAGACCTTTTCACCCTGACAGGATGGCAGCAGGTTGGCACAGAAAAACAGGAGTCCAGCACAGTGAAGCCCAGAAGAGTTCCAGCACATAAGTCCTTCTTCCTGGCAAAGTATTCACAAGTCCAAAAGTGTACTGAAGCGTTGGTGTCTTAGGTCGAGTATTTATACCCATGCCTTTGAAGTGGGGGAGAAGCTTTTGGAGGTTTCCCTGTCAGGTCCGCAGGCAACCAACTGTCCCTCCCCTGGCTCCAGGCTTATTTCAAGGTGTATGCAGCCCTTTGTGTAGAGGCAGGGCACAGCCTACTCAGTTGTAATTGGGACAGTTGCCCCCATCCTACCAAGTGATGGCCCATCCAGACACACCTAAACGTTCTATAGTGTGCAGCTGTTTTGGAGAAATACACAAAGCCCAACTGTCAGCTATACGTAGTCATGTGATCAGAGACAGGCTACTGGCACTAATGGCAGGAAATGCAAACTTTTTCAGAATTACATTTTTAAAACCCGATATAAATTGTAGGTACCAAACATAAACTGACTATCTCTTCCCATTTGGAAATTACGCTTTTAAAATGTATTAAAGAACGCCAATGTCATCCTATGGGAGAGATAGACCTTGCAGTAGTAAAAAAAAGAGTTTAAGAGTTTTTCACTTCCAGGACATGTAAAATTTAAATGTACATGTCCTACATTTTTAGATGCATTGCACCTTACCCTCTGGATGTCTAGCATGTACCCTAGGGGGGAGTTCTATGTATTAAAAAGTAAGGTTTATTTTGCCAGGTTGAAGTAGAGGAATAAACTAGACACACAGAGGCTCTGCAATGGGAGTCCTGAGATATGTTTACAAAGCTACGGATGGCACAACCAGTGCTGTAGGCCCACTAGTAGTATTTCATTTACATTTCCTATGTTCAATTAGTATCACTTCACTAGGGACTTATACGCACACTAAATATGCCAATTGCAGATAAGCCAATACTACCAGATTTAGAGGAGAGATCATAAGCACTTTAGCACTAGTGAGTAGTGGTAAAGTTCACTGAGTGCTAAGGCCAGACAAAAACGAGAACAGACAAATTTAAGAGGAAGGCACCAAATTGGCGGAAGACCACCCTAAGGCTGACAGCTCTAACAGCAATCAATTCACAATTTCTTCCACTGGGACAATGTAGAAACAGGGAGATCCCTGGCACCAATCACAGTGAGGGCCTTGATGCCTTTGAAGGAATGAAACTATTTTCCTGTGGTAAAAAGAGCAGATTTATATTCCCAAAGAGGGATCTTGCAGCCACCATTTGATTCCTCCATTTTCAGTCTACCCAAAATGATGTGCAAAGGGGTGAAGCAGCCAGTAGGTTGCTCCTAGTAGGTGACTGCAAGGGTGAGTGTTTGAGATCTCTCATCTCATCTCTGGATTGGTCAGACCTCTCCATCTATAATTTTTAATCCCTGACAAGAGACAGACTTTGAGAAGAAGTACAACTACAGATGAAGAAGATTGGAGCCCTTGTGGATGAAGCCCTGCCTGAAATCAATAGATATTCTGGACAGGTACTCCTAGGGACTCTGTGGAGTCGGTCTCCATGGGATTTGGCACAGGCATCCTCACTCCTTTTTTGTGGCAGTACAAGGTGGGTTTGTTGTGGACCTAGAAGAGAGGGTTCCCCAGGAATTGCTGTTGAGAAATTCTATGTAAAGGACCCCTAGGAAGGGGTACCTCAGTCTGCTGTACGACACAGGTGCCCTGAAAGTGCCAGAAGAATACGGAACCCTCGGAGTGGAGGTAACCAGTGTGCTCTGTCTTGAGAGATACAGAGTGCTGCTGGTTGAAGAACTCTGGGCAAGGAGCATCTAGTCAACTACAGGGGAAAGATATCCGAGCACTCCCTTATTAGAGGGATATCACTTTAACACAAATTCCATGCAAGTAACATCACTTCTCATGTGAGGGTATTCTCCAGGTCACTGAGATCATGATTATTATTATTTTTTTTTTTTATTGAGCGTAAAATAGCAGACATGGTAACCAAAGTACATGAAGCAGGCAAACTTTCATAATATCCTATCTCATATTAAAAAAGTCAATAAATTCATCTTCTATTTTACATGATAAATATGAAGAGCAAGATATCTAAAAAAGATTAAACCTGCATAATATGCAGTCTCATATTTAAAAAGAACAGTAAAAAGCACAAATTCATATTCTATTTTACATGCTATACAAAACCAGCATCCTAAATAGCACTTCCACGATAACATGTAAACCCTAACTTCGAAGACCTGTAGGATTCCAGGCATAGATTTGAAGGAGGAGGCTTCATATTTACTCTGATTCTGCACCCTAAGCTCTCTCCTACAAACTAACTATATTTTAACAGGTACAGCAACATGCAGAGAATAATTACCATTGACTTTGGATTCATACAAGAGATCACCTGAGTAACATAGTATCATTTGTGTACATAGTCAAAGCATAGCCCTCCCATGTCAGCCCAAATCTCTGCAACGCCACTAACCTCTTCACATAGGCCTCTTCAAATGTATAGGCCTGGTCCAGCTTCAGTAGCCAATGACCCAAAGTAGGAATTTTCTGAGATCTCCAATTTTGCAGTACTAAACATCTGGCCTCCGCTATGGCTGTGAAAACAAAACATTGCCTGTATATTAAAAGCTGAATGACTGCTTAAGAAAAGCCAAATAAGGCCAGCGATGTACATGGTAGGATGGCTGTTGACTTACACTTACTAATGAACCTAAACACCTCCTCCCAGAAGTGTTGGAATCTCGGACATGCCAAAAATATATGGGGTAGATTTACAAGGACAGACGCATCCTTGCATATTAGTTGGGATGCTCCAGTAAAGATGTGACAAGCAGGAATACCCTTGCACCACCATGGACGCATTACATTTACAATGTGACGTACCGTGGCGTAAGGAGAGCCAGCTCCGTGTCGCATCTCCTGGCATTAGGGCAGCGCATTGCTGTAGTCGTGTCGCAAGCACGACGCTACTCCAGTAATGCTCAGGGACGTAAAAATGATGTTGTGAAATCTTGTAGATTTAACTGCACCACTTTTTTGGGGCTTCCTTGCGACGGAACGCCCATCCTGCATACATTATACCTGACGCAGGTATAATGTAGTGCCGGGCTTTACAACGTGACGCATCTCACTAGATGCGTCACTTTGTAAATCTGTCGCATGGTAGCACATTGTTTAAGCTGCTGCTATGTCAGAAAAGTGACGCAACTGCGGTGTAAAAGTGTTGCAAGGAGCTTGTAAATCAGCCCCATATGTGTCCAGTCACCCACCTCTGGCAAATGACATCTAAAACAGTCATTCAGGATTTAAGGAAACCAGTTATGTAAGCTGGAGGGATTGTAGTAAATCGCCCATCTTGAGAAAAAAGACATTCTTTTAAAAGTGGCTGCCTTCAGGGCTCCATGGTCAAGCTCACAGACTCGTAGCCATTCCTGGGTGGTAAACCAGCAGTTAGTTTCCTGAGAGATATTAGGGTGCATTGTTTCAACAAGAATCTTATTCGTGTCCTGTTGCAATAGCCTATACCAACTACCAATACCAGTTAAATTTAACTCAAAGGGAGCTTTACCAGAGATCCCAGCTCTGAGGTTCAAATTGCATTAAAAAGCCTCCCACATTATCTTATCAGTGCCGTAATAAAAGTCACCTAAATTTCAAAAGCCTAGCATATTATATGACTGGATCCCCTTTTGCAAGAGCTTAAGACCCCATAACTCACAGTCATGAAGAGAGGAATATGCATGGCATGTTGGGACATTGTATATTTTATTATACTGCTGTATATGGCTTAGAAGTATGTGCACAAGGTTATATCTTGTTTTTTGGTAACTTTGCAGTGCGCAGAAATGCTGGTAGCTTAATTGCACTGTCTTTTAGCATGAGATTAAATACAAAATAATTAAAATTCGAGAGAAGGGCTACTAGCAGAGTTAATAAACTATGTAGCACAGCTTAGTAATAGGTAGTTAAATTAGATAATGCAAGCCCCCTGCTCTACGTCCAATTGTAAGATGGATAACTTAATCTGAGGTTTTGTCTTTGCCCATACAATCTCCCAGATCACCTTATCTTCATTAAAATATGAGATTGGTATTTTTAAAGGAAGATTTATAAACAAGAATATCAGCAAGGAAGTTTTGAAATCTTTCCCAAAGAGACTTGGCCTATGATAGTCAAAGGTAGAAGCGACCATCTTTCTAGCAGGTTTTTTATTTTATCAAGTGTTCTAACATAGTTCAGATGAAAAAGTTGAAGGTAGTCAGCTGTAACATAAAGGCCCAAATATCTAACAAATTTAAAAGACAAAAGTGTTATCCTTTCGGGGGATCGATTCCTGATGCATTGAATAGGAGAAGCTCCATTTTGGACTGATTTGCCCTGTAATCCCACAGCTCTGGAAACACCTTGATTTCTCCCAGCGCCAGCTGGATACTCGACTTACCTGGGTTCAGATATAGGAGAAAATCATCAGCAAACAACTTGATTTTTGCCATTCCTACTAGTGGAGCTTGAAATAACACAATGGAGCAAATTTTTATCGCTAATGGCTCGATAAAAAATGAGAACAACAGGGGGAAAGAGGCCATCCCTGCCTAGTACCCCGCCTTATCGCCACTTCTCCCACCTCATTAGGGTTTATAATTATTTTTCCGAGAGCTCCCCCATAAATTCTTTCTAGAATCTCGACCAGGCAGCATGGAAAGCCAAACTACCCTAAGATTTATAAAAGGGCATGCCAATCCACCAGACCGAATGCTTTTCTGCATCCATCATTAAAATGAACACACTATCCTTCATAGCAGAGAAGTAATCGATGGCCTGATCAGATAAAAGGTATTTGCAGCCATTTATCTTCCTGACAGGAAACCTGTGTGAACCACATGTATCAGCCGTTGTGCACAGTCCAAGTTCCTATTTGCCCAGATTTTCATTAAAAGCTTATAGTCTACATTTAGTAGACTTATTGCGCGGTAGGAGCTTGGGTCTTGTGGATGCTTTTCCTTCTTTAAAACAGAGATCACAACTGATTCTTTAAATCTATCTGAGACCAACAATCCATCCATAATTTCATTATACAAGGATACCAAAACCTGGCAAAGTTTGTCTAAAAACAAATAAACTACAATAGGGATCCTATTGTTACCACTTGACTTAGCATTTGCCATTTTTTCATAATTGGATCATTTAGCAACTGACAGTCCTCTCCGTGGATCGTAGGTAGCTGGACTGCCATAAAATAATCCAAAAGAGCCCTAGGGCTTATTAACCGAACTTCCGCATAAATCTTACTAAAATAAGACACAAAAATGTCGGCAATTTCATATTTATCGTTAACCAGCCTCCTAGTAATGGGATCTTTAATTTGTGGGATTGATTGTGTGCTCTGATGAGTTTTGGTAGACCAGGCTAAATATTGACCGATGTGCTGTGTCTCTACGTAGACTTTTTGTTGAGAGGCTTTACTCCCAGCAATCTCCTAAAGAATAAAAAAATAATAATTCTTCTTTTGCCCTTAGTAATTCCTCTTCCTCAGAATCCCCAGAGGGCTTAGACAAAAGTTCTCACCTAGCACGATCCACCGCCTCCTGGAGTCCGGCAATCTATTATTTCCTTAGTTTGTAAAGATTTGCCGTGTATGCAACAACCCGTCCCATAAAAGTAGCCTTAAAAAGCCTCCCAAACAATAAAGCCTGATTCTGTGTTCATATTTTCCTTCAAAAAAATAGTATAAAATCACGGGTTTCTGCAATCCATTTCTGGTCCTAGAGCAATGTTTTATCAAAGAACCACCTTTTATAATTTTTCCTTTGGGGATTGGTAAGTGTACTATCAAGGAGACCAGAGAGTGATCTGAAAATGGGTTTGATAGGATCGGGTATTCCACTCTTGCAAGATGATTGCTTATCAGAAAAAAATCCAAACAAGATGCTGTTTTAAATCAAGCTGAGTAGCACGTAAACTCAGTACGGCCGGGATGTTCTATCCTCCATGGGTATAATAGGGCGAGGTCCTCTTTCATATGTTTCAGCATACTTATTAGGGAGTGTAAGGTTCGGAGAATTGAATTTAAAGTGTGTATCCTGTAAAAAAAATCACCTGTGGGGAAAAGGATACTAGCTATTTTAACAGTGCTCCTTTTTTCTGTAAGTTCAAAAAACCATTCACATTACATGAAGTAACCTTCAGTGATTGTACCATTCTTCAACAGAAATCATGCCGCGTTAAGAGAAACCTGCTATAATCTCTCCTATGCCATTATTTGGATTGTACCGTCTGTATTTTTAAGGTTTCATATAACTTGATGAAATAAAAACTGCTGTATACATCTTGGCCTCTAGAATTGTCCGTGTTACCATTTTGCCTATTATCCTAAGCTTGATCGCTATTTATCCACCCATTTGTTTCATATGCTTCACCACCCCTTACCTCCCTGTACTATCTGTGGAGGGAGGTAGCCCTTACCTCGGCTCCCCAGCCTCCCTTAATCAACAAGGGCGCCTTGACTTGGCACCTAGGAGCACGTCCCCCTTTTCCGATATGCATGGTACCATTTAGGTAATAAAGCCTCAGAGGGGCATATTTATGAGTTCTGGCGCATCTCTGAAAATCAGCAGGGATTGGCCAGAACAAATGCTTCACGCAAATCTACCCTTGCATTACGGCGGATGCGCCGCATTTACAATGCGGCATGCCGTGGCGCAAGGGTAGGCAGATGCGTGACGCATCTCGTGATGTAAGGGCGTGCATCGCTGGAGTCGCGTCGCAAGCGCGACGCGACTCCAGCAATGCTCAGGTGTGCCCTATGCTTAACGTGCTGCGTCAGTCCTTGTAAATCTGCCTCAAAGTATCTCTAATATAAAGTGCTTTCATTATTAAAAAGTGTTTATGCAATAAATAAGTAGTGCAGTCCTGAAAATAGACCTATCTCATAAAGAGACTTAAACAATCTATTCCTCAAATACTACATAATTTTGCCAGAGAGAATAATATATATAGCAAGAACTGATGGTGGGGGCTGCATCCTCCACTCTGGAAAAAACACAAAGTACAAGTGACAGCGATAAACAGAATTAGAATAAGCTTAATGCCTAAATATCGAAAATATCTCAAAATGCACCAAAAGATCACGCTTTAAATTCCATTGCTATATATAAAACAAAATACTTTTGAGCACCACAAGAAGGAGGAACTGCTGCAAAACTTTACACCAGTCAATGGAGATAAGATAATTCACATAAAGGCAAAATAAGTAAAGTGTGATGGTGCAGTAGTGCACATTTTAAATAAAGTGCACAGTGCATTCTAGAATTCACAAACTAGAAAATTCCAAGAAGAGAGTAATACCTATAGCAGCAGACAGAAAAACAGTAGCTCAGTCCAATACATCTTCAAAGTGCAAAATTGCAAAAAATTCATACAGTTAAAGTGGACTTACCGCTATATGTATGAAGCCAAAAATCGATCGCAAACGCTGCGAATCGCAATAAATAGCGTTAGCGACTAAAAAATCGCTATTCGCTATGTATGAAGCAAAATACGCTTGCGAAATAAGGATTCAGTAAATAGCGATTCCCAAACGTTGCGAAAGTGCAACATAGCGAATACAAAAGCGAATCCTTATTTAGCGTAGAAATCCGTTAGCAAGATTCGCTAAAGCGGAAATCGCAATTCTGAAATCGCTATGGAATGTATCAACCAATTTGCATTAGCGAATCAAGCAAATTCGCAAAATAGCGCATCGCAATTACCATCAAGTGGGAGCAGGTGGTAACCAGGTGCAAACTATAAATTGAAACCCAGAATGCAACACACTCCCTACCACAATGTCCGGGTTGTACATGATAGTGAGGAGGCGAAGAGTGAGAGCTCTGGCGCAGAGGAGGAGACGGCAGGAGAGGATATTCTGGTTGCGCATTACCATCTTCCAACGCACTGATGAGGATATCCACACCCATTACAGACTGGAGGAAGAGAGCATAATTGAATTGATTGATGAACTCAGGCCCTACCTAGAACACCCCACCCGCAGGACCCAAGCCATACCCACACACATCCAGGTCCTGTGTTCACTACACCTGCTGTCCTCAGGTAGTTTCCAGGGGGTCATAGCCACTGCAGGAGGGGTGTCTCAAAGTGCCCTGTCTCGCTTTTTCCATGCATTCCTCGACGCCATGACACAGAGGATGCAACATCACATACACTTCCCCAGCACCCCACAGGAACTAGCACAGACTAAGCAGGATTTTTATAACATAGCCCAATTCCCCCACGTCATAGGATGTATAGACGGAACACATATTGCCATTTCACCCCCCACAAACATAGAGTATGTATTCCGGAACAGGAAATGCTACCATTCCCTGAACATACAGATGGTGTGTGATGCCAAAAACATTATCACCGATATAGTGGCAAAGTACCCAGGAAGCACACATGACGCATTTATATTCCGTCACTGTGGCCTATACCGTAGACTCTCAAGAGGGGAATTTGGAGAGGGATACCTACTAGGTAACAGCACACATTGTCAGCCCATATTACTCATGACCTGCATGTGCATCACATTGACTGACCTTTCAACTCTTCCACCCACAGGGGACAGTGCCTATGCAGTCAGGGACTTCATCCTGACACCCTACTTGAATCCTGCCACTGCTGGGGAGCACCGCTACAACCGGGCACACATTACCACAAGAAACACCATCGAGCGAACATTCGGGATTCTGAAGAGCAGATTCAGATGCATCCACAAAAGTGGAGGTGCCCTTCAATACAGCCCTGAGACATGCTGCAAAATTGTTGTAGCTTGTGCCATGCTCCACAACATTGCAACCAGGAAAGGGACACCTATGGAGTCGAGTGACTCAGATACCTCGGACGTGGAGGGACCCGGACCCATACACATGGAAGCTGGCGTAGCTGCTGCTGCAGCTGGGCGCCAGAGGCGTGATGAGATCATGCGGAACTACTTCTAGGTGAGTAAAAATGATACAATGACAACTTCTTGCTCTGCAAACGTGTTTAATTTCCAAAACCAACAATGTGACTTCCAAAAAAAAGCAGGATGAACTCTCCTAAACCAAAGCACATGTTCAAATCACAGTGCAACTAAATCAGTCATTGGTATAGCAAGTGCTACCCAGTTGCTGGCCCCATATCCCCCCTGTGTGGAGTAGTCATTTTGATGCAGTCCCTATTGTTGTGTGGCAGGCCTGCTGCTCCGGCCACTACGGCGCCTCTCAACAGTGGGTGGTGGTGTATTAGAGCTCCGCACCGACTGTGAGTCCTCCTCACTGGGGGTAAGCACCCCGGGTCCAGCAGTACGCAGCGCACGCAGCTCATCCAGGGTGGCAGTTGACTGCACTACCACAGTGGCTATGTCCTGGATACCATGCGAGAACTCTCGCTGGGTCTCTATGGCACGCCTTGCCAGCATATTGGTGGAGGAGGCGAGGCGATTAATAGCACGCGTGTAGTGGTCCATGCGGGCAATTTCTTTGCGCCTGGCTGCGCGTTCAGCTCTCATCTCTGCAGTCAGCTCCTGCACAGCCCCCCTGATTTCCTCGCGTAGTCCTCTGTTCCCTGCCCTGATCTCTCTCTGAATGGCCTTCATGTGTTTCGCTTGCAGGCGGTGAACCTGGAGCATGTGCATTTCAAGACCGGCGAACACTGATTCTTCTTCTTGCACATTGGTGCTGATGGCCGTGCGGGGTCTACGCCTGCCTCTGGACTCTGTTCTGGACTCCTGCTGCTGGGGTACTGGTGCTTCAGACTGGACATTGACATTTTCCTCTTCCTCATCATCCATTATTCTGAATGGCCTCACGTTCCTCCTACTGTGTCCCTGTGTTTGGATTAAAGGACTGTCCTCCCCATCTGGATCATGGCCATGCCTGCCTTCTCCTGAGCCTCTGGCTCCTGTCTCTGTTGCACTGGCTGTAGCCTTCCCACTTGCAGGTGCTGTGGATAGAACAGCACACATTACTTATTTGATCATCACAAGTGATGTACTAATACATTTTTCACAGTGTTCCCTGACTTTACTTGTGTCATTCACCTCTCCTGACCTGCACATGTGTACAATTTGACAATCTCATGCTACTTTCTACATTGCTGACTGTTGTGACTACATCTCCCATAATGCATTGCTGTGTACTTGGTCTAGCCTGACATGTGGTTGCCCTAATCCCTAGGTCGCCTCAGGGGGTTCTGGGGGTGGTTTAGGGTGGGGAGGCATGCTTCTTACCTGGTCTTGCTGCTGGTTGTGCTGAGCTGTCGAGCACGGACACGCCCGCAACACTCTGATGAGGCAGTGTGCCCTCTACCAGCTCCTCCAGTGGTGTAGAGTCTTGGACGTTGGAGGTTCCCCCACCGGTGAGCTGGGACTGCTCCAGCCTGGCAGCCAACCTCTCCTTGGAGCGCTGGCGCAGGTCGTACCAGCGCTTGCGCAACACATCAACTGTCCTGTGGGTGACTCCTAGGGCATTCACTTTGGCTTGGATGCCCTCCCAAATCCTTCTCTTGCTGGCTTCTGGCACCTTGTGGGAAGTGGCCCCAAATAATGAGTCATGGTGTGGCACCATTTCGGTGATTAGGGTCTCTAGTTCAGCCTCTGAGAACTTGAGCTTCCTCTTCCTGGCTGCTTCCCCTGCTTGCTGCTCCTGCTGGCTTGCTGGGACATCCTGGCTTCCACTTTCTGCCATGGCTCAAGAGTTCCACACAACACTCTCACTCTCTCTGTCTCACTCCAGATGCCCCATGGGAAATCACTCTCTTCCTGGTTGTGATGTCATCATATAGCATCAGGATAGCAATTGGATGTTTCCAGATTTGTGCTAAATTGCGATTTTTCCCGGGGGTACCTCTCAATTTAGCGCTATGCTGGGCGCGGTCGCGCTATTTAGCGGCGCGGTCGCGCTAATTAGCGTATTTAGGGGTGCGGTCGCGCTATTTCACGGCGCGGTCGCGCTAATTAGCGTATTTAGGGGCGCGGTCGCGCTATTTAGCGACGCGGTCGCGCAATTTAGCAACGCGGTCGCGCTATTTTTGCGTATTTAGGGGCGCGGTCGCGCAAATTAGCGACGCGGTCGCACTAATTAGCGCTTTTCGGGGCGGGGTCGCGCTATTTTGCGAGTTTGGCCGTTTATGGAATCGCTGATTCATATTGTGCAAATATTTAGCGATTGTGGCCGAATCGCTAAATATTTGCTAATGCGTTGTTACATCCCGATTAGCGATACAGATTTAGCGTTTCGGTAATTTTCGCTATTTCTGAATCGCTAATCGGTCCCTTCATACATATAGCGGTAAGTGTCTGAATGATTAAAGTGTCTGATTGTAGAGAACGAGAAAAAAAGAAAAAATCTGCCTTAAATGTCCATTTCTAACTATAATCTAGATAATATGGACGAGAGTCACTGCTCAAATACCCATCCTTCCAGTATTTTCCATTTGCTTGGACAATTTTTTGTAGAAAATCTTTAGCCTCCTCAAGAGTGGCACACAAATGGAACCTTCCTTTCCATAAAACTTTCAGTTTGCACTGCTGGGCAATAGAAACCTATGCTCCTGCGCTCCTAAATTGGCTCAACATCCCCAAAAAGTCCTTCCGCCTTCGTGCTGCTACTGCTGAACACTCTTACTTTGGCCCCGTTAGGTAATACAATCTCCCTTTTTTGGATCGCCTTAGGTAACACAGCCTCTCTAATGCGGTAATCAGAAAAATTCACAACTATTGTCCTGGGATACTTAGCTCCTGGAATTTTCTGGGAGGGGACTCTGTGGGCCCGCATTACAGTGAGATCTTCAGGTGCCTTCTCAAGTATATGATCTCTGATCATTGACTCTATATAACCCACTGGATTAGGCTGACCATCAAGACATTTGCTGTCCTCCGGAATCCCTGTAAAGCATAGATAAAAAAAATGCGCTAAACACATTTAGCGATAAATATCGCTATTCATTGCTAATATGCCCCACAGGGTCTTCTCAGAGCCTCCCAGACAATATTTCATTATCTTTAAAAAAACATGTTTAGTTATATTTTGAATTTATGAATACATCACCAAATTCCCCAAACAAAAGCAGATGATCAATTGACAGAAGTACATTTAAAATTTACAGCTATACAAGTGACACTGTGGATCTCACTAGGTGCATTAGTATCTGAATGGGTCTGTGAAAAGGTGTAAGAGTGTCTAAGTGGGTCTTTGAGTGAGCGCATGAGTGTTTCAGTGAGTCTGTGATTGGGTACTCGAGTGTCTAAGTGGGTCTATGAGTAGATGTGTGAGTCTCTTACTTGGTCTGTGAGTGAGTGCATGAGTCACTGAGTGGGTTTGTGAGTGGGTGCATAAGTGTCTGTCTTGATCTGTGAGTGGGTACATGAGTGTCTGAGCGGGTTTGTGAGTGAATGTGTGTATCTCTGAGGGGGCCCATGACTGGGTGCGTGAGTCTCTGTGATCTGGTCCATGAGTGGGTTGTGAGTCTCAGAGTGGGTCTGTGAGTTGGTACCTGAGTGTCTGACTGGAACTGTGAGTGGGTGCATGAGTCTCTGAGTGGGCCTGTGAGTGGGTACATGAGTGTCTGACTGGATATGTGAGTGTGTGGTTATGTTTCCCTGTGTGTCAAAAAAATGCCGGCTCTCACAGGAGGCAAGGAGCCGGTAGGGGCCACGGGAGCCTTATGGCTCCACTTGCGGTCCCCCACGGAGATAAAGGGGTGCCATAGGTGGGGCCAGGGCACCCATAATAAAGAAGCTGGGCCCGCAGGGGTTGGGTCCTCTGGCCAAAATCCAGCTGGACTGAGTGACCTCCTGCCTTTCATTTGCATATGGCAGGGCCCTGGGGAATGGGGTCCCCAGGGCTGAAACCAACCCATGGAAGGGGGCCACATGGCCCCTCTAGCAGGACTATAATTAAAATTAGAAAAGGGTGTGCCCTGATAATGGGTGGTCCCCCCTTCTCTAACAACATTTTCTGGGCTGATTATTTGAGCTTCAACTCGGGCATGTGCAAAAAAATCCGCCCGCGAGAGAATTTGCGAATTTTTCGGCAATTTCACGAGATTGGTGGATCGCGAAATTGCCCAAAATTCGCAAATTCTGTGAGCGGAACGGATTTTGCGCCCATACTTAATAGTTACCTGAGTTAGCTTTAACTAACACCCTTACAATGCACTGCTTATTACTTGACTTTACATATTAGATCACTCATGACATAGGCAGTGGCATCACTGATGACAACACCATTGACATCTCAAATGACAGATTTACATGGGTTTTTATCACTTTCAGCACATATTTTCTTACTAACTTTGCCAATCGGGGCATATCCCTGGAGTAAAGTTCTGGTAGTCACAAGACACTTTATCCAATCAAATTCTCTGCAATCAGCAAATTATATTTGGATGATATTTCAAATTGCGCAACTGTAGCAAAGCGGCAGAATGACAGGTAAACATATAACTCATGATTTCAGTTATTTCTCAGGCCTTGCAATTACAGCATTATTTCAGCAAAACAGGTCAATTGGCCTGTGGATGTTTTCCAAGCTTCAGAAAACCAGCCCTACTGGCAATGCCAATGCTTCTTTAATAAAAAGCTTTCAAGTCTGTTCACAAAAGAAAGTGATTGGTGATCAGTGAGTGGTGTGGCTCACTGGTTAGAGGCGGCAGACCCGGAAGCAGAGGACGGCCCGGGACCAGGGTACAATTCCCGACGCGGCAGGGTCGTGGACCACGGTCAGCGGACTCGATAATTCTCGCCTCGGTGCCTTCTCTAACCAAGGATCACACTCGGCAACTCTCGGCATTAGCTTGCCTCATCTCCACAACGGCCCCCCACATACGCCGGGGATGCCTGGTTTCACCGTGGAGATACCCAGTAGGGACCATCTCACAGGGAAAGCCAGGACGGGTTCCCCAGCGGTCTACAGCGCGGAGATACCCCATGTGGGGTGATTCATGAGCTTTACAAGACAAGACATCATCATTACATTACATTTTTGCAAGAACCAAACCCCCTAGGCCTGATGTTGTTTGGCTCTTTTCCGGCAAAGCTCTACTTTCCAATTATAACCTCAGAGAAATGATGTGCATCAGTGCCTTCCTCTATGGCTGCCACAATCCTTTCCAACATGGACTTGAGCCTGTTCAACTCTTGTTGCACTCTACTCAGCCCTTTACAAACGTTAAAGCATTGAATGAGAAACAGAGAACTAAGACTGCTGCATGCCAGGAGCTCCAAAAACCAGAGCACAGGATCCATGCCTTAGTCCCTGCACCTACAGCGTCAGCTACTCCCCTCATCTTTGAGTGCTGGCAGCTATAGAGGAGTTGAGGGTCCTGGACATACTTTCAGCCCAGTGCTGGGAAGTAAGGGGATCTTGCTGGAATCTGGCTCCAGCAGCTATTTCTTAGCAAAGGGAAACATGCTGAATTTGTTCAGGTCACGCTCCAATCCCAGATGCACTGCAATATTGGATTTCATATCCAACCAATGATTCTCTGTTTAAACATGTTCACAAATTGTCCAGTTTAGTCCACATTATTTTTCATTTTCTTCTTGTTGTTTCACTTAATCCACATATATGACGGTGTGTGTAAGGAATGCTTCCCATATTCGCATATGCCCATCCTGATCGAGTAGGCGTAGTTTAACGAGAAGGTGAGCGAAAAATAAGATTTGGTAGACAGCTAGAAGAGGAAATCAGAGAGAGCGCGGGTTGAGGGAAAGCTTTGATAACAAATGTAGTGCAGGCATTAGTAATGTTAGATTGAGGGATGAAAGAAAAATGTTTAGAGTGTTACGGGGTTTGACATTGAGTTGTCACTTTGAAATGAAGGTTAAAGCGCAAAAAACTCATACACGTAAGATGTAACACTGATTTCTGTTATCACAGTCGATAATGGAATACTATAGTAATCCTGTAATTGTTAACTTGCATTTACCCCTGACGAAGGGCCGTAACTGAGCCCGAAATGCATTGGGTTTTTAATAAAGACTTGCTGCTCTGAACCATCTTGTGTGTTTGGATCGTATTTGCGAAGAAGTCTGGATGGGCATACGCAGATATAGGAAGCATTCCTTACACATGTTAAAATCTAGATTGCGACGTAAACATTATCGGCGCCATCTTGTCCCCTTTTAGCTCAAATGTGCGCGTAAGTAGCAGCCATTTTGAACGCCATGGCCTCTCTGCCCACTGCCGATAGCCAGCGCGTCTCTCTCTCTCCCTCTCTGACCCCGCCAGCATCCCCCGCGCGCTGACAGCCCACGTTCTCACATGCTTGGGCCATAAACCACCCCTTCAGCGCGGTCCTGCCTCGGAGTCACATCCCGTACCCGACTAACACCTCCCTCCATCCCTTTAATGATCACGCATCCTTTGATGAACCCCCTTCCTCTGTGCCCGATTGTCCCGCCCGATCCCAGGCCATCACCTAGCCCTGCGGATACAGTTTATTGCCCCTTACAGTAGGAAGCTGTCCCTCTTCAAAGAATCTATGACTGATAACAGCCCCCACCCCATGAGATCCGATCAGCCGCACACATTCCGAGAGCCGGCGGGATATCCAGCTGCGCGATAGTCATCACCTACTGAGATCGGGGTGGGGACTTTTACTGTAAATATGTGTGGGAACGGGTTTGGAGCGGAGATTCCGAGGATGCCTTTCCGTACATCAAAGTATTGACGAGAATGTGTTTTATGTAATAAAGCAATAAACCTGTGTATAAGAGGCCAGGCCTCAAGGATGCGTTTAGAGCACCTCGAGAAGATACCCTGTTGTCTGATTTGACGTGTTCTGCTCCGTCGGAATAAACTCCTGTTTCCTGCCTTCTGTCGCCAGCGCCTGCCTCTTTGTTTGGTAATCTCGAATGGTATGAGAGGCGGCAAATACTGAAGGGTTCTTGGTCGAATTCGGCCCTACCTTTCGACAATTGGCGCCCCACGTGGGGCCCATCAGCGACGCGTGGATCCAGTGGGAGAGGTCCCAACGACAGAGTGAACGACTGCAACGATCGGGAAGAGCTCCTGCCCGATAGACCCTCGTCTGGCAGCCGATCATCCGAACTTCACCGGTTCCGAGCAGACCTCTCTCGAGTGATCTACGGTCCTGACTGGGAACCATCAGGAGTGCCACAGCAATTACGGAGAACAGAGGATGATCAGGCGCTGGAAGCGGAAGACGAGAAACAGTCCATGCGGTCCGGGTAAGGTCGTGTGACACGACGATTGCGAATTGATTGTTTGATTGTTTGAAAATACTAGTATTACTCATTTGATTGTTTCTGAGAGATTCTCTATTTGCAAACAAGCACAGAGTCGCCATACTCTGTTTAGTCTTTGCAGATAGTGAAGGGTAGGTAACGCAGGCCTTTGCCCCCTTTGTAATCCGTCGTGCCTACTTCCCTCTCCATTTGATTGATTGTTATCCAAGCATTTACTGTTTTGGAATTGGTTCTCTTTGGATCATTCTCTATTTACAAATAAGCACAGAGTCACAATACTCTGTTTAGTCCTTGTGAATAGTGAAGGATAGGTAATGCAGGCTTTTGCCCCCGTTGTAATACGTCGTGCCTATTTTTATCCCTCATTTGATTGATTGTTTGTCCGAACATTGATCGATCGGAATTGGTTCTCTTTGGGTTATTCTCTATTTACAAATAAGCACAGAGTCGCAATACTCTGTTTAGTCCTTGTGAATAGTGAAGGATAGGTAGTGCAGACTTTTGTCCCCTTTGTAACCCGTCATGCCTATTTTTGCCCCGTTTGTTGGTAGTTGGTTCAGCCCGGACCGCTTATTAGAGGTGAACCATCCGGCTCCACTGGAGGGCACCCCTAATAAGGACATGTTTACTAAATATGGACTAGTCACCTTGGCTTATAGTAAGCTGTGGCATAAATACACGAGAAAGGATCGGGGAAGTCAGTGGCCACTGATAGGATCCTTTGATAACGACAAAATAAACGTGCTGGAAACAGCCCTTTATAACAATAAGACAACACCCACTATGCTCGATAGCTTCGGCATGTGGCGCAAAGAAACTGAACAGCGAAAGAAGAGAAATGAGGTCAGGTTAGAAAAGGAATTACGCAAGGCAGCTCACCTGGCCGATACAAATTAAAGGAAGAAATAAAAGAAAGAGAGGAAACCAAGCTAAAACAAGATTCCGAATCATCAGGCCAGTGTCCCGTCAGGACACCCTCTACACTTTACCCCGAGCTACCTTCGAAACAGCGAACGAACGATGATTTACTATTAGGTCCCCCGATCATCTACATGCCCCCTCCATACGCCCCTTCCCAACCCTTAGCGCAGCACCCGCAACCCCCACCGACAGGCGAGAGTAGTGCCGGAGCCTCGGTCCCCATGGCCTCTGCGCCGACCGAACCCCTCGTACCCAGCGCAGCACGAGCAGCGACTTCAGATGATCCTGAAGCTGGGAGGAAAGACCCTGCGAGATCGATTAGATTAAGTAAGGATGAACGAGCCGGGATCGATAAGATTGTAAAGACACTGGTGGTGCGAAAGGAAAGTGAGGATTATATAACGGATATGTGCCATACATATGCCAATAGCCACAGGCGACACTTTGTCGTACGCCTTTGTTACCATACCCTTAATGCCTACGAAGACCGCTACCAAGGAAAAGGCCCTGAAAACCTAACGACTCTGTATAGAAAAGTTGATGTCGGAGATGGGGACGAGTGTGATGTGACGAACCTCTTCACGCGTACGCTTGAAGTTTTCCGCCACCTCACGGAACAGAAACCAGAGACTAACACCACGACTCCTGCAGTAACTGAGGCCGGAGTAGAAAAAATTGACACGATGATGCCCATAAAGGAGGCTGCTCCCTATTGGGTTCCCCCACGAGGACAGGGAACACACGACGATATTAACCACCAAGATGCGAGAGGGAGGGTAGTTTCCAACTGGGTTTACCAACCATGGGATCGGCAAGACAGCCTGACTTTCCGAAAGTCCTTGCCTGATCTGCGAAAGAACCCCACAGCCTTCTATACAGAATTAGCCACCGCTCTGGGTTCAACGATTATGACCCTAGCGGATATCGATTTGTTTTTCGGGCTATGTCTGCCAGCTGATGTGTGGAAGCAAATCCGGAAAGTCGACCACCTTGAGCTGTTCGGACATACCTGGATACAACTCGGTAATGTTGACAAACAACGGGAGCCGGGACAGAAACCTTTGAAGGCCATTCTAGACTTACCAGATAAGATTGTGCAGAAATTAAAAACCCTAGTTCCAGAAAGGAAGGTGGACTGGTCGATAGTAACGGCCTGTCGCCAGAAACCCCAGGAAGACGTATCAGAATACTTCTACCGGTTTGAAACGGTGTTCTCCGATTACAGCTGCCAGGACATGACCACTGCGACCGGACATCACTTGTTTGTCCAGAACTATGTGAAAGGCCTGACACCAGAAGTCTCGCAGAAACTACAGACTAGGGAGAGTAGTTGGGCGGCCTCCAAGCCCGCAGCTATCCTTCAGATGGCTCAATACTATGAGCGACAAAAGAACGAGAACGATCAAGCGACTGAGAAGAAGAAAAAGGACTTGAAAGAGAGGGTGATGAGTGCTCAGTTGCAAGGGGTGACTATAGGAAGGGAACAGTATAGAGGAAACTACCAGTCGAATGCTCCTAGAAATCCACCCCCTAGAGACCGCACACCCGCACCCGGCGCTCCATGAACAGACCTCGATGAGGACCAGTGTGCGTTTTGCAAAAGATTTGGCCACTGGAAGTCTCAATGTCCAGTTCTGCAAGAAGCACTCAGAAATAAAGACACGAGAGACGTAGCGGGCGGGCCGAGAAATAGAGGACAGGGACGAGGGCACACAAGCGACACCAACAATGACAGACCTGGTAGACCGAACACGTTTGACCGTCCCTGACAGATTCAGTAACAACAGTCTGACTGCGACAATGCCCACGACTTTGCATAGGACTGCCAAGGGCAAGGAAGGGATCCAGTCGAGCTCTATGTTGACCAGCAAGGCCCTTATGTCACCGCTAAGGTCCTAGGTACGAAGTCTCCATTTCTGGTAGATACTGGTGCAACACGTAGTGCGTTGTCTAAACGATCGATTCCCAGGGCACCCTTGTCTGGCTCACATGTGACATCAATAGGTTTTGATGGAACGCCCTCCACTAATCCCTTGTCCACACCGATCTCTTTTAACTTGGACAATAACACCACTGACACAACGTTTTTGCTCTCCTCCAACACCCCCGACGCCATTATGGGACTTGACTTATTGAAACATTTTCGAGCTACTATTAGGTGTGACTCGCATTCTGTACGACAACCCAACACTGCTCAGATCTTGTCGCACACAACGCATGTTTTCTATCACTGACACTGACTTGTCCTTACTCGACACCCTACCTCTGTACCTATGGGCAAAGACTGACTCGGACGTAGGACGCATGATGATAGACCCTGTACACATAACTGTTCGACAGGACGCAGTACTCCCCAAACTCCCACAGTATCGGATATCGCCCGAAGGCGAGAAGGCGTTGGTAAAAATCATCCAGTCCCTGGTAGAGGCAGGAGTGGTAGAAGAAGTAGTTAGCAATGTTTGCAACAGCCCTATCCTACCCATTGTGAAGAAGCAGGATGAGGGAGATGAAAAAGCGTACCGCTTCATCATCGACCTACGAGAAGTCAACAAAGTGGTTGTAGCCCAGTACCCTGTAGTCTCAGACATCACCACCATTCTGACCCTGATTCCTTCCACTGCCACCACCTTCACGGTAATCGATCTCAAGAACGCATTCTTCTCCATCCCCATTCACTCGGACAGCCGCTACCTTTTCGGCTTCACTTTAAAATCCCGCTCATACAGATTTTGCAGAGCACCCCAGGGCTACACTGAAAGTCCAAGCATCTACAGCCAGGCCCTCAAGAGACAGCTGGATGCAGTCCAATTGCCGGATGGAGTGGTGTTGATACAGTACGTCGATGATTTCCTTTTGGCGGCCGACACCACTCCACTTGCAGTCACAGCCACCATCCAACTCCTGCACTTCCTCGCGGAAAATGGCCACAAGGTCTCCAAGAAGAAGTTGCAATTCTGCCAACCTCAAGTCACTTACCTAGGCCACCTCTTGTCCAAAGACGGGAGAAAGCTCACACCCGATCGAATACAGGCTATTCTAGAGACCCCTATCCCTAAAACCCCGAAGCCAGTCCGCTCTTTGGTAGGCCTCACCTCCTTCTGCCGACAATGGTTGCCAAATTTCAGCCTCATTGTGAAACCACTACTTTCCCTACTGGCTAAAGATGTCCCCTTCCCGCTCCCTTGGACCCCTGAATGTCAATCCTCCTTCAAGGAACTACGAGACGCCCTTTGTTCAGCGCCCGTCCTAGGAACCCCTGATTATACAAAGCCCTTCTCTCTCTACACTCACGAAAGGGAGGGATGCGCTTTGTCTGTCCTGATACAGTCCATTGGCCCCAAACAACGACCATATGCCTATTTCTCTGCCACCCTTGACCCTGTAGCAAGAGCTTTGCCTGCCTGCCTTCGAGCAGTAGCCGCTGCTGCTGTCTCTATCCGACAAAGTGAGGGAATCGTACTCTCGAATTCCCTCACGGTACTAGTGCCTCATGCTGTTGACACCCTCCTAAACCAGACCAAGACACAACACCTGACCAGCGCGCGACTGACTGGGTACGAACTGACACTGCTCGCACCTCACATCACGCTGAAACAATGCACCACACTGAACCCAGCCACCTTGCTGCCTCTGCATGAAAACGATCCCGATGTGCCCCCAATACATGACTGTGTGACCCTCACGGACGAACAGACTAGGAGTAGAGTTGACCTCCGAGACACTGCCTTCCCAAACCCTGACGGAGAGCTATGGGTAGACGGCTCTTGCATTAAACTCCCCGACGGCACCACCTCAGCTGCCTATGCAGTTACCACAGCCCGAACTGTAGTTGAAACCGCCCGCATCACGCAACGATCCGCCCAGGCGGCAGAACTGATTGCCCTCACACGAGCATGTATCCTAGCAAAGGGGACGACAGCAAACATTTACACGGACAGCCAGTATGCCTTCGGGGTGGTTCATCATTTTGGGCTCTTATGGAAGGAGAGGGGATTTCTGACATCTCATGGCACGCCCATCCTGCACGGAGATCTAGTCTCCGCTCTGACTGAAGCGGTTCTCCTCCCCAAACGACTTGCCGTAATCAAATGCAATGCACACAAAAAGGTGAGACATCATTGGACAGGGAAATGCACTGGCCGACATCACTGCCCGAACCACAGCCGAGAACAGGACGACGACTCGCATGTACGTGACTAGGTCACAAGCAGAAAAATGGACAGACGCTAGGGAAACTATTAGGGACATCCAAATGGCCAGCTTACCACAAGAATTGACTGAATGGGCACGGGTGGGATTAAAGGATGATGAAGGCTGCTGGCGGACAAAAGACACGAACAAATGGTTCCTGCCCAACTCGTACCTGATCCCCATACTGACGATGGCCCATTCCCCTGCACACATAGGATCTGCCCCTATGGCCGAACTTGTCTCCCGAGTTTGGCATAACGATAGAATTACAGACTCAGCCAAACGATTAGTCCAGCAATGTCTAGTCTGCCTGCAATACAACCCTGGGAAAGGAACTGTCGTACCCCGGGGAGGGTTTGGGGTCCCCAACCATCCATTTGAGGTCCTACAGATGGACTATATCCAGTTAGAGAGATGTCAAGGACTGAAGTATGTACTTGTTGTGTGCGCTTTTAGCAAATGGGTGGAAGCCTACCCGACGCGTGACAACACTGCTATTGCCACTGCAAAAGTACTACTGAAAGAGTTCTTCCCTCGCTACGGCCTTTGCCGTATTTTATGGAGTGACAATGGCCCCCATTTTGTAGCCGAGGTTATCCAGCTCATCCTGAAAGGACTGGGGGTACGACAGAAATTCCACGCAGTTTTTCACCCCCAATCTGCTGGACTGGTTGAGCGGCACAATGCCACATTGAAACTAAAACTGGCGAAAATAGTGGCTACCACAGGACTAAAATGGCCAGACGCTCTCCCCCTAGCATTGCTGTCAATGCGTTCCACCCCCACCAAACACCACTTGACCCCTTACGAGGTCGTTTTCGGCTGGCCCATGAGTATCTGGTCCGCACCCAAACCGACATCTATTCACGACGTCCCGGACGTCCTAATGTCTGACTACCTGTATAACCTAACTAAAACACTGTCTGTTATTCATCATCAGGTGCTGCAGGCCATCCCCGATGCTTCCAGGGGCCCCGGACATACCATCCAGCCTGGAGATTTCGTCCTGATTCGGAACTTCCAGCGGGAGAAGAGTCTGGAACCCCGCTGGACGGGCCCCTGGCAAGTCTTGATCACCACCCGAACAGCTCTTCGAGTGGGGGGGAAGCGAAATTGGCTGCATGCACATCATTGCAAGAAACTCTCTCCGGCCCTGACGTCGACCGAAGACGTGAGCACCCAGGAAGAGCTCCTGAACAAAGACCGACCATCCCTAGGCTGCTACCCTGAAACAGAGACACTCGAATTGGCGAAATTCCCTGATCCCACTGTGCCATCCAGAGAAGGGTATAACCTGCGACGAAAGGAGGGAGCTTCGGTTAAGTAGACCACTGACTAAGTTATCATTCTCAGAGCGGCGGCCTAACACTACAAAGGCTGCCAGGAGAGAAACCAAACAAAGTCTGTGGTTCTGCCCACTACTGAGCACCTTGAAGATGATGGAAGCGCCCGGTACGAAGATGATGGAAGCAACCGGACATCCGAAGACCCGCTACAGGAACCCGAAAACTGACAGTTTGCACAGCTCAAAGACTATTGCTCTTCTTATCACTCTTCTCTTTTGCCTCCTCCTCATGACTACCTTCTAGATCGTGGAAGAGAACGCACCGGCTCAAAAGACTTTTCTAACGACTGCACAGCCTACCACCATGAAAGAACACTACCTGGTCTCTCTTTCACCTCAAATCCAAGAAAGGCGTAAGGAGTTCTGGAACAACTCCTTCGTACAGTTGCTGCACCAACACAACCTTGCTGCAAATGGCACGAATTGCTGGATCTGTGGGTTGATACCACATGCCACCGGACATTCCATCCCCTTCATCCCTTCACCTTTCTCCGTTCATGGCTCCTGCCTGGCTGATCCTCTTGCAAGAGAGCTACAGAGACAATGCCACTTCCAGCGAAACTATGTCACACTTTTATCATGGAGTCTGGCTGAACAAAACCGGGAGAGCTGCTGCTCCTTTTTGCCCTCTATCCTCCAATGCCTCTGTTCACATGGACATCCCCGCTAAAGAAATGGTGGAGATGCAAATATTCAACAATCCAGCCAGACCCACCTTCTCCTACCTCCGGAAACGAACAGCTGCCACCCTGACTGTGGCCCTATCTGTCGTCAATGTCTCGGGCCTCGTATGCATCACAGGCCATGGGACACAAATGGTGGGTCACAGCACTTGCCGCATCACCAGAACTTTGTACTCAACCGACCCACCCTCTTTTGTCACCTCTCCAAACATGTACTTCGTCTGTGGTACAAAAGCCTACACCTGGCTCCCAAAGGGCTGGGGAGGTACCTGCTACATAGCCTTCATCCTTCCTCCAACCTATGTGGCTCCGGCAAACCATCACCGACAGAGACGAGCAAAGGACATCGAGCAGGCCGACTCCACTGGAGCACAATTCTTGGATGCAATGAAAGGACTTGTTCCACTTTGGGGTCCGATGGCGAACAGTCGTGCCATTCAACATTTATCCCAGGCAGTCGAGACAACGATGAACATTACAGCTGGTATCCTCACAAACAATACAGCCGAGCTTCAGGCGGTCCGTCTGGTGGCTCTTCAAAACCGCCTTGTTCTAGATGTGGTTCTGGCGGACCGTGGAGGAGCATGTCGTATCATCGGGTCCAGCTGTTGTACCTACATACCAGACAATTCACCCTCCGTTTACAAGGCCATCGAACACCTCCACAGACTCTCCTCAGAAGTTCATCAGGAACAAGAAGGATGGTCGCTCGGGAGTTGGTTCTGGAGTACTGTAAAGGACTGGGGATGGAGGTTGCTCATGATTGTACTGATACCAATCGTCGTAATATGCGGACTCTGCCTGGGTATTCAATGCTTGCCACCTCTGTGTTCACTATTTGCTAACTGTGTTTGCCCTAAGACTCCGAACTTTGAAGCTGAACGCATGAAAGCTTTGTATGATGTAGAAATCCGTAATATGATGGGGATAGACAAATTGACAAGCTGGCTAGATATGTTGAAAAGGGAGGACTGTTAAAATCTAGATTGCGACGTAAACATTATCGGCGCCATCTTGTCCCCTTTTAGCTCAAATGTGCGCGTAAGTAGCAGCCATTTTGAACGCCATGGCCTCTCTGCCCACTGCCGATAGCCAGCGCGTCTCTCTCTCTCCCTCTCTGACCCCGCCAGCATCTCCCGCGCGCTGACAGCCCACGTTCTCACATGCTTGGGCCATAAACCACCCCTTCAGCGCGGCCCTGCCTCGGAGCCACATCCCGTACCCGACTAACACCTCCCTCCGTCCCTTTAATGATCACGCATCCTTTGATGAACCCCCTTCCTCTGTGCCCGATTGTCCCGCCCAATCCCAGGCCATCACCTAGCCCTGCGGATACAGTTTATTGCCCCTTACAGTAGGAAGCTGTCCCTCTTCAAAGAATCTATGACTGATAACAGCCCCCACCCCATGAGATCCGATCAGCCGCACACATTCCGGGATCCGGCGGGATATCCAACTGCGCGATAGTCATCACCTACTGAGATCGGGGTGGGGACTTTTACTGTAAATATGTATGGGAACGGGTTTGGAGCGGAGATTCCGAGGATGCCTTTCCGTACATCAAAGTGTTGATGAGAATGTGTTTTATGTAATAAAGCAATTAACCTGTGTATAAGAGGCCAGGCCTCAAGGATGCGTTTAGAGCACCTCGAGAAGATACCCTGTTGTCTGATTTGACGTGTTCTGCTCCGTCGGAATAACCTCCTGTTTCCTGCCTTCTGTCTCCAGCGCCTGCCTCTTTGTTTGGTAATCTCGAATGGTATGAGAGGCGGCTAACGCCGGGCAAATACTGAAGGGTTCTTGGTCGAATTCGGCCCTACCTTTCGACACACACCGTCATATATGTGGATTAAGTAAAACAACAAGAAGAAAATGAAAAATAATGTGGACTAAACTGGACAATTTGGGAACATGTTTAAACGGAGAATCATTGGTTGGATATGAAACCATTAACGCAGTGCGTCTGGGAGTGGAGCGTGATTTCCGCGCTCCTCACAGCATTGTATTTATTATGGTGCATCAAGGACGAAGCACAGCCCAGTTTTGCACGCAACTTGTATAGTTTTTAAATTAAAATGAGTACATTTCAATAAACACTGTTTGCATAGCACCCCTTTCAATGTTTCACATAATAGCCCCTGTTGGTTTTGCACCCGAGATAAAAAGTTAAATTTGAATAGAATGATCTTATTTAATTCACACATGGCGAAACAGCAAGTTTTTAGTAAGAAGAGTGGACAGAGTGGGCATTTGAAGATGTTGAAAAGACCAAACAATCCAATTTGCCATGTATGTAGAATAGGCAGAAAGCAATTTGCGCGTATATACTGAGTTTAATACAGATTACAATTTAAGCCATTAAGTGCATTATGGGTATTATAGTTTTTCAAAATAAAAGCCTGTTGATGAGGGTATTAATTAGTAGACACTTCAGGGGGGAACACGTGGGTTTAAAAGTGGGTTGTACCGGAAGGGTGGTTACACGGGATTAGCAATTGCCTGAGGCGCACGCCGACTGGTTAGAAGAGTACATAATGAGCAGGTACGTGTAAAGTCGGGCTGTTAAGAATTAAGGAGTACGTGTAACGTAGTAGGGCCTTGGATATTAAGGATATTGGAGCATGTGAAAAGTTTGTCCCACAGGGAGAGAAGTATATTTGACGATTTAAAAGAGAGAAAGTTAGCACTTATCTGTCACCATGATCGAGTAGGCGTAGTTTAACGAGAAGGTGAGCGAAAAATAAGATTTGGTAGACAGCTAGAAGAAGAAATCAAAGAGAGCGCGGGGTGAGGGAAAGCTTTGATAACAAATGTAATGCTGGCTTTAGTAATGTTGGTTTGAGAGATGAAAGAAAAATGTTTAGAGTGTTACAGGGTTTGACATTGTGTTGAACCTTTGAAATGAAGGTTAAAGCACAAAAGGTCATACACGTAAGATGTAACACTGATTTCTGTGATCACAGTCGATAATGGAACACTCTAGTAATGCTGTAATTGTTAACTTGCAGTTACCCCTGACGAAGGGCCGCACTGAGGCCAAAATGCATTGGTTTTTTAATGAAGACTCGTGCTCTGAACCATCTTGTGTGTTTGGATCGTATTTGCAAAGAAGTCTGGATGGGCATACGCGAATATAGGAAGCATTCCTTACACACACCGTCATATATGTGGATTAAGTGAAACAACAAGAAGAAAATGAAAAATAATGTGGACTAAACTGGACAATTTGGAAACATGTTTAAACGGAGGATCATTGGTTGGATATGAAATCCATTAACCAGTGCGTCTGGGAGTGGAGCGTGATTTTCGCGCTCCCCACAACATTGTATTTATTATGGTGCATCAAAGGGGAAGCACAGCCCAGTTTCGCACGCAACTTGTATAGTCTGTAAATTCAAATTTGTACATTTCATTACACACGGTGTGCAAACCACCCCTTTCAATGTTTCAGAATTTGGTCAGCTGTCATTTTCTGACACCAGGACATACTACAGCAGCACCTGCATGTTGTCTGTATTCCTTTCGGAGCAGCAACCTGTAAGCAGCATGGGGGCTTTCTTAATTTAATATCCCTAACAAAGGCTTGTTTTAAAGAGCCATCAGCCATTCTTTTGTTCAAATGTCAACTTGGATGACATCTATCTGGAGACCAACACCTAGACATCTATACCATGGAAGTAAACAAGTGACATAGCTTGTTATCCCTACTTAAGAAAATGTATTTGAGGTAGATTAGTAACGCTGTTCAGCTTCCTATGTAGGAGATGCTCTTGCACTGCAATAATGCAAGAAGTATCTGTCTGTATAGTATTTACACAAATATTGATTTAAATGGCACATATTAGTTTTATTTAATTCTTTTATACTGTTACTCAACCTAGTGTAGGATGCAGACCCCTCTACATCAAACAAAGAGGCATAGCAAATCATAGAAGTGTATAACTATATGTTCAGGAAATGAGGGTTATCAGGTGTAAGAATCACATAACATCCATACTTGTAGGCATTATATGTTAGCAGTGAATGGACCGGAGAAACAGGAAGCAAGATTTTACAACTTAACTTATTGTGATTGTCTGTACTAAAAATACTTCATTATTTATTATTATCCATGACTAACAGTTTGTATGCAGCTCCTTGATGCCAGTAAATAAATAGATCACTATGCTTTAGTAGAAGGATTATGGCCTAATGAGCACGCTGATAAAAGATCTCAGTATCAAAGTGGTAGCCAACTATCTACATAAAATACAAATCTGAGAACTGCATGTTACATGTTGTGCCTTGCAGCAAGCACTTTGACCCTCTATGCCACTTAATGAGCCAAAGCTGTAATCCCCTCAACATTACGGGGCACACAGTTATCACTATATCATGTGTCTTACACTTGTAAGATATTGTAAGACACTTTAAAATGCAGCCTCTTTGTGACCAATTCAGGAGGCTAAAACAGATTTACTAGCACATATGTCCTTTTTACCTACTTCCTTGCAGCAGATGCTTTTTAAAATAAATGTATAAGTTGACACAAATGTATAGTTGACACGCTGTTTTTCAAGCTCTGCCCATCGTGACTCCACTTCCTTTTCTCTGCAACACCTTGGCCCCCAATTCATAGTTACCCAAAGTACTAGCACTTGCTCTGCCATCCCACTTGTGCAAGCAGTGGATCATCAAATCTAAATTTCTGGCATCTGCTGAGTCCACCACCCACTCTGCACCTGTCAATAGAGGGAACAAAGGCGGAAAACATTAGAGTGCACTTTTCTCTATAACATGTTGTCCTTGTTCTGTACTGTTGAGGCGATGAGACCTCATTTAATACGGCTGCTCACCCATTATGTACTGGTTTATGTGGTATGAAATGTATGATTTTAAAACCTAGTCACTATAATGAGCCATTCATATCTCTTTCAGAATGCTAGACATCTCCCTGTCAAAGTGGCATTTTATTTGAAGCCTGGGACGCTAATGTGACTGAAGATGGTGAGTAGGAAAGAGCAGCTCAGTTAACCTAATGACTCTGATATCCAAAAATCACCCAACTGGTCCAAATGCCGTGTTGCCCACTGCTCCTCCCTCGGCACACACACGCCCTTACCACCACCACCACAACACTCTCAGTGCTCTGGTTTCAATCCGTCCCTTAAATTAGTGTACAATGGTGTATACCGTACCCTACATAGGCTCGCTGAATTACTGCAGAGAGAGGTTTGGAACCTGCAATACAGACTGACAGCCTAGATCTGACTTTTCACAGCAGTGTTTCAGAACAAGGCGTTTGAGACTTCCTCGTGGTCTTTGCCAAGTGAAAAGCAGAACTGTACCTGTAACCATGACAGCCACTTAATTTTCTCCCCCTAGGCAACAAAGTGTCAGTTCAGGGATGTCTTTAACCCATGAGGGGTTCGACCTCAGTTAGAGCTCTGAGAGAATAGTTTATATTGCATTGCAAATACAATCATTTATTACCTAATTTGGGTTACCTTTGGCAGGTTTGGAATTGAATCCCGATTTTAGCACTGACAAATACTTATTTGGCTATTGTGGAATGGCTAGTACCCTGCTAAATTTGCTGTTTAGAATGACATTTCTTTCTGATGTTTAATGAAGATGTTTAGTGGTAGCGTTGGGTGCAAGCTCATTCTGCATGAGAAATGTAATGTATCAGCGTTGTGGTGGCTGGATCTGCCTTTTTGAAAAAAATCTTTTAGATCTATACGTTTTAGTTCACACTTGGAGGTTACCTGGTGATAGTGATAAAAAAATTCAATTTTTCAATAAAGGTGAATTTGTAAATATCACCATTTGTTCATTACATTAGAAATAGTAAGCTTTTAATGCACCCATTATTTTTTATTTTGCTTTGACTCCTGACATCATTGGTGTAGCAATGTCGATACAAGTCCTAATTAAAGCATAATCTATTTTTTAAATGTTCAAATCCCAAATTGTGATTTGGTAATATGTTACAGACTAACCAGCTGGGTTTTAGATTAAATAATGGATCAGTATTTGGAAGGGATGAGTAAAAAGTGTATCTTCCACATACCTATTCTTCAGCTTATGTATAAATGTTTTGCAATCAAAATTCAGTCATAAACCATTAATATTTCACCACCAATTACAAATTGATAGTAACCTTTCACAAATGTGGAGATAAACATCTACTGCATGCTCCTAAAAAAGATTTATTTTTTAAACACATCCTGTGTTCCAATTTTTCTTTTTTAAATTCATCCTGTTTTCCTATTAGGAAAATGATCTGCATTTGACAAAAAGATTGCTTTATGTAAAAAGAATCACAGGCAGCAGGCCACAAAGCTTGTGACTCTAATCAATTGTAGTGGGTCACAATTTGCAACCTATGTCATGCATATTAAGGAAATAGGTCGCATTGCGACTCACTGCTAATCAGTATTTTGTTTAGCCAACCTATTAAGACATAGGTTTGTTCACAAAATACCAATGTATCCACGTCTATCAAATCCATATTAGTAATTTCCCAATAAGAAATCACAAAATGCACATATTTATTTGAACAAATATGTGATTTCTTTCTAGACATGTTTGTACATCAGGCCCAAAGCTTCTTTCCTTTCTTGCTGCTCTTCTATTTCTATAATCTAAAACACGGCCTGGAGAAGCGCTTCTTTTTAAGGGATGGCTAGAATCATAAACCTGTAGTGAAATATTTATTTCTCACATTTTTGTACAAATATCAATGGGAATCCTCATAACTTGGTAGTGTATTTTCCAGTGCAAAAAGCCCGGTTTGTCACGCACAACATGCTTGAACAAAACAGGTGTTGGTTTGTCGATTTTCTGTCCTCTAGAGTGAGTGTACATGACAGGAAGGTACCAAATTATCTTTCTTTTTATGAATGTATCACCCACTTTTTAGAAGTGTTTACTGAAACAAAAGGGTTTCAGGGCACTGGCGTCCTAGTGGCAATGCTGAAATGTGCTCATGCTAACTTTAAAGCCATTTAAGATTTGACAGCCATATTGTACCAAGAAAACTGCAGTTTTGAATCACATGGGAAACAAAATGTCTCATGTATTTAAGGTACGTTTTGAATCCCAAACTGTTTGTAAATTCGGAGTAGTATTTCTGAGCATCCGACCTTGTTGATAATAAAATAATAACTATTTTTTATAGTGTTTGTGCGAAATTGGGTTGTTGGTTGAGTAGGGTGATAACCCTGCTGAAACAACAGCCACAATCCCTGTTAGGGCAAATCACAATATTTAAAATTGATCTGTGATTTACTCTCTGGGAGCTTGGCACAAAAGCAGTCAGGCTTGACTAGAATATAATGTGTAGACTATATCTGCAGTACAAAAACAGTAATAAAATGGCAACACAACACAACACAACAACAATCTGTCAAACTCTTACCACGTGTTCTGCAGAAACAGCATGCAAGATGGGAAGGTCCCAACTTCCTCTATTCACATATTATACCCAACAATGTCAAAGCAACAATGGTAAATCAGGGAAAGAGGGGAAGGTATGAGAGCCAAAATAGGTCCCACGTTGTATCCTAGTCGAATGGTACTACAGGTGGACAGGAGAACTTCTACAAAAGACAACAAGGATAGGGTAAAATGTGTGCAAACAGATCTGAAAGTGTTAAATGTGTAAAAGTGACTGTAATGTAAATACCTGAGTAATTTCCCTCTACTGTGGTATATCCCAATTATTGGAGCGTCATATGGAGGTATTTATCTAAATGGAGAAGCAAATATCACTGACTCGGTCTCTGATACCAACCCCATTATAAAAGAAAACCAAGGAGACATTGATTGCCCCCACCTGATTAGTATAAAAGCTGGCTTTAGGGAAAAAACAAAAAAATAACTGAAGAGATACGCTAGCTAGCATGCGTTTGGAATTTTTCTTTTGCTTTCCTAACTTTGGGAACTAATAACCAATATATCTTCTTTATCTTTAGGAACTCTGTAAATAATAATTAGACAAGGCAGACCTCTAGGAGCGGTAGAAATTGCTCAGATAAGTGTATTTATATTATATATTTAGCCGAGCACAATAAGTAAATAAGGTTTTTACTCTAGTAAAGAGATCTGTCTCTTTTGCAGGATTACCAAATGAGAGACGTTGCTAAGGAGAAAACTGTTGATCCACAGACAGCCGACAAAGAGAACGGGAAGGCAGGGAAGCAGCTTGCACCACAATAGCTGAGGAGAACTGAAACTCAGGAGGTCTCCGAACATCAACCGCTGTGGTGGACAGGAAACTCAGGTGCCGCCGAACAGCGACCGCCAATGAAAACTCTGGAGGACGGTACAGCGAGAAAACAAGGAACAGGCCACTGGAAGAAACTCAACGAGAGGCGTCTGAAGTGCTGAAACCATGCCAAAGATGATGCTGCTGCTCTGGACGTAAGTGACTTGGTAGCGAAAGGGGACAAAGAAATAGTGCGGAGTTGCAGGAAATATATACTCCCCTTCAGTGGCTCGCTACGGGGCAAGGGAGTCGGCATAACAAAATCCTATACTAATTTCTTAATTAATTTTTTAACGTCGAAAAGTAAAGCCGGAGTTATGAATTAAAAGTAGAAAAATATAGCTGACCGCGATGGACAGCAGGTCAGATAAAAGAAGTGAATTGGGCCCGGTCAGCACTTCCCTTCAGACTTTGAAGAAATGTCATGGAAAAAAAATATCCAAGATGGTAAAGTTCACTGAGGCAAGGCTGCAGGCGATTCCGAGTTGAGAGGCGTTAGTGATATCACTAACGATGTCATGAGGTTTGTGCTATGTGAGGTCATAATCAGTGCACTGCGGGGCATGAGTCATGGTTAGCACAGCTAACTATAACTGCTGAATTTTACTGGTCTTGTATGAGTAAAACCTGAAGTTAACTAGAAGTTTTTTTAAATTCCATTTCCTAACTATAACATACCTGTATCCTTTGATTTTTTCAGTGAATTACTAAGATTTTTTAAATGCTAATTCCTAACTAAAATGTCCCTGTAACCTTTGTATTTTTGTCACTGAATTTCTATGTGTTTTTGTGTTTTTAAGTAATAGTGGTCTTTGCAGATTTTTGGAGGAAGGGAGCGTGGCTCTTCACCAACTTTCTGAATTCCAGCTGTGTAGAAATTACAGAAAGTAGGAGCAGGGCTTTTTGGCCCCCAATCCAAAGGGTCTTCATTACCCAACCAGTAGTGCACCAGGAAACGCATTTGTAGAGTAAAAGAGAAAAGGGGCATGGCCTCCGAAGACCTCTTAGCAATCCCATTGTATGGGACTTACTGGAGGTAACAGGAGGCATAGTTGTCCCCCAAAATTTCTAGAAGATTCGTCAAACAACGCCAATGTTATTGGCAAAACAAAAAACGCTTTTTCCATGAAATCATAGTCCTAACTATAACTACCTACAAACCGACTGGCAGTGGAATACATATAAATAGAGGCAAAAAAAACTAGGCAATTAACTGGTCATCAAGCGACCTATGCTATACAGGCTCATTGATATATGTACATACTCCGTGTACTGCACATATATTTTAAAACCTTCATTTTCTTCTTATAAATTCCTAATAAAAACAATTAAATCCAAGATACTGAGACATACTGTATTTAACACTATATTAAAGAAACATGAGATAGATTTATACAAACAAATATGACCCAATTCAATACAAAAAATTCAAACATACAACATATAACATATAAACATAAACAAATTCTTTCTTATTAACCTCTCCGCTGCGGGGTAATTCCCCTCACAGTGTGGGGGAGGTCCGCGGAGCCGCTGTGCTCGGGACGAGCCCAACTCGTCATGACTCACAGTGGAGCTGTGCTCATGACGAGCTGGGCTCATCACAGACCCGCCTACTTATTAATTCTCTGGCACAGGCGGTGAATTAACCGTGCTGGGGCGGACCACAGCCGTTATAACGAGCTCAGCTCGTCATGAGCACGGCTCCACTGTGAGTCATGACGAGCTGAGCTCATCATGAGCATGGAAGGGGTTAATACATAGTGGCTAGATGGTGGACAAGTTCTTTTTTTGTCTACGCACGTATCAGTGTGTGAGCGCCTTCTTCAGGACAGCCACAGAGAACGTATATAAACAATAACATTTACACATATATATAACAGAAATAGCCAAAAATTAGTACACTGAGAGATAATCTTCTGTGATGTACATAACCAAATGTTATTTAAAAACCTAGACTAATACGACAAATGTAATTTCTGTGGGATATACTTATATATACATAAGACAGGCAGCAGTGAGAATACGAGCATCTGCAAAGCTAGACGCGTTTCAGGAGTTTGTCCTTTCTTGAGTGGCAAAACAGCAATAACAGAAGACAGCGTTTTCTTTCACATTTGACTTCCAAGAGTATGCCCCAGTGGGCGTGGTCATCCGCACAGCCTATTGGTTCATGTAGTACTGTGCTTTTAATCTCGTTTGAGTCTGTCTCCAGTAAAGCAAAAAATAATGGCATAGTTATTACCCATATGGGTATATACAGGGTCACACTTAGATGCCAGCTTCATTTTGTAGCTGCTGCGGTCAAATACTGCTTCCCGCAGTCATGCCGACACCATCTTGGCGCCAGCTCGGTCCTGCTGACACATGGTGGGCTCTCTTCCGCGGCCGGACTAGGACTGCTAATATTTCAACAAACATTTTGGCCCAGTAGAAACAAGCCTCCAGCAGGTAAATAATTAGATCTTTTAATGGTAGAAGCTTACACACAGGCAGCAGTGAGAATGCGAGCATCTGAAATACAAGCTAAGCCAGACGTGTGTCAGGAGTTCGTCCTTTCTTTAGTGGCAAAACAGCAATAATAGAAGACAGCATTTTCTTGCACTTTTTACTTCCAAGAGCCTGCCCTAGAGGGCGTGGCCATCCACATGGCCTTTTGGTTCATGTAGTGCTGAGCTTTTAATTTCGTTTGAGTCTGTCTAGAGTAAAGCCAAAAATAATGACGTAGTAATTACCCATGTCGGTTTGATTCAGGGTAACACTTAGATGCAAGCTTTATTGTGTAGCTGCCGCTGTAGAATACTGCTTCCCGCAATCATACCGACACCATCTTCGTGCCAGCTCGGGCACGCTGCCAAGCCGGGGGCTCTCTTCCACAGCCGGACTAGGACCACTTATATTCAAACAAATGTTGAACCCCAGTAAAACTATACATAGTAAAACATTCGTAAGTGTGTCATCCATGCCATTCAAGCACATGATGTAAGAGCCATTGACAGAAATGCTGTAAATCTGTGTGACCACGGCCGCTGTGCCAGCTGAAATGCGTAATGGCTGAATCCTAAGAAAACTAAACAAGGAACTTTCACTTGTATTCGTTGATGGCTCCGTTTGTCTTTGGAGAACTTTTCAAGTGCCTTTTTAGGTCTCGCCTGTCGATGCGCATGCGCATCGAGCTTGCGAGACTATTGGGGCTTAAACAGTCTTTAACCAACTTGCAAGGAATCGTGGCGATTCCTTGCAGTGCCCGTGAAATTCAAGCTTAATGCGCATGTGCATTGAGCTTAAAAGCGCGTGCACATGCCCCCAGCCGCCTGCTTGCATGTATTTTCCCTCAGCCGCACTCCTCCCAAACCCCCGCTCCGCCCCCTCCCCTGCCTGCCGTGTCGCGTTTCTTCAGTTCCCTTAGCCGCACTCCAGGCCCCTGCTGCTTTCACACCCTCATGCCGCTCTCCCCGCTCCGCCCCCTCCCCTGCCCGCCGTGTCGCATTTCTCCTCCCCCCTCCCCACAGCAATGCCCTCCGTCTTGTTTTACCCGTTTCTTCTTTTCTCTATCTGTCCCGCGTCCCTTTCTCTCTTTGCCTCGCAGCGTCTTTTTTTTTGCTTCTGATGCCCGTATGTTTCTTTACAGTATCTCAAGCATGCCAAAAGTTCTTTTGATTTAAACATAAAAAACGACCATGTCTAGAACTTAAAGAGCAAGAGATTAGTGCCTTTCGTTTTTAAACTCTGATTTCCTCAAACAAACATGAGCCCGCGTCCCTTTCTCTCTTTGCCTCGCAGCGTCTTTTTTTTGCTTCTGATGCCCGTATTTTTGTGCAGGCAACCGAGGGGTTCATTCATGGCTGGCCGGTGGCCGGCCGTACTTTCAGTTTCCTGCTTCTCCAGCTCCTTCCTCTCTGCTGGAAACAGACAAAAGGCGCCAGTGGTGCACAACATAGACGGAGCCATCCGGCTTAATGATTGCTTTGGAATTCCATGTGTTAACAGTAAACAGACCAGAGGCGCCAGGAGAGCACAAGCCACACAGAGTTGCACCCCCACCTCCCCCTCTCGCCTTAGTCAAACGAGGTGTTTGTAACCAAGGCTGCGTCTTTTTTGGTGCGTTTATAATGTACATGGGATGTTTGGGTTCATGCTGGGTAGCGCTGCAGCCATTGACTCTCCCCCAGCCCTACCCTCCTTTGGCTTCTATAACGCACTGTTGTAGTACTGTTAAGGTGGGCTAAAATACAGGCACTTTCTTCTAAACTAAACATATGTTTGTTGTAATCTCTTTGTTTTAAAGTGCAAACAATGTTTTAAAATGCTGCCGCTGTTAGTTACACGAGGTGTTTGTAACCGAGGACGCTTCTCCACATGATCGCCTGCCTCTCGCACACATGTGAGTGCGTTTCAACTATGTTTTATTAGTACCGTGCTGTGTGTTGGCTTTTTCATATGTTGTCATGGGTCTATATTTTTATAATAATGGCAGCGCTTTAGGCAACGCCACCTGCAGATAATTACCCGGACGTCTGCTGAGGCAATCAGCAGCGCTGCTCTCGAAGAATAACACGGGGGTCCATAGCAGTGCCACGCGACCGGTCCGGCGCGCTCTCCTCCCTGCTACCGGGGGCCAAGACAGGCAGGGATATCCTTAAATTGCACAGCCAACGAAACTCCAGGGCAAATGTGGTAAGGGGATAAACAAGGGCACGGCGAAAACATGGCAACAGTCACCGCATGCAAAACTCGATTGCTGTTTAATTTCCTACCCCACCACCATACACGCATACAACCACTCACACATACAACCACTCACACATACAACCACTCACACATACAACCACTCACACATACAACCACCCACACATACAACCACCCACACATACAACCACCCACACATACAACCACCCACACATACAACCACCCACACATACAACCACCCACACATACAACCACTCAAACAACTACACACACAACCGCACACACACACACATCTGTCGCACACACATCTCACACACGCAACGCCACTCACACACGCAACGCCACTCTCACACGCAACGCCACTCACACACGCAACGCCACTCACACACGCAACGCCACTCACACACGCAACGCCACTCACACACGCAACGCCACTCACACACGCAACGCCACTCACACACGCCACTCACCCACGCCACTCATCCACGCAACGCCACTCATCCACGCAACGCCACTCATCCACGCAACGCCACTCATCCACGCAACGCCACTCATCCACGCAACGCCACTCATCCACGCAACGCCACTCATCCATTTGAAAAACGAAAAATGTCAAACTCTTCTATTGCGAGACCTATTGCATTTTCAATGCTTGTTGATATTTTCAGCAAGACTGGGTATGGGTATGATTGCGGGAAGCAGTATTCGACAGCAGCAGCTACAAAAGTGAAGCTGGCATCTAAGTGTGACCCTACAGCTAACCAACATGGTAATTACTATGCCATTATTTTTTGCTTTACCCCAACGAGATTTGGTCCAATCTGGGCACTGAAGGAATTCCCTTCCTGAAGGAGGGAGGATCCCTGATTAATTACGCTCCTGGCCGGATACTTAAATCACATGCTGGTCCGGACGCGAGAAGGAGCATGAGTGGGAAAAATCCATTACTTGTTTTAGCATTTGTTTTTAGTTGTGAATATTTTTATGGTATTTGCCTTACTGGGGGGATGTACATTTTAAATTCTGGATCGTAATTCTAGGATCAGCGCATTGCATTGTATCTGCACTTAATCTTTTGCTGTTTGCACATTTGTCCGAACGAGGGGTTATGTTAGAGCATTCTTTCTTTTTCCTCCACTTCTCCGGTCCAACGCTGACATTGCATCGGTTTGATTGGAGGGAAGCGGACACATACCCTCTTTAGTGCAATCTGGGCACTGGAGAATTCCTTTCCGGTAGGAGGGAGGTGCCCTGATTCATTACTCTACCGCCCAGATACTTTATAATCACATGCGGGTCCGGACGTGAGAAGGAGAATGAGTGGGGAAAAGTCATTAATTGTTTTAGCATTTGTTTTTAGTTGTGAATATTTTTATGGTTATTAGCCTTACTGGGGGCACGTTAGTTTTTTATTCCGGATCGTAATTCTAGGATCAGAGCATCGCAATGTACCTACACTTAATCTTTTGCTGTTTGCACATTTGTTCGAGCAAGGGGTTATTGTAGAGCATTCTTTCTTTTTCCTGTGCTTCCCCGGTCCAACGCCGACATTGCATCGGTTTAATTGGAGGGATGCGGACACACCACCTCTTTGGTCCAATCTGGGCACTGGAGGAATTCCCTTCCGGCAGGAGGGAGGAGTCCTAAATCATTACGCTCCCGGCCAGATACTTAAATCACATGCTGGTCCGTATGCGCAGCGGACGCACCGAAGGCGTGCCAAAGGCAAGCACGTCTGCGCCCGTCCGCACCAAGTCCAGGACAATGCAGGGAAATGCTGCCCAAATTCCTCAAAAATTCAAGTACACCTCTGAGGAGCGTCATAATTTGAATAACTCCAGATCTTGTAAATCTGTAATACTTCCAGATAAAATGTTGGGGTCATGCTCATGTCGCCTCTGCAGGACTACTTTGGCTTACACTACGGATATCATAAGTCCTGTTACTAAAAACACTGGGAAAATCCTACTTAAAGGTGGGCTGATTAATGCTCATCCATGAGTAAGCATGGCTAAAAGATTGTGTAGCCCAGATGTTGCTGTGGCTCTGCCTTTAGGTTACTCAATTCATAGGAAAGATAGAACGGGGGTAGAGGTGGCGGACTGGCCATTATTCATCGAGACAGGATTCCCTAGGGGAGACCCTGAGTCATTTTTACTTAAATATGCTAATCAGGGGCGCAACTAGGTCTTCATTTCGGGGGGGGCTAACATGGCAAAAGAAGGGGCGTGGCTAATGTTAATCAATGGGGCGAAGCTAAAATGGCAGATAATCAGGATCGGTTAATGCCCCCTCACACCTTAAAACCCATACCCGCCCTGAACTCTAAAATTACCCCCGGCACCCCAAAACCCATACCCATCCTGATCCCTAAAATTATCCCCCCCCGGCACCCCAAAACCCATACTCACCCCACACCCTAAAATTACCCCCTGGCACCCCAAAACCCATTACCACCCTGAACCCTAAAATCACCCCCCTGGAGCCCCAAAGCCCATACCCGCCCTGAACCCTTAAATTACCCCTGGCACCCCAAAACCCATACCCACCCTGAACCCTAAAATGACCCCTGGCACCCCAAAACCCATACCCGCAGTGATCCCTAAAATTACACCCTTGCCCCCCAAAACTCATACTCACCCTGAATCTTAAAATTACCCCTGACACACCAAAACACATACCCACGCTGAACCCTAACATTAACCCCCTCACACCCTAAAACCCATACCCGCCCTGAACCCTAAAATTACCCCTGGCACTCCAAAACCCATACCGATCCCTAAAATTATCCACCCGGCACCCCAAGACCCATACCCACCCCACACCCTAAAATTACCCCCTGGCACCCCAAAACCCATTACCATCCTGAACCCTAAAATCACCCCCCTGGCACCCCAAAACCCATACCCACCCTGAACCCTAAAATGACCTCTGGCACCCCAAAACCCATACCCGCAGTGATCCCTAAAATTACACCCTTGCCCCCCAAAACCCATACTCACCCTGAATCTTAAAATTAGCCCTGACACACCAAAACACATACCCACGCTGAACCCTAACATTAACCCCCTCACACCCTAAAACCCATACCCGCCCTGAACCCTAAAATTACCCCTGGCACCCCAAAACCCATACCGATCCCTAAATTTATCCCCCCGGCACCCAAAGACCCATACCCACCCCACACCCTAAAATTACCCCCTGGCACCCCAAAACCCATTACCACCCTGAATCCTAAAATCACCCCCCTGAAGCCCCAAAACCCATACCCGCCCTGAACCCTAAATTTACCCCTGGCACCCCAAAACCCATTCCCATGCTGAACCATAAATTCCCCCCGGCACCCCATAACCCATATCCAACCTGAACCCTAAAATAGCCCCCTGACATCCCAAAACCCACACCTGCCCTAAACCCTAAAATTACCCTTGGCACTATAAAACACATACCCACGCTGAACCCTAAAATTAATCCCATGGCACCCCAAAACCCACACCCACCCTGAACCCTAAAAGTATCCGCCCCCCTGGCACCCCAAAACCCATACCCATCCTGATCCCTAAAATTATCCCCCCCCCCCCGGCACCCCAAAACCCATACCCACCCTACACCCTAAAATTACCCCCTGGCACCCCAAAACCCATACCCGCCCTGAACCCTAAATTTACCCCTGGCACCCCAAAAACCATACCCATGCTGAACCATAAATTCCCTCATTGCCCTCCAAAACCCATACCCACCCTGAACCTTAAAATTACCCCAGGCACCCCAAAACCCATACCCATGCAGAACCATAAATTCCCCTCTGGCACCCCATAACCACCCTGAACCCTAAAATAGCCCCCTAACATCCCAAAACCCACACCTGCCCTAAACCCTAAAATTACCCCTGGCACTATAAAACACATACCCACGCTGAACCCTAAAATTAATCCCATGGCACCCCAAAACCCACACCCACCCTGAACCCTAAAAGTATCCCCCCCACCCCTGGCACCCCAAAACCCATACCCACCCCACACCCTAAAATTACCCTCTGGCACCCAAAAAACCATACCCATGCTGAACCATAAATTCCCCTGGCACCCCATAACCCATATCCACCCTGAACCCTAAAATTGCCTGCTGACACCCCAAAACCCACACCTTCCCTGAACCCTAAAATTACCCCTGGCACACCAAAACACATACCCACGCTGAACCCTAAAATGACCCCTGGCACCCCAAAACCCATACCCACCCTAAACCCTAAAATTGCCCCCCTGGAACCCCAAAACCCATACCCGCTCAGAACCCTAAAATTAAACCCTGGCACCCCAATTTGTAACCCACCATGAACCATAAAATTACTCACTGGCTCCCTAAAACCCACACCCACTCTGAACTCTAAAGTTACCCACTAGCACCCCCAAAAGGTAATGATGTGCTGGAAAAAGCATTAAAGTTACTGGAACTTACATAAAAAACTCCTGACTGCTCCTCTGATACTATACTGTGGAGTCGGGCTGATCAGCAGCACTGCGTCCTGGCATTCAGCCCCTCGAAGGTCTCAGAGTAGATAGGTCTCCTGGATTCTCCTTGCCTGGGTCCCCTCTGCTTCTTCGCTGCTGCCCTTGGATGCGAAAATAGAAAGATCCATGGCCCTGTTCACCATTTATCTGGTGAGCAGTGCGGTGGATGTGAATTCCATCCAAGTGCACAGACAGCAGGGTGAAAGGGATGGCAGTGCAGGTTATGCTTTTCCTTTGAAAATTAATTTCTGCTGGTGTCTTAGCCCAGGGTTTGCTGTCTGTGCACTTGTATGGAATACACATCCTTACAAGTGCACAGACAGCACACCCTGGGCTATGACGCCAGCAGAAATTCCCATACAAAAGAAAAGCGTCACCTGCACTGGCCATGCCTTCCTCCCTGCTGTGCACTTCACACCCCATGCTTATAACCCATCAAGTGCTTAGGTGAATCCCTGCCTTCAGGCAAGGATTTCACCTCTGCGCCACTCTAAAGGAAAACAAGAGGTCAGGGCAGGGGGGTTCACTCGAGGAAACTGTTCAGAGGCAGGCTGTCTGCTCGGGCTGCTGGGCCTCTCAGAATGCATAATAAAAATCACATTCTCGGCTCCGATGTGCAGCGTTAGTTAATGATTTCAGTGCGTGTCATCTTAGCCGGGGCAGAGGAGGCGACGGGGGGGGCTGAAGCCCGGTGAGCCCAATGGGTGTTGCGCGCCTGATGCTAATTGCACCATGAAAGGCGATTTTAACCTTCACCCAGAAGATAGAACAGAGCTTAGCACAGAGAGTTTTCTTCAAACAATGGAAACTCTTGCACCACTGGTGGAGGGTCCAACGCATCAGGTGGGGTATACCCTGGATGAGGTCTGCTCCAACTTGCCCGGGTTATTTGTTGGTACTCCGTCACCTCAATTATGGTCTGACCACTTTTTTGTCCCCATCACAGTTAGAACTTTTCAGAAGTTTCAGCATTATAAGCCAGCCCCTGGACCCCAACACGGCCCCTATTGGGCACAAGTAGCTGCGAATCCTAAACTAGGAATGTGTGCACAGGCAAACACTGCTGAACTTACAGGAAATACTGAATCTGATTCCCGCTTGTTTCATTCCTGGATTACTAAGACTTTGGGGCCCTTTACGATGGCGGGCGGCTTGCCCCCGCCAAGCTTGCGGTAGTCAAAGCCAGCCTAGCGCCCGTCATAGGCTGCCATCCTAACCAGAATGACACCCCGCCATATTAGCATGGCTGGGGGGTCCGGGGCGGACGGAAAGACCGTCCGCCGCTTTTCCGCCGACCGGGGCGGAAAAGGTTTAATATGGTGGTGTTGTCTATCAGACATCGCCAGCCATATCAGTATGGGCTGCAACAGATGCCTTTCTGTGGCGGTATCGCCACCACGGAAAGGCAGGCGGTCTTCACTTCGGGGGCCCCCTGCGGGCCCCCGGAGTGAAGGCGAGGTGGAGGTTGCACATGGGGGTACCTGTGGTACCCCCAGCATTTGCATACATAAAGCGGCAGGCACCGCGCGGGGCCTGCCGCTTTGTGTATGCAAATGCATACATGCATTTTTAGCACAATGTTAAAAATGCATGATGCGCCCGCCACTGTGGCGGGCGCATCCTAATACTTCCCACGGGACCCCCGCCCTTATGGCGGGCGGTCCCAAGTACTGTGAGAATGGCGGGCGGGCAAAGTCCGCCTGCCATCCTAATGGACCCCTTTTAATGAACTTGCCCCTTCAGAGAAACAAAGCAAGCAATGAAAACCAAATCAAAAACTCAGGAGGCGCCCTAGTATACACCGCTGTTGGCACAAGCACATCTACTATGTAAGCAAAAAGAAAGGCAATGGAAGAAAATGTACAAGCCCGAACACAAAATAGGATTCAGAAAGAGTAGAAAGTTCTATCATCAGCAGATCAAGTTGGCGAAAAAATAATATTTCCCTAAAAAAATACAAGAATCCAATAATGATCAGAAAATTATTTTTTCAGTAGTGAAGTCTTTCACAAACCCTAAAAGGCAACTTAAAGAATTTCCTGTTTCGCCAAAATTGTGTGATGATATCTCAGCTTTTTTTGAGGTAAAAATTCAAAAAATTCAAGGAGAATTTTGAGCTACTTATGTCATTTACCAGGACTCGATCAATGACCAAGTTGCAGAGGAAACGGTCGGCTCGCTTCAGACTTTTGCACCTATTTCGTTGGAAAAGACACATGAGGTTATCAGGAGATGTAAATCTGGTTCACCGTTGGATGCGTGTCCCCCGGTGGTGCTCCAGAAATTTATAGACACAGTCAATCCTATTGTGAATTTCATTGTCAACTCGTCTCTAAAAGCCGAGTGGTGCCTGACAAGTGGAAGCTTGCACTGGTTAAACCGTTAAAAAAGAAACCAAGTATTGACCACTCGGTGCTGTCAAATCTCCAGCCTATTTCTCTGCTCCCCTTTTTAGGTAAAATAACAGAGAAATTTGTTCAGAAGGAACTGACGAATTTTATCGAAGGCCATAACATTCTGCACCCGCAACAGTCGGGATTCCGTCCTAAGAATTCTACAGAATCGGCCCTCTTACAGGTAACCAACACTCTAAAAATTATCGCCGATAAAGGGAAGAAAGCGGTTTTGATCCTTCTAGACCTGTCGGCGACATTTATACGATTTCTCATAACATTCTGCTGAATCGTCTCGAGCGCTGCGGCATCTCAGGCAAGGTACTGGAATGGATTAAATTGTTTCTAACTAACCACAGAGAAACGGTTACATTGGGGACGTTCCGTTTAAGCGGAGCGGAATATTTCAGTAGGGGTCCCTCAGTGTTCCTCTTTGAGCCCATTGTTGTTTAATATTTATATGACCCCACTTATCTCTCTGATTGGGTCATTTGGGATAGCAGTCACATTATACGCTGATGATACCCAAATGATCCTTTCCCTAGATAACACCACTTCAGAGGTAGAAACTAACTTTAAAAGCTGTTTAGCAGCGGTCTTTCAATGGATGAGGAACAACCACCTTAAATGCAATTCAGACAAAACAGAAATCCTCCCGGTGGGGAAGGATGTTCTGTTCCATCCTGAGAAATGGTGGCCGGAGGTGATCACCCCGCCTCCAGATGTGGTCAAGGTGGCAAAGAATTTGGGAGCACAATTTGATGCAGCAATCTCCTTTATACCCCATGCTACAGCAGTAGCCGGGACATGCTTTAGGATCATCAAATCACAAAAAAAATTCTTTCATTTACTTCCACTGGCAGCAAGGAAATCAGTGGCAGTGGCTCTGATTCTCTTGTGCTTAGATTATTGCAACAGTCTGCTCGCGGGAGCGAATAAAGCGATCTTCAAGAAACTGCAGGTGGTACAACATGCAGCGGCACGAGTAGTGTTTAAGCTTCCACAAAGCGCGTCAGCATCTGCAGCATTGAATAGCATGCACTGGCTTCCGGTGCACAAGAGAGTTCTCTTTAAGATACTCTTGATTACCTTCAGAGCCAGGCTTAGTATAGGACCCAAGTATCTGGTAGGACGTTTCACTCCTTACACTACAGCTAAGTCCCTCAGATCATCTTCCGCCAACTTGCTTAAACCCCCCACTTTCAGATTGAAACAAAAAGGAGGAAAAACTGTGGCAGTTCTCAAGACCAAAGCCTGGAACTCACTACCATCACAGTTAAGGCTACTCAACACAGAATCCAAATTCAGGTAAGTCCTGAAGACGTGGTTCTTTACTGCCCCAGATGAATTATGCCTTTCACTTATTTAGCATTCTGTTGGTTATTCTCACTCCCCTCTAGAATAGCGCAGGATACTCCTAGCGGAGTGACAGTCGCGCTTTACAAGTATTAAATTATATTACATTACATTACTGTCTCGCAAGCCAACCACCAACAGCAAGGACCATCAGCTACAGTCAAGCAAAGGACGTGCTATACTTCGGTGCTGCAGTTGAAAACGCAGTGTAAGGCAGCTGCAGGCCCCCCATGCAATAATACAAACCGGTAATTACAATGGAGGATCGGAATGCAAAGAATCAAATCGGATGACTGAACATGCATGGGGAAGACCCCAGGTAAGCGGCAGGACAGGGGTATGGGGGCAAATGCAAGCTACCAGATAGTGCAACCGCAGTGGATAAGCTTTGCAATTTCATATGCTAGGTTGTCAGCCACAGCAGTACGCCAATTACAGGAAGACGCTGAACAAATGTTCAGCGTATCAAGCTCACACGGAGAAAAATGGAGGTCACAGAATAAACACACTCCGTTGCAGAGCACAAATATTCATCAAATTCTAAAGGAATATGAAAAATAGCACCATAAGGAAATGACTAAATGGTGGGAAGTAAAATCACTGTCAACATATTTGGATGTTGGCAGTATACCCCTTGGCTTGCAGATTCTCATCGCAGCCAGCTTTGAGAACCCAGACCCAGAAATGCTTGAAGAGTGGGCAACCAGCAACTTAGAGGCCTCAGCACGACTAGTGTGCATTTTAGGAAAATACGTAGACAAAGACTGAGCGAAGATTCTCCAGAAATTGGAAGCTCTGGATACAGCCTGTATCATTCAATGAGTGCATGGGTAGTGCCTAAGTGAATGGATGAGTGCAACAGCAGTGCCTGGGTGATTGGAAGAATGTATGAGTGGTGCCTGTTTGATTGGATGAGTGCAAAGGTACTGCCTGGGTGAATAAATGAGTGCATGAGTATTTACTGGGTGAGTGGATGAGTGCATGGGTAATGCCTCAGTGAATGAATGAGTACGAGGGCATTGATAGTGCCTAGGTGATTGGGAGATTGCATAAATGGAGCCTTTAGAGAATGGATGAGTGCATGAGTACTGCTTGGGTGATTATATGAGTGCATGGGTAATGCCTCAATGAATGGATGAGCGAATGCATAATGCCTCAGTAAATGAATGAGTGCAAGGGTAGAGCCAGGTGATTGGATATGTGCATGGGTTGTGTCTGGGTGAATGGATGAGTATAAAGTTGGGCCTGGGTGATTGGATATGTGTGTGGTTAGTACATGGGTGAATAGATGAGCATCTGGGTAGTGCATGAATAGATCAGGGCAAGGGTACCTTCTAAGTAAATGAATGAGTGGAAGAGGAACACCTGAGTGAGTGGAAGAGTAGTGGAAGGTAGTGTCTGGGTAATTGCATGAGTGCAAGGGCCTGGGTGAATGGATGCGGTTATGTCTAGAGCCTGAGTGAAAAGGTGAGTGCATGGATACCGGCTTAGTGATTCGATATGTGCACAGTCAGTGCCTGGGTGAATTCATGAGTGCATAAGTGAATTCATGAGCTCAAGTGTAGTGCTTGGGTCTTTAGACAAGTGTTTGGATTGTGCCTGAGTGAATGGTTGAATGTATGCCTAGTGCCTGAGTGAATGGATGAGCGGTAGAGCAGTGTCTAGGTGATTGGAGCTGTGCATGCGTAGTGCCTGGGTGAATGAATATGCGCTTGGAAAATGCCAGAGTGAATATGTGAGTGCATGGGTCATGCCTGGATCATTCAATGAGTGCATGGGTAGTGCCTCAGTGAATGAATGAGTACAAGTGTAGTGCCTGGGTGATTGGATGAGTGCAGTGATAGTGCCTAGGTGATTGGGAGAGTGCATAGATGGTGCCTAAGAGAATGGATGAGTGCATGGGTACTGCGTGTGTGATTGGATGAGTGCATGGGTAGTGCCTCAATGAATGGATGAGAGCAAGTATAATGCCTCAGTGAATGGATGAGCGCAATGGTAGTGCCTAACTAGCCATCGCTCCTCTAGCAGAATGCTCTCCAAACACACTATCAATACTGCCATTCTCATCACCTCCTTAACCCAGCTTGCCAAAGTAGGACTTGACATAGGTTCAAATGGCTTTCTGAAAGCAATCAATACCTGTGAACATCCGCTCTCCCTCAGCTTCTCAGTTCTTTTCTCATATTCTTTCAAACAGCGTACTACACATACATGTTCATGTCCTACCATGCTAGAATAGAAAATAGTCCTATACATAGTCTTATACTTTTTTTTGTACCTCAAAACAGACACCTTCAGGTTGGAAAAACCTAGACGTTACCTCCAATGCCCCAATATCATATACCATGCTAAATAAAACAAGACAAGGCAAATCAGCATTTTCCAAGATAACTACAATATCAAACAATCATTTGCTCCCTAATTTCCTACCTCCCTCAGAACCTGAGAAACACCCCATAGAGAAGTGTAATTAGCTCTTGGTGGCAATGTAAATTCTTAACTATCCTCTTCACCAAAACCAACTGGTATTCCACCCATCAACTCTTGTTCTGCTGAAATCACTAAATAATGGGCCAGACCTTTCCAGAACAAACTTTTTAAATAATTGACACCTTCCACTACAGGAGCTGATACGGGATCCAAGTCCCTCATAACACACCAACTACTCCGTCTCTGCCATAGCAATCTGTTTGCCTTAGTTGTGCCTGGCACCCAAGATTCCTTGATAAGATCTCCAGCCTCTCTTCATAACCAAGACACTTGCCACACTTTCCTGAAATCACCCAACCTATAACATTCAACTGTCCTGCTACCACCATCACGTGATAATTCTCTTGGACATCCAAGAGAATCTGAGGGAAACAGGTAACAACACTGTATTGTTCATCAATGAGTCATTACATCCGGGCAGTACACTTGAGATTGCCAGAATTGAGTGATGAACACCAACTCAGCTCTGTCTCTCCTTACATTCATTAGTACTCCCTCTACCATTAAAAACGGACATTCTCAAGCATAGATTCTCCCTGTCCTCCAATCCTGTAGAAAAGAATCCACCTCGATCACTTCCGGATCTAGTCTCCAACAGAGAAACCTCTGCAACTGTGCATTTAGTCTGTCTGCAAACAAATCCTCTTCCAGTGATCCCCATCTTTCCTTTAATTTCTTGAACACTTCCCTGTTCAACCTCCAATTGCTCATATCTGTCAGAATCCTTGAGTTCCAGTGTTCCTCCTTAAAATATGCTGGGCTTACACCATTATCTCCCTGTCCAAACCAAAAATTCCAAAATTCATATGCCATTCCTGCTAGACCTTGTGAATGAAGCCCACCGAATTTGTTGATCTAACCTACTGCTGATACAATATTTACCTGATCTCTCTGAAAATGTTTCACTACAAATGAACCAGCCAATAGTACTAGACAGTAAATATACAAACCTTCTCCTTCTGCAACAACTCTCCCCAATTGTTACTGTGCCACATCTTGCTCCCCAACCATGCAGACTTGCGTCCGATTGGATAACCACTTCCAGGACCTTCCCAAATATCGCTCTTCCATTCCAAGTGCCGATGTTCATCAACCACCACTCCAACTCCTCTATAGTTTCTGGATTCATTCTCACCCTCTGGGAATACTTCCCTTAATCTTAACTAAGATTAACCCTTCAATATTTGACGAGCTCTGTAATGTAGGGGATCTGGAAAAATTGCCTAAATCGATTCTAAAAGCAAACCTACTAAATCTTGTCAACTGACAGAATGTTATCCAATCCAAATTTTTCACTCTTCTCAACCCCCGAGATACTTCTTCACTTTCTCTATCAGCAAATTCAACAGAGCTTCATGCACCTGTGCTGGTTTCAAACAAGACTTTTGTCTGTTCACCACAAACCCTAAATACACCAGCATCTGCACACCAAACTCTGTCTGTTCTAAAGCCATAATTTCTTGTTCTGCCATTATCAAAACATCATCCAGATACACAATCAGACAGATACCTCTGAACCGCAACCACGCCTTTATTGGTCTCATTACTTTCGTAAAGCACCATGAGACTGAGGTCAAGACGAACAGTAGACCCCTGAACCTCCATCGTCTCCCATTCCACCTGAACTGGAGATAATCTCTGTGTTTGACACATACTGGAATTGTCAAATAATCGTGCTTCAAATCTAATCTTGTCATCCAATCTACTTTCCTCTAAAAATATCTTAACATGTGAAAACCCTTCCATCTTTAACGGTTCCATTCTCTCAAATTTATTACAGGGCTCATCGCTTTGTGCTTCTTTACAACTGAGAAGATGTTGCTTGCAAAACAACTTGGTACCTCCTCTGCCTGTTCCATTGCACCTTTTTACAAAAGTGCCTTCACCTCTAGAGACACTAATTCCTCCTACTCCTTGCAGAACCTCTACAACCATGGATATTCATTATGATTTGACACCCCTATGAAATCTATATTATACCCCTGTATCATTCCTAATACCCAAGGGTCTTGAATAATTCCTCTCACCTTGTAAAAACTGAACTAGTCTGCCACCCAGCTTTGCATGGAAACATAATGTCAGGGCGTCAGATGCACCAAATTTCAGTAAACAGCCACTAACCTTAGAGGTCTGCCAGCGGGGGCGATGGCGCATAGAGTAACCCCCCTCGTCTCCTGAGCGCTACCCCACACAGAGCAACAAACACTACTGTGCAAGGAAGCACACCAGGGGAAAAGAGAAGAGGATAAAAATAATAAATGCTGCGTCTCACGGAAATCTTCTAACCCTGTGTCTTGCTCTAGGGTTCAGGTTATCCTCAAAGGACCCCCATGAAATAGACTGTCCAAAAACAATGAAAAGAATACATATTTAGCAAACTGACTAGAAAAGGAAATGTCAGGCTCATATTTGCTTTTAAAGCACAAATCACCCACTCATATAATAAAACAGCAATTGCCTCTGGGGTTTTGTAACAGTCGTAGTTTTTTGGTGAGTAATAAATACTCCAAGAATAATCCTGTGAGAAGCCCACACAAAGCGCGGTTTAGAACTGTGCTACCAATGCTGTTGTCCTCACAGCGCATTCACCAGCACGAAAATATGTCCAAAAATAAATGCAGCGGATATTGCAGTGTAAATGCCAGAGGAACTGCCAATTACCGCACAAAGGAGTAAGCAGCAGCGTGAAAGTAAAGAGTATAGTTTGATTTTGCTGTTCACTCACAGCAGATTGAGGTGCAGCGTGATCTCTAACGGAGTTACCAAAATATCACCATTAATTACAGCATCGGGAAGTACAAAATACTTGGGTGGCCCAAATGCTCGGGGAATGCAGAGTACACTGAAAGTTTTGATCCGAGAAGGAGCGCATCCGCGCTACCTTCTCGCAAAACCTAAATACCTGAAAGGAGACAGCATCCACTTTGTAGAAGCTCTAGGCAATTATGGCAAATGGACGACGAGCGGTGGCTCCAAAAAACCAGCACAAAGGAACTGTAGGCACTGACCGTGTGTTAGTTTTGGAAAACAGATCTCAGAAACAGGCTTGAATCCAGCGGAGAAAACTATCCGCTATGCAGAGGACTGGAGAGTTTGTCACGCCCTGACTGAGAAGAGGCGGGGCTTTATAGCCTTGTGGAGAGATGTAATGCCGGATTTTGTTTCCCGGTTGGCATCCCAAAGTTTCTAGTACCTGTAATTTCTCATGTACCATTCGCCCCCCAGTGGTGCCTGATTATTCACCATCCATACCATTCTCCTTCTTACAGAGGGGAAAATAAAAATAGTCGACATGTGTCCTTTGGCACCCTGTCTATGGTAGGCAATCGCCATACATAAAGGGTCTTTGTTTACACTCACCTGATGATACTCTTTCCCTTCTCCCACGCTTGGCTCCATGTGACCTTGCCCTCTGCATGCGCTCTGTTTTGTACCAATAGCCATATTAATAGCCATATGAAAATGAAACCCTGTGAAAATGATCCACAAGTGATTTCCTGTCCTCAACCTAGGAATCAACCTCGCATTTTCCCGGCCATGCCAAAAACCTCTCTCATGTCCTTCTGTACCTTTTACAGTGAATTAGATGTGTCCTCATACCTTGACATGTCTCTGACCAATTCCTCACAAAATAACATTCCCTCCCTTTGCACTCCAAACTCTATGCTGGCCAACTCCACCAACTTGGGATCAATCTTCATTAAAATGCTCTTGTGTCTTTCTATACACAAGGTTGTATTTGAATTGTCCAACAGGCATATTGCTCTCTGTACTCATTGTCTTAATTTAACTACATTTACTCCTGCATTATTTACATGTGGGTCATCACACATCAAAAACCTTTGTCAACAGACTCATAATTTCCAACAATCTGTGCTGGCACCCTCTCTGGCCTTTATCCAACTCTGTTCTTGGCTCTCGTCCAGTCTTATTTAAGAAACTCATCATTTTTGGATCCAATTCAGGAGTATATGCAACCTTCAATTGAAGGGTAGGTCAGGTCTTACACACTTTGACCCAAGTCAATTCCGCACTTTGTTTGGTAGTTCCCAATGAATCCAATAACTCACATATTACACCACATGATCTACTGGTGTCCAATGTGGTAACAATGGGTGCTGAATCAACAAAGGATCAACATCTCCATCCCAAGGTGATTCACAAAATCCCTCACCTCCAACTTAATTCTCCTATCATCTAATTTTCGCCTTTTATTAAGGTTCTCATTAACATCTGAATTTTCAAAACCAGAGGAACATGTCAACTCTACATCCCCACTTGTGGATGAATTTCCACATGCCACCACAATTGGCTCCTCTATTTTTGCCTTTATGACATCTCCTTTTGCCTTTAAAATCTTGTCCTTCCTTGCCCTGACTCTTTATCTCCCTTCTGCACATCCACATGTGACCTCGCCTTAGGGATGGTACTAGCCTGATAGGGAACACAATGCCTGCCGAAGCTAATTTCCCCATCTATCCTGTCGCCAAATGGCTGCAGGGCAGGGGGTGGCATCATCCAAGTCTGGAGGAATAAAGGTCACATATCGAAGGCGGCAGAGACCTTTGAAGCATTCTGCCTTGATATACAGATCACTTAGTCATCCTGTTTGAAGGAGGTGACAACACCTCTGGCCAGAGCAGGCATTGTTTCTACCCTCAGAGAGAGTGGGCTGTCACCAGCAGGGCGTCGGAAACCTGTCTGTGGTGGCAGGCTGGTCTACACCAGCCAGTACACTAGTAGTTGGTAGGTTTTCAGGGGGCACCTCTAAGGTGCTCTCTGGGTGCATGCATTAATAAATCCACCTGAGAAGATACATTGAATGCCGATACTGGTAATAAAGAACTGTTGTATTTTCTCATCAAAGTAAGCCTGGGAATTAAGGTCATCTCGCCAAAGCCTGTGAGTATCGCTGCTGTTTATGTGTTACTCTGGGCAAATGAAGGGGCAAATTTACAAAAACTTAACACCGCCATAGCCTCACTATTTTTGAAGTCACTGCGGCCTTTTTTCCGCCTTATTTACAAAGGCCCCCTACCTGCAGTTAGTGGCACTTTTACAGGTAAACGTGAATTTTCAGGATTGCCACTTCTGTAAGCGGGACCTAAGGAAAATGAGACACAAGGTAGATGTTGCCATGAAAAAACTATAGCTAACAACCCTTTGCGATATTTACAATGAAATTCCTGTACATCTATAAACCCCAAAACGGTTGCTAAGTCCAGGTGGTGGTAGTTTCCTGACAACAAGACTTATCTGGCCTTAAAAATGGTGTAAATACACCAGTATATAAGGAAGACAATCCAAGACCCACATTGGCAATCTCAACCACGCCATGAAGGTGCTAATCTTGCAACTTGGAGACGAAAGAAACCCACCACTACCACCACCACCACAGAGGCAGCGCTGCAAAAGACAGCCGGTCTACCGCCAAAGGATCCCCCTGATATACCTCCGGCCATAGGAGGTGATAGCCAATTATAGGCTAGAAAGTACCTCCATCCTACTCTTACTCAACCAGATAGCACTAAGGCTGCACGCCCCATCCCAGCTCAGCATGAACATACTTCCACAGACCAAGCTGCTTGCTGTGCTGCACAAGTTGATCTCAGGTAGCTTCCAACCAACCACTGCCTGAGTGGCCGGAGTCTCTCAGGCATCCTTCTCAAGGTTCCTCCCCACTGTCTTGGATGCTATCATCAGGCTTATGCCACAGCACATACGCTTCCCCAACGATGCGCAAGAACTACTTGAAACAAACAAGGATTCTATGCCATTGCTGGTTGTTCGCATGAGTTGGGGGCAATTGACTGCACCCATATGAAACCTGTTCCTCCTGTGGATACTGCACACATATACAGGAACAGAAGGCACATATACCCTATGAATGTGCAGACAATTGTGGACCATTTGGGCAGGTTTATCATGGTCGTCACCAAGTTTCCTTTTTAGTGTGCAGGACTCGTACATCTTCCGCCAATCTGTCATCAACGAGTGGTTCCAGCAAGGCATGTATGGAAATAAACTGCTTGTTGCTAAGTACAAAATGAACAGATCACACACCTCAAGTCACCAATCATGTATCTGAACTATGTGAGAATACACATGTAGCAAATTGAATTCTGCATACATTGTAACTTGGGCAAGTACATTACACAAACACTGAATGCCAAAGAACAGCACAAATGTAAGTAGACCCAACAAGGGAGTAGGCTATAAATACTCTCACAAACTACTAAGTCACTCTAGGAATACAGATCTTGCACAGCTCATCAGACAAAAATTGTAAGGAATAAATGCAGCATGTGCCAAAAGAAATATGTTTGCGCTGTGCTACATTAAATCTGAAACAAAGACGTGTCATATGTACAAGATGGCAGATAACTTTACTATCCCCTGTGCAGGTACACAATTAGCTGCCATGTACCAACACAGGCACCCATGCACCATAGTGCAAGGGTGTCTGCGTCATGATGAGGAAAGTATTTCTGCATGAAGGGACACTTAACTGCACACAATCACAAAAGTGCAATTACCTTTACTCTGGGTTGTGTTCAAAATTTAGCATGCATAGAAAGAGCATACAAACAAGAGGTATATAAATCTGACTCCATTGTGCGCACCCCTACACCTACCCTGGTGAGGTGAATCAATCTGATGCATTTCCAGGTGTAAAATTGATACCAGATGCACAAATGTAACCAAATAAATGTGTCTTGAGTGGGAACACACATGGCAATATCCATGGCCTGCCCCGAACACGCACTCAAACAGATTCAAAGTTACTATATGTCCAAGGATATAAAGAGGGACACCTTGGATTACAGACTTGGTGAAGTCTACACATGGGCTGACATTTATGCCCAAAAACGCAGGAATCGCCCATATAACTCCAACACTGACACTTCATCAACTGACAGCGAACCAAGTCAAAAACCACGCAAAACTCAACCCACCCGGACATCACAAGATCAAACACCAGCTGAAGAACCAACTACCAGCAGAACACCAGACATCAATCCTTTTTTAGAACAGGGTCAAGCCCAAAAAGGAGACCCAGGAGAGGCAAAAGAAAAGGACAAAGAAAGAGATCCTCCAACCACTCGGAGTACGACAGCAACAACCAAAGACAAGGAGAAGGAGAAGAGACCCAAAAAGAATCTACCATAGAACAATGAGTTATCAACATCAGTGACCAAAATTTTAGTTCCTATGAATTGGGATTACTTCAGAAGGGAACCTCCTTCGTACCTACTACTTCCACGGACCATTTAGAACTGGAAGTGAGCTTCTTTAAGTTAATGCGAAAACTCAGACTAAGACACTTCTTTGATAACGTTGTACCGGAGCGTCCACAACAAGAGAAAGATCAACTGTTGGGATTACGTCCCCAGAGCTCTTTTCAAGCACCAATAAGCCACAAGACATTGGATTTATTTGAAACTATAGTCAAACAAGATCTCAGTAAGATTAGACACACCAAACCTAAATCAAGGAATATGACACAAAAGGACCTTGATACATTGCATAAATTGGCAGCTAATGACCGAACAACATTCACCAAAGCGGACAAGGGCGGAGCGATTGTGATCATGAACACCACTATGTATGAGAACAAATTGATGGAACACGTTACAGACATCAACACTTACTGTAAACTGGATCACAACCCGACAGTAGAGTATTCGAAAACATTACAGATCATTATCGATGGAGCTCATAACCAGGGTGTTATTACCGAGAGAACAAAAAACTTTGTAACAACCTCCAACCCAAGAAGCCCGTCATTGCGAATGGTGCCGAAAATTCACAAAAACATCAGGGACCCACCAATGAGGCCAATCGTCTCCACGCGATGAAGCCTACACGAACCAATAGGACAGTTGATTGACAAATATTTACAACCAACAGTACGATCTATGCAAACCTACATCAAGGACACCTCACAATTCTTATTGAAATTACAACAACTGTCATGGAATCCAGACGAAAAAGTGATCTTATGCACTGCAGACGTGTGTAGCTTATACACGAGCATACCCCATGACATGGGGATTGAAGCTATGGAAGCAGCACTCTTGAACACTGAATTGGACCAAGACTTACAGATGTTTCTAATGGAACTCATGTGTTTCACTTTATACCACAGCTATTTTAAAGTCAAAGAAAATTGGTACCAACAACTCACCGGGATGGCCATGGGCAATTCGGCCGCACCCGTGTATGCGAACATTTTTATGCAGTGGTACGAAAATCAACATATTCTCACGAAAACAGCATGGACCAACAATTTGAGAATGATAATCCGATACATTGATGATTTTTTCATCATTTGGAATAACACGGAGGAGACACTACGAACTGAACTTACAAAGTTCAATGAAATAGATGAACGAATTCAACTAACCTGGGATATATCAGACATCTCTGTCAATTTCTTGGATGTGAAAATATCTTTAACCCAACATGGTTTCATAACGGAACTCTATGTCAAACCGACAGACAGAAACAACATGCTACTACACTCGAGCTTTCATGAACCAAATCTGATAAGGAACCTACCATTCTCACAGATGGCCAGAGTAAAAAGGATTACCTCTGATGATGCAATCCTCAACGCAAGTCTCAATGAAATGACCAATAAGTTCATCAACAGAGGTTATCCCCAAACCCTAGTTGAAGAAACCAAAGCAAGGATTACCAATATCGATAGGTCTAAGCTCTTAACTCCCAAAGCAAAACCTGATCAAACACGAACTGTGGTGGTTTCTAAATATTCAACTGCCAGCAAGAAATATAAACAAGTTATATTGAAACATTGGCCAATATTAAACATTGAACCCGATTTCAAACAGTCATTTAGACAACCACCCTTATTCGCTTTCACCAGGGCAAAGAACTTGGGAGAAATTCTACAAAATAAACCCACTGAGACCATAGCATATTCTGGAACAAAACCTTGCCTTAACTGCGGCAATTGCAACAGTATAATCAGAGGGAACATTATCCATCACCCCATGAAAGGTAACGCCATCAAACTAAGGGTCAATGCCACCTGTGACACCAGCAATCTGATCTATGGGATAAGATGCCCATGTGGCAAGATGTATGTCGGTAAGACAGAACGACGCATCAAGGTGCGTCTCACTGAACATAAGTCTAACATCCGACTTAAAAATCTGAAGTCAGCACTATCTTCACATTACGTTGAAGAACATCACAATGTTTCGCAAATCAAATACATCATCCTTGAAACTGTTCAAAAAATGGAGGGGATAGATAACAAGAAACACCTCCTAAGAAGAGAGAATTTCTGGATTCAGAAATTGTCGACTCAAAAACCGATGGGTCTGAATGAAAGAATTGAACTGTCCTGTTACCTGTAAACATTTGCTCCATTGACTGCAACTTGTGACCACTGTGTTTGTTCATGATTAACATTGACACTTTTTACTCCCCACCAGCACCCAACCCCTCAATTTTCATCCAGTTTTTTCACACAATTGACACTAGGCACAGCGCTAGCAACAGACTCATTCTTATCCCATACACCCACAGTTCGATCCTAGACCCGTGCATGTATATAATATTTTTTCTTTCGATAATGTTGTTAGTCTATATTCCATTCAGCCGTTATTCTCTAACATTTTATTAACTTGCACACAGTCTGCATTACTGACAAGCCCGTCATCCCTTTCTTTCCTCACGATCTTTCCACATTCCACTCGATGACACGATAGACTCCCACAGTCTTTTCACTATGTCAGACACGTGACGTGTCACATGATCGGCTAATTTCAAAATATCTAAACGCGGCCAGAACCCTCTGTGCCGGCGTTTCTGGAGACGAATAAACGGACCGTAATACTTCTCAACCTCACTTCAGGTTAGTCACCGACACACATTAGATTTAACTCCTGAGCGCTTCACCGAAGCACCTAATTATCATGCGCTGACCGCATCCCTATCGCTCTTTACAGAATTGATCAACTTCCCCAGACAGGCATGTAAGTGACACGCCGCTCTTACATTTACATTTTGTTTACTCCCAACCGTTCTCATACGTGTAGGACCATGCCCATCATTATGTACCACCACTTAATCATGTTATTTTCATCCGTATGTGCACAGTACGAAATTGGGGTGAATACGATTATGTTTAGGAATACGTTTGTTTGTTAATTTTCACATATGTTGACACAGAAGCCACACTAATAGCTATTCATATTATTATTTCACAGTGTCGATTCCCTGATGAAGGGCATGAAGTTAATGCCCGAAATGCATTGGACACGTTTTAAAGACATTGCCTGAAGTAAACATTGTCCACAATGATTTTGATGACATAAGAACTAATTTTGAAATTCTGAAGTCAAAAACGCAATGAAACATAAAGACATTTAAAGAAAACTTATCGAGTGGAAGTCTTTTTATCACTAGAAAAGACAACAACATGTGTGCCTGCCAAGGGATGAAACTAGAGATCCTCTAGCTTCACTTCTTAAACGCATATCGACCGATGCCGTTGGGCACTCAACGTCACCTTGTGGAGCACCATAAAATTACCATAACATTATCTAAATAGGGTGATCATCTTTCATATTGCTGTGCATCCATCCGATCCCATTTACAAGGATATAAATAGACATGTACATTGTCTTGAAATGTCCCAGTCAGTCAAGGGCACCAGGTAGCAGTGCTACTATGTCTCAAACAGTGACCTACCTGGGTTGCAAGGGGGATGTACCTGACCCATAATAAGTACAATATTTAGCATCAAAGATCTTCCGGTGCCAGCTACCCTCAGTACAATGACTAACAATGAAGGATCTTGCTAATGCTCATACATAGTAATGCGCTAAAGGTCAAGGGGGGCTTCTTTGCAAGCCCTATGCGCCACCGGTGCACCACTTCCAATATGTGCAAAAGTGACATACCAGTGGCTCAGGGGGCTTGTGAACCACCCCCAAGGTATTCTGAGGTACACATACATCCTGACAGTTACAACATGGGGGTAATTCACTGGACCTGGTCAATGGCATCATGGTGATGTGTAGCTTGTAAAGTATACTGTGACCACAAAAGGGTGGGGTGGGGTGGGGTCCTAGGGAATTTAGTTTAAAGACCATCGAGGAGATCTTCCCCTACACATAATCAGTAACACAATACTACCACAGGTCTATATGTTAGCACATGTATTATGTGTGATGAATGTACAGGTTCTCTCAAAAGATTTGTGAAAAAGATATAACAGATAGGGGGGAATTATCCCTTAAGGACTAGAACCCTCACTCACCCGAAGGTGACATGCGTCATCATATAGGTTCCTCCTCCCAGCAGGAAATCCTAGTTCTACTGGGGGCTTCGACTCCCTCACTGTGAGGAAGGCGCTCAGGGATGTTTTCAATAGATGTTCACTAGTGTAACTAGGATGCTAAAATCCTATATGTGAAGACATGGTGTAATGTGGGTGCAGCGACTAATGGTGATATAAAACTGCCTATGAAGATGCAAAAAAATCAATTTTATTGGGTTGCTCTCACTGGCAGGGTTAAAGAGCAGTGTGATGAGCAGTATAGATTTAAAACTACTCATTAAATCAGGTCGACATGTTTCAGCCTAGTGATCAATACTTTGTACCAGTGGCTTTCTTCAGGACCAGAGAGATGTTGTTAAAGCTGCTGCTGTTATTTATATTAGTGATAATAAAAGATAAAAGATACAACACCAGTAATACTGCGTAGCGATGTCAGTTATTACAGAGAATATCTGTGAAACAAAATGAGAGAAAAACAAACACACACTGTAAGTTCTTGTGCCATGCTTATTACATATTATAATTCATCCTATTGTCAATAGCCATGCATTTTGTATTCCATGTAGTTCAACTTACCCTCAACTGTAGGATAAAACACCTCACCTCTACCTGGGGAACAAAGTTCTAAGTCACACCTGTCCCAAACAATAGGTGGGACTTAATATTAACATATTGCTCTAGTGTGTCCATTCTTCAGTGCTGTTACATCCCCACTGAAGCTTATGATCTCGTATCTGAGGTGCATTTGAATGTTACTAGAAACCAAAATCATGAGGTGACTGATGTTGATATACCCTATGGTACCTCTTCCCCAGTATTGCCAATATACAAATCTTCTTATGAACAAAGCTAATCCATTCCCTTCCAGCTTTAATAAGCAAGGATGGAAGGCTATATAGTTTTGTTTAAAATAGCTTTCTAAAGAATTTAAGCAGAATCAAGAATGCCAATCTATTCAATTACAGCTATTGTAATAAGGGAGAATTATATACACTGGTGCTGATGAATTTCTAAAGAGCTTAAGACCGAAAACCGATAATATTAATTTCATTTCGTTTCATAATCTTTATTTCGGCACAATAGAGCAATAAAAGATACATAAAACATAACATACATTATTACAAGGTCCACATAAGGGAATTGATGATTTTACAGATAACACGGATACGGTTAGGAAATCGTTACATATAAAAGCTTAATTTAAATAGATTAAAAAGGCATCAAAGTGTAAAAAAACACATGGAATTCATTGCTCCAGTCCACAAACTTCATTATTTTCTAATGTTAATAAAACTTTAAAATAAGAAAAAATATATTTACACAAAATATTCTAAACAAAGTAATAACAACCCTTTATAACTAGTTGCTTTAAATTATATCACGATTCCATTTAGAGTTTCAGACCCACTTTATCACGTACAAAGTTTATTACTAGCAGAAATCTACTGACACCAAAAACTATCACCTGACTAGTATCAGTCTTCAGAATCCTTTCCGCTTCTTTGTATTGGCGTACTCCTAAATTTAAACAAAGATGTTTAATCCATCGTTTCCTAATAATCTCATACGCTGTACAAAAAAAAAAAAAGAATATGCGACTCTTCTTCTCTTTTGTTACATGGCCACATAATACATAAGTCACTAGTCTTTTTTTGGTGTGAATACTTGTCCACCTGGCTATGGTCATATTTGTTTTCAGAATTCCATACCTGAATTTCATGTATAATGTTTTGGCCAAAGGTGGTTGGACCTCGTCTAAGAACTGTTCAAAAGAAGTACTATCTTTAAATACAAGGAAATTACTTATCAAAGTTCCACCTACTCGTTCGCTCGACACACTGCGATCAATGTATACCCAGAATTCAGATTTCAATCGTTTTTTTGAGTTTTGGGTCAGAGTCGAAGGCTCATCCCAAAACTGCGCCAAGCCAATCGTTTTCAACCATGTGCGAACATGTTTGACCCAAACATTGGTATTGTTCCGGTCTAATCCCATTATTTCTTGCAGACCCTCTTTATAATCAACCAGCTCCGGTGTGGACCAGCGTCTCACCCACAAGGATACTGGTCTCAGGATAACATAATGGTTACGTACGTTTCATATTTAGGTCAATACTACTGGTATTAATAGTGTACTTGTCGACAGTCTCAAGAGCGCCCTATAAAATTTGTTTTCGGTATTCGCGAAAACATTCCTACTCTAAGTTCCCTATATTTCCGCCCCATATAATGCAGCGGACTGGGCTTAGAATTTAAAAACCTCAAGTGCCGGGGAAACAGCCTTACTAGGACTGTTCCCATTTTTTCATAATTGGTAAGGTGTTCTGTGTGAGTACCATTCTGCTTTTTTCTACTTGGGTTTTCCACGATAGTTTTGAATCCAGTGAGACGCCCAAGTATGTAAAATTCTGTACAGATTCTAACTTTTGGCCGTTTAAAAACAAGTTCCCCCTAAGAGTTTTGTGAGGATTTATGGCCATATATTTAGTCTTGTTAGTATTAATCTCAAGACCTTTTCCGTTGCAATATGTTTGGAATGAGTTTAATAGGGATTGTAGACCTCTGGGCGTTTGAGAATTTCGGTGCATCGTTACTACAGCCTTCCAAATATGACAGAATGTCATTGACAAACATTGAAAATAATGTGGGTGCCAACACGCATCCTTGGCAAACTCCCCTCTTAATAGGGATAGCGTTTGTAAGTTCGCAGTTTGGGCCCCATCTTACTTTAGCATAATTATTTTCATGCAACCTTATGATCTGTTGCAGAAGGCTAACCAGGAGCCCTTGACAATGTAATGACTCCCATAACAATTTGCGTGGGATAAGATCAAAAGCAGCCCTAAGGTCTACAAATGCACCATACAAATGCCCCTTCCTCATATTGACATACATCCAACATAAACAACAAAATCTAAAAACCTGGTCTATAGTGCTTATTTTGGGTCTAAAACCGGACTGGAACTTTGTGAGGACATCATTTTCCTCTATCCAAGTTTTCATGCGATTTAAAATATGCCTTGCATAGATTCTTTTGTAAAACGTTCATTAAACTAATGGGGCGATAGTTAGCTGGTTCATTCCTATTACCCTTTTTAAAAATTAGTACAATTTCTGCCCCCCTCCATCTATTTGGAAAATCCGCACCTGCTGCTCCAGTATTACATAAAAAAATAATGTAGGCCCTCCAGACATTGATTTTTTGCTTGTATTGATCACCTGGGTGCCTTTCCAATTTTTACAGCATTAATAGCTAATATTGTTTCCCCAAGATCAAATTCTAGTTTATCTACTGTTGTATAGCTCCTATATATCCTTATATCGTGTTAAGTTAGCATAGGTACATTTGAGATTTAAACGCCATTTTTCCTTTCTTGCAACTTCTGCACACGACCCTTAATTGTTGACTTAGCTTTCAACCTAGTGGTTTGCCGTGGTGTATGTGAGAATATTATGTTATTGCTCTGATATCAGTTTTGTTTGTTAAACCATGTCTGCACGGAGAGTGCTGAAGTTTCAGGAGCAACACGATATGGAATTGTTATGAGGTCTGATCTCCACGCCTTCATAGTCATAACACAAGTGCAGCCTTTGCCAACTTGGGCTTGAGGCGGGATTGATATTGCTTTGCACGAGTTTTGTTAACACACTTGATGCGGTGCACATGCAGAGAGAGCTGGTGTATGCTGATGTGATTCCTTCATGCTAGGACACTAAGGTATGGGCCCGCCCTAAAACAACCCAAAGAGACCTTCTTAGCTAATAATATAATATATGTGTTAGGGAGGGTGAGATATAAGTGTTGTTAACTCTTATTCATTACAGCATGTTAATATGCTGTCACCATTCGCTTTTTATGTCTTAGTAACTATGCTGGTAATTTTGATACTGATAATAAGTATACTTGTATTATCTAAGATACTGCGCCTGAGAAGACGGCATTAGTAAATAAACATTTCAAATGCACATGTGTCTTCTTTACTCCATGTTCTGGTTTGTAATGATAATATAACGAAAGAGTGTTCATGAGTCCCACGTACCCTGAGGTACTGTAAGTTCATGTTCTGGTTTGTCTAAACATTGGGAGTTTGATATGTCCAATGAGACACTGTAGCTAGCTCGGTAAGGGGTGAGTTGGTTGCTAAGGTAAGTTTTGGGACACCCTAATTTGCCGAGGTTCCACTCCTCTGTGCACAGTTCTGTGTGAGTACAGAAACCCTGCTACATGGCGGCCAACGGTTTTGGTGGTCTTATATCATGACACTCGAGTAGTTTATCGTTCATGCCTTAACCCCTTCACATCCGTTTCCGGAAAACGGGGTGTCGGTGAAACCTACCTATTTTTTGAAATAGGTCTTTATTCAAGCTTGATTCTTTCTTAAACGGTTTCTTTGAATTACTACCCAGTTGTGCTACAAAGTATTCTTTGTGTTTTCTTGTTTCCAGTACTGTCATGGCGGCGGTGGCTATTGCGCAGCATAGTCGCGTAGCGGTACGCAATCATCTTCAGACGTACCAGGTCCCGGTAGATGGGATGGCTGTGATTTTCGTGGTATGTGCAGATCCGGCGTTTCCTTACGAGTTGTTTTACTCTTGGGTTACGTTTCCGGCTGTGGACGCTAATTCTGGTTTGTTCCACTCCTACACCGCCTCGGATGTCCCGGCTGAATATACGCCGTACAGGGCATTGGAAATACCTAGTGATCATTGGCAGCATCGAGTTTGGTTTGATGGCGCCCTCCCCCACTCTTTGTCCGCTGCGAGGTTAGGTCCACTCTCAATTCCAGGTACAAATTGGCCTGCGTTGGGTGGCTTTACCCCGCACCCGAATCACGGGGCTTGTACCCTAGCAGAAATTCGCAGGCTACATGTTGTTTCCATTTCCGTGATTCGTGCTTTAGTGCAATACATCGGTCGACATCTTCCTGGTGGTCCCCAGGGGGGTGCGGCCGCTCCCATGGAACGAGGCGGAATGCGTCTCAATCCAGTGATGGTTAATTCGGTTTTTGGTGCGCGTCCAGTTGACAACGATGACTTCCCATTCTGGCTAGCAGAGAAGTTTGATCAACTGGAGGCGGTTTTTCCGAATTCTACTCCTGCTGATAAACATCGAATGTTAACGATTACTCTACCGAAGGATATAACTCCTGAACTTGTTGACTGTGAAAGCTGGGGAAAAACTTTTGCGGCAGTTTATACGAGGTGCTTCGGCACCCCGTCTATGAATGCCCTGCCTGAAATCATTAGACGTGTTCAGAATGATCACGGTCCAGAGGCAGCGGTTGAATTGGGTATGCGCCTGTGTGGTTCTTTTGAGATTGTAAGTGATCTCATTCTCTCCAATGTTAAAGGAGATGCAGTTAACTTTCAGGTGTCGAATGCTTTGGCTGCTCTGCCCGATGCCGACAAACCCCGCCAGTTAGCAAAGATTGTGGTGGCCGCTTATAAGACAATTGGCCGCACAAGTAGAGGTCTGAAATATTTTCCAGTGAAGGATAAAAAACAACCTCAGGGACAATCTGCAGTGACAGATGTCCAGCCCAAGTCCAAAAAACAGAATTGGCCTAAGAAACAGACACAGGGGAAGCAGACTAGGCAAACTCAGGATTCTGTTCCTGCAATACAAGCTCCTGCGCCGGCAGACAGAGTTTATGATTTGCGCGATCGCGCGATGATTAAATCACCTGATCGTTTTCAGGGTTCTGATCAACGCTCTCCTCGTTCCTTTCAGGAAACATCGGCCCAGAAGACCGGTGGTGGAGGAGGGGGTGGACGTGGACGTGGTGGCCAGCAAGGACGTGGTCAGTCCCGCCAGACAGACGGCGCCGTGAAGCAGGAGGATTCTACGCCTGAGCATCCGCAGTTTGCGAAGAAGAAAGTCGCGGCCTTAACAGCGCATAGATATGCCACAGATAGTGAGAACGCGGCTTCGGAATCTGACGTGGGCTCTGACCTTGCTGGACAGCGCGGCGGAGATTACCATAGTCAGAGAGGCGCTCCGTCCACTACTGAGGGTGACAGCGACTGAAGTTTTTGTTGTTATAGAAACAGCCGATACGAGATTGGCTCCCCCTGAAAGACTTTTTGAAATTGTCCTGTTAATTGAAGGTGACATACAGCGTACTGTCAGAGGGGTATTTTGGGAGAACCTTTCGTCTACGTACGACATTTTGCTTTCCGAGGCTGACTGGCCCCCACCTTTTGTGCTCGCAGCGCCGCGAGGGGAGGAGGTAATCCTTCCCAGTTTCGCGCACACTGTCTCAACTGAGCATGCGCAGCATTTTGCAGAAGAGTGGGCTCGTGCTCTTGCACCGGCTCTCTACTGCAACCAATGTGGTTGGGACAAATTGTCCCCATGCCACGAAATTCCTTTGCGGTCTGAGCCGCAGCCACAGCCTCAATATCCCATACGGCGTGAAGCTAAAGCGGCCGTCGCAGAAATCCTTGAACAATTGGAATATCAGGGAGTTATTGAAACGTGTGTGTCACCAATGAATAATCCCCTTTTTACTGTGACCAAACCTGACGGATCATATCGTTTGGTATTGGATTACCGGCATTTGAACTCGCATTGCCGTAACTGTGCAGTACAGAATACTCACGGCTCTGCCCTAGTGGATAGTCTAGTGCGTAAGCGTTTCAAGACAACGCTTGACATTTCCAATGGTTTTTATGCCCACAGACTGGATGGCTTTAGCTCCCAATGGACAAGTTTTACGTCCGCTGGGGTGCAAAAATGCTTCCGGCGACTCCCAATGGGCTACAAAATAGTCCTGGGGTCTTCACCTCCAGAATAGTTACACTATTGGAGGGAATCGATCCGGATGCATGTTCTTATGTGGATGATATTTATCTCACAGACGACGAAATTTGGATGCATCTGTGTCGAGTGAATTCCATAATTTGTACCTTTGCAGACATGGGTTACAAATTTAATTTTGCAAAATCGCACATTGCAGAACACACAGTGTTGTTTTTGGGCTATGAGCTCAGCAATGAAGGTAGAGGTTTGGCTCCTCACTTCTTAGAGAAGTGCGCACAATTGCGCGCTCCAACAACTCTTAAAAAATTACAGTCTTTACTGGGCTTTTTGAATTTCGGCAGAACTTACATTCCGGATTATGCCCAGCGTATCAAGCCTCTGTATGCTTTGATACAACCAACTTTCTCAAAATCATGCTGGCTGCCTGAGCATTCAGCCATTTTGCAATCCTTGCAGGCTGATCTGCTCGCTTCTAAATATTTACTGACTCGTGATAACCACACCAACCTGGTAATAAGAATAATTCCTGGGACGGTGGGTTTCACATACCTCACTTTTAATGAAGGTGACACAGTACCTATTGCTTACAAGTCACACTTGTACACTTCGGCTGAGATGCGGTTTCCCACAGTAGAAAAGGTTTTAACTGCTGTACAGATGGCTATTCTAAAGGAACGAGCACTGTCTCAGGGGAAAACGCATGCTAGTGGTAACACCCTGTCCTCACTTGGAGGCAGTCACGAAAACCAGTGTACCGAATTCAAAGGCTTTACACCCTCGGTGGATTCAGTGGGCAGCGTCATTGTCATCCACGGATGTCATGTTTATTTTTGACGCTTCCTTACGGTCGCAGGAGTACTTGCAGTATGAATTCGTTCATCCTGCTCCTCTGGCTATGCGACCTTTGGAGGACTTCCATTGCATCATTTACACTGATGGGTCGGCGCAGGTTGCGCATGGCTCTAAACATGCCTACGTTTCCGCATGCGCCATTGTGGTCGGTGCTATGTTGAATGATGAGTTCGTTTCAAGGGAAGTGCACACGTTGCCCCTGGGAGATTGCACCGCACAATTGGCAGAGCTTCGTGCTCTCTTACTAGCTTTGGAGTACGCAGATCCAAGTGTTACTACTCTAATTGTAAGTGATTCTTACTACTGTGTCCAGTCTTACAATGAAAACTTGTTCTTTTGGATTCAAAATGATTTTCATGATTCCAAGGGTAGCACAATAAAACATAAAATGATCTGGGTTCGAGTGGCAGAGCTTAAGGCTATGTTGCCACTCGTTTATGTGATTCATACTCTCGGTCATCAGCGCGTAGGAGTTCACGCTGTTGGCAACTCGCTTGCTGATGAAGCAGCGAAATCAGCAGTATCTACATACTTAGTTGCAGCAGTTACTAGGTCTAAAACCAAGATTGATAGCGACATCTTGGCAGCGATTGCTGCCTCTGAGAAGGGAAGTAAACATCCTGCGGGATTCCCTTCGAAGTATAAATACCACTTAAGTCCCGAAAAGGTTCCTTTTGTGACAATTCCTGATGTTGGGGAACGGCTGATTCCCAACTCGGATCGCAGAACAGACTTGATTACAGCGGCTCATGAAGGTGTGGCGTCTGCGCATGCGGGCGTCTCAGCCACTGTAACGCAACTACAACAACGTTTCTGGTGGCGGGGACTGTACAAACAGACGCGTGATTATGTCCTTCTTTGTGACATATGCCAGCAGATTAAACCTTCAACTGCTACGCGTCCGCCACAGACTCAGTTGTACATTTCTAATAAACCACTAGGCTGTGTTTATTTAGATCACTGCGGTCCTTTTTCATCTGATACTGCGTATAAGTACATCTTAGTAGCAGTTGACTCATGCACACGCTTTGTGTGGGTATGGCCACATCGCAGCGCTGATTCACGGACTGTCATTAGAGATTTGCGTATCTTTATAGGGATTTTTGCCTGTGGTACCTTCCATTCGGATCAGGGTCCGGCTTTCGCCTCTAAGGCGTATAAGGATGCCATGACTTCGATGGGGGTCCAAGTCAAGTTTTCGTCACCCTACAGACCTGAGGGTAATAGTGTAGTTGAACGAATGAACCGTGATTTAAAGCAATCTTTGACAGCCCGAGTTATAGGCACTGGCAGAAACTGGCTGGCTCACCTCTATGGCGTGCAGCGTGCTCTTAATAATCTCCCTAGAAGGTCTCTGGGTGGGCGGACCCCATACGAAATGCTCTTTGGCATCAAGATGTACGTCCCTGACCTTGACGGTCTAGACTCTGTGGTTCGCGCCACTTCCTTTGACGCAGATGAACATTGCAATGTTTTACAGAATCTACAAAAGACCAGAGACACTCTTGCAAAGGAACATTTGCCCTCCACATCGGATGATGCGTTGCAGATCCCGGTAGTTGGCTGGCTACCCCAAGTTGGAGAACTGGTTCGGGAGAAGATCGACAACAAGAAAGAGTTTGGTCCCTCCTATCGAGCTCCAGTCCCAGTGCTTGGAGTGAAGGGCACAAGAACAGTCATTTTACCACCACTTCCAGGTCGTAAGGAAAACAGGTTTATTTCTATTGACAATGTCAAGATACACAGAGTGGCCGATTCTTCTTAGCATGACACCGGCTGTTTCCTGTCCTTCCATTGTGAGAAATTCAATTATGCCCACTGCTTCTAATAATGAACCTGAGGTGGCCATCGAATTACCTGCTGTTTCCAGTCCATTATTGAATAATTTACCAGGAACTAACCTTGATGAGACAGACTATACATACCCCACTGATTTGTCCATGCCTGACCTGCAAGCTCGTTTAGCCACGGAATCCAGATTTTCATTTGACTCTGCTTCCCTTGCCTCGAAAAAACCCTCTCAAATTGCGGTATATGCTAGCCTGTTTAAAAAACATTTTTTGATTCCTCCTTGGATATACATTTGGCTGGTCCTTTTTTCGGTTTACCTTTTTATGTCAATTGGTTTTGTGTTTTATTTTTTTCGGATTATGAATGGACACTATGTCGAGGAGAGAACTTGCATTACTCATTTAAATGGAACATTGGCCCCACTTTCCTCTTCACATTCTACACACAGATTAAAGAGAGACTTGACTTTGGTTAACATCACAGCATGGCCTGTTCTGGATGGAATCGCGTGGGATGCAGTTCGTTTTCAGATTCATGGCCCAACGGAAGTCGTTAATGTTCCTAATGTACTAAGAGTTAATATGGGGGATGTGGTGAAACAAAACATTCGTTCTGATGATTGGGATGTTAATGCTGTGGAAAGTTTGTTTTCTGATTTGAAATACTATGCTGCTTTTGATGCTGAGGATTTATATTTAGAATCTGCTAATTATAGTGAATTGTTCTGTTACCAACATTATGGCAATCACTTCTTACACAAAACATCTTCCCGAAGGGATGCTGTTAATTTTACTCAGTGGGAACATTGCCCAGCTCCTACACAAGGGAGTTCAGAAACGTTTCTTAAAAAGTATACTTATTTCACTGACTTTAACCAGTCCAATCCCGAATCCTTTTATTTTAAATTTCACAAACAGCCACTGTCCAAGGTTAGACTTACCGATACAAAATTGTTGTATTCGAAGGCCTTCCTAGGTCAATTAGTTACTGGGGGCTATGAGTTATGGAAGGAAACAATAGACCTTAAATCGGTTTGGGGTTCAAGGGCCTGGCAGGTACGAGGCACTGAGGCTTTGCACCGTGCATGTCTCATCCCGAATCATATGTTGTTTTTAAATGAAACCATTTCCCAGACCACATGCTTTGGATTGGCTACATCTAAAAGGTTAAACACCCCGTCTTTCCCGGAGTTGCAGAATATGAGGATTGGAGTAATTTTACTCGATTGTCCATTAAAGATATACAGGCTCTGCTTCTTAATTCCTCCTTTAACATTTCCAGTATGAATCCCAAGGGTTGGCTGCTTTGGCACCGTAGTGCTGATTCTTGCCAAAAAAGATTTTTAAATATAACTGACGGTTTTAAGACTGTTAGATCTGATCCCCGGTTTGATTTGAGTCATACTGTCACCTCTTACTCTGTGGGCAAGTTGTGTCGAGCTTGGCTGAAACATTCAACTTTACCTGCGGTTAAGTATCACCTTTCCAAACTGAATGCAGACGTGGATTTGAATGATTTCATTAAGGGCCCAGCTAGTGGCAGGTCGAAACGGTGGTTATATGGGGTTTACAATGAAATTTGGAAACTCTCACAGATTGAGGCTGCTTCACGCCTTAGGGCTATTGATCAGGCGAATCTTGAGAAAGTGCTTGCAGTTGTTGACAATAGCATTAACGTGCTTTCCTCTAGAATTTACACACTAGATAATATTGTGTCGTCTGTTGTTGATATTGTGCATGATGAAGTGTCAGTATTATACCATGGTCAAAATCAATTACGGTCAATCATGCAGTTTGCATGGACACTTCAGACTCTGAAAATGGGTAAAGTTCCCTGGGGATACATGAACGTTTCCTCTTTATTTTCACCGTTTAATTTGACAGATAAACAACGCTTGCTTTCAATGCGTGATGCTTCCTTTTCTATGCTCCATATTGAAAGGTTGGAATCTTTACCTTTTTCTGTGGCAGAAGCCACTACTGCTACGTGGCTTATCCACGGTTTAATAACACTGCCTTTTGCTTTATATAAGTTTTCAAATTGTATGAAATATGTGCCAATAGGTCGTTTTGAACCCTTAGGTAGCGGTTTTCTTCATGAGGTCTGGTCACTCCCATACACATACAGATGTTTCAAGGATGAACAAGAAGTTTATCTAACAGGGGATGAGTGTACTGAGACGCCAGATCATTCTTTAATGTGCAGACACATACAGTTACACGGTTCATGTAACAAGGACCGACCGAATATGGCTTGCGTTTTACAGGGCACGCCAGTTCCTGCTATCATCCCCACGTTTAAATTGTTAGAGAATGGTAGTTATTTAATGCTCAATAATGAAACTGTTGTGGGTTAATTAAAGGTATAGCTTTCATAGTAACAGTAAGTGAGCGAGTTATTTGCTGCAGAAATGTTCTTTATCCTCCCACACGTGAACATAGGGAGTCTTCCATTTGGCCACAGATACCGACCTTGGGAGCAGAATTCAGCGGCATGGCTAGAATAAGAGCTCTATTGTCCCAGAAAGAGGTGGCCTTGAGCTCGGCCCGTGAAACTTTCGTGCTTCACATTGCTAACACCCGTACGGAGGTTCAGGCTCTTTTAAACACTGATTTGCCTTTGCATTTCGGAGCCATGGTCCGTTCTATCTTTAACGCATCCTCCACAACGGGCCTAGCGCATTTTTTTAAAGTTGTTAGCGGTGGTCTCGTGACTTCCTTTGAGAAGATTTTTGGAGTCATCCCTGCCTTCTTCCATTCTATTTTTTCGTCCTTATTTGGAGGGTTCCCGTTTTTACTTGCATTAGCGGCTGGCGCCTTGGTGGTTTTCTGCCTTTTTAAATATGGATGCCCTTCCTGTGCAAGACCACGCTCAGCTGCTACTGACGCGGTTTCGCAACCGCATGCTTGATTATTATGGCACACTGCCGTTGGCGACTCTAAGCACGGCGTTTGGATTATCTTTTCGGTTCTCCTATTTCACCTGTGTCCAGCCTGTATTTCGCTGCCTGACCTGTGATTTCCTTTGGGCCATTGATTTGTGTCTCTGCGGACCAATATCTTCTGACGTCGATTTTGATCAACTGATGAGTCCTATCATTGCTCACGAGTTGGTTTGTTCTGACGAAAGGATTATGGCCTTGGCGGTGGCACATGGACTAATGGGTCCCTGGGATGTGTTGTCGGCAGCGCAAAATTTCTTGGAACGAGGTTTTCTTGAATACCCACCGAGCTGTCCTCTGATGGTTCTAGAGGATCCGGTGCTGGAAGATCACGTATGTTCCTTTCATCTTTTAAATTGGATGGCTGAACTGTTTTCGGATGAGGACAGTGACTTCCTCCTGGAGGCTGTTGCAGCTTACTTTTCATATACAGTCTTATCATAGACACTGCCTCAAATTGACATGCTGATTGATAGCATTTCCTTGATTTTATTGACTTTTAGTCAAGACATTATTTTTCTTGCCTATTGGCTTGAGCCACATTATACTTGTGGGCTATTTTTTAGCATTAGTTTTTATAATTGAATTTTTATTCATGCTCGTTTATAATTGGATTCTGCTCTCATGTGATGGCACTTCTGTTATCTTATTTAGTCCGTTCTCGGATCATGGGGGGGTGTTGTATAGCTCCTATATATCCTTATATCGTGTTAAGTTAGCATAGGTACATTTGAGATTTAAACGCCATTTTTCCTTTCTTGCAACTTCTGCACACGACCCTTAATTGTTGACTTAGCTTTCAACCTAGTGGTTTGCCGTGGTGTATGTGAGAATAATATGTTATTGCTCTGATATCAGTTTTGTTTGTTAAACCATGTCTGCACGGAGAGTGCTGAAGTTTCAGGAGCAACACGATATGGAATTGTTATGAGGTCTGATCTCCACGCCTTCATAGTCATAACACAAGTGCAGCCTTTGCCAACTTGGGCTTGAGGCGGGATTGATATTGCTTTGCACGAGTTTTGTTAACACACTTGATGCGGTGCACATGCAGAGAGAGCTGGTGTATGCTGATGTGATTCCTTCATGCTAGGACACTAAGGTATGGGCCCGCCCTAAAACAACCCAAAGAGACCTTCTTAGCTAATAATATAATATATGTGTTAGGGAGGGTGAGATATAAGTGTTGTTAACTCTTATTCATTACAGCATGTTAATATGCTGTCACCATACGCTTTTTATGTCTTAGTAACTATGCTGGTAATTTTGATACTGATAATAAGTATACTTGTATTATCTAAGATACTGCGCCTGAGAAGACGGCATTAGTAAATAAACATTTCAAATGCACATGTGTCTTCTTTACTCCATGTTCTGGTTTGTAATGATAATATAACGAAAGAGTGTTCATGAGTCCCACGTACCCTGAGGTACTGTAAGTTCATGTTCTGGTTTGTCTAAACATTGGGAGTTTGATATGTCCAATGAGACACTGTAGCTAGCTCGGTAAGGGGTGAGTTGGTTGCTAAGGTAAGTTTTGGGACACCCTAATTTGCCGAGGTTCCACTCCTCTGTGCACAGTTCTGTGTGAGTACAGAAACCCTGCTACACTACACTTGGGATTTGCAATAGCGCATCCTTATTTGATATCCCTACATTGTCTGGTGCCCTATGTAGCTGAGTAAAATGCTCGACCCAAGTAGCCTCATCAAGAAAAACATCCTTAACTGCTCCTACCGTATTGTTCCCTTTGGCCACTAATCTCCAGAACCCCACTTGATCCTTATTCTTGGCAGCAATTAGCAATCCTAACCAACTTTCCTCACCCAGCTTGTTTTTGTATCTTTTGTTTTTTCCTATACTCTCTTCTAGCTTCCTTGATTTTAATAGGATTCCTATTTTTTATTGTTTTTAGTAGTCTACTCTTAGCATTACGGCAGTCCTTATCATACCAGGGTTTCCCGCTTGGCATAGTATTTACATTTTTGATGGGTTTTTTGGGCATTTTTGTAACCAGCGGTATTAATGATTTAAAAAGCTGCGTATGTAGGTCTAAAAAAACACTTCCTTCAAGCAGTGAGGTTGGGTATCTACAAAAGGTATCAGCTAGTGTACTATAAATTTTCGCGAATACTTCGCCATGTTCCAACACGTGGGCCCATTTTAGTGAGCGACGGTTATTACTGGCTAATATATCATCATTAGATACATTAGATGGTTCATTATTCATGGTTATACCAGGCAATAGACTACCAAGAAGTAACAATTGGAGTGGACGGTGGTCACTCTCGATTCTAGGCATAATCTCTAGATCTACTACATAAGTCCAGATATCAAGGGAAACCATAATGTAATCAATCTTGCTTTGGGAATTATTCCGAAAGAAGGTAGAGGCATTTAATGTGTCTGATGGTAAACGGCCGTTACAAGCTCTCAGCCCATAAGCAGCTGTCAACCTCATAATTTGTAAGGCTAATACAGTGCAAGGAACCGGATTGATGTTGTATAATATAGGAATAATATTAGCGCTATCCTCGCCTTAAAAAATGCCTCCAAAACCTGAAATGAGCTCATAGTTACAGTTCAGGTCACCACCTATTATCATGCTTGATTTTTCCTCCAAACAATTTAGGAATGAGTCCAACTTTTCTAATGTCACTGACTCTTTTGATAGGGGACCTGGTCTATTATACACATTAAATAAGAGTAGCACCCTTCCTTCCTTCGTTGTTATTCTTATTCCAAGTATATCTATTGAATTTATACATAATTCTGTGATTCTGATCTCAAGTGTTACTTTTACCCATATTACAAGCCCCCGAGGGCCTTCCCCTAGCAGAGGGGCGTGCGTCAATATAAAATGGTCTATACCCCACTCTATGCGGATTATTTAACGCCCAGGTTTCTTGCACGAGACAGATATCACTTGTTTCCATATACTCATTCCACTCGGGGTCACTAACATTTTTCATTAGCTCCGCTATATTCCATGAAATTAATGTTAATCCTGGTAAGTTACTACCACTAGGGGCTACCAAAGGTCCATCTAACAAGGTATGACTTGTATTCGTGTTTTCCTTTGGCAACACTACTTCACCCACCATACTCAGTGTTATGTTTTGAAGCTCTGAACCATCCCCACCCATATATACCTCATTTACTATAAGTGCGTTAGTCTGTGGTACAGTATGTGGGACAACCTTTTCGCCCTCTATCTCAATTTCTATCGGTACACCCAACATTTCGTCTCCCAAAGTAGTTAACGGATGCAGTCAATCGACAGCCTCCAAGGAAGATAATTGTTGGAACCTGTTGGATGTATAAGGGGTTAAGAAATTATCACAATTCTGTATTGCTTCTTCCCCAACTGGTCTATAAAAATACCCCAGAGGGAGGGTATGGATGTTAGTATTCTGCATCAAGGTCTCCTCATATATTCTCAATATATTTCAGGCTGTATAGGGACGCCTAAAATTTATGACTATGCAGTTGCCTTGAGTATTTTTCCTATGGTCCCCCACCCACCCTACCCTACGCACGATTAAAATTTCATTCATTTTTCGGGGACTAGACCTTTTAAACTTTTGAAGCCAATCTACGACTTTATTTCTGAGATTGTGTCAAGTTTCAGTTTGGTCCCGTCTTAAAGCCGGTAACCCAGTTAGTATTAACACATACGGGCATACAGCTGGTGGTTTAAAATGTCGTGATTGGGGATTAGGTCAGTGCATTTTGGACTAAATGCTGGCACCCTTGTAATTCCATTTTCAGACGAATCTATTCTCTTCATAATTGGGTCTGTTTGTCTCTCTTCTTGATAATTAGTCTTACTCTGTACCTCCCTTTTGCTTACTGATTCTACTCTTTCTTCCACAATGCTAGTATTATTCAGGGAATATGTTCTAGGGTGCACTAAGATATTTCCGTCGGGGCTCGCTTCCTTATTTTTGGAATGGGTGGTTTTTTGGGCAATTGTACCATCTATGTCCCTCATTCTAATGCCCAAACAATCATTTGTTTGGGCCTGGACGGAGTCTAGGGTAGTCTTAAAGATGTACGCTACAATTTGCTCCAATGTCTCAATCATACCTTCTGCTCTATTAGAACAGAGTAGATTATCGATCTCAGTTTTGGTTCCAAAGGACCTACTTGCGATCTCCATGTCTTCTGTCATTTCAATGTCCCCTTGCTTTGACACCCCTAACCGCCCAGGTTCACCATTTTTATTAACATTCCTTTTCCCTCGTGATGTCTTCTTTGGTATTTCCTTCGTTAATCCTCCCTGCCTAAGGCCTCGCAGCCTTGACGCTATTGATGGTGTTGTTACCACATCCACATCAGAAGGATCATTGAGACTGGGAATGGGATTTTAGACAGGGCTGTCTAGTTCGGGGGAAGGGGCTACAATACAGTTGGTCGTGGGCATTTGTGATGGAGCTAGTGCAATTGGTAGACCAGACTCCTTATACGTTGGTAATTTTAACCAGTTCAATTTCGTGGGTTATGAGTGATTCTGCCCTAATGATGAAGTCATCCAATGTCCCTGCTGTACATTTTCGTTTGCTCATGGTTGAATGCTAAGTAAGACTTCTCTGCTGTGCAAGTCTACACTGTCAAAGATTAAACCATACTCACATGCCAAAAGAGAGAGAGAACTCACAGTTCAATTAACAGTCACAACTATCCGGCTTAATAGACAATAGTACGCACTCCCTCCCTTAATGCTAGTTTATAGTGGGTGTTCCCAATTTCTTATTAATGGAATCAACTAGTAGTAACCACCCGATACTAACAGACGTAATTCAATAAACGTTTTCTTCTTAGCCCAACCACACCCTGGCTTAATAGAAACTAACACATGACTAGAACAAGGATGATTAGCAATAAGACATCAATGCAAGGTAGAACGTATTTATGCATACCCAAAAGTCCCTGAAGTTATTTTGTGTGCAAGGACCAGGGGGGTGGCCCAGCCTAGCCTCATTCGTTGCGTTGCGTGCACTGCATTGCATTTAGGGATGCAGTACACATAACAAAATTAGTTTGATTTATTTATATGTTTACTCACCTGTAAACGTCCATTACCCATAGATTACTACCCCCCCACCCTGCCCCTCCCCCTCCCCACGTCACCGCCCCGGCAGGTACTCCCCTACCGACCGTGGCTGGTATCACTGTCACGCTAGACTGATGGGCAATTGTGTCTTACACAAGCTGATCCTTATGCATTGTAATAACGTGTTTTACATTTGTCACTAACATGACAATGGATATGGTTGATAGACAGTCTAAAATAATTTTCAGATTTGCAAACTCTCAAGTGCGTACCACAAACTCTTTAAATTACGCCAATGAGTGATTTTGCACAGCCAGTTGTAAATGTGCACATCTTTAACTGCAGTTAAGCAAATACTCAAATGTGTATATGTGGCCAAGCCTTTGCATTGTTTGCTGCATCTTAAATCTGAAATTCAAGTAGTAAATGCCTGATGTTCATGTTCATGTGTGTTACAAGCCTGTTAAACAGGTACAGACATTACAACAGTGGGTAATGTGACAGTCACATTTGTAGTCACACACACAACCTATTCTAACCTTTATGCCTACCACTGATGCATGCTTTTACAATCACACATGACTAGATATGGATAGGCATCAATTTGAAAAACAAAGGCTTGTTGACAGCTCTGGGTTACTGATATCATGACATCAGAATGACTGAAGTCTACTACAAAACACAGATCAAATCCCATAGCCGTAAGGTGTTATCAGTCATGCAATATCATGCAATATAAGTTTCATATAAACAAGGGAACCCAATAAGTACCTTTGGACCATTGGTGATCAACTATTAAAGACAACAAGGGGGCGTGGCTACGCGGGCGAACGAAATGGCCGCCTGATCGTAGAGCTCCGCCGGGCGAGAAATGACCGGGGCCGTTCGCCACTGATCCGGCGCTGCGCTGAGGACGAATTACGCCTGCAGCCGATCCTTGGAGCCTACTGATGCAGCCTGCCTGATCTGAAGGACGGGGGACACCGTGGAAGGTCGGAACAGCTGAGTGGTGCTGCGGCCGGCTGCGCCTCGCGGGCCGTTACGTTGCAGCTGCGGAGTGCCTGGTGAGTCTCCTGATTGCCCGCTTGCTGTCCCCCTCGGCCCTAGGGCCGCTGTAGTACTCTCCCGGGTCCGCTGCTCGGCCCAGGTGGTCTCCGTGGGTGGAGGTGCGGCCCCTCGGTGCGTGACCGGCACTTGCGGCCTGGTCCGGCCTTGGGAGCCGGGGCCTCGATTTTTGGGGACCGCCGGGTGGGGCGGCGGTGAGCGGGGAGCGCGGGCGGCGGGCTTCGGGGCTTCGGGGCGCTTGGCGAGGGGTGTGGCCGGCGGGCTTCAGGGCGCTCTGCGAACGGCCTGGCGTTGCTGCACTCGGTGGGAACCTACCTCCATTGCCCCACCGCTACCGTGCACCCAAGACCTGCGCCTGTCCCCCTGCGGAACTTGGCCTCCTGCGCTCCTGCAGATGCGGTAGCTCTGTTTGGCTGCCGCCTGTACAGCTTCTTGTGACCAACGCTGGCTACCTGACCTGCGAGACCTTGCCCAGCTGAGTTGCCTTTGCCTCGAGGCCTTGCCTACTTGGTCCCCCCGCCACACCACCTTTGGCTGCCTGCTTTGGTGGGCCCCTTGATCCGCCGGCTGCTGCCGGGTGGCTGCCGCAGCCGCCTGTTGACTCTGCTTCTTGGCCCCCGGCGCACTCCTCCAGCCAGATTCATGCCCTGCTGTCCTGTGTGCAACCGCCTTGGCGACTCGTGGGCTCCCGCAGCGTGAGTCAGCCCTGGGACGGTGGACCGCCGAGTACCCCTGCTCTGGTCCCGTCCTACCCGCCTTGCTACTGGGGTGCCCGGACACTGTGCTTGACTCTCTGGGTGCCGCATAGAGTCTTGTGCCACTGGCGATTTGCCCGCCACTGCTTCCAACATGGTGAAGAAGGATGTTACCCAGAAGCGACTTACCTTCAGTTCAGCACCCGTACGTGCTTCTGCAGCTTCGCCGGCGGCGGAGGTAGACACTGGGGGCCAGTTGGCAGCGAAAGACACTGCGGGTATGGTTGCTGAGATGATGGGTGAGATGAGGGCTGGATTCAAGGCCTTGGATTCTCGTTTTGAAAATGGCGGACATGGGCGCGTCGATCCAACTGCACGATAGGCGTCTGGACCTGGCGGAATCCAGAGTTTCCGACCTCGAGGATGGTGCGGCGTCGACGCTGAAAAGGTTGGAACGAGTGGAGAAGATCCTTAAAGACGTCGCAATTAAGAATGAGGATTTAGAGGCGCGCAGCAGGCGCAATAATATCCGAATTATCGGCGTGGCGGAGACGACAGCTACCGGACGCTTTGACACTTTTGTGGAACACCTCCTGATCGAACTTTTTGGCCGAGACACGTTTACCGCTGGCTTCGTGGTTGAGCGCGCTCACAGATCGCTGGGGCCCCGACCTAACCCTGGCCTGCCACCCCGGCCCATTATCGCCAGGCTTATGAACTTCAGGGACAGAGATGCGGCGCTGAAGGCTGCCAGGGAGGCGGGCGAGGTTCGGTGGCAGGGAGATGTGCTCTCTTTCTACCCGGACTTCACCATCATGGTCCAAGATGCACGCCGTAAGTACACTGGTGTCAAAGCTGCCTTGCGCAAAATGGGATTGCGCTATGGTATGCTGTATCCTGCCAGGCTCCGGGTGGACGTGGACGGCAGGTTTCGCATTTTTGACTCTCCTACGGAGGCACAGGAATTTTGTCGAGCCTACAAAAACAGGGGGTCCCCTCGACAATCTGATGTTGCTCAACAGTCTCCGCCGCACACTGACTCGCAGGCTAGTGCTGACCTGTTTGCCGAAACCGGTCAGGGCTGACTTAGCACCTTTCCATCTTCTCGATCCGGAGTGTTTGCCCCAGTAATCTGCATCTGATACTACTGTTCCTATTTTTTTACTTTTGCAGTGCTTTTTCATACTTGCTGAAATTTGAACGTTGCCCCGGTTGTGGTTCTTGCATGGCGGAGCGTCGCCTACCCCCATGGCGCGAGCCGCATTGTTTTTTTCTCTAACATTGTCTTTATTTTACAGGTACATTAGTGGACAACTGTTGCTGTTTGTTGCTCTAGGTTGTTTCCGGAAGGGTGGGTTTAGCCTCCTTGGGCTTGAGGAGTGGCTGGGTGGTGGGTGGTTGGGATGGGCTTGTTTATGCTTGGGTCTTGTTGTTTGTGCATTCGCACTGTTTTTCTATCTAAGTGATGCCTTTTTTGCGATAGGGAATGGCAGGTCCGTACACGCATGTTCTCTTACGATTCCACCGAGTTTGAATGGCTAAGTTAGGGCAGCAGTCTGGTCCTTCCAGGCTCACCTCCATGTCTTGGAACGTCCGAGGTTTAAATGATACGAGGAAAAGGCGACAGGTTCTAAACTATGCAGCGCGGCATGGGGTGGATGTCCTATTTTTGCAGGAGACACACCTAGTGGATGCTGACTCTTCCTCCTTTGCAAAAAGCTGGGGCGCGCACAGATTTTTCTCTAGCTATAGCCGATATGCAAGGGGGGTTGCAATCCTGATACATCGACGTGTTCCATTCGTGCTCTCAGACAGCATATTGGATGTAGATGGCAGATATGTTGTGGTTACGGGTGTGCTTCTGGGCTTTAAGGTCACCTTTGTTGGAATATATGGCCCCAATTCGGACTCCCCTGCCTTCTTCCGGGGACTTCAGGATGTTCTGCTGAGATTAGACACTGATATGTTGATACTGGGGGGTGACTTTAACCTGCTCATGACCCCTGCCAGGGACAGCACCTCCTCTTCCCCGGATTGTAAGCCCCGCTCCCGTGCTGTGCTGGCGGATGTGTGCGCTCATTACTCACTGATTGACATTGAGGCCCGTTTGCATTCCACCTCACCCGTCTACACCCACCACTCGGGGTATCACAACACTAGCACCAGAATAGACTACTGGCTCCTTTCCCCAGGGGTAGCCGGTTGGGTGAGTGACCATTTGACGCTCCCGCGCACTCTGTCTGACCACTCTCCCATAGTGCTGACCCTGCTCATCCCCAGGTTGGGAGGGTACGAGAAACAATGGTGTTTTCCTGGCAGGGCGTTAGCTGACCCGGTCTTCAAGGAGGACATTCGCACTGCCATAGAGGAGTACTTTGAGTTAAACGAGGGCACAGTGGACACTTGGGCTACATTGTGGGAGGGTTTCAAGGCCACCATTAGGGGGGTTTGCATCAACAAACATGTAGGGGCTTTGCGCGACATCCGTGCCTCCCTGGCCCGTATTGAGAAGGACATTGCCGCTTTGGACACTAACACGCTCACTGACACGGATGGTGGGGTGGAGGCAAAGAGGTTGGCACTGCTGCAAGAGTTCAGAGACACTGCAGACAGAGAACTGACATATCTCTGCACACAACACTCGGCTAGGCAGTATGGTGAAGGAGACAGGCCTGGCAAGCTCTTGGCCCATCTGCTTCGTCCCCCCCGCCAGGCTTCATTTATCTCGGACATGGTAGATGATCAGGGAGCTCGTCATCAGACCACCCCTGCCATCTGCGAGGCCTTCCTATCCTACTACAAGGACTTGTACACCTCGGGACTATCGGCTGACTGTCGCGACCCTGGCCCCTATATTAACGAAATCTCTATGGTCTTCCTGGAAAAACACATGCAGGACTTTCTGGCGATGCCTATTGAACCGGACAGCGTTGTGGAAGCCATTGATGCATTGAAAAGCTCGTCGGCGCCTGGGCTAGATGGCTTTTCAGCTGACTTCTATAAGGAGTACAAGGAGGAACTGGTACCTCGCCTGATTGAGGTGTATGCGGAGTCACTCGAGACGGGGATTCTGCCACCCACATTGCGGGAGGCCGCTATCATCTTACTCCCCAAACCGGATCGGGACCCCACTAGGTGCGGTTCCTACAGGCCCCTTTCCCTGCTCAATCTTGACTATAAAATTTTGGCGAAAGTCCTTGCCACCCGACTATCTTTACTTATGGAGTCTATCATTTCGCCAGCCCAGTCCGGGTTCGTTCCCCATAGATCCACCTCCTTTAATCTGCGGACGCTGTTTTCTGTTCTTCACAAAATTGAGCCGACTACGCCGGCAGCTGCGGTGTTTTTAGACGCCGAGAAGGCATTTGACACCTTAGAATGGTCGTTCTTTCTATCTGTCATGCACCGCATGGGCATGCCGTCCTTGTTTGTCTCCACGGTCGAGCTGCTTTATACTGCCCCCAGAGCGAGACTGCGCCTTAATGGCACGCTCTCTGATAGCTTCCCTCTTTCCCGGGGAACCAGGCAGGGATGCCCCCTGTCCCCTCTGTTATATATTCTAGCCATGGACCCTTTGGTGCGTCATTTTCAGGAGCGCCACCTGCACCGCGGGCTCCAGTTCCGGACAGGCCCGTTACTCGTCTCCCTCTACGCTGATGATACCATTCTGTATGTCAGGTCTCCGGAGACCAACCTGTCACCTTTGCTGCTTGAGGTGGAACGCTTTGGGAGATACTCCGGTCTTCGTATTAATTGGCATAAATCTGAGATCTTTCCGCTCACCCCCTCCACTGCTCGCTGGGACTGCCCGTTCCCGCTGGAATGGAATACAGACTCGGTGAAATATCTGGGTATCCACATTCATCTAGAAACGGTATCCATGATTCGTCTTAACTATGGGCGGGCGTTGGACTTTCTGGAGGATAATATTGCACGGTGGATTCGCCTCCCTATCTCTATGGCCGGCCGTATCGCCATAATTAAAATGATCATTCTTCCCCGCTTTCTGTACTTATTTAATAACATACCGGTCCCGCTCACTCGGATTTTCTTCACGCAGCTCCGCTCATTGTTGTTGCGGTTGGTGTGGGGGGATAAAAGGCCGCGAGTTTCTTGGCGCATTTTAACGCTGCCTTATGAGCGAGGTGGCTTTGGAGTGCCGGACTTTTATATTTATTACCTGGTCGCGCAGTGCGCCTATGCACACCCTTGGTTTCACCCGGACGCTCGGATCCCGTATTTGAGACCTGAAGCAGACTTGGTGCTGCCACTTACCCTCAACTCGATCTTGCCCGGAGGCTTTCCGCGTGACCCCCTTGACATACAAACTGTGTCCACTACATCGTGGGCCTGGATGCAGGTGCGTAGACTGCTCCAGCTGGACGTACTGTATTCCCCGGCTCTTCCATTACCTAACCCTCACTGGCTCCCCATCACTGCGGAAGCGGTGGTCTGCAGAACGCTGGCCAAATACCAGCTCACCACAATAGGAGATCTGTTTCCGGACGGACATGTTTTCTCTGTGTCCGAGGATCCACGGTTCACGGACCGGACATTTATGGATTCCTTTGTCCTGACTAGACTGAGGTCCCTGCTTAGAGCGCAGTTTCCGTCGTTCCCATTGCCGCCGGATGAAATGCCAGCACTGACTTTTCTACTCCAGTCGCAAACGGGAGCCCATATGGTCTCCAGGTTGTATGGACTTTGTGTGGCGGCCCTCCCGTCTTCGGATGCTAGGGTTCGGGCGGCGTGGGAGCTTGATTTGGGCGGCCCCATCACAGATGCCCAATGGGATGCCTGTTGCCGCTCCACTAAAGAGGTCTCTATTAACAGTAGACACAAACTAATTCATTTCAAATTTTTGAGGCGACTATACTTCACTCCGGCGTTGGCCCACAGAATCGATCCGAACAGACCTCATCACTGCCCTAAATGCAAAGCTCCCCATGCCGATTTTGCACATCTCACATGGACCTGTCCGAAACTGCACACTTACTGGCTACAGGTACACCACATTTTGGGAGACATTCTGGAGTGCGAACTGCAACATAAGCCGGAAATTGCACTGCTTGGCTATGTCGCAGAGTTCCCCCGGGCCACGCGTAAGCTTGCCGCCATAGGTTTCTTGCTGGCGAAAAGGGAAATTGCTTTACTTTGGGGGTCCAGGCGAATCCCTACTTCCGTGAATTGGATGCGCAGCCTTGCCCAATGTAACACCAATAGTGTGGAATACTCCACCCAGATTCCTACAGCCTCACGCCCACTTGACATTTGGGGCCCATATCGACAGTATCTTAGCAAGATTACACGGGATACACACTCCCAGGCTGCTAGCTCAATTGTCCCAGAGGGGGTGGGCTAGGTGATTGTAGCTGCACCACCAGTGCGCTGCCTATTGGGGTCTGCAGGGCTTAACGTCCACACACCACTGGAGTGGGTTATGAGTGAGCTGCTGATTTTGGACTGTGTGCTGCTTGGGGCCGGGGCGTCTCCCTCTTCAGTTCCCTTGCACGCCTTGCCCCGGATGGGGTGGTTGCTTCGCCCTAGTCCTTACGCTTGTCGTTTTAATTACCCTCGTCTGCCTATGCCTCTGGTTATGCCATCTTACTAGTCACTAGGTGTATTGCTTGCCGCTCTGTCTGTCATGAAGGCTCACTTGTTTTCGTTTTGTTTGTGAAAAGTTGTATCTCTTTATACCGCATGTGCAATTGTCCTTCAGGTATGGAAAAGTGAAAATAAGAATCTAGAATGTGCTACACTACCTGTAATGTCATTGGTCTAGTCATCCATGTACTTCTTTTGTATAACGATCATTAACGTTTTTATTGTCGACAATTTCTTGTGTATTTGTATGCTTGCACGGACCAATCTGATGCTAATAAAGAGATTTAAAAAAAAAAACTATTAAAGACAACAAGGGTCCTCAGGAGATTCAAATAGACAAAAGAAATTAAATTACAGACCACAATCGGTACTATAATCAAGTTTCCAAACCCAGCCGGTTGAGGAAATGTTTAATTTAGGATCAAAAAGGATTTGGTTGACCTGGAGAGGGTCATATACAAACATTTAGATAGGGCACAATCCTGTACCTATCCTAAGAGTAGGAAAAACATAGTAGAAGAAATAGATAAGGAAGGAAGAGGGTTTTTTCAGGCAAGAGGTTTGGAGCCAACTGTCGCTTGCAAATTATTAATCAATTCAAACAAGTTTCGACATTCAGTATTTACAGAATAAAATACAATTGAATTTCCTGTAATACTGTTCAAGCGTCAACGTTTCGATCCCCTGGCTCCTAATGAACCGGGATCATCATCAGGACTATTTTAATCATTGCCTGTTGTTTTTACTACGAATGCCTGTGGGAGTAAAAGGGGAAAGAATAAAGAAACAACATAAGGCATCCGCCCAGAATAGTAGGAACATAGAAACAATTATCGTAGCGAGTTTAGTCATCAATGGAGCGCACACCGCTAGCCCCTCCTCCGGATCGCCCCTCGGGACTAAGCATGGGCGTAAAATCCGCTCCGATCGCGGATTTTTCGGATTTTCGGCAAATTCGCAATCCGCGAACTCTCGCGAATTTGTCGAAAATCCGTGAATCCGCTCGCGGCGGATTTTTTGCTTGGTTGCGGCGCGCGGCGTGGTGCACGGCGTTCACTTTCCGTCATTTAGCGTTTGCCGAGTTGTTTTTCTCGATCATATTTTGAGAGTGCTGCGCCATTTTGGATCTTGCTGCGTGTTCCCGCGGGAGTTTGGCTCCCGCGAATACGTAATCGCGGCTTGCCACCTTGCACAGCACATCTCGCGAGAGTTCGCAATTGCGAACACGTAGTTGCGGCGGAAAGGAACAATCTCGCACTTGCGAAGTAGAGATTTTGCAATTTCGCACAAGAAAATCACCAGCAAACAGGATAAACCTTCAGAAAATTATGATTTTTATCAGAATCACTCCTCAGGTTGATATTTGCATGGCCTTTCTTTTTGCAAGGAGTCCATTTTGGGGGGGGGGGAGGATGGAAGTGCCCCACAGTCTCCAACTTCCTGTTCCTGTCCAGCAGGCTCCTCCCAGTGCTTTGTCCATCTCCTGGTCACTTTCATTTGGATCTGGAGCTGGAAGGATTACTTTTTGTGGGTGCTGCTGGATATTTGGATTTGAGGCCTTTTTGACTGTCTTTGGATCACTTTTGGATTAGAAATCAACTTTCACAAGTAAGTTTGTTTGGGGCATTACAGTTGCTGCAAGTACAATTTTGGAACTTTTTCAGAAAATTAAATAAATTCTATTGTGGGTAGCCACAGTATCCAGTAGGACCAGGTTTGGTTATGGGTGCATGATACAACTGTTTTGTTGAATTTAAACACCATTGAGGCCATGGATGGGCTGGGATTGTGCTGATTTTATTGTTTTTTGTCGTTTTTGGGGGGCTGCTGGTGTGGCCTTTTGCTTGCCCAGGGGTGGTGGTGCATGGACTGAGTGTGCCTGTGGTGTGGTCTCACTCTCTTTGATGTAAACATCATGGATGGCATTGGATTGTGGTGATTTCTGGCTGTTTTTCTGTTTTTTGGGGGTGTACTGTTGATGTGGACTGGCCATGTGGGTGGTGGTGGTGGCCATCTTGAGTGCTGGCAGGTACTGGCAACATGTGCTTGGGGTGTAAGGGGGCCATTTTGAGGAGAGGCAGTGTCTGAGGCCTGCACTTATTTTGCCTACTTTTCATCCCTTATGCCCAGGGGTAGTGAGTGTTGCATGGGCCTAGTGTTTCTGAGGGGTGTCTTCTTGAATTTAAACACCATTGAGGCCATGGATGGGCTGGGATTGTGCAGATTTTATTGTTTTTTGTCGTTTTTTGGGGTTTTGGGCCTGCTGGTGTGGTCCTTTGCCCAGGGGTGGTGAGTGTTGCATGGGCCTAGTCTTTCTGTGGGGTGTCTTCTTGAATTTAAACATAATTGAGGCCATGGATGGGCTGGGATTGTGCTTATTTTATTGTTTTTTGTCGTTTTTGGGGGGCTGCTGGTGTGGCCTTTTGCTTGCCCAGGGGTGGTGGTGGTGCATTGACTGAGTGTGCCTGTGGTGTGGTCTCACTCTCTTTGATGTAAACATCATGGATGGCATTGGATTGTGGTGATTTCTGGCTGTTTTTCTGTTTTTTGGGGGTGTACTGTTGATGTGGACTGGCCATGTGGGTGGTGGTGGTGGCCATCTTGAGTGCTGGCTGGTACAGGCAACATGTGCTTGGGGTGTAAGGGGCCATTTTGAGGAGAGGCAGTGTCTGAGGCCTGCACTTATTTTGCCTACTTTTCATCCATTATTGCCAGGGGTAGTGAGTGTTGCATGGGCCTAGTGTTTCTGAGGGGTGTCTTCTTGAATTTAAACACCATTGAGGCCATGGATGGGCTGGGATT